>NW_023416324.1:48205653-48836807 GCF_014108235.1 Myotis myotis
CACTATGAACTATCCTTTAATGTCACCATTTTCCCTCTAAAGGACAAGCCTGATAATATCTTAAAATTGATTAAACAATGACTAGCTTTTAAATAGTAAGTCAATATTTTTCTAGTTTCTAAGGGTTTATCAAGATCTCAAATCCTAGCCAAAATCCTTAAATTAAAAAGCTTAAAGGAAATAAACATTTAACCCAAATAACTAAAATTCATTTAAAATATAGAGCCCTCAGATTATTGCATCTATTCAAAGACCCTTAAATATAGGTGAACACTCTGAATATATATATGAATATATATATATATATATATATGAATATATATATATATATATATGAAATCCCAGCTTTAATTTCATAGTCCAAATGAGAAATCTCTTTTTAATTTGGAATTTGAAATTCATTTTATAGACTGCCTAGGAAAGCTTAAAGAAAAAATAGGATTGGCCCTGACTTTTTCTTACATTGGAGGTAATATTGTTACAGCTGAATCTTTGATAAACAGGAAGTCATCTACATATAATGGGATCTTGTTCACCATGCTCCCAGTCTCTTTTCTCCTGCCCCATTTATTGCTGTCAGAAACACATCCAAACAATGATAAAATATAAAAAGTGGACATGCAGTCTCATGTATTTCTAATATAAGAGTCAGAGCAAAATTGATCATGTCTTACAAATATTATAATTAAAATACATGTATGTATATATCTATATCAGTGAGCAAAGACATACCATCACTCTTAAATCTGTGTCCTCATTGTCCATAAACAAAAATATAGAGAATAAATTTAAGGGAAAAAATATTCCCACAAACCCAACATGTAACCCTCTCATATTAAAGTTAATAGCCCCTACCCACTGCTCCAGCTTAAAAAAAAAAAAAAAAAAAGTATTTTTTTAAATCTGGTTTTCTTGAGGTTCTATGATTTCAGCTATTTTATATATCTACTGACAGAACCTTTAGTTATCCATCTTGTCAATTTTTCAGTGTGCCTTTATTAAAATAGTGCAGGACCTTAAGTTACAAGAAATTTAAGGATTTTTTTAAAAAATAAGAACCTTTACTAAGATCTTTTTCTACATGAGGATAAAATATACTTTGGAACCTGAATACATACATTCATACTTCATTTAATATATAGAAACTAGAGGCCCGGTGCACAAAAATTTGTGCATGCGGGGGGAGGAGAGGGAGGGTCCCTCAGCCCGGCCTGTGCCCTCTCACAGTCTGGGACCCCTCGGGGGATGTCCACCTGCTGGCTTAGGCCAGCTCCCCGGGGGGATCAGGCCTAAGCTGGCAGTCAGACATCCCTCTGGCAGTCCGGGAGCCCTCAGGGGATGTCCATTTGCCAGCGGGGACCAGGCCTAAGCTGCAGTCAGACCTCCTTAGCGCTGCTGAGGAGGCAGGAGAGGCTCCCACCACCACTGCTGTACTGGCAGCCATTAGCTTGGTTTGTGGCTGAGCAGAACTCCCCCATGTGGGAATGCACTGACCACCAGAGGGCAGCTCCTGGATTGAGCGTCTGCCCCCTGTTGGTCAGTGTGCGTCATAGTGACCAGTCATTCCCAGTCATTGTGCTGATAGGGTCAGTTTGCATATTACCCTTTTATTATATAGGATATTTTATCAAAGCATTACAACATAGGCATTTTTGATGTTTAGGATTAATATTTGCTGGGAACTAATTTATCTGTAAAGTTATTAAGGTATGTAAGTAATAGGTTCTGACCACCAATTAGGATGTGTGTGTGGAGAGGGTATGCGGGTGTGTGGGGGCGGTTCTCCACACTTGAATAATTCTCGAATACCAGTAAGGTATCCTACCACTCAACTCAATTCTGACAGTACCTAGAGATAGCAGCAGATTCCACAGATTAAGGGCTTAGTCCCACAAGAACTACCCTCCACTACAGATGCCAATCATAAGCCCAGATTGTCGCCTGTGGCTTCTGACGGACTGGCTGTAAATCAGAGGTTCCCACGACCACCTCATTGTGTTCAATTAATGTGCTAGAACAGCTCACAGAGCTCACTAGATTACAGATTTATTACAAAAGACATGACTCAATAGCCAGATTAAAAGAAACAATGGGCAAGATCCCAAACAAAGGAGCTTCTATCCTTGTGGAACTTGGGGTTCTGCACATGGAAGTGTTCCAGTTCCCCAACCTGGAAGCTCTCCAAAGCCCCTCCTTTTGGATTGTAGAGGCTCCCTTACATAGCCACAGCTGATGAAACCACTGGCCATTGGAGATTGATTCTACCTTCAACCTCTCTTTCCTCCCTAGAAATAGTGTGTGTGTTTGTGTGTGAGTGAAAGTTTCACTCCTCTATTAATGGTTGGTTTCCTTGGCAACCTGCCCCTGTCCTTAGGTGTTTTCTAAAAGTCACCTCATTAACATAAGCCCAGTGGTGGTGGTGGAAAGAGGCTTGTTATGAATCACAAGACACACATTTCACCTTTATGACTCTGAAGCATTTTTAAAATCCAAGAACAAGAGCCCAAATACAACAATAGATGCTCCCCGATGCCTTTATTGCTCAAAATTCCAAAAGTTTGGGGCGGGGGACTGTGAGCCAGGAACTGTGGACAAAGGCCAAATGTATATGAGAAATATTTTTGGGTCATCTGAATGACCTAATAACTATTTCTTATAAATCACAATATCAAAATATTGCCTATCCCTCTCATTATAGCATATGTATTTCTCTTTGGTAGGTTTAAGTATCTGTTTCCCAACCACCATCTTCCCTAATCCCTTATAAGAACATTTTCTGTTCAGTCTTGTATCCTCAGTATCAATGCTTAACACAGGCATGGGACTTAAAGTTTGAATGCATGGACAAATAAATTTGTTATAAAACCAATGAATAAGTCTATATACAAGAGAATAGGACAAGGGAACTAACACTTGAAAGCTTACAGCTGTTGTTCAAATCTAGACCTTCATATCAACTGTTCCTTTTTCCTTCTAATTATAATGCTCTATTATTTGTCCCCATCCTCACCCCCAACTCCTTGTCAGGGTTTTCACTCTTTAACACTCACCTCAAATATCTGCACACACGAACACACACACCCCAAGATAGCTTTCCCTTTTTTTGCTCTAAAACCTTTTCTTGATGCTCCTCAGCCTTCTGGGCATACCTTAGTCACAGCACCTATCACACCATACTATAAAAGGTGAAAGATTTATACGATCTGAAGAGAAACCAGAGTATCTATTACACCATACTGTAATGATTGGTTATTTCCTACTCATTTACACTCGAAGGATAGTCGTCATCTGTATCTGCATGTCCAGCCATCAGTACACTGCCTCACAGTAGTGAGCACTCAAAAACATTTAGAAGTAATGGGTAAAAGAGTAAATGAATGGGAAGGGGAAAGTCTACATTATGGAAAAGTATCTCAGCATAACTTCTTTGATAAGGTGTCAATCAGGTAGATACACTATTTCAACTTCTAAACAGAGAAAATTAATATGATTGTATATTAAGATCATTGCTTAATACAGGAAAATTACAATTAGAAAAAGTGCTTTAATTCATTGGAAGGACCCAGGCAGAATTATCTTCAACATTCTTTTTCCCTCTCACCCCTGATCCCGTGTCAGTAAAAAATGCTTTCTTCCTTTTCAACTTAGGATTCCCTACGCTATCCCCAGATGCCACACGTGGCTCTCCTTCCCAGAAATCACCCAATGATCTCTTCCTCCCAAAATGTGTATATGCCCCATGTCCTCAGAGTCTTGAATCACAACTGAGTAAGCTCAAAAATATAACCCAGTTGTGTGGGAAATGGGTGCTCAAGGATTGATGTTCCCATTTTGATAGATACTTTTTTCTAAGGCAATGGCTTTACTCAAAGCCCAGTGGCGAGGAAAAACATTTGAAACATGGGACCTTTCAGAAATCCTCTAGTCACTGCAGTGGGGTGAGCTTCCTCGTGGCACCACAGAGGTGAAGGGGTGAATGGGCCATTTGGCATGTGGATTATTTTGGGCTGAAGCCATTGAGACCTAGCAGACTCAAGAAAAAATTTTACCACTCTTCACTGCCTAAAATAACTTAGATAATGAGTGGGTCTAGCACAGAAAAAGAGCTTAATCAGAGATAACTTTTTATCTGAAAGACTTACCTGCATGGCAGGGCAAACTTCTAATTACCAAACATCTGCTTTCTCATCATCCCGTGAATTACCCTATTTTTTTGCCCTTTGGAGCTCTAGGCTTCTCTCATTCCTCAGCTCAGGATGGCATATTAAGCTTTGATTTTCCAACTTGCCCTTGTGTCTCATATCTTTAGGGCTCCCATACATATGAAATTATTTTTTTTCTCCTGTTAATATGTCTTATGTCAATTTAATCATTAGACCAGCCAAGGGAAGAGGGAACACTTCCCACCGCCTGGAGAGTTAACAAAGCTTGGTGGGTAGGGCATGGCTGGAAAGCCAGGCTGCCTGAATTTGAATCCACTCTCCAGCCTTCTGAAACCTTAGGCAACCTCACTGGTGCCCACGTTTTTTAACTGTAAGACGAAATAAAAGACCTTCCTGTAGAAACTAGTGGATTGATAATTGTCTGCTATTAATATTATCATCTTACTGTGATTAGGACTAGCTCTGAAAGAACCTGAAGAGAGAAATTCCCCAAGGTCAGAGAGAAAAAAGGAGAGTGCACTTACTGATTTGGTTGTTCAGCTTGAATGCAATGTCCAGCTGCAGGATAAACAGCATGAACTGGAACCAAGGACTCATCTCCATGGAGGGGAGAGGAATGTGGACAGAAAACACAATGTCATTGGCTCCTATTTCCTTTGGAATCGCTTCATCGATGTCTCGGATTTTGTGGCAGTGGTTGGGTCCCCAAGGCACGAACCATTTTGTCTTGTGATGGTTTTTACGAACATCCACACATTTCACTGACATGTAGGACACTGCCGTGGTGGGTCCTGGAGCTGAAAAGAAAATGTTTTCTTATTTTAGAAAAATGATCCACTCAGGTGCTCATTTCTGGCTAACATTCTTTTTACTACCTTCTTCTCTCCATTTTCTTTTTTGTACTGCCTTCTATAATTTGGGATCAGTAATACCTATGGATCTCCCAAATCTTGGTGAGAATCCTTCATTGACCTCTGTAGGTGTCTTAAAGTATCCCCAAGAGCCTACCCAGTGTGTTTTCAATCACTGGTATTTATTGAAAGAATATATTTGTAATCTGTTTGGTTCAGTTACCTCCTCACTCTAAAATGAATGTCACAAAAAGGCACAGTGCTTCGGTTCCCACCTGCCTGTGAACCTCAGGGCTCTGGTGCTTCATAGATGAGTGTCTCAAGTCAGAAGACCAGGGTCTGAAACCTGCTTAAACAACTTCCTCTCAGTTCATCTTGGGGAAGTTGGTTAAATCTATAGTGGCTTCAGGACCCTCATCTGAGAAACAAGATGGTTGGTTTCTAAGATTCAACCAAGATAGC
This sequence comes from Myotis myotis, assembly GCF_014108235.1. Lineage (NCBI taxonomy): Eukaryota > Metazoa > Chordata > Mammalia > Chiroptera > Vespertilionidae > Myotis > Myotis myotis. Next base: position 48,211,130 of record NW_023416324.1, read on the forward strand.
TGGTTTCTAAGATTCTTAACTCTAAAGTTTTACAAAATTGCTTTTCTAAAAATATATATTTTTATTGATTTCAGAGAGGAAGGGAAAGGGAGAGAGATATAGAAACATCAATGATGAGAGAGAATCATTGATCTGCAGCCTCCTGCACACTCCCTACTGGGGATTGAGCCCACAACCGAAGCATGTGCCCTTGACAGGAATCGAACCTGAAACCCTTCAGTCTGGAGGCCAAGGCACTATCCACTGAGCCAAACCAGCTAGGACCAAAATTGCTTTTGATTGAGAGAAAGAACTAAGTTAACCTCAGGTCCCCACTTATAGAGTGGTACCTTTCAAAGGATGAGAACTCAAACATTGATACTTCAAAAGTGTACAAAATATAATCCACGCATTTTAAGAGAGAACATCAGATTTGAACAATATAACATTGAAAAAAACACTATTTTGTGATTACAAAATGATTACATGATTACAGTAGAAATTTTCAAAATATAGAAATTTTCAAGTTTGAAACAACATTTACCCAAAATCCCACTAGCAGTGGTTCTTAACCTTCCTAATGCCACGACCCTTTAATACAGTTCCTCATGTTGTGGTGACCCCCATCCATAAAATTATGTTTGTTGCTACTTCATAACTGTAATTTTGCTACTGTTATGAATTTTAATGTAAATATCTGATATGCTATATGTGTTTTCTGATGGTCGTGACCCACAGGTTGAGAACCACTGCTAGAGGGAAGTAACCATTATTAGAAAATATCAAAATACTATCTTTCTTTTCTATGAGTGTATCCTATGTAATAATAGACAAACATGGTAATTAACCATACCTCCGCTACGCTTCCCATTGACTAATCAGGGTGATATGCAAATTAATTGCCAACCAAGATGGCGGCCGGCAGCCAGGCAGCTGAAGGGAACAGGAGGCTTGGTTGCCCTGGCGATGGAGGAAGCCAAGGTTCCCCGCCTGCCGCAACATGACTCTGAGCTGCACTCTAAGCAATAATGTTGCAATTATAGAAGCTAAACAAACCCCAGATACCTGCTTTCAGCCATCAGAGCTGGAGCGAGCAGGACCGCAACAGTGTTTCAATTATAGAAGCCAAACAAACCCCAGATACCTTCTTTCAGCCAGCCTGCCTTGGAGCTGGAGCCACAACAAAGTTTCAAGTACAGAAGGTAAATAAATCCCAGAATAAAAACAAAACAAAACAAAAAACAGGAAAAAAGGAGAGACTGAGAGCTTCAGTTGCAGGCTTGGCCCGCCTGAAAACAGTCCTCAGCCCCTCACCCAAGCTGACCAGGCATCCCAGTGGGGACCCCCCACCCTGAAGGGGGTGCAGGCAGCCTGAAAATAGCCATCAGCTCCTCACCCAGGCTGGCCAGGCACCCAAGCAGGACCCCCACCCTGATCCGGGACACCATTCAGGGCAAACCAGCTGGTCCCCACCCGTGCACCAGGCCTCTATCCTATATAGTAAAAGGGTAATATGCAAACTGACCCTACCAGCAAAAAGACTGGGAATGACTGGTCACTATGACGCACACTGACCAACAGGGGGCAGACGCTCAATGCAGGAGCTGCCCTCTGGTGGTCAGTGCGCTCCCCCAGGGGGAGCTCTGCTCAGCCACAAGCCAGGCTGATGGCTGCCAATACAGCAGTGGTGGTGGGAGCCTCTCCTGCCTCCTCAGCAGTGCTAAGGATGTCCAACTGCAGCTTAGGTCTGCTCCACGCTGGCAAGTGGACATCCCCCGAGGGCTGCCGGACTGCCAGAGAGATGTCTGATTGCCATCTTAGGCCCAATCCCCTGGGGAGCAGGCCTCAGACAGCAGATAGTTATCTCGCGAGGTGTCCAAGACTGTGAGAGGGCACAGGCCGGGCTGAGGGACCTTCCCTGCCCCCTCCCCCCCCCCCCGCCCCAGTGCACAAATTTTTGTGCACTGGGCCTCTAGTAATTATATAAAAATGTATACATGAATTAAATTGTATGACCTTAAAATACATACTAATACTAACAACAAAAATTTTACAAACCGGGATCATGCCATACATAGTTTTGTAGCTTTTCCTTCTCACTCACTTAGAGAAGCAGAGCAGCACAGTGGTAAATAATACCAGCTCTGGAGCCAACTTGCCTGATGTCAAATCCTGGCTCTCTCATTCTCATTGTGTCACTGCTAAGCCACACTAGGGAAGTTTTGGGTGATATTACTAAACCGGTCTGTGTATTATTAGTTTTATCATCTCTTTAATGGCAATAATAATAGTACCTACCTCTCTGAGTCATTGTGTACAAGAAACAAGTTAGCATGGAAAGTACTAAGAACAGTGTTTGAGAACATAAAAAGTATAAAACTAATATTACTTATTATGTTATAAATAATTTCTCCATAATTAAACATTTTTAACTTGCAGTTACAAAATAATTATATGATATACCAAATTGAACTTACCTACACACCCCTTAGTTTGGAAAGGTTGTCTATAAGAATAATTCTTTGCCTGATATTTTTTGTTTCTAATTTATCTTACCATTTGCATCTGCTGTCTACATTTTAATATAGAGATGATCCAAATTATATATAGAATCTCTCTTTTCATTTGTTTTTTTTTCTATGCTTTTTTCCTTAGAGAAACTTTCTTTACCTCCAAATTCAAAAAACAGTCTCCTTTATTAACTTCTAGTTATTATTTTTTTTTTAAATATATTTTATTGATTCTTCACAGAGAGGAAGGGAGAAAGATAGAGAGTTAGAAACATCGATGAGAGAGAAACATCGATCAGCTGCCTCCTGCACATATCCCACTGGGGATGTGCCCGCAACCCAGGTACATGCCCTTGACCGGAATCGAACCCGGGACCCTTTAGTCCCCAGGCCGACGCTCTATCCACTGAGCCAAACCGGTTTCAGCAACTTCTAGTTATTTTTAACAATTTTATATTTTTAATGTTTAAATAATTGAACCTTCTGGAATTTGTTTTGATATAAGAGATGAGGTGAGGTTCTAGATTTTTTATTATTTTTAATATTGACATTGTTCTTTACTGAATAGACTTTCATTGACTTATGACATCACTTTATCTTACGTATAACAATAGATGTTTCTGGATAATCTGTTCTGTTTCATGTATTGGACTGTCAAGTCATGGCCCAACACAACACTGTTTTGAATTCTGTATGTTGATGGTGTGTATCAATATCTGACAGAGTAAATCCCCTCTCCCCAATCCATTTCAAATGTATGTCCTATTGCTGGGATTTTCATTGAAATTACCTTAACTTTATAAATGAAAGTGGAGAGAATAAGTATTCTTTTCCAACATTTAGTGTTCCCATGCAAGAACAATGATCACTTCTCCATTAACTGGACTTCATTTTGACATCTCTTTCATAGCTTTCTTCATGTGGATTTTGCCAGTATAGTATCTTTTTTTAAATCAATTTATAAAAATGTTCTCCTAAAGTTAGTAGTGAATGAAAAACATTATATAAATTATGTTTAACATGCATGGTTTACATATGTTTAATTCTGTAAATATATTCAGTATACTGTTCTTCTCAGACCTGTTACCAGCAGAAATCATCTCTTATTTAATGGAGAAATATGTAAAGCAAGAGCAAAGTCACATAGGAGGCAAAAGTTTGTATAATTAATATGTTCTCTACCTCTAATGATCAGATACACATTATTCTACACCTAAATATCTATCCTAAATTTTGAGTAGTAACATGTTTGCAGAAAGTGTGACAATGCCTAATGAAAGGTAGCCGAAAACCCAGCACTATAAACTCTAGCTGAAAGTCCTTCAGTGTAGAATCCTGAACACTGCGGCCTGGAGTCACCATTCATCCATGCCAGGGCAGTTTTTTAAAAAAACTCAAAACTGTATCACAAAGACATTTTACACCTAATTCATCTGCAATCAGACATCTGGCCTATTATTAGAAATATGAATCAATCAAATTTTGGTTATCCTGACTCAGCTAAATAGCCCACTGACATTAAAAAGACCAAATGGCATATTTAACTGAACCCTTTTTAATGTGGTTGGAGAAATAAACAGGGAGACAAAAGTCATGAATTCTATTTTTGGCTAACATGCTCAAACTGACTATTTGTGGCAAAAAATAGTGACTACATTTTAAAACTTCTATTCTTCCAAAATGAACCTAACCTTTTTTCATTTTTTTTCCTTTTGAAAAACAAGCCTTTCCCCCGTTGGACCAAAATGAAAAATAACTAGCTGAGTTCCTCAGCTAAACTCCAAAACCACATTCCAAACTTAATAACAGAGAAGCTGAGCACTTTACGGGCACAAAGGCTGCATTTTTAATGGACACAGTGAACGCCTGCCTTTGTAGCAGCCTGAGTCATTTTCATTCTTTCATTAGACTAGTGTTTCTTGCATAAAGAAAAAAAATCCCAGGAATACTAATATTTTTCATAAAGGTCATGACAATGAACTTGGAGAAACCTCAAATGCATCTCCAGCTACACTATGAGAATCACAAACATTTTCCTATACTTGAATAAATTAGTCTTCTGGACTCAAAAACCTTTGTATAACTTAAAAACCTGAAGACAATTTAGTATTTTCAATGTTTCTAGTAGTGCTCAAAAGGCAAAATACTTGTATTGTTGGAGAAAGTAAATAGAAATTCTGATATTCATAAATGGACAATAAATATTTCCTCAGTAATGTATTTATACCTCAAGACAATTTCCTACTCCCAGATGTTTTTTTTATGTAGGAAGCCTATCAAAGTAAACTAAAAAATAAAGCTTATACCTAAAGGCTGGTTGCCTACAGTAGTTTCATTAAATTGTAGCCAAAATTGTGACTACATGGATTACAAAACAGTGTCTAAAATTAAAAGAAGTTTGATCTGTCATTAATTTTTTTTAAGTGTGATGGATTTTATTGTAAGGGAACAGAGTGAAATGAAGAAGTAGAAATTACCTGCAGCCCCTGAAGAAGCTACAGTCAACTAACAGGTAATATGAAGTGAAGGTCTTACTTAGAAACCAGTGTGGTTCTAGGGATTAATAGACTGTGTTTATTTAAGAAGGGGCTGGATGGATTCAGGTCAACAAACTGAGTCATGTTTACTCGGGTGAAAGCTAAAAATAACCACTCCTCAGTAGTCCTAGGATAGTAATGCAATACCACCCAGCTGCCTCAGCATACTTCGTAAATGTCCCCTCTATCCACCCATAGCATTTACTTGAAAAAAGTGGGCCAAAACTTACCACTACATCAGTACAATTTAATAGACAGAGCAATCTGGCCAAAAATGAATATGCCCAGGTGCTGTGGATGTATTAACTTCTGGTAGGTTCAGACAGCATTTAGAGTGTGGCCAGAAGTCATAAAACCACAAGTTGCTTCATTGAAAACTCTGGCCCATTTGAGTTCAGTTCTCTTTACTATGTCAAACATAGGGCTTTTTTTCCTTTCCTTATCTGTATTGCCACACAGAATTTTTGGCCTCCGCTTCTCTATGATAGCACAAAAACTGTGAAATGTGATACCACATGGCATTTAATTTTAAATGATATGAAATCAATTAGACTTCTAATGCAAGGCTGTGAAAAACTGCACAAACACAATTTGAAGCCTTTGAAAATTCAGTGGCCTCTCAATTATGCACATCACTAAGACTCATACTTCATTCACCAAATATGTCTTGAGGACCTACTATGCACTAGGCACTATTAGAGGGTGAAGTGAACCTAATAGACACCAGCCATGTCAAATGTACAAATAATGGGAAAACAGATAAAAAAAAACTCAAATAATTACAGGAAAAAGTAATTATAATTGTAATGAATACTACGTTTATCCTGACATTACATGAAAAAGGACAATAAAAAGATATTTGGGAGGCAGGGAAATTGAATTTTTGAGAATGAGGCAAAAATTCCATTCCTCATCACAATGTAACCTTGAATAAAAATATAAGTGAACAATGACTAAACCCACACTTCTTTTGGAAGAATATTCATTGACTCCAGTCAGCTTCCTGTTATGGCCTCTCAAATGGCAGTCCAGTTTACAAATTACTATCTAGCCAACCACTACCGCTATCATGCTCAAAGTTGAGTCAACATCAAATCATTAGCCCCTACTCCTTCCAGACCTGTAATTAAAGAGTTGGACAGAGATGCAAGACTTGGTTGCCTCCTAGAAAAGTTAAAATTAAAACAGTATGTTGACATGACACATGGTCTCCATTTAGGCCAACACAGACTACTTATTTCTTTGCTTTATTCAAGTGAAAAAAACTCCTTTAGCAATTATCTAGGAGCATTATTATTATGTGAGCACTGTGCTAAGTAAAGATAGAGACAATGAGAGTCCCAGACCCCGAGTTGCTCACAGTCTGGTGTGGGAGGCTGAGAAGTTGGCAGAGAAGTACATCCTGATGGAAACTTGCTCTGATAGAGGTTTGGACAGGATACATCAGTTGGAAAGGGGGCGGTGGGTGGGGGAAGCTGCTTGCAGAAGGCTTGGACTTATTAGTAGGTTCCTTAGGTTCACACTTATCCTTGAAAGAGAGCAGGTGTTTCTTAGCCAGAGGGGGAAAGGGCGACAGCCAAATGGGGAAGGTTCTAAAGAAGACCATGTACTCCATCATAGGATACCTAGGAAATGACAGTATGTTTTGCAGATGTCTGTGTTTGAGCATTAACATTTTTTTAAAAGATCATTAACAGGTGAAGATGCAGCACCACCCCTAACTTTGTTTCAGCTCTTTGCTTTCTCTAACCAGTGGCATAGTTCTACTAGGGAGCTTGGGTTCTGCTCCCAACAGTCTCTGCTCCAGTCTATAGAGCAACACGAAGAAGAAATAATAAACAGACCTACAACGAATTTTTACATGGAGGATCTTTCCTCCTAAGACACCTATCTCTCTGTCCTGTAGGAAAGTTTCCACAAGGCTAGACGTGAGCTCTACTGGAAGGTTGGAGAAGCAAGAAGGAGTGTGGGGAGGGAATGAAGAGACTCCATCTCTTATTCTGGCAACTGGGCCTCCGAAGAGCCTTTGAAGTCTAGATCGTCAGATAACATCCTTCACCTAAATTACAAAAAGAATGTCTGCCTTGCAACAAAAATGATATTTAAAGATTAATCTGCTTCAGACTACAAGGGGAAGGAATGTGGAGAACAGACCAGTTAAAAGGATAACACATGTTTATGAGCATTAATAATCATCCTGCAATGGCTAGCAGATTCATTTAGCTAGTGACTCAAGAGGGAGGTTGATTTAACTCTTGAACCCCAGTCTCAGTTTGAAAACTGCTATCATGATCTCTGGACCTGAAAAAGCATGGATGCCTAATTTATTAATCTATATTGAAAATAATTTCCTCTACTTTGTTCCCTAAAGGTCTTGGGTTACTAGAAAGTGAATATTAAACTTTATTTTTTTAAAAGAATTGAGGCTAATTTTAAAAGATAGAATTAATATTTGGGGCTTAAGACTTACATGGCCTATGTATATAGCTACAAAATTAGAGAACAAAAGCAATAGTTGGACAATGTAAGCCCCCACAACTTTCACCTGAACTATAAAGCTAAGTGACTCAATATTCATTTCACTTTGTAATGTAGAGAAAACTTCTACTGCCTGGCTCTGAATGGTATTTATAAGATTATATACAGTTATTCTCTCTTATCCACAGGGGATACGGTACAAGACCCCTGGTGGTGGATGCCTAAAACGCCCAATTTGGCATACCCGAATTGGTAGCATCACTCCTCTTGTGCTTTGGAGCCATTATTAAGTAAAATAAGGGTTACTGAACACAAGCACTGAGATTCTGAGACAGTCCATCCGACCACTGAGCCTGGCTACTGACTACTGAGCGGGTGGCATGTACAGTGTGGATATGCTGGATAAGGAGATGATTCACGTCTCAGGCAGGATGGAGCAGGACCACGCAAGATTTCATCAAGCTGCTCAGAACAGTGGACAATTTACAACTTCTGAATTCTTTGTTTCTGGAATTTTCCATGTAATATTTTCGGACCACGGTTGACTGTGGGTAACTAAAACCATGGGTAAAAGGGGACTTCTGTACTTAAGTTGGTTCTAATCTTTGCCTACCTGCATATCTATGCTTGCCACAATGAGAACTTCTAGGAAATGTACTGGGCATTCAGCTCTTGGAGAATTTCAGGGTTTGCTAAGGCTTTTTTAAAAAAATATATTTTATTCATTTTTTACAGAGAGGAAGGGAGAGGGATAGAGAGTTAGAAACTTCGATGAGAGAGAAACATCAACCAGCTGCCTCCTGCACACCCCACACTGGGGATGTGCCCGCAACCAAGGTATATGCCCTTGACCGGAATCGAACCTGGGACCCTTCAGTCCACAGGCCAACACTCTATCCACTGAGCCAAACCGGTTAGGGCTGCTAAGGCCTTTGATGTGCCTCAAGGACAGGAAGGAGGAGAAGGAAAGAGGAACATGGGTGGCAGAAACCGATGAGACCAGATGGATTCCTGTTATTTATACAACTACACTTTTTATTCAAAGTCCCCCCCAAAGCACTCATTTAACATAAAAGAATCTTCAACTAAATTTAGAAATTAGTTTTTGAATGTGTTAATGTGAGTTCCCACAGAGATTCCGCCTGTCTTTCTTAAGCTCAAAAAACCTCCTGCTCTAATTCTAGTTAAAGGGAAACATGTGGGCTATACTGTACAACTGATGTAGCCAGCTCGTATTATTTGCCTGACTTGTGAGGTTTTAGACAACTAGCCATCCCTTCAGCCAATTTGGTTTGCCGTTCCCTCCAGGCCAGTTCCCAAAATGATTCCTTAGTATCTGCCACAACCTGTGTCTACTAAGTTTTAGGATGTCTCACTATAATAACTGCCTCCAAGTTTTCAGCTAGAAAGTGTAACACTTGTGTTAAACTAACTTAGTGCTTCGGAATGAACTGCCTCAGTCTGTTAATTCCTTTTCTGAAATTGCTCTGAAGTTATAATGGTCAGACGCTCACCGTACCTCTGCCACCGACTCTGAAGATAAAATTCTCCTATATTTCAACCAGACCAATTAAATCTTACTAGATTACCAAGTGAAATATTATTTCACAATTCAATCTCAATTACTGGAGAACTGAAAGTGGGTCTTCAGGGCCAAGACTGGAGAAGTGGTTTTCGGAATGATCCCAGCCGTGCCCCCGTGCATGTAAAGGGGTGCGCTAAGTATAATGGAATCCATTCCTGCCAGCAATTTTCAGTAAGTAGTCAATTATGCTAACATCTGTTCTAGGAAAGCTAAATTTTTTAACACGGCAGAACATTCCTCTACACTAAACTACTACCACGAAAACACACAAACACGCACACCACGTAGCCGAGTTGAATGCAAAATAATTTATGCCATACATGCAAATGTCAAGCACTTATTTAAAAGTAGTTCCCTACAGCATAAACTTGTGAAAAAATGACATAGACTTTTCGACAGCAAAGTCTCAGAAATTGTAGCAAACACTTTGTATAATTCATTCTGACTTTTAAAATACTGAAAAATGTTCTATGTTTGCATCGAAGGCTGATGAGGATTTTAAACTGCTTGGCCTGCAACCTCAATTGTGTTGGAGCCAGAGCTGTAACAGCTTTGAAGAATAGAAGAATGACTCTATATTTGTCAGAATTGACACGGCAGACAGGCAGCGCCACTTGGCTTCCATTACTTGCCTGGCTTAGATCCCGTGGAACTGAGGAGGGCTGGAACCAAGAGGGAAAAGAATGAGAGTGCTTCTGGGTTCTTACATAGTATTTGAAATGCTGTGGTAAACATGGCATTACTTTAGGCTCAAAAGATTGGTGCCAGTTTTTTCTCTTTAGGAAAAAATAATAAAATGCACAGAAAGGGTCTTGCCAGAGACATAACACATCAAATCTGCCAACCATCAGACGTGCTAATTGGGGGAGCAACACTGAATTCTGAATTCGGATTACAAAACGGACCCTCACCTTGGGTATGCAGCAGCAGAGAGAGACTAAATTAAGAAATTCAAGGAAAGTACGTCACATCAAATCACGAATTCTAACCACTACCCCTGAAAAATACTTACGATTACTGTTTCTCCATCACTCCCGAAATACTCAAAACAGTAAATATGAAATCCACATGAAGTGAACACAAAAGACCTCCCTAGGAAAACCAAACGGCTCATCTGTTGATGCTCTTGCTCACTGCTTGGCAAACCAGGCTTCTGGGCTGAATTTTTGAATCTCTGCCAGGGCTTCAAAATCAGCCACCTTTCAGCCAAAAGGCTGTGGAACGCGGCCAAGACCACCTATGGAAAGTGAATTACGGCACCTTATAATTTACTGCCTTGGCTATGATCTTTCATAAAGCCAGCATGGAGGGCAGACCAGCTCTTCTGTGGGAAATCTCGGAGCCCTCAGAGAGGCCCCAAAGCTGCCCTGGCAGAGCTGTGGGGCGAGGGGTGGCAGAGAGGTGGACAACTGACTCTATTTTGTGAGCAAGCTTGGCACACTTTTGTCTTAAAATTTTAGGTTGAAGAAACCCCCAAATTTAGCAGCTTTGTCCTGAAGCACTCGTTCCACTCTATAAATTTCACACATTCGTTATTTATAATTTATTCTTATCAGGCATTTATTATTTATAAATTGCAGACCTCTACCTTTATCAATATCATCAATGTTAATAATAAACACAGATCTTAACTATGCCGATTGCACATTACAGTTTACAAAGCATTTCACACACTGGCATCATCTAATCCTCAGTGAACAGGTACAGCCATTAGGACGCCCCTGCACGGCACATACTAAAGATGGGTGGGTTTTGTCCCACCAGCAAGTGGCAGAGCGAGAACTAGCACCCCAGTCTGACTCGATATCCAGTGCTCCTTCCACCACACTGCACTGCCTCTCAATCGCTCACTTCCTGATTAGCTCTCTCCAGTTACCTGAGAGGTAATGGCAGAGCAGAGAGGTAATGGATGAGGAAGACAGGGTGCCATGGGGAACTTACTGAACCTCCATAGACAGGTCACTATCCAGCACTGGGCTGGGCTCCACACCAAGGGCCCAGGCAGGATAGCTTCTCTCGAGACTCAGTCAGCACCAAGGTTCCTCCACCGAGTTCCAGAAAGAGATGGTGGAATAACACAGGCTCCCCAAAATGCACTGCACTCACTTGAAGCTAATGGCTACTCTCCCATCATTTATTGGGTTTGGGGCTATGACTTCAGTCTGGGAAGTTAACCTAGACGAGAATGCCTGACCGGGGAACACATGGCAGACCTGCCATGGGAGAGTCGAGGCCAGACCTGTGGGCAGAATAAGTGCCAAGATTCCAAGTTGGAGGTAAAGTAACGTCAGAGCAACCTAAGGAAAGAATTCGCTGATACCCTGCATAGGCAAACAATGGCACAGTGGGACTCAGGAAAGGGCGAGGGCTCCATTCATGGGAACATTCAGGAAGTAACTGAATAGATAAGAGCCTGAACTAAGTCAGCTTTCCTCAGTGACACCAAAATGAGAGAGTCTCCTATTCATGCACGTAGGATACTAAGGAATGGAGAGCATAAGGCCCAAAGAAAGAGCTTCTTCATGCAGCTTATTGATTACTATTTCTCCATATCTGACCCATTTCAGACAAAAGTACAGGGCACTCTGAAGGGCCAACAATTTAGTGTTAGAAAGTGCAAGCTGAAGCTAAGGTCAAGCAAGGCTCATTAATGACTTTACCTGGAATTTCACAAATGCCAGGGATAATCATATCCCCTTTCTTGCTTTTTCAAAGAAAAGGTAGGACCTTATAATTTCAAATTCTCTAGAATTGAAGGTAGAGGTCAATTGGAGGTAGAGGGTAAACTAGAGTTTCAATGGTTACATTCTTAGAAAGTATTAGGTTTTTAAAAAACACTGAAATAAAATTGAGACTGCTATGTAATTGTTAAATATTTTAATCAGCTCTGGGTTCTAGTTTAGGTGCCACTTCCTTCACTCATTCAATTTGTTAAATGCCCATAATGTGCCAACATCTCAAGACTTTGCCTGTTTCCCTTCAGTAAAAAACTATCCTTACTTCCTCTAATGCTAATATTCCCTAGTCTAGGCTTTTATTATAGCACTAGAGGCCCGGTACATGACATTAGTGCACTGGGTGGGGGGGGACCCCTCAACCCAGCCTGCACCCTCTTGCAGTCCGGGACCCCTTAGGGGATGTCCACCTGCCGGCTTAGGTCCATAGGAAGCGGGTCTAAGCCAGCAGGCAGACATCCCCCGAGGAGTTCTTAGCACTGGCGCAGAGGCAGGAGAGGCTCCCGCCACCACGACTGCGCTCTCCAGCCATGAGCCCGGCTTCTGGCTGAGCAGCACTCCCCCTGTGGGAGCACACTGACCACCAGGGGGCAGCTCCTGCATTGAGCGTCTACCCCCTGGTGGTCAGTGCACATCATAGCGACTGGTCGTTCCGCAGTTTGGTTGATTTGCATATTAGCCTTTTATTATATAGGGTTCTACTTTATTTGCAAACATAGCTTCTGAAGCATACAAAATTCTAAGCTCCTGAAAGGCCAGTTCTTCTTCCTCCTTATGGCACCAAACATAGAGATTTGAACATGCAGATCTTCCAAACCTGAACTGAACTATTTCCATTATATCATAATAAGCACATTAAGTTACTCATTAGGAAATTAACATATACCAAACACTTATTCACTTTTTATTTACTTATGAAATACTTATTGACTTTTATCAAACATAGTAGGTACTACAAAAAAATACCATAGTGAATCTGACCCATGGCCTGCCTACATCAAAGTACAATTAAGACTGGCATTCAGTGTGGGACAAAGCCATGCCCCTTCTTGATGCTCACCCCCCAATGTTACACATGTGCCCCAGTTGAGGCTCATTTCCATTTATGATGGCTCTTGCAGATCTGTGTCAACCGATAGATACAATGAATACTGAGTTTTGAGGATCAAAATGACATCTCCTAAACTGGAACACTACCGTCTCAATCCACAGTAAAAAAAGAAAAAAGGAGAAAAAAAAAGTACATTTACACATCAAAAGAATGTGTAGGAGACAGACAACAGGCAAGCCAAAACATGGTGATATTTTTAAAATTTTGCCCAAAGGGTTTACAGCTAATATTAAAATGTGGGAGCATGTTTAGATAACTACTCTTTAGCCTACTTCCTGGAAATTGAGGTTCTCAAAGTTAGAATTTAACAATTATTTATCTTATTCCAGCACTGCCCTGAGGAAATCAAGGCCTGCATGACAGAAATAAAGTAAGAAAAAACGTTTATTTCTTAGCCTTCACTGTATATAACGAGTAGCTGCATAAATGAAGACTTTATGACAAAATCTTTATTCTTAAGAACACCCAGAGGGGAAAACTGGCAATTTCATTAATATCTTAAACCAGAGAAAAAAGTAAACACCCTTTCTAAAGGTATCAAACCTACTTTTGAGATGAAATCTACAAAACAGGTTCAGACAGAAACCTGGGCAGAGGAACCTTCTGTTGCATGTATATTCTATTTACCCAGCAGCTCTTAAATGAGTTTTTCTCTCTGGCCCAATGAATTACATACAAAAGTTCTGAAAGAACTAGTAGAGAAAAGCAATGGAAGGCTTCTGGTGTAAAAGGATCTGTGAGGCATAGCCTGGGTATCCAAAGTCTCAAGATAACACATGGAGCTTCTTATTTAGAAAGAAGAATTTGCAGGCCCTGTTGATTCATGTGGGATGTGAGTGAGAAAGAGAAATCAAGAACGTCCCCCAAGTTTCCTGTACCAGCAGCAGATGGATAGTAATATCATTTTCCTAGAAGAGAAATCAAAGAAAAATGAGTGATAGGACATGTTACAGGTAGAACACGTAGGAGCTGGAGGTATGTGGCTTGTTAAAGAAAAGAGCTGGGTTTGGGAGTAGGTTACAGCTAAAAGGTCACATATGTGAGTGGCTAAGAATTGGAAGAGAAATTAGATTTATTCTAGGTTGTCCCAATGTTACAAGTTCTAAGGAAGGAATTCTGAGATCAATACAATCTGATGGTCCAAAGTCAACCAGATCAGTTGAAGACAATGAGCTGCCCACACCTGTGTGAATAAAGGTGCTCCTGCTGGCAACACTGGGTGGTGCGAAAAGTGCAGAGGATGGAATCTTGGAGGGAAGGTGGAGGTGGGTGGGTGGGTAGGTGGGAAGAGATTAACCAAAAACTTGTATGCATATATGCATAACCTATGGACACAGACAATAGGGTGGTGAAGGCCTGGGACAGGGGTGGGGGGTGGGGCTAAAGGGATTGATGGGGGTAAGGGGAACATATGTAATAGTACTTTCAACAATAAAAATTTAATGGGAAAAAAAAAGTACAGAGGATACCTGAGCACTGGATGGGGGGAGAAGTACAGCCTTTAGTGCCTTCTTCATCACCAACATTCTATGAGCCCTCTTCACACATTTAGAGCTTCCCTCTGGGCCACAAATCAGTCTGCTGTTCCTGAACTACTGCAAACTTGAGGAGAAGAATCTTGGTGGAATTATCCCAGGAATCAGGCCTGCTGGACACGCCACCAACCAGGCAAATTATCCCACCAAACTTGGAGCCCAGTGCTTTCAAATATAAAGGCAGTATTGTAACTGTTACACACCTCTAACTTAGAAATTATATGACTATAGAGGGAAGTAATATACTCTATGTTATGGTAAAAATCATTCTTTTATGATTTAAAAATATGTTTTCATATCAGGGTCAATTTGTATGCCAAGAATAGAGGCTGCCAAGCCTTGTTCGTCTATCTAGGCTCCTTCTCCCCTCATTTTCCTTGTATTTTCATATCTATTAGAGCAGTGATGGCGAACCTATGACATGCATGTCAGAGGTGACACGCAAACTCATTTTTTTTTATTTTTCTTTGTTAAATGACATTTAAATATATAAAATAAATATCAAAAAATATAAGTCTTTGTTTTACTATGGTTGCAAATATCAAAAAATTTCTATATGTGACATGGCACCAGAGTTAAGTTAGGGTTTTTCAAAATGCTGACATGCCGAGCTCAAAAGGTTCGCCATCAATGTATTAGAGGAAAAGACCTTAATCATCCTTCTCTATTAGGGGTCAGAATAGGTTTCGGGTGTTACTATTAGGGGTCAGAATAGGTTTCGGGTGTTTTCTATCTTCCACGAACTGGTGAGATTACTGAACTGTTCCAAAAAGCGAGGACAAACCCCAGCCAACTGCAAAATTTCTTACTGATGTATTCAGCATGATGAAATACACCTCCATAATATGCACTATGGGAAGTGACTCTAATCCAATCACAAAGAACATGTTTAGGGATTTAAAAAAATCCATTCCAGCTTCCAGCCAATGGCCCATGCATTCACAGTATAATACAACACAAAGACATTCCAATACAATGAAATAATGTGGAGCACGTCCAACCTCTGTTTTTCAGAGTGATAGAAATAGGCTCTACAAAGCTGCCTATTACTATTCAGAAGAAATGGAAGTCATGGCATACACTGACCTAAAAGAGCATTGGCAAAATTTGCTAATCAATTCATAATATTCATCAATCCATAACATTCACTCAGATTTTCACTTAAACTGCTAGGTTCTTAATATATTTCAAATTTTATAGAGATCACCTTCTACAAAAAATACTCCATAAGAGAAAACAATAATTACAGTGCAGTGTTCATAGGAAGGGCTGTTTATGTGGCTGTAGACATCTACAAAAACAGAGTAAGAAAAATTTAAAGCAAGGGCTACAGACTCTGAAATACTTGGGTTCAAGTCCCAGCTCTATTACTTACTAACAGGTTAGTTGGGCAATATACATAGCTTTATGAAATGTCAGTTTCCTCTTTATAAAATTTTACTAAGAGAACCCATCTTGCCCAGCCAACTTGGCTCAGTGGTTGAGCATTGACCTATGAACCAGGAGGTCCTGGTTTGATTCCGGTTAGGGCATATGCCCAGGTTGCTGGCTCCATCTCCAGTGTAGGGCTTGCAAGAGGCAGCAGATCAATGATTCTCCTCATCATTTATGTTTCTATCTCTCTCTCCCTTTCCCATCCTCTCTGAAATCAATAATGAGTATATATGAGTACCCATCTCACAGGTTGGTTGTGAATATAAAATAATTACTAGAAAGAGCCTACTACATCACCTTGCACGTAGTGAGCCTCAATCTATGTTAAGTATTGATAACAATGACGCTGCCAGCAAATGGAGAAGAAGAATAACCTGGTGGGAGTTGGGGACATTATCCCTGCTCTCTATCATATCTTCTTCCCCCTAAGGATGTGTTAATCTTAAGGTACTCGAGCAGTGGTTCTCAACCTTCCTAATGCCGCGACCCTTTAATACAGTTCCTCATGTTGTGGTGACCCCCAATTTCATTGTTACAAAATGAACATAATTAAAGCATAGTGATTAATCACAAAAACAACATGTAATTATATATGTGTGTTCCGATGGTCTTAGGCGACCCCTGTGAAAGGGTCATTCGACCCCCAAAGTGGTCGCGACCCACAGGTTGAGAACCGCTGTACTAGCGGGTCTGGATCTTGGGTCATTAAAAACAGGGATTCTCCTTGTCTCTCAGTGAACAGTCCCAATAATCAGAAATGATGCTATAAAAATTTTAACTTGAGTGTCTAAGATGTATTTCCCTGAGAAATAACCCAGGGATATCCTAGTCAGCCTGTTGCTTGAGGGAACATAGAATTAGCCCTTGTTTTCTCCTCAGTGAAATGGGATTATAACATTTTTTCACAATTATTTTTACAAATTATTGTAAAATAATTATGGCCAGAAAAATTACCATGGGTCTTCCTACTCCTTCCCGTGCTCCCTACAGATAAAGAGAATGCTGGTTTTGCTTGTTTTGTTGCATACCCTCACCTGCCCTCCAGTGAGGGTTCAACTATTGCGAGATAGATTTTTTTTTGAGTTTTCCTGATATACAATCAAGAGAAAGGGAACAGGTAGAAGAATGGTATTGCCTGGAAGAGGTCAGCCATGTCATTAATAAGGGCAACATAAGAAAATAAGATAGCAGATGCAAAAAAACGTCATATAAACCTTTGGTAGGATTTATCAGCAAGTGACATTGGGAAGATAGAAAGGATCGACAAGGGCACGTTAGGATTATAGGGCTAGATAAATGAGGTTAGAGCTACAGCTACACTAGATGATCTTATTTCAATTTTTTATTCAAAGCCTAGGTTCCTCACAGAACACTACACTTGCCAATTCCATCTTAGTGCTCCTGGCTGCCCTGTCCCCATCCCTCTACCCCAGGGTTTCTCAACCTGGGTACTACTGACATTGTAGGCAGGATAACTATTGTGGGGGCTGTATCATGCATTGTGGAATATTTAGCAGCAGCCCTGGCGTCTCTTCCTTAGTTGCTAGTAGCATTTCCCTCCTCCCCGAGCAAGACATGAAAATCAAAAATGTCTCCACACATTGCCAAATATCCCCTCAGGGGGCAAGACTCTTCCTAGTTGAGAACCCTACTTTTTCCTAACAACCCAGGCTTAGAGGAAAAATTCATACCCCTCTAAGCCAGTCTGTGACCCTGCCTTTGCAGAGTTTGCAACTATAAGGGTAGTTGAGTTCTCAACAATCCATTACCATTACAGTTATTTACATCCTGGACTGGCTGCATCAGGCTGTCATCAACAAATTATAAATGATCATAACAGGTAACATTTATTGGATATTTGTTATGTTGGGCTAGAGGATTTAACTAGGTTGATATCCATTCTTATACAACAGGGAGTGGTAGAAAAGATAGTATTATCTATACTTAGAGACGAGCAAAATGAGGCACTGAAAAGGTAAATAACTCATCCAAGGTCAACAAGGAGTTGAACTGGGGTTTGAACACTAACTCTATCTGAGCTCAGAAACTCTCTTTGCCTTAGGCCATACTATTTCTCCTACTGAGAAAAATCAATGCAGAGATACATGGGAAATGCATTTAGCATAAATTATATGACTTAAAATGGTGAGGCGGTACATGGACTGTTCTAGAACTCAGTGTTCTCTGAATAAGCTGACCACCAAAAATATAGATGTTTTTGTTCTAAGGGTGCTAACAAGTTGATTTTTGAATTATGGACAATCTACTAAACACAGGAAAATGGTGATTTCCTCTAACTAAAAACAATAATCAGTAGCTGGTTGCCATGGTAGCAGAGGTAAACTTAATCTTGATGGGGAATACAATCACCTGATAGGGACAGCAAGTATGGTCAGGAGTGTAAACCAGATAAGGGATGTTTTTCAACTGGAAAAGAGAAAGCTGAAAGAGAGAAATGATAGTCATCTTTAATTATTTGAAAGGCCACCATCTAACAGAAGGGAAGCACATGATCTAAACTATTCCAAAAGGAAAATCCAGGATTCGTGAGTGGAAAGTACAATGTGGTAATGGAAGCCAGTTTTCCACTGAATGATAAGAAAGAACATTTAACTACCATAGTGTTTCAACTGGATTCTCTAGACAGCAACTCATCACTAGGATAGAAAGGGGATGGCAAGGGTGGTGTCTCTGCTGGGAGATCCCAGTGTGGGTGAGACTGGACTAGATAAATTCACAGGCCCCTTATAAAAAAGGGATCTATTTCTCTAAAGAACTAGAAAATTGTGAATTCCTGCTGGAAACAGACAATGGAGAGTGGGGGATGTATGGGTCTCCACTGGTCAGAGAGAGAATACCAGTAGTAGCTCGTCACCATAATAGGAGTGGGAAATTCTAATCTTGCCAAGGAAGAAAATATCATTTAGGTAAGACCAGACATAAGAGAGAAAAACCTTATGGAGAATTTTTTCCTTCTGTACTGAATAGATGACCAAGGAATAGGGCAATTGAGCTTAAAAAAATTCAAGAATCAAGCAGCTCTTTCTTCTGTCTTTCAACCCTAAGATACTGTAATGCCTCTTCCTTGGACTTTACAGCCACCTCTCACTATTTTGACTTCAAAATTCCATTTAATTCTTAAAAGAAACTATACAGCTTTGGACAGTGTTATTCAGGGGTTACAGTGCCAGCCCTCCCATCAAAGGGTCTCTGGTTCAATTCCCAGTCAAGGATACATACCTGAGTTGCAGGTTCAATCTCCAGCCCTGGTTGGGGCATGTGTGGGAAGCAACCAATCGATGTGTCTCTCTCACATTGATGTTTCTCTCTCTCCTACTCTCTCCCTTCCACTTTCTCTAAAAAATTTATTGAAAAAATATCCTCCAATGAAAACTAACACACACACACACACACACACACACACACACACACACACACACAGAAAATACACAAACATGCAGGTAGGAAATAGCTAGAATAATAGTTGATTAGATATCTCCTAAACATGAATACTACCTTTGGTTTCACTACTTTTGGTTTACCCTCAACCAACAATTTATTATAAATCATCTCACCACTAGATTCACAGAATTGAAACAGGACAAGGCTATCCTCAAACTTTCCTCTTAGAAAAATCAACCACATTGTACACCTAGAGGACCTGTCTTAGAAAACAAAATGATTATAAAGTCAACTTCTGCTAAGGCACACAACCTCTCTTGTAAAAGGGAGGTGCTAAAAGCATAATATATTTTCTTTTAAAAAAAACTTACACTGATTCATCTTTCCACATTAAATATGAATAATACTTAAGAGAAAATTTCCCTATCTCTTCATCTCCAGGGCACTCAAAACATTTACAGTCTCATTACTTTACAGGACACCCGTTAGTTAAGTGGATACCAAAGATTATTATCCTGCTTTGATTTCCAAAAAGACAACTACAGAAAGACTAAACAATAAGTTGTCCAAAATTGTTCAGTAAATTGAGATGCTTGAAGTTTTCCATTCAATGCTTACTTTAGGGACTTGGTACTACAAAGTGATTGAATTCTGTAAACACCTAAGCCGTTTTTTTGTTTTTGTTTTTTAATCTCATCTCCATTTCTCACACACACACAGATGAAATTTTCAGCATCTAAGCACTAATCTATCACCTTGTAGATCTTGCACAAGGGTATCCTATCAGACTAGTGCCATGTCTGCTGGAAGCGTGGTACCTCACCCAACCTGGTTCTCAACCTACTTCTTTATCCAGGGAAGTTGATTCCTCCTGGCCATGTCTGGGAAATTTTTAACCCCTCGATTAGCTATTAACAATTGGTTTAACTCAGACGAGACAGAGGACAAAATAATAGTGGTTGGAAAAAAATGCCTCCACCATTCTGATTACAAAAGGAGGCATGATTAACGAAGTTCCCTTTGTGCCCAAGCGCCATTCTGAAAGCCGAAGAAAGAGCTCTCCACCCCTCTTTTTTTATTGCTGAGTCTTTTCCTACTTGTCTCATCACCCACACAATCTGTTCACAGCCCAAAGAGATAATCCAGCCAGTCTGTGGAGAGTTCCTAAAACATTTACGTCGTGAAAGCAGACAGGATGAACAGGACCTCATCTTGACAAAGGATGACGGGACATTCAGCAAAAGAAATCACAAAGGGAAATACAGACGGAAGGCGCTGAATGAAGATTGCCCACAGTACCTAACACAGTGCTTGTCCTTATGGGTATTTGTAAACCTTCTGGTCAATTTACAGCACCTCCAGGTTTTGTCCCCCAAAATTGATTGCTTTTGGGACAGAGGGTTTTTTAAAAATGTTTTTTAATTATTATTGATTTTTAGAGAGAGAGAAAAAGAAAGAGAAAGAGAGAAACATTGATTCAAGAGAGAAACATTGGTCAGCTGCCTTCTACATGCTCCCTCCTGGGGATCAAGCCCCAGAAACCTGGGCATATGCCCTGACCAGAACTGAACTGGAGACCTTTTGATGCATGGGACCATGCTCAACCAACTGAGCCACCCTAGCCAGGGCTAGAACAGAGGTTTTTTATTTTATTTTATTTTTTAATATTTTTTATTGATTTCAGAGAGGAAGGGGAAGAAGAGAGATGGAAACATCAATGATGAGAGAGAATCTTTGATTGGCTGCCTCCTGCACACCCACGACTGGGGATCAAGCGTGAAATGTGGGCATGTGCCCTTGACTAGAATCAAAAACGGAACCCTTGAGTCCGCAGGCCGATGCTCTATCTACGGAGCCAAACCAGCCAGGGCTAGAACAGAGTGTTTTAAAGAAAATATAATTAACAAGTTAAAGAAGTCCAAATCACTGCTTTAAGTTACCTTCAGTCTCTCAAGACCTTTGAATCTGAAAATAGCAAGTGAGATAAATATTTGAGTTCCAACTTCCATGTAGGTTAAGATAAGGCATATAAAACACTTAGCACATTGCTTGGCACATTAAAGTCTCAATTAATATTACCTAATGTTTTATCATATGCTGCTCTGTTTTATTAAAGATGTTCTTTAAAAACAAACAAAACACATGTTGCTATTGATTTTAGAGAGAGTGGAAGGGAGAGGGAGAGAAAGAGAAACATCACCAATGTGAGAAAGAAACATCAATAGAGGACCAAACCTGCAACCTGGACACGTGCCCTGACCAGGAATCAGACCTGTGACCTAGATGCACTGGACAATGCTCAACCAGCTGAGCGAGGATTTAAAGATATTCTTATATATGTCCTGCCTATCTACTCAGCTAAAATAGTGCCACCTTATTTGTCTTTGGTGCATTACAAAAGTTAAGTGCCTTCACATATAACATCTGATTTAAGCCTGCAGATCTAAGGTTGGTTATTGAAGAGATACTAACAGCAAATCCAGTCTCATAGCTGTCACACGGTAGATGCCCTAAGATCTCAACTCACTAATTTCAGATCCAGGGCCTCCTTTCCAGAACATCACAGCTGAGCAGATGATTATGTGTTGTGTCTCTTTATATTCCCCAGAACTTAACAAGTTGCTAAGACATACCTTCATCACCATCTAAACAAATTTTAAGCTATAAGTAACCTAAAGACTCTGAGGGTTTACCTTAGTAACAAAAAGAAACGAAATTGGGTGGGAAATGTGAACATATTTGGCTTTGAGAAAGACATGCCTCCATTTTTATTTGCTAAGGGAAAGCATTGTCATCTCTACTTAGCAAATAATAAAGATAAGAAGAGGCAAGAGGGATTGAATGGTATGGCTAAGCAGGCAGAAGGGGCTAGAGACAGATGTCTTGTTACTCCACTCATGGCTTTTTCTATTAAGTTCATTTTTAATTCAATGTCATGAATGAAGTGAATCTTCTCTTGGGTTATGCACATCAAATGGTGCTTCAAATAATCACAGCAATCTTCAAAGGCCCAGACCAAACTCACTAATTCTTCAAAAACAAATCTTTTTATATGATCTAAAAAATACTTAGAACACTTAATCTATGTCATCCAACTTTGACTTTTCAACAAAGTATCTTACTTTAACGACCTTATCTCTCCAATCAAATTTAAATTGTTTAAAGGCAAGATCCATGTGTGCACTCCTTCTGAGGCCCATGACTAATCCAGTTCAAGAATGGTAGTAATGTGTCCTGGCTCATTCCTCATTCTGCCTCACAGACTCCTGGATGTCCCAAAGAAACCTCGAGCCATCACAACATCTATTCAAGTTTTCCAACCATCCCCAGAAATACTGCTCTGCTTATGCAGTCACTAAAGCTTCTCTTGTGCCTTCAAGAACTTCACTTTAGATCAGGGGTGGGCAAACTTTTTGACTCGAGGGCCACAATGGGTTCTTAAACTGGACCGGAGGGCCGGAACAAAAGCATGGACGGAGTGTTTGTGTGAACTAATATAAATTCAAAGTAAACATCATTACATAAAAGGGTACGGTCTTTTTTTTTTTTTTTAGTTTTATTCATTTCAAACGGGCCGGATCCTGCCCGTGGGCCGTAGTTTGCTCACGGCTGCTTTAGGTGCTGGGACATCCTGTTGCCATCCATTTCACATAGAGATCTACATCAGCAGGAGTATGTGGCAATAAGCTCCGTTTCAAAGCCAGCAGCCTGGCCTAGCTCCAGGAATTGTCACTAATGATTTTCACTAGCCACTCTATACTCCAACAGTCACACACACACACACACACACACACACACACACACACACACACACCATTCCAACCACCGCTCTAGTTGGAAGAACTGTGTCTAACAGAAGTTGGTTCCACTGCTGATTTTATATTTTAATTGTTACAGAAGACCTATTCCATCAAACAAGAGAAAACTCTCCAAAAACACCTTCTGCAATATATTAGTGGTCTCCATCAACCTATCTTTAAACCAAAGACATAGTAATAAGTACATCAGTCAGGGATCTTTGGGCTGCAAGAGAATGGAAATCATGCTAAACGTTGCTTGAGTGAAACAAGTCAATCATTTTGTAAGGAGAAGCTGAAAAATATCCAGAGACAGAGCAGTCTTTAGATAGGAGTTATTTTGAGAAATCAAATTATGTCAATAGATCTCACTTACCTACAATCACTTAGCTTCATTATCAGGGTTCATTGGAAAGCTTCCAGCAGTTCCAGGCTCATATTATCAAGATTCAAGTTCAGTAAGAAAAAGAGAGAACATCTCCTCCTGTTAGCCTCCACACAAGCCTCAGAATTTATTCGTATTAGACTAACTGAAGCCACATGTCCACTGTGGCTTGGTCACATGCCCATCACTGGGGTCAGAGGTGAGGATTCTCTTAAACCACATGAACTGAGAGTGGGGAAGGAGACGTTCTACAAAGAAAACTCAGGATCCTTCTATCAATAGAATTGGGCTGAACCATCCTCCCCAATAAGTTTTCCCTCTTTCCTGATCTCTAAGGAGTGTATCATAGGGATGGTCAACTTTGAAAGTAGTATACTAAAGGAAGGAAACAGCCAGGCAAGTCACAAAAGAATATAAATAGCCAGTAATCATATGAAAAAAGGTTCATCCTCACTAGTAAAGAAATGTAAATTAAAAGAAAAGGATATTCTTGGCACACTGGCAAAAATAATAAAATTAAACATAATGCCTGGTACCGGCCACGATGCAGTGAGAATTTGCCGGAACCAGTCTCCCAGTAAGTCTTCCCTCTTCCAGACTTGACTAATAGAGTATGTGGCGGTTATCACTGATCTGAAGGGAGGGTTGGCAATTATTATCAAAACATTTAAACATGGGCATGCCTTTTGACCTAAGATAAGTTCACAAAAGTGAAATTGCTAAAGCATGAATAAGAATTTAACTACAAAGAAGGTTTTCCCAGAATGACTATTATATAGTCCCCAAACTAGAAATATCATCCATGTCCAACAATAGGTGGTTGGGTAATTTAATTATGGTACATACATTCTATGTGCTATCATACCAACACCAAGAATGACGTTCCAATGTCTATTTCCTGGCATGACTTGGATAAGGGAGAAAGGCACACCACAGAGGAGTTAATATTGTGGGTGACCATACCACAGCATCATACCATAACACTAGTAAATTAGTTTCACTCTTATCTACTAAGCCCTCACTGGCTCCCTCTTTTAGATTTACATAGGGTTCTAAAGACCCAGATTCTGCCCAGGGAAAGATCAAAACATCTGGACACCCTGAGCAGGCTAAAATTTGTTGTTCCTTCAAAGATATTCTCTTTTAAAACATATATTTTTATTGATTTCAGAAAGGAAGGAAGAGGAAGAGATAGAAACATCAATGATGAGAGAGAATCATTGATCAGCTGCCTCCTACACATCCCCTACTGAGGATAGAGCCTGCAACCTGGGCACGTGCCCTGACCGGGATTAGAACCCTGACCTATTGGTTCATAGGGCAACACTCAACCTCTGAGCTACACTGGTTGGGCCAGAGATATTCTTTACATCGTTAACAACTATTTATGGGAGCTTCTGAGTGCTACATGGGGAAGGTGAAGAAAATGGACCACAGATGGCATGGAAGATAGCTCAAAAATTATTGTTTGGTTAACATACATAACTTCCATAGTTAACAATTTTCTCTCTCTAAAAACAAACAAACACCTAAGCTTCTTTTCCTGTTCATCACCCTGTCATCCCATAGCAATCAATCTTCAAATCCCCAGAATAATTTCCACCACAGACAAATCAATTACCTTCTTAAACACACACACACACACACACACACACACACACACACACACACACACACTAACCACAAACAGAGCTATTCTCCATTTCAGTTTCCATAACTTTAAAATGTGAATATCCCTAGTAGGCTGGCCTGTCTTAGAGTGCTGTAGTGCTGTTGGTAACATCAAATGAGATGATTACTGTGGAAGTGCTTTGGAGAAGGGGAAAAGCACCATACAAGTGTGAGGATTCAGAGTATGAATTCATCACCTAGATTTAACATACACCGAACAAAGCATCTGAGAGCCCATATTAAGCCGTTGGTTCCACCATAACCTTCACGTTCTTTTCCTATAGTCATTTCTGAAAACCAGATGTTGTTCTGTAGTTTCCCTGCAACAAAAAGAAAAGCCCTCTCTACTTTCAAACTGGCCAAAGAATGCTTATGGTGTTTCTAAGTATTGAAACATAGGTAATTAATAATTGGGGATGGGCAGCAAAAATATTCCAAAGAGCAGACAGACATGCCTGGTATACACTGGAGTCTGAAATGGGAAAGGGCAGTAGCATGAACAACTAGAGGAGTTCATGGTCTTCATATTATCTCATACAGCAATTAAAAATCCTAGAAGATGTGAACTTCTGAGAGTGAGATTTCTTTTAGAAGTAGCACACAGTACGGCTATTAACAATATTTTATAGTACTTCAATTATCTTCTGAAAGGAAATCATTGCTTTAAAAAAAGTTGTTTCTTGGTAGGGTTGTGCCTCTATATTATGGACTTACATTCTCTATAGTGTTTCTTCTATGGTCTTTTTCTCATTTTGAAGACTGGTAAAGTTTAAATAAAACATGACGGGTCAATAATAAGTACACTTAAATTCCTAAGTGCCCTTCTTTTTAAACCCCCATCCCAATTACATCCTTCCCTTGAGGATATTTACAATCCTCCATGACACATGCTCTATACCTCTTGGTTCAAGGAAAACACACCTACAGCATTTCAAATTAACTACTGACCCTTATTCTCACACTATAAACAAACCCTTTTCAAAATCTCAATTGCATTGTGTCCACATTGATTAAAGCTTGAAGCCTGGTGACCTCATGTGGTGTTAACTTCTCCCATGCACCAACAGCATTCTGCCTTTCTACTCAATTACCCCCTT
This sequence comes from Myotis myotis, assembly GCF_014108235.1. Classification (NCBI taxonomy): domain Eukaryota; kingdom Metazoa; phylum Chordata; class Mammalia; order Chiroptera; family Vespertilionidae; genus Myotis; species Myotis myotis. The sequence goes on from NW_023416324.1 coordinate 48,237,386, forward strand.
TGGTGCCAGAGGATCGCTACCCAATGAACATACACAATGGATTTCTGCTTCATTACACTAACCAACAGCAGGATAGAAATAAGCAGAAGAGGAATAAACAAGCTAATTTATCATGAGGACAGAGCAAGCTTTCACCAGTCTCGCCATGGAAAACGTCAGTGGTTAACGGGAATATCAATAGTCTGGGGGTAATGTTTATGATCTTACATATTACAGACAGAGCCTCAACAGAACCTCAGTAATTAAAGAATTTTGCAGATTAGCAGGTGTGAACAACATGCACACAAAACCCATGCCTTAAAACTCAGGGGTCCTAAATAAAACCCACTGAATAATTATTTTGGGAAGCACAACCCAGGGCTTTGGATAATATGGGCTGACACCCTGGTAATTTGCCCCGAGTGTTTGACCTAACTGTGGGGCCCCTCTTATTCATCTTTGACAAGGTGTTCAGGAGAGCCCCAGCCTCTTTGTGAGAAGAATTTGGATTGTCTCCCTCCCCGCCTCACCCCCCAACCCCCACCCCAGCGCCCCACTTCATTAGGCATGGCTAGGGCACAGCGGCTGATTGAATTAACAACTTTGGAGGGCTTTAGTCCCAGTTCCCAGACATTAGCACCATCATCCAGAACAAATTAAAAGTCTCACAGCAATTAAGCAGATTTAAAAAATGAATTTCCCATGGTTCAATGGTTCAACAAGCAACTTGATTTAAGTATTTGAGAGGAGTTTAGAAGGAGGCGAGGAGGAACTGACAGTTGAATTTCCAAAATAAATACACAATGGTAGAGGCATAAACAATAAACTTCTGAGCCTCTGCTAAACTAGGCTTTCATATTTCTTTTATATAAAGTTGGAACTTTTCAATTGCAAAAGGTAAAAGAATAAAAAACACTAACAGAATTGTATTAAAATGATAGGTTTCAGGAAAAATTGCTTTCTGTTTTTAATTCTTTAACATAACTTTATTTTTGTTCAAAAACATACATAAAAATTGGGAGGGGACAAAACAATGCACGTTTCCAGTTGCTAGATTTTAAATTCACACAAGCAATCTAAACCTGGGTCTAGAGCAGTGATGGTGAACCTATGACACCTCTGGCACACGAACTCATTTTTTTGGTTGATTTTTCTTTGTTAAATGGCATTTACATATATAAAATAAATATCAAAAATATAAATCTTTGTTTTACTATGGTTGCAAATATCAAAAAATTTCTATATGTGACATGGCACCAGAGTTAAGTTAGGGTTTTTCAAAATGCTGACACGTCGAGCTCAAAAGGTTCGCCATCACTGGTCTAGAGCCATCTACATCTCTCTGAACCAGGATAGCCAGGTTCAGAGCAGGCACACAAACTTTTATGCCAGCCTCCCAAGGCACTCCACACTCCAGGTAATTTAACTCCAGGAACTCATTCCAGGGTTAAAAGAATACCAGTGAGAGTAAAATAGTACCTAGCCTACCCTAAGTGTTTAATATTTGCCAGGCACTGTATACTTATTACCTCATCTAATATTTTCACATATCATGTCACTAGCATCACAACTATCATTTTACTCATTTGAGAGTGGCGGAAACTGGGGCTCTGAGGTTAAGTCATTCATTCAAGGCCACATATCCAGCAAGAGGTGGTACCAAGATTTAATTTATATCAGGCAAGCTCTTTCTTACATTTAGAACAGCAAACTCCCATTTTCAGTGGAGTTTTTTATGTTGTTGTTGTTAATGCTCACTAGAGGATATTTTTTCCCCCTGATTTTTAGAGAGAGTGGAAGAGAGGGGGAGAGACAGAGAGAGAGAAACATCGATGTGAGAGAGATACATCAATTGGTTTCCTCCCGCATGCACCGCATGGGGCCTGGGATGGAGTCTGCAACCGAGGTACATGCCTTTGACTGGGAATCAAAACTGTAACCCTTTAATCTGACGCTCTACCCACTGAGCAAAACCGGCTAGGGCTCCAGTGGAGTATTACCTAGGCCAGCAGTTCTCAACCTGTGGGTTGCGACCCCTTTGGGGTCGCCTAAGACCATCGGAAAACACATATATAATTACATATTGTTTTTGTGATTAATCACCATGCTTTAATCATGTTCAATTTGTAACAATGAAATTGGGGGTCACCACAACATGAGGAACTGTATGAAAGGGTTGCGGCATTAGGAAGGTTGAGAACCACTGACCTAGGCTTTGGAGCAGTGGATGCATCCATACAGAAAAAAAAGTCATGATTTTAGAGAGAGGGGGTGCATGATGGATGATGTGTTGTCCCAGCTGAGGAGGAACTCCTGTCACCTTTCTTTTAAGTCCCTATTTTCTCTCCAACAGCACCACCTCCCCGTCCCCTTACTCTCTGCCATCTTTGAGTCCACTCCTCCTCCCCTGGCCCAAACATTTCCACTTCTAGCTCAAAGGTCTGACTAAGAGAAGTCCAAGATCAGCTTTTGTGTGACTGTCTCCTTGGCTTTTGCTTCTATCCCTTCCAGCTTACATCTGCTTCTTAAATTTGCGCCTGCATCTCCACCGGCTCCACTAGAAAGTCCACAGGCCCAGGTGCACACCCAGGTGCACACTCAGCACAGCATGTTTCAGCACTGCTCAGGAACCTGGAGAAATATGTAGATAAGTTCATTCCCACCGTCCAGATGCACAAACTGAACACAATGGAATGCAGAGGTGGGTGGTTATTGGAACGCATTAGGTGTCTCGTCAAGGGCAGTTATAAAAGCTGGCATCATAAACACATTACTGATCTCCAAGAAGAACTGTAAATACCTCTGCAACATTCTTCCAAGAGAAACTTTCAAAGGTGAATTTTTCATCTTCAAAAATTTACAGAAAATTAAGCAAACTATGTGGTCTTTAAAGAGCCCCTAAAAAACACACGGAGGGAGAATAAACATTTATTTCTTAAAGACAATAAATCACAAAATTTCCATCATCTGTCAACATTCTCATTTGAATATCCAAATTTGGAAATACATATAGTACTAATCTATGTTCCCTTCTTCCCAGACAGTATGTATAGACAGTCACAGTCAACTCTTGGCCTTTATGGCTAAGTAAAGACCAAATATGTAGATCAGACATAATAGTAATCAGCATAACAGTAGGCAAAGGCAAGGAAACACTTCATTAGTTGTCTTGGTTCTAATCTTATTCTCTCACTGTGATTTCTCTGGGTCTTAGTTTCCACAATATAATAGGAGAAGGTCCCTTTCTAAAACTCCAAAAATTACATGCTTTTATAAATCTAAGCATGCAAACCATGAAGGTGACACAATCTTTTTTTTTTTTTTTTTTTAATATATTTTATTGAGTTTTTACAGAGAGGAAAGGAGAGAGATAGAGAGCTAGAAACATCGACCAGCTGCCTCCTGCACACTCCCCACTGGGGATGTGCCCGCAACCAAGGTACATGCCCTTGACCGGAATCGAACCTGGGACCTTTCAGTCCACAGGCCGAAGCTCTATCTGCTGAGCCAAACCGGTTTCGGCGTGACACAATCTTTTAAATTCGAGAAAGTAATAAGAAATCTCCTCTCATTTAAATTATAAAAGAATAGCCAGGAATATTAATATTACAGATCTTAGGTCAGGCCTTAAAGTTGAGGCATTTTAGCTACCTCTAACCTCTGCAATAGGTCCACAGGCAAGTGTCTAGTAATGCTTCAACCAGTATTACTAGGCACCTACACTGTACTCCCCTATGGTAACCACATAACCACTGGAGATAAAGGTGAGCACATTAGACCGTCCTTGATCTCATGTAGCTTTAGAGGGGTTATATTTTCATCTTTGTTGTTGTTTATAATTTCTTCCATTTGAGCACTACAATTTTAGTTAATATTTCAGAGGTGGATAATATTTCATGACAAAAAAAGATCATCAGTTTTTCCCCTTGAATCTTGACTTTCAAAGGTCTTTGTCATTTAAATTATTATCTAGAAGCCAACAACAACAAAAAAATCCCCATGGATGCTGACTTCAATTTTCTAATGTAAAGCAGATTCGCTCGGCAGCTTGTGTGGATGGAATATAGCTCTTCCACGAATTGAGTGATATCCATTTAAAAGTTTTGCTCCCTGGGTTTATCCATGCTATATAAAGAGCCATGAATACTGGCCTGGCAATTTAAAAGGCAACATTTAAGATTCCAAGTAAACCTTGATGAAAACAATTGCTAATTGGATCAAAAAGTGAGTTAGCCACTCTAATTCACCAAATGTGTAAAGCACACGCTTCTTGAACTGCTGGTTAACATGGATTATGCCTCACAGAAGGCTATCAAGGAGGGTGGCTGGGTCTCTAATTCTATGTAATCCACTAAGAGGAAGAAACAACCTGCCACAGGCCTAACCAGGTATAGAATGACTAAGAAAACACACAAAACTTTAAAAAGTTAATTAGTGATAACTTCTCATTCAGGGAAATGGCCAATATATATTAGTTGGTCTAACACATATGCTCAGGTAAACTTACGTTCTCTCATTTAACCCAACAACTTCCCTGTGAGGGAGAAATCTTTTGCTGAGGAAACGGGGGGTTCAAAAGATGTAAGTGGTGATCCAGTTAACAAAGCAAGCTTGATAACAAACCAGATCCCACCCATCAATCTCCATAAAACCGCATGTTAGAAAACCATCAGTTAGACATCTGTCTGCTTTGGTGGAAGGATCAGTGGGTTTTGTCACTGAAAAGGATTATCATATGGAAACCCTTCCGCCAGCACCTAGAATGACTGTTTCCTAGGAATCCTATGAGAAGCCCAAGTCCTCAAAGGCAACTTTCAAAACTACTGTAGCAGCTCTGCTTGCCAGAAAGTCATTCTAAAGTAAGATGCCCAGAGAGTTAATGGATATCAGTACCTAACCCAAGTCCTGACCTACAAATATTATGGCCTCAAATTAATGTCACGTTTGTTTAAATCCCAACTATACTGCTCATCCTTCTCCCAAAAGTATATTTTCTCTCTCTTTTTTTAAAAAAAACAAACAGGTGGATGGCATAGGGGAGCAGGGGGATGGGGGAATTCTTCTGATGTTTATTTTAAAAAGGAAACAAATGCTAATTGAAAGGTAACCTTAGTATCCTTTCAGCTTAAAAATCTTGGGTATCTACAAATTATCCTGTTTCTTTCTCTTTCATCAACTATTATCCATAAATACCATGCTCTCTTGGAGCAAAACTCTGTTCTGCTTAGACATGTTCAAAGAATGGTGCTGGGGATTTAACGGCTGCTCTCTCAGGGGCCTGCAAATCCTGGAAAATCGGGAGGAAAGGTGACGAAGAGGATGCCTGAGTCACCTGTCACAGCCAAGCCCATAACCCCACCTCACAATTCTGAACAAGCTGTTCATATCTAAGAGGAGGTGTGTTCCCTAAGTGATAGCAGGCAGGGGCTAAGGCTGGAGCCCTAAGTTTCACACAAGCCAGAACTAGCTGAACAGAAGAGAGAAAAGAAGGGAGTGTGGGAACATGTTCTTTCTACATTTGAGGCATTCTGCTCCCGGGCAAGTTACAACCCAACTGGGAGCAGATGAAATATGTAAGAACCCAGAGTCGAAGGAAGAGGGCCTCCAAAAGACCTCCTCTGCCTTGAGGGCGGGCTGGGTTTCATAAATAGGGAACCCAAACTTTGGGTGTGATCGCCAGAAGGCAAGCATGTTAAACAGAGTTAAAAGCCAAAACTTCTTAGGATTCAATCAGAAGATGCAGAGGAGCATAGTGATTTGTGACTCTGCTTAATTTCAACAAAAAGAAAGGTGGAGGAGGAAGAATTTACAGGGTAATCCTTGCACCTCTGGAATCACAAAAATATGCTTGTCAGTCGCAGTGGCACGGAGCCCTCAACATTCAGTTAAGTCCTATTTTGGCAATTTGAAATCTCTGTTTGCAATTGTCCTCAGAGTTGAATAAATGGTAGAGAGGAAGGATGAGGGATTTTGTTGTTTCTTTTGTATGTAAATCAGATAAAAAAATATAGGGCATGTCACCTCCCTTAAACTCATTATGACTTCAGAATTATGCTTGCCACAAACATCCTCCAAAAGCACAAAAGTTAGTCACAGAATTTTAGTCAAAGGAGCCACAGGTTGAAGTCTTAAGACGAAACATGAGGATGGGTCTTTGGTTGGATTAGCAAGGACCACAGTCGTGGGATTTTTTTTTTTTTTTTTTAAGTTTTAAATTTACAACATTTTCTTAAGCAAGAGGAAAGGAATGTACCACACCCTCAGCAAGCAAGGCAGGAATTTAGTTTTGTTTTTTAATTCTGAAGTAGCCTTTAAAATCCACATAGAACAGCTTATAACAGTATATAATTACATTGCTCCATAAGAGATTAGCTAAGAAAATAATATTAAGTATACAAAGGCAAGAAGGAAAAGACATTCAAGTTATTGCTATTTTATTTTCAAGTAGCAGAAAAATTAATAGAGCTATAAGAACTACAAGTGGGTAGTTTTCTTGAGTTAGGACAGAAATCAAATAATTTTCATGCTGAAACTCAGAAGGTGATATATGTTTGCACTGCTGACTGGCATTAGAACCTGAGCCCAAGCCATGGCTCTGGCTATAATTCTGTAAACTGAGCCCCTTCCTTTTCCTGGGACTGATTCTTCCTTAAAGGAGGTAGGACAAGATGGTCTGCAAGGCCCTTTAATTTTTACACTTTAACAGTTACAAGCTCCAGGGCTTCCTTTCAGACCGAACTACACCAAAGTGTGTGGGTACAGTCACACAAAAGCTACGCTCATGGAAATAAGATCACTTTAGAAGAGAATCAACTGGCATACCAGCCAATAATGTAACGATGCTGTGAATGGGGCTACTGAGGAGTGAAATGACCAGCTCATATCACAGAGACCCCAGGTTCCTGGGCATTCTTCCTTCCCCTTCTCTTCCTTTGTCCTCATGTTACCTACCACACTCCTGCATCTCTCTGCTGCCAGGAGTTTCTGTGGCAAATTGTCCCAACTGTTGTAGCCTTAGAAATGGCATAACCAAGCTTTATTAAAATTGTGTATAAAGCAAAAATAACAGATAGACCTTGAGTAAAAGCAGGAGGGATTCTCTTAGGCACAAAATGTGCATGCTTTAGGAGGATGATTTAGACTTGTGCGCTTATTTACTAGTTTTCTGCAATAATAGCTACTATGTAGAGAAGGCTTACGAGGCATTCAATTACAGCATGGTAATGAACGCTAGGGAGCTGGATGGAATGACCTGTTTTGTACTTACACACTCAAACTGAGTAATGCACTGGGTCATTCCCATTTCTTCAGTCTCGATAGATCCATGAACCTGGAAGTGTTTGACAAAGGGGTGGTGACTCAAGGAAGAAAAAGAATCCTACATAATAAAAGCCTAATATGCAAATTGATCGAATGGAGGAATGACCGGTAGAATGATGGTTTGCTATGACGTGCACTGACCACAGGAGCTGCCCCCAGCCTTCAGGCCCCAGCCCAGCCAAGGCAGTTGCCAGCGGGTCCCCCTACCCCCTGATCGCCCTGCCGGTTGCCCCACAGAGGGAGGTGACTGGCGGTGGCGGGGGCGGGCTGGCAAGCGGGCGACGCCAGGCTGGCCAAGGCAAGTGCCAGCGGGGGCCCTCTGTTCACCCCACCAGTCACCTCACAGATCAGCCCTGATCGCTGGCCAGGCCTAGGGACCCTACCCGTGCACGAATTTCGTGCACTGGGCCTCTAGTAGAAAATAAAAAGCATCATGATTATGTTCCTCCATATCTAAGAACAGAGAAGAACAGAGAAAGAAAAAAGTAGGAGAGGTGGATATGGAATTAATCAAATAGTTTCAGACAATAGTCCTCTGGGAATCACATCTCCGGTGGGCCTGGTTCAGTGAGATACCCTAATGGGCAGTGTGTCTGCCCACTACCTTATGCTGCCTTGAGACCAGGACTCTCTTTTTGGGAGGGGCTCAGCCAGAGCTAAGGTCAGTTAACTGGCCCTCAACCAGCTTTCAGGAGCTAAGCCTTATTAATCTGGGGCTTGAAAAAAACTGAGCCAACCATTTACAAACTTGTTACCTTCTTTCTAAAGAAAAATCAAAATGCCTTGCCAAAACAAATGTAATAATTTGGCCTCTTCTTTCAATTACCTCTGCTTTCTTGGAAATGCGTTTTGTGGATAAAGCCTCCAAGTTAACCCAGGGAATTAACCAGAAGTTTAAGAAGGCCCTATAATTCCTATGGGCCAGTGAAGAAAGAACAACCCTTCACCAGGGAATATTAAAAGAAAGGAGAACATTGTAGTTGAAGGCCCAGGATTTAAACAGGCATAGCAGATAGAAACACTAGTTCCTTTTGGGGGTGGGGAGTGGGTGACATCAGAAGTAGGTTTTGGAAATCCAGTTACAATCTGTGTCCCAGTGATATGGTCTCATATGTTTACAAAGTCCTTAGTTTTTCTTTCCTGAGTCCATATTCTACTCCTATCTCCCTTCTCCACACCCACATTCCCTCTCTTATATGCAACAGCTATATTCAGGACTGACTGTGTATGCCAAGTCCAGGCAGCATTCAGGAGATCAATAATTCTGACACGTTTTCAAGTACAACTCTCAGTCACTCTTTGCTGTGTGTTATGACCCCTAAAGTTTAGGGGGTAGCTGGGGTGCAGTTTTCTCAGGTTCAGCTCCCCACCCCCAGCATGATCTACAAGCACTGGTCAACATTTACAATGGCAAGTGTAGGAGGTTAATATGTATTTGAATTGGGATCATTTGTTTAGGAATTAACTAGGTCCATGCTCAGTACCCATGCAGTGATGAGGGTATGTGGTCTGGGAAAAGGGTTGAAGCAGGAAAAGGGGAGACAGCTTTCATCTTCTACTGAGTCTGTGTAGAACCAGTATCATCACACTCCACCCTTTGTTTCCCATGGAAATTGAAGGGCCAGTAGGAGGAGAGTAGCATTAGACTTAAGATCGTTTAGGATTCAGTCAAGGAACATGGGCTTGAGTGTCAGCCCTCTTATTTACTATCTCTGTAACCTCTGAAAAGTTCCTTAAATGTGCCTCAGATTCATCTGAAAACTGGAGAATGTACCAGCTTCTCTAGGATGTTATGATCATTAAATAAATCTATACACACGAGATGCTTTCCATAGTCAGCGAGTAAATCCTCACACAGCAACAAATCATAATAAGCCATATCTTCCACTACTGATTGGATGACATTCTGATAATTGTGTTTGCTCCTCTATGAGATTTAGAGGTGTGGGGAGTGGGAGAGAGAGAGTAGTAAAAAGCTAAAGAACCTTAGTATTTCTGTATTCTAAAACATATGAATTGCTCTTTTCTGTTGTTTAGCAATCCTTTTAGATTAGCCCTATGATGAAAAGGGAAATTGCAAAACATTTCATCAAGTTTGAGAACTTACATTCCTCAAGCTCCTCTTCTCCACTCTGATCTCCATCCCCATCCAAGCGCTTTCTCTGAGAACTAGCCATACCTGGCTCATTGTCTATTAGACCACCACTACAACAGCTCAGAGAAGACACAAAACCTAAATGTAATAGACATGATCATTTCATGTCTTAATGCTCCCCATCTGCCACCATCTCTCAAAGTCTGTCAAAATTGAGTCTATCAACATTTTTTCCAAAGAACAAAATGTATCCATTCAAGGTGTCAACATGGAAGTCTCTGGTTTGAAATGCCCTCGTTATTATGTATGGGTGTGAATATAAACAAAAAATATCCTTTGGGGAATAGAATTTTCAGTTTTCAGTAGGAGGCTCTTCTTTCAATTGCTCTACCATCACTGCCAAGTCACACCCTCTAAAATCCTCTCCAACCTCAGTTGACTCCTTCTCTCCTCTGCCTTTGAAGTCCAGATCTACATAACTATATTAATATGTTAAAACCACTAACTAGAGAAAACCAAAGGTACTCGTAATCTACCTTAAAGTAGCAGAGCTCAAGCACATTATGGTTAATGAACTTGGCTGCTCAGGCAGTGGATGATTCATACAATTATGGAGACTGGTTAGAACTTGTAAGAAATTGGTTGGACTGGCAATATCAAAAGGTGTCCTCCCTTAGCCTTGGCAAGGACACTCTTCTGCTATGTGGCACAGCTGGACTCCATTTCATTTATCATGTTTTTGAAATATTTTCCTTTTTATATGTTACCCAATGATTACAAATGAGAAATTAGTTGTCTTTTTATTTTACAAAAATTTTTGAAGTTGCATAGTGCTCCTACAAACCACATTAGATACTGTAATAGTTAACTCATCATATGTCTTTCTATATTCAAACCATTTTTATTCCGTCCCTGAAGTCAAGACTTTGGGAAGTGGAGACAGGATTACCTAATAGTTGGGAATTCTGGCTCTATTGTCAGATTGCCTGGAGCCCCAGCTTTGACCCTGATTAGTTACTAGTAGGTTATCTTGAGCACTTTTACTAGACCTTTCTACATCTCAGTTTATGCGCTAACTGGGCACAACAGTACCAATTTGGCAAGGCTTTGCATGGGTTAAATTAGATAATGTCTGACACACTGTGCACATTTAACATATATTAAACATTACTTAGAGTATTTTATTAATACATTTTAAGATGAAATATTAATATAATTATTTGATGGTATAATAGGGCTTCTAATTTCAGATGTTCTCAAATTCCCAGTAATGAGTGAGAATTATTTTGATACTAGAAGCCTTATCATAGGAAATCTTTCGCTGATGAACTTGTATTTAGAGGGGCTCTTTTCTACCTCTGGCTTCACTAGGGTACTTGGGTTTCAAGTCCCCACTTTCCTAACCCCCAGTCGGCATTACAGCCCTATTTTGGGCACACAGTAGGCTCTAAGCAATATTTTGCACATTAGGCAGGTGACACACATGAGCACTAAGCTAAGGACCTTCGTAAAATCTCAAATTCTAAATCTCATTAGAAACCCTTTTATGAGGAAGATAAGGTAAGAATATTTTCTCAGTATATATGGATTTTTAAAAATTTTAAAGGCCAAGTGTTTGCAAAATTTCAACTAGGCAGGAAAGGCTTTGAGTCTAGATATGGGTTCCAGGCAGCGGACTTGAACACCTTACAAAGCCACACGTCGCACTATTATCTGAAGGAAATATTTCTCACCTTTAATAGGGAAATGGGAAAGCTCCAGCAGAAAGCGAGACAGGCTTCTCTGAACAGTCAGATGAAAGCCTGATTAGAGATTGTTAGCACAAGCATGATTTTGTTGCAATAACCAAGTAGTTAGTTTAGCTTTCTTAAGTCAATAATGTAATTTCAATTAAAAAAATTTTTGAAGTTGCAGAGTGCTCCTATAAACCACAGTAGATACTCTAGTAGTTAACAAAGAGGGGAAAAGGACATTATTTAGTCAAATACAAAATTTTATAAACTAAAAGGGAGAATCAAATACAGAAAAATGTGGACTAACATATACCAAAGGCCAAATAATTAGTTCTTTTCAAGATTCTCACCAGATAGAGAAACACTGCAGGATTAAAAGTGCTGCATTATTAACAAATGCTAAAATAAAATAAATACCACAACAAGCTTAAAACCTAATGTATTGGGAAACAAACTCTTATGTACTCTGCATAACTGTAATTGTATTTAATTTCTTAAAATCCTGTAACTTCTAAATAAATGAGTCACAAAAACAAAAACTCACGAGAATAAACCACAATCAAGACCACCAATAGTTCCCTTTTAAACAGTAATAGCACAATAGTATTGGCTATATCATTGAAAAGTAGTACATAAGTCCATGTAAAAATTAAGAAAACTGATTACATATATGCACACACACAAATACACGCACACATATATACATATATATACACATACATAATAGTCTCAGAATTAATATGCTCACATAATGAGCTTTTGAAAGAGCAATCCTTCCTAAAAAAACAATTTTTGGTAATTTGTTGATACTTATTTGTAGTTTAAGTCTGAAATATTCTCATTTCTGTGTATGCTTAAAGCAATGAAATAATTTTCTATTCATCCAGTCCTCATCTCCATACTCTTAACAGTTTTAGAACAGGTGGGAACAGTGACCTGCTTTTTCAACCATTATATCCCCCAGACATGACTAATTAGAAGCTGAGCAAATTACACATAATGGGCCAGGGATTCAAGTTCATGATTTTTAGTGGCTGCACTCGTGTTTCAGGGCACATGGTTTTCTCCCCACCCCCTTCACCCCTGCAGCTGCCTGTCTCCCCATGAAATCAAAGGAAATTTATTTTAAAAAATTCTTCTGCAGGCTTATTTTTAAGGAGGATAAGATTAAGCTATGTCTTTAAAATTTTTTATTTTACTTCAGGGGGATCTTAAATTTTTAAATGAGTTCTAAATACTAAAGAAGGTAGCCACTTAAACCTTTTCAATGCATAAGAAGACAGCCAGAGGAAAGATTTTATTATGGCTTGGTTTTTACAAAAGCATAGCATAATTTAGTGAATTTTTAAATACCCCAAATTCTGCCACATACACATTGCTTTCCAGAGCCTTTTTGCAAAATCCCATTGAAGATTTAGCAGTACACAGACACTGGCACAAGAATAAATAAATAAATAAGTGCACACACCCGAACACACATACAAACTTGGGGCAGGGGAGTGTTTAAGCTGGCTAAACAAAACCCAATCTCTACTTGCTTTTTTATTTAATGTTTAAAGTTTCCCCATCAATTTTAGAAGGCTGCAATCAAACACCAGTCTAAATGCCACCTAAATCTCTCAATGTACGGAAAAATTCATACAATTTTATAACTGGAAGAATCCTTAAACTCATTAACCTAACAATGAGGAAACTGAAGCCTGTTGGTTAATTGATTTGCCTGGTCACTTTGGGATGTATGACTTGCCATTGTTGTTTTAGGTGTTTGTTTTTGTTTTGTGTATATGTGTGTGTAGTACTTATATCCTGATAACCAGGAGCTTTGCCATTCGGATCCTCCTCTTTCTAAGTCGCCATGTTTCCTTTCATCTGGGACAATAGTGATCAAAAAGGAACATATATTATGGCCAACTCACCGCTAAAATTTCACGTTTTCCCTTGGCCTCTGAGGATTAGATAGACACGTCCCACCCAGGACACCTTACTTCTAACATATCAGTGGAACTGAGAAGTAAGGTTCTTTGCTCAGTGGGGAGAGTGGAGAAGGAAGTTTGTGAACTTTGCTTTCCAGCCTACAAACTGCTCCTTCATCTATTGATTCCACAGGCCCACTTTGTTGAAGCTCTATTCTCCGATTGGTTTCCCCTGCTTTCCAATTTAGGGAAGTTTGGTGGGAAAACATATTTACCATTTGTTGATATTTATTTCCCATGTTTGGGTCTTGTAGTATACCCAAGTTCCTAGATTTCTTTAGCAGTAATAAATAACTAGCTAACTAAATAAATAAAATCTCTAAATGGACGAGATAAAGGCTAAGTCGCTGTTCAAAGTATTTAACATGGACTGGATCTGATCTTTTCAGTCTTCCAGCCAGAACTGGGGACATAGCTGTGACAACTGAGGAAGGAAGGAAGCTAAACGGTGAACTCACAACAATGTCCCCCAAGAAGTGTTAGACATAATTATTTTCTTTTTCAGGGAAAGTTGGAAAGAAAGTCATTTGTTGAAGAGAATCTAATTAGAGTTAGAACCTACGCCTAACTTTTTGAGACTGTTACCAAGTATGGTCACTAACCAAGTTCTCTGGGGAAAACAGCCCTTGGCCCCACTGATCTAGACAAACCCCTCTTTGAACGTGCAACTGTTCCAATTCTACTGCAACTTTAATGTCCAGCCGTCACTCACCAGTGTCCTGGAACCATCTCCCTGGTCCTAAGACTCCAGAAACTATACTAATTCCATCAGTGCCCTCAGAAACCTAAGACAGTGGGTGATGGGCTGGCTCTTCAAGGTTAGTATCAGCTTTAGAAAAAGAAACGTGCACCAACAAACACCAGGCCACTATGTGTAATGGTTCACTGCCTGTGCAAAAACCTCAAAGAGGATGAAGGTCAGACAGGGATAATAGGCCAATTTAATTCTGAAAGCACAAGGTGCAAGAAATTTTAATTATGGTCTGCCACTGAAATCACACAAGATCCAATGGCATCTAACTGCAACTGCTCATCAAGGGAGACAAGAGGTGTAATTGTAACCGCTGCATAATCACTGTGAGGGCACAGGGAAAGGCTGCCTTCAGCTCCCAGCAGAGAATGTATTAAGAGCCTCGAAAAATCCAATACAAGGAAACAGAGAGATTGCACATAGCTAAACAGGAGCTCATAACAGGAAAGCTCAATGAGAGAGAGAGAGAGAGAGAGAGAGAGAGAGAGAGAGAGAGAGAGAGAGAGAGAGAGAGAGAGAGAGATTGTGTGTGTGTGTGTGTGTGTGTGTGTGTGTGTGTGTGTTTGGGGGGAAGGGGTGTTCCAAGAATAACAAGATTAAGCTGTTTGGCCCAAATTGAAAATACGAGCTTGGAAAACTCTGAACCCCTTTCTGCTTACATACAGCGAGAAAGGTATGATCTCCTCCAGCAATTTCTCTCCTCAGTGAAGCTTTGCCCGCGCCCCTTTGTTTAAACAATTATCTTGGATGTTACAGTGATTTACAGAACCAGGCTCCCTTTGATTTGTTCCCATCAAACCCAGGTATGGAGACAAAACGCCAAGCATAGGACTCAAAGCGCCTGAGCTCTCATCCCCAAGACGACTACGACGCCGGTTCTGTGCAGACTCTTGGCAAAGGGAAGCGGGGAGAAAGCCCCTCCGTGGACTTCCCACTCCACAAAGTTTTACAGATCCCAGAAGGGAGCAAAATCTCCCATCCGCGCAGGCTGCAAAGTTGGCGCTGAAGTTTGTGCCGGGATGTCCTAAATCTCGTGGGGGAAGAGGACAGGAGAGTGTGGAGAGGCGGGAACGATGGATGAAGACGAAGAGACAGCAAAAGAAAAAAAGGGGGGGGGGTAGTTTTTCGAATGGAAGGTCCTTGAGACCTTCTTCTTCAGCCGGAAGCCTCTTTGGCTCTGAGAGGTCCGGGCTGCGCGCACTGGGAGAGGTCTCCGAGGGCGGGCGCCTTCGTCGCCGGGGCCCGGGGAGCTGTCACCTGCGCGGGGCTGCAGCGGTGGCGGGGAGCTTCCCAGCAGCCAAGGTGGGACCGCGGGCTGCAGACTCCCCGGCTGTCGGGGCTCTGAGAAGTGGGGGAGGGCAGATTCGAAAGAGGGCGCCGGGCCAAAAGCAACACCTTTCGGATACGCTGTTCCCCTCCGACCTCTCCAACTTCCATCGGCGCCAGCCAAGGACTTTCTCCCACCGCACCCCACCCCATCCTGCCTCCCAGCCCACCGCTCGGACCTTCTGACTGCAACGGCGGAGGGCGGGGTAGGGTGCGGCGAGGGAGCAGAGGGAGCGGAGGTTGGGACCCAAAATACAAACTCTCACCCCCTGGCTGCGAAGACCAAATGCATTTCCACAGGCAACCAGCACAACCCTGTAACTGGGCTCCGGATTTGCACGGGGCGCAGTTCCCCGACTCTTCTGTTGTTCCTAATAAAGTCTATTACGATGCCCTCCGGAGCTGAATGGGAGGGAAAGGAGAGGAAAGGGGAGGGGGGGAGCGCGGGAAAAAGCGGGGGTGGGGGGAGCAGCAATCAACTTTGTAACCCAGCGCTTCCTCCCGCGATCCGTCGCCATGCTTAAGATTCCCACCCCCGCCACCCCCCTCCTTCCTTTCAAGTGGATACTGAAACTAGGCCAAAACTTTTTCCCCTCCTTTTCTCTTAGCCACTAGACTGGATTGTGCCCCACGGAGCCCCATGGAGCTCTGCTTTCTTAAGCACAATAGCCGGACTAATTAGATCATAGAAGCAAGACAGTGATACTGTAACAAGTAGCCCGAGAGGCAAAGAGGGAAGGGGCCCGAAAAGAGAGAAAGGGGGAAAAGTTTGCAGCTCTGGCACTTACCAATCAAGCCTCCCACCAGAAAGGCGATGATTTGGAACACGAGCAGAATCCCACCAACAATGCATAGCTTCTTGGTGCTCATATTTTCTATAATTGCCCCAGCCATTCTTGCGCCCCCCCCCCCTTTTTCCTTTTCTTTTGGAAATAAAAAATGTTTTAGGGTGTGCTTTTGCTCGCTCTCCTCTCACGCTCCCCCCCTCCCTCGCCTCCTTTCTGGGCGCTGCAAAACTTCAGGGGTGCGGGATCGCGGCGAGGATGGGACCGGGACGGCAGGCGCCCGCACGGCTTCCCCCGGCGCAGCCGCTCGCGCTCCCCCAGTGCCCGGAGCTGTGATTGTGGCCGCTCCGCCGCCTGTGGACGCTTAAAGGAGCAGGGAAGCGGATCACATGACACCGCCTCCCTCCCTTTCTTCCTCCCTCCCTCTCGCGCTTCCTCCCTCCCTCCCTACCTCCCTCTCTTCCTCACCCCCTTGCCCGCCTGTGCGGGGCTCCGAGCTCCCGAGTCAGGCCGGCAGCTTGTCCCGCCTGGGGCCCGTGTCGTTTGGGGGTTGATGTTGCTGTTAAGTGGGTTCCCCCTACCCCGCCTCTTACATGCTTTCTTGTCTGGTGCGAGATTTAAATCACTCGTGGGTAGCTTTGCAGACCTTTAACTAAGGCGTTGACTTTAGGAAATGGTCCCCACCCCCCAACTGCTAGAACTCTCTTTAGGAAAGAGGAGGAGAATTTTTTTTTTAAAGGGACCCCAACAATGTTTAAATCAAAGAACAGAGATGTGGAATAATGTCTCAGCTCGGCTCCCTAATGCCTGAGCCCAGCCTCTGTTATTAGGCACACACCCAGCTAAATCCCCCCCCCCCCCCAGGCCCGCCCGCCCCACGGCACCCCTTGAGGAACCCTGTGCTCCAGCCAAATCAGACCGCTGTTCCTTACAGGATACCCACTCCCTGTGTTTCCAGAGCCTTGACCCTAGTTCTTGCGTTTAAAAAAAAAAATTGTTTTTTAAAGTCCATCAGAGTTTTAATCCTTTAAAAATCAACTCGCCTGAAGAACCTTGCTAATTTTCCAAACCATCTTTGTAACATCCCCGGGAACTGAGCCCCTACAGTTCCTGTTTACATTCTTAGCTCCTATTGTAAAGGACTTGTAAGGGCGTTTGTCTCCACCGCGGAGCCTAAACTCCTGGGGGATAGGGACCGAGTTTTATTCATCTTTGCACCCCCCGTGGTGCCTAACAAAATTCTAGCTCTAGTAGGTCCTCCATAAACTTTTGTGGCCTGAATAAATCAGTGAATGTGAAAACAAGCCCACCGTTTGCATTTCAAAAGCCTAAAAGAGACATTTGATTTAGATGGTACACATATTAAATTGCAATGTTTGTTCTCTCTTAGTGAGGATATACTTATGCTTATACTTAACCTCGAGGGGGGAACAGAGGGTGGGACACAAGAGATTTCCTGCTCTATGGAGAATAAATTCCTGGGCCTGGTTTATCTGTGTTTCATAAACTGGTCACTTGGCCAGCGCTACACACATTTCTCAATAGACCCTGGGTCTGGTAACCTCTCCTCTCCACTCTCACACATGCAGGGTTTCCACCCCCCACCACCGCTTACACACCTGAGTTCTTGCCCCTCCCCTCCCCTCCATCTCCATCCACACCCTCCTTAAGCCAAGGGAACGTGGAAAGTCCTGTCTCCTCCTCTACTCTGCTCCTGAACTTGTGTTGCCCTTCCAGAAGATGCCATGCAGCTTACACATCATAGAGGTGTTCATTTCTAAAGTTCAAGTAGATACTTCTTGCTGAACTGGTATCAAACTTTATGGATATAAAACTACACTAACAGCCTGAACTAACAGTTCTGGGGTATGTTGGCTCTTTATTCCTTCTTCCCCTAACCAGCAGTCACTCACTGAGCCCTTAACCCTTTCCATGCTCTCTTTTCTCAGCACTGGAGGCTAGATACCAAGATGTGAAGACACGTGTCCTTGTCGTGGCATCTAGACTCCTCAGTCTAGCTGGGAGCCACGAGTAGTGATGAACAACCTTAACCGTGGACGACATCAGATCAGACAGGAAGAAGCAGGAGGAATTCTTGTCAACATTCATGGTCAGAGTGTTTGGTGCCCAAACATAGATAGACCAGTGCGGCCTATTTGCCTTCCTTCTTTGCCTTTTGCCTTCCTTCTTTGCCTTTTCAGACACTTACATCTTTTTTTTTTTTTTTTTTCTGACAGGAGTAAGTTCCAGAGCATCATAAATAGAAAGAATGTCCTTCTCTTGCTAGTATACTCTACATTATGTGTTCTCATCTCAGCAAGCTGCCAACTTCCACATATTTAAATAATAATGATGCCTTAGGGTTAGGATTTCTCTTTTTTTTTTAACACAAGGGGATATTTTTTGGTAAAGTTGATAGGATTCAATATTAAGATTTACTCTTCATTTGATTCTACTTTTCACTATTAAGGAAGAAAGAAATGGTGTTCCATGCACCTCAAATATGAATTGGATCTATAAGAAATTCTTGGCGAGCTGAATTGGTTTATTTGTTTAAGATTAGTGAGTTCCCCAACTCACTTTTCTATGAACTGCTACAATACCCTTCCATCCTCTTGCCTCCCAAATGTAGGTCTTCAGAGTAACTGACCTAACTCTCCAAGGTCTGGAAATGAAAGGCTTGGAATAAAATACTGGTTCCCCACCAAGGTGATACTCTGTTTTGAAAGGGCACTTATTATTTAACATTTTAATTTTAAAAAGAGATATTGCTCACTGCTAACCAGTGCTTCTAACTTGTATCAGATTACCCATATTGCCAACTGAGTGAGGGCAGACACACATAGCATTAATCCCCATGGACAGCTTTTTAAAAAATTATAGTTTCCATTATGCATTTTTGAAAATTAAAACTGACTTTTGGATTCTTAATTTCTAAGTAGAAAAGAGCATCAGTGTTTGAGTTGGCTGCACCTGGGGTGGAGCCCAGCTCCCAGCTCTGACCTTTGCTATATGTGATCCAGGGCGCCCACTTTCTCCAAGGCTCAGGTTTCTGGTCTGTAAAGTGGAGATAATAATAGTACCTAGCTCGTGGTGTCCTTGCAAGATATTATTAATTATTATAATTAGGAACCCTTAAGGGAAATCAATAATCATGTGTAAAAAAACTAGTAAAAATGATCATTCATTGGTTTTCTTTCTCACCTCTAAAATTTTACCATGCTATAATTATTTTTTGAATCATATTTCAGGAGCAGTCTAAGTAATTAACTGATAAGGACGCTGACAAGACACTCAGTGAACTTTAAACATAGAAACATTCTAAAAACTGCTCCCTGTCCCGCACCTCCTGCATCTCCTGTCCCGCACCTCCGCTCCCCATTCCTGTGTAGCATTTACTGGCACGTCTATCCCGGGCTATAGTTTGCACCTACATCTGCATATGTGCCCTGTTGTCACCCCTGGCTTCCAAACTCCTTAAGAGCAAGGAGAATATGGCCCGAGCCTTTGTCTCTTTCACAGCCCCAGCACAGCACCTTGCACAGAGAGGGCTCATTTCCTGGAGTTGAGAAAGCCCCCTTTGGAAGCCAAAGGCAGCATATCATTATCATCATCGCAGTACATGTAATGTAGAGATCTAAGAGAATTGCATATACCTCCTCAAACACCTAATTTACTTCCCGGAGGGACCTAACGAGAGTAATAATCTCACTGGGAGGCTTCTCATTCTCATAAATAGCTTTTATCCACAAATGGCATCCCTGTGTCTCCTTCAGTGTTGGTATTTTCTCGTAGTTAGTGTCTGTGAATGTGAGCAGGCACTTTGGGTTCACACTGTATTTATTCAGTGTCACTTTTCCCTTCTCTCTCTCTCTCTCTCTCTCTCTCTCTCTCTCTCTCTCTCTCTCTCTCTCTCTGAAAGAATATATATATATACACATTCACAACTTTTTTTAAATGTGTGTGTTTTTTTAAGGAACCACCCTTCCCATTTCTCTCTATGAGCTCCTTTGTCTTGTTTTATATGTACCTTTTCTAGTACCTCCTTTTGCACACTAACCTTGAGTAGTAACTATTCAGAACCCAGAGCTGGGAAGACTGTTACTTTCAACCTGATCTTTAGATGAAACTGTTTCATAAATACCCCACCACCTTCTCCCGTTTTACATATCAGCACCCACCCTGAATAAACTCCATTTCACCTTTTCTTTTACGTTTCACGCATTAGGCTTATTCAGTCACTGCTTTAAGTCTTACTAGCTGTATATGTAAATCTGAGAATATTACTTACCTTTTTGAGACTTACCTTTCTCATTTCTTTTTTTTAAAGGATG
Source organism: Myotis myotis (assembly GCF_014108235.1). NCBI lineage: Eukaryota > Metazoa > Chordata > Mammalia > Chiroptera > Vespertilionidae > Myotis > Myotis myotis. The sequence goes on from NW_023416324.1 coordinate 48,257,682, forward strand.
CTAATACCAATTGGTGAGCATTTTTTTAAATATAATGTTACAAAGTGCCTGGCATAGAGCCTGACAAGTGGGCTCTCGGCAAATGTTTCCGTGTTACAAAGGGGGAGGGGTTCTGTTCTCAAGTAGCAAAACAGCATAACAAAGCAAAGAACTATAACCCCCCTCATCACTGTGTCTTATGAAGTTGCCTTTTTGAACCCAGGCCACTTGGAAGGGGAAGGTAAAAATCTTGATCGGTTTCCAGAGGCCTCTTGTGGGAGGCAGCTGACAACCTGAAGTAGCCAGCCAGCCTCCTGCTGTTTTCCAGACTTGAAAGAGGCTGCAGCAGAGAGCTGGGATGCCTCCAGTGTCTACCTCTGAGATGGCATGTGCTCAGTTTCTGGAGCAGGGGTCAGAGAAAGGCTCCTTTATCTGCCAGTTTCCTTAACATAAACCTAGTGGGGTCTGAGCTGGCTGATCCCCCTCCCCATGCCCTCTTGACTGTTCTCCCTCCCCATCTCACCCTGTACTTTGACATGCTCATAAGCTCCTCTCCATCTGCCCCTCCCCATGGAGAATGGCGGTGGGAGGAAAGCCTGAACAGGCCAAGAAACACCTGCCCTGGACAGCGATCCTGTGATATGTAGACAGCAACCAACACTGAGGCACAGAGTCAGCAGAGAAATTGTGTTGAATGAGTGAATGAACGAATGAATGAACACATTCCAGTCTCTGGCTATCCAGGGGGTTCAGGAAGGCCCCCCACACATGGCCAATGTCAGGAAGAAAGACTCAGGCTTCACTCAGCCCTAGAACATCTGGGGTGAGAATAGGCCTTGACTTGGGCCAAAGCCCAATCCTTTCCCCATGCTAACTGTAAAGGAGCTCAGAATCACCATGAAGGGTAACCTCCAACAAAATCAGCTGCAGGTGTCTATATGTAATGGGGGAAAGTAAAGGTTGTATGAGGGTAAAATACATGAAAGTCAAGGACCTTTAATATTTCCCCTTTGCATTAGACAAAGGAAACTGCAGTGGCAGGGAGTGCAGAGGGCAGGTCATTCCCCAAACGTCAGATCTAACAGCAGCCTGATACTAATGTCAATAATTATTACAGTAACAACAACAACGTACACTGATTGCTTCCTATGTACCAAGCACTGTATCAAATGACTCATGAAATGCTCTACAAAGTATGTTATCATCATTAATACACACAACAGCCCTATGCAGTAGGTACTCTTTTATCATTTTTTTAAAAAAGCCAGTTCAGAGAAATTAAGGAATATTCTCTTGATCACACTGCTAGAAGCCTGGGGAGTTCAGATTCTGTGGTAGACGCAACACATCATTCATTCAATTACCACATACTGATGGAATGTGTGCGAGTGCCAGGAACTGATCTAGATGCTGGGGAAGAGCAGTGGGCCCAACAGAGGCCTTGCCCTCATGGAGCCTATGCAAGAAAGCCTACTACAGAGCCTTGGTTCTCATCTCCTTTATGTGAGCTGTGCCTTTCGAACTCAACAAAGAAAGAAACCTGCAGGGCTGTGGAAATGAGCAGAAATCACCTCTTTGGCGTGCCCACGGCCTCCCTCCCGCTTTCCCCAGGAGTCCTCAGGAGACATTCGCTCAGAAACTCCTGTTCCTGCCAGTTCTGAGACAGGCACTGTTCTAGTGTTCTCTGGCTGCTCCTTTGTTCATACATCCAACTCTGTTTTCTTCCTGAGCACCCTACTCCCACTCAGATCAAACTCCCGCCAATTAAGCCTTAAATCTTTGCAAATCTTTCTTTGCAGGTTTTTGCCATTAAGGCTTTATCCAAGTTGAAGATCAATTTTCAAGACAAATGACTCATGGAAGCAATTGTTAAGCACAATTTCAAAGTGTTTTGAGGACATTCTTGAGGAATACATGTTAACAAAAGACATCCAGTGCACAAAATTAATTTTGGCATGGCTAACCTGGAATCAATTGCTAAAATATTTTTATTCTGTTGACATGATGTGAAACCCTAATAATAAAGACCCTATTTACCAAAGATTTCAAGTTGCTTTATCAATATTTCCATCTTAATGTAACAGTTTATGAGGGTAAAGTTTCCCAATTTCTTTTTTCCCCCCAGTAATAGTTTTTTAAATTAAATTTTAAAGGGGGTGATATTGTTTAAAAAGATTATATAGTTTTCAAGTGTACATTTCTATGATACACGATCCGCATATTGGTGTGTGCCCACCACCCAGTGTAAAATCACATTCTGCCACCATATATTTGGCCCTCTTTATAATTCACTACTTTCCCAACCCCTTCCCTCTGGTAACCTGATTGTCTACTGTTGTCTATGAGTTTCAGTTTTATATCCCACATTTGAATGAAATAATATGGTTCTTGGCTTTCTGACTGATTTGCTTCATTTAGCATGATACTCCCAAGGTCCATCCATGTTGTCGTAAATGGCAGGACTTCATCTTTTCTTATGGCTGAGTAGTATTCCGTTGTATGCATGCACCACATTTTCTTTATTCAATCATCTATCAAAGGACACTTTGGTTGTCTCCATGTCTTGGTCACCATGGATAATGCTGCAATGAACATAGGAGTGCATACATCATTGTGAATAAATGTTTTCTAATTCTGGGTAACGACCCAGTTTCTGATATATGTCTTACCTTTTTAAGAAAAGGTTTCTGATATATGTCTTTTCTTTTTAAGAAATCTGATACAGGAAGCCCGAATGATTTTATGGTACTTTCTTCCATTTATTTCATAAATATTTATCATGTGTATGCCATATGCTAAGTATTTGGCAATTGCTGGGCTGCAAATACAAAAAGGACGAATCTGCTCTTACTCTCAGAAAGCTTATAATTTCAGGTATGTAAGAGGGTCTGGGTGATGCCATGGCTGTTACCCAAGATGCTAAGTCCTAAAGAATCACTGGTGTAAGAGGCATGGAAGAGACCTCAGCTCTGAGAAAGGGACAGGACATGGGTGCTCTCCTTGGCTGGGTGCACAGGGACTCCACACTCTGGCTCCATTTGATCTTCACAGGGTCAGCATTGTGTAGCGATGAAGGGCATGGACTCTGGAGCCAAACTAACTGGGGTCTGAATCGGGCTTTGCTACTTCTTAGCTGTGTGCCCGGGCTAGTTAGGGGTAATCATTTTGTCACTCAATGCCTCCGCTATAAAATGGGAATAATAATACTCTCTCCAAATATGATTGTCATGAAGATTAAATGGAATAATTTGTGTCAAGTACTTAAAATAGTGCCTGAAATATAGTAAGTTAAATTTGTTTGCTAAAAAAAAAAAAAAAAAAAAAAAATAGTGTTTCCTCCTGCCGCAAGGATACCTTGGGTTCTATTCACTTTGTTTTTTAAAGTATATTTTTATTGATTTCAGAGAGAGGAAGGGAGAGGGAGAGAGAGAAACATAAATGATGAGAGAAAATCACTAATCAGCTGCCTCCTACATGCCCTCTACTGCAATTCGAGCCCACAACCCAGGCATGTGGCCTGACAGGGAATTGAACTCAACCACTGAGCACACTGGCTGGGCGGGTTCTATTCATTTTAAATCTTGCTAAATTCCCTAAGCATCACATGTTGTTGAATATATATTCATTAGTAATTATTATTATCCATTATTAATTTATTAGGCATCTCCTATATGCCAAATGTGTATGCATAATTATGGGAGGCAGTATAAGAAGCAAGGATTTAACATTAAACAGATCTGGGTAAAATTCTGGGACCTTGAGCAAGTAACTTGAGCTCTCAGAGCTTCAGCAAAGTCACCTGTAAAATGAAGATGAGGGTTTCTTCACAAAAGCTGTGGGGATAGAGCCTCAGCCTGAAGGGTCCGGGTTTGATTCCAGTCAAGGACACATGCCTGCCTGGGTTGCAGGCTTGATCCCCAGTAGGGGGCATGCAGGAGGCAGCCAATCAATCATTCTCTCTTATCATTGATGTTTCTATCTCTCTCTCCCTCTCTCTTCCTCTCTGAAATAAATATATACTAATAAAAGGGTAATATGCTAATTAGACTGGGTCAACCGGCATCTTCCGGACAAAGCCATGGTGGTGGGGGCTGAGGCAGAGGCAGTTAGGGGTGAGATCAAGCTGGCAGGGAAGAGCAGTTAGGGCTGAGATCAGGCTGGCAGGGGGTTAGAGGCGATCAGGCCTGCAGGGGAGTGCAATTGGGGGTGACCAGGCCTGCAGGGGAGGGCAGTTAGGGGCAACCAGGCCAGCAGGGGAGGGCAGTTGGGGGAAAGATCAGGCCTGCAGGGGAGGGCCATTGGGGGGCGAGATCAGGCCGGCAGGAGAGGGCCGTTGGGGGTATTAGGCAGGCAGGCAGGTGAGTGGTTAGGAGCCAGTGGTCCTGGATTGCTAGAGGAATGTCTGACTGCCTGTGGGATAGGGCCTAAACCGGTCAGACATCCCCCGAGGGGTCCCAGATTGGAGAGGGTGCAGGCCAGGCTGAGGGACACCCCCCTCCTGTGCACAAATTTCATGCACCGGGCCTCTAGTAAAAATATATTTTTAAAAAGCTGTGGAGAGGATTGAATCCATTCAGTGTATAAAGAACTTAGCTAAGTGCCAAGTATTTGGTAAGCATTCAATAGGGAGGAGTTAGAGGAGAAAAAAGAAGAAGAAGAGAAGGATTCTTGCAGAGGCAACACCCATTATTTGGTTAGAAAACTGAGGTTCAATGCTCTCAACCCCTGCCCTCCCATTCTGCACTGGTTCTCCTCAACTCCAGTTTCCTGAAATCCTTGTTGACAACTCTTTTATTGAACAACTGACTAAGTCTTAGCAAGCTATCCAGCTGTGGTTTGGAAAGAATGGGATACTAAGCCTCCAGGACAACTCATTGAAACTATTTTTTAAATATAACACATTCTTTGAAATATGTTTTGATCTCCTCCCTTTTGAGAAGATACAGTATCTCCCTGGGGATACTCATATAGCTGTTTCGATTATGGCTACCTGATATTGCAGTTATCTGGGCACTTGTCATATCTACTCCAGTTAGATCCCAGTTATATTTTGTTTTGTTTTTAAGATAATAGAGCTGTGTTTTGCTTGGAAGTCTTTTTATTTAATTCTAGTAGAATCCCAGGCTCTGTGGTGATCCTTCCAGATCATTGCCTCTTCATCTCCTTCTCAAAACAGATGCTCTCTTTTACTAGGGAAGTTGAGGGAAGGAACCATCAAATAGAAACACTTTCAGCTTCCAAGCTGATCATTTTCCTATGCCTGATCTCCAAGGAAGCAATGTCTACCTTTTGGGAAAAGCATACCTCTTTACTTATGAACATACACCTTTACTTGTGCTCTTAGACCTATTGTGGACAGCTGGCCAGCATAGCCTCAGGTTAATAGCATGTGCTCTGTTTAGCCCTTGCCTCCAGGGTGAGAGTAAGGATTAAATGAGTTAGTAAGTGAAGGGTACTTACTAGATAAAGGACTTAGCACATGGTATACACTCAATAAATATGAGCTATTATTAATTACCTTCGATCATCTTCTATGACTTGCTCCTTCAATGATCTTCTTTCATACCTTTCCTCAATTTTACTTTCAAATCTTCCCCATATAAAATATATCCTTCTGAAACCCTGTATTCTACATAATTCATCACTCACTGGATTCTTTCCTTTGGTTGTAAATCAAACTTCTGGAACAAACAGTTCACAGTTGGTGGTTTTATAACCTCTCTTCCCATCCCCTCCTTGACCCCCAGCAGACAATTTAGATTCCAGACCCAAAAGTCAACTGACTGCTCTGCCAAAGGTCACCAGCAACCTCTTTGGTGTTCCTCCTACTTGATGTCTCTGAAATTTAACACTTCTCCTCTTAGAAAAATCTCTCCCCACTTTATTCTCCATTCTCTTCCTATTTCTCTGACATTCCCTTCTCTCTCTTTCACTGGCCCCATTTCCTCTGCCCATTCCTTGAATGTTAGTATCCTCTCCTTTATCTCTTCTCTTCTCATAGACTTGGTGGGGAAAAAAATCTATATCTTCAGACCTGATCTCTCTCTCTCTCTCTCTCTCTCTCTCTCTCTCTCTCTCTCTCAGGAAGGGAGAGAGAGAGAGAGAGAGAGAGAGAGAGAGAGAGAGAGTAACATCAATGATGAGAGAGAATCACCAATTGGCTTTCGCCAGCACACCCCCTCCTGGGGATGGATCTCGCAACCCGTGCATGTGCCCCTGACAGGAATTGAACCCGAGACCCCTCAGTCCACAGGCTGACACTCTATCCACTAAGCCAAACTGGCCAGGGCAAGACCTGATCCCTTGACTGAACTTTAGACTCCTAGAGCCAGTCTCTTCCTAGACATCTCTGCTCAGACAAACCACGTGCACCTCCAAATCAACCAGATGTCTCCCCTCTCCCATTTAGTGGCCTAACCTTCCAACCATTTACCCAAGTTACATATCTCAAGGCCATCCTTGATTCATTACTCACACATCTATTTAGTTATCCAGACCAGATTCTACCTCCCTTATTCATAATGAGCTGGCCTCTCCTCTCCATCCTCCCCACTTCTTTGCAAGTCCAGACCCTCATCATCTCTCCAGCTTAAGGCTGTTGAAGATATTTTGTATTAGATCTCTAATCTCTGGTTTATAACTATAAATAATACAGTCTGTACACAGTTTCCAAAGTGTGATCCTTGTAAAACACAGATCTGTCTCCTTCACTTGCTGAGTATAACTCTGCAGTTGCCTGCAAATAAAGCCTATGTTTTAAACCTCATATCTAGCCAAAGCTTACTGACTTCTCTAAGATCAAGATGCTGGGACTGCCTTTTGTCCCCAGAGTCACCAAGGCATTTCTTTGTACCTGATTGTATATGCTTCACGGTCTACCTCATGTCTTTTTCCTTGTAAATGATCATTGGGATACTAAAGTAGTTCCACCAAGTGTGAGTCCATGGTATTCCTCCTCTTGTATTACCTAATTAAAGTGCTTGCTATCCAGAGGCCCAAATAAAGACCTAGAAATCATCCTAGATGTTTCCTTTATAAATGTAGTCAACAGATGCTGATAATATTATCTGCCAGGCATAAATAATACACCATCATAATAACAGCAAACACTTATATCATACTTACTGTGTGAAAAACACTATTTGAAGTGAGATAGATAGTAGAAAAATATAACACTTAGAATTGAAGTAGTATAATAAATATATGTACCTCAAGTGGTTGTGGTGAGGATTAAATGCTCAAAGTGTACTCTTGCATATATGACTAAGAATGTTTAATCCTCATCACAACCATTTGAGACACATACTATTATTCTATTTTAGTAATTTACCCGAGATCACACAGCTAATAAATACTGGAGCTGGGCTTTGAACCCAATCAGTGTAGCACCAAAGTCCATGCACTTAACAGTTACACTCTTCTGCCTTTGATTCAGATAGCAGTAATAGTAACAGCCCTTACGGATTTCTATGCGTCAGGCACTGCTCTGAATATATTACATGTGTTGTTTCATTCAATCCTCACAACACCTTCTATGAGTTAGATGCTACTTTTGTCTTTGATTACCTATGCAAATAAACTTTGCTTAAAGACTGCCAAATAAAAATTCAAACTGAAAACACAGAAAGATCTGGAAGTGAATACGCATTTCAAAAGAGTATGCATTTAGTCTTCTAAAAGTCTTGTTTCAGAATTCTTTGGCATTTTAGATTTCTCACATCATTTACCACAGACTTTCAAGTACTTTCCAGTGTGAGAGTAGGAGTGTCTTTTTATTCATTCAACTATCCATTCATTCAGCAAACATTTATCCAACATCTACCATACAAAAGACACTAAATACTTCAGAGGACATTTCTTATCTCAAAAAAATCTAGAAATTGAAAAGAACATTAAAAACAGACCTTGACTGGGTAGCTCAGTTGGTTAAAGTGTCATCCCAATACACCAAGGTTGCAGTTCAATCCCCAGCCAGGGCATATACAAGAATCAGCCAATGAATGCATAAGGAAGTGGAATAATAAATCAATCTCTCTCTCTCTCTCTCTCTCTCTCTCTCTCTCTCTCTCTCTCTCTCTCTCGTTCTCCCTTCCTTTTTCTCTCTAAATCAATCAATAAATATTTTTAAAAGAACATTAAGACCTAGAAATCATCCTAGCTAGTTCAATAAAGTATGACAGCTAGAATTGTACAGAGGTTAAGAGAACAGACTTTGAGCCAGACAGACTTTGTTCAAAGCTTGGCTTTGCCACTTACCTCCAACGTAACCTTAGAAAATTCAGTTAAACTATTTATGCCTCTTTTTTTTTTTTTCTTAGAACCTACATCACATGATTGCTGCCAAGATTTTAAGTTTTAACTTAAATATATAAAAGACTTTGTTCAGTGCATGGAACATGGTAACACTAAGTGAAGGGTAACTAGTAGTGGTCATGGTATTACCATATAAAGGTACACGGGCATTGGAAAGCGAGGATGGCATGGCCAGTGTTGCTCAGTGGTTGAGCACCGACCTATGAACCACGAGGTCATGGTTCAATTCCTGGTCAGGGCACATGCCCGGGTTTCAGGCTCAATCCCCAGTGTGGATTATACAGGAGACAGCCGATCAGTGATTCTCTCTCATCATTGATGTTTCTATCTCTCTCGCCCTCTCGCTTCCTCTCTGAAATCAATAAAAATATTTTTTTTAAATAAAGGATAACAGGGGTGAAGAGAGTGTGTATTTTATATTAGAGGTAGGAGTTCAGATAAGTCTTTAGAGCAAAAGATAACTCTAGATGAGTTTTAAAAGATGAGTAGGTCTTTTCCTGGTAGACAAAAAGGAAAAATATAGATGGGCAAAGTTTAATTCCTAAAGCTCATATATCTGGCTGACAATGGGTATAACATGTCTTTGTCTCCAGCATATTCCATTAGAGAACTATAGCCATGGGAGATAGGAACATAACAAGGGTGGAGACGTTCTCATCATGATCATAGATCTTTAAAAGCTATTATTTGAAAGCATGTTTATTATTGGACTGGGAATAATAATACCTTCCCATGTGTTTGGATAGCAGCAATTCTGTACAATTTTAAGATAATATCTCAGTAATCTTCACAACCTTGGAGGTCTGGCCAATTATATTGTCACCATTTTTCATATGGGAAAGCAGAAGTACAAGGAAGGGAAGGCATAAATCCAGGGTTGCTCAAAATGTTATTAGTGGATCTAAGATCATACTAATTCTATACACCCCCTTTCTGTCTTTGTCTTGAAAAAATAGATTAAAATGCTGTACCTGAAAAAGGGTGGAGGTAAAAAGTAATCAGAAATAGTGATGGGCCATGCAGAAAATGTTGAATGAAACAGGTTTGTGATGAGAAATAGAATAGACATGTGTTGGGAATAAGTTGGACTGTTGGCCAAAAGAAAACTTTATTTACTTACTTATTTACATATATAGCCTGTATACAGTAAACTACATAAATCGTAGGTGTACATGTTCAGGAATTTCCAAAAAGAAATACTATCTTTGTTTGCTAGAGATGCCATAACAAAATACCACATGCTGGGTAGCTTAAGCAACAGAAATTTATTGTCTCACAGTGCTGGTGGCGGCTGGACATACAACCTCAAGGTGCTGGAAGTGTTGGACTCCTCTGAGGTCTCTTCATGGCTTGCAGATGGCCACTCTCTTACTTCCTCTTTATTTGGTCTTTCCTGTGTGTGCTTGTACCCTGGGTGTCTTTCTCCTCCTCTTCTTATAAAATGTCAGTCTTATTGGATTAGGGTCTCTCCTTAATGGCCTGTTTTAACTGAATCACCTCTTTAAAGACCTTATCTCCAAATACTGTTACATTCTGAGGTACTGAGGGTTTAGACTTCAACGTATCGATTTGTAGGGGGGAATCACAATTCAGCCATAACAAATGTGTATATATAAGATATAAAACCACCCAGATTAAGATACAGAATATTTCCATCATCTCTAAAGGCTCCTCTGTGTTCTCTTCCAGTCAAGTAATCCTCCAGTGATAACCCCATTTCACTTTTACCACAATTTATATGTTTTTTCCTGTTTTTGAACTTCTATTTTTTTTTGTTAGATTTATTTCTAAATATTTGGATTTTTGGTGTAATTATAAATGGTAATTTAAACATTTTTATTTTCTAGTTTGGTACTGACATTTGTAAACACAATAAATTTGCTATAGTGACCTTCTATCAGGTGACCTTGCAAATTTAATTTATTATTGTAATATATTTATAGATTCTTCTACATGCACAATTATGTCATATGTGAATAATGATAATTTTACTTTTTCCTTTCCAAACGTTGTAGCTTTTATTTGTTTTCTTGCCTTATTGTAATGGCTAATTCTTCCAATACAATGTAGAATTAAAAACTCACCACTATTATTGATTCTAGAGGCCCGGCGCACAAATTCGTGCACAGGTGTGGTCCCTTGGCCTGGCCGGCAATTGGGGTCATCAGGGCTATCTCACCCAGTCCCAATAGGGGCCACTCAGGGCTGGCTGGCCAGGAAGAGGAGCCACAGGAGGTTGGCTGTGGAGCGCACTGACTACCTGGGGGCAGCTCCTGCATTGAGCATTTGCCCCCTGGTGGTCAATGTGCATCATAGCTACCAGCCAGTCGTCCAGTCATTTAGGCTTTTATATATATAGACTAGTGGCCCGGTGCATGAAATTCATGCACTCAGGGGGTGGTCCCCCAGCCTGGCCTGTTCTCTGTCACAGTGCAGGAGCCCCACGATCCATCACCCTAAAAGAGGTAGGCCCCGCCCACCCATCCGAGGCTCCTCAATGGATTGCCCCAAAGAAGTAGGCTGGAGCCAGGGAAGGCCTGCGGACTCCTGGTCCAAGCTCAGTGGAGGCCTGCAGACCTTTGTACACCTCAAGACCCCCGGCGCAGGTGCACAGAGCCTCTGCTGTGGCCCCACCCTCGTCCCTGATGCTGTAAGTCCCCGCCCAACCGCGCCTGCTGCACACGCAACCTGCTGATCGGTTGTTATGTGATGGCGTCCCAACCAACTTGCATATTACCCTGTTATTAATATAGATAGATTTGTTTTGGAATGCTAACCAGTGCAATTGGACAAAAGAATAAAAAGAAAAGCAAAAGGAAGCAAACATCATTACTTGCATAGATATAATTGTAAAACTTAGACAAAAAAGAAAATTATTTTAATCAATAAAAGGATTTATTAATGTGGCTAATCACAAATTTAACATAAAAGCCAATCACTTTACTTTAAAGTAATGATTATCTCTCAGAAAGTAGAATGGAAGGAAATGTCTCATTCAAATTACTACAAAAAAGTTTAAATTCTAGGAATAAATGTAACAAGAAAGCACAGAAATTTAAAATTCCTCTGTGGTACATAAAAGAAGAGTTAAATAGATGAAAAAAATACATTGATTTGGATAGAGGAGTCAATATTTAAAAAGACCTCAGTAATATTTGAATCAATCAAAAATATGAACAAGATGCTTGCCAGTGTACTCATTGGTTGAACATCGACCTATGAACCAGGAGGTAACAGTTTGATTCCCAGTCAGGGCACATGCCTAGGTTATGGACTTGATAACCAATGCCAGGCACCCAGGAGGCAGCCGATCAATGATTCTCTCTTACCATTGATATTCTATCTCTCTCTCCCTCTCCCTTCCTCTCTGAAATAAATAAAAATATATTTTAAAAATATGAACAAGGCTTTTAGGGGGTTTTTTTTGAAACTTGAATTAGATGATGCTAAAATTCATATGAAAAAAAAATGTTCATGCAAGAAAAAAATTCTAAAAGAATCATGAGGAGAGTAACAAATGAAGTATTTAAAACTGTGTTTCCCTGATCTCAGATTAGACAGACAGCTCAACGAAACAGAGAAATTTAAAAAATAATAAAAGTCACTTCAAAAAATGAGAAAAATATGAATTTTTGAATAAATGATGTTGGTAAGAATGGTTAAACATTTTTAAAAACATAAAGTTGAACTTTCCTCTATTCCTTCTTTCACTAGAATGTGGAGGTGGAAGGAACGTAAATGTGAAAATAAAATCCATAGGGGCTAATATCCAAATTATATAAAGAACTCAATAACATAAAAACAATCTGATTTTAAAATGGGCAAAGGTCCCAAATAGACACTTTTCCAAGGAAGACGTACAGATGGTCAACAGATATTTATGGAAAGATGTTCAACATCACTAGTCATAATGAAAATGCAAATCAAAACCACAATGAGATACCACCTCACTCCTGTGCGAATGGTTATTATCAATAAGATAATAACAAGTGTTGGAGGGGATGTAGAGAAAAGGGAACTCTCACACACTGCTGGTAGGAAAGTAAATTGACACGGCCACTATAGAAAATACTATGGAGGTTCCTCAAAAAATTAAGCATAGAGCTACCATATAAGCCAGTAGTCCTTCTTATGAACATCTATTTGAAAATTTTGAACACACTGAAAAATGTGAAAAGTCAAATGGAAAGACTTGTATGATTTCACTCATAAAACAAAAAGCAACAAACCAACAAACAAACTCATAGACACAGATGACAGAATGGTGGTTATCAAAGGGGGAAGGAGAACTGAGGGTGGATGAAGAGGGTAAAGGGTGTTAAATATATAGTGATAGAAGGAGACTATACTTTGGATGGTAAGCGTACAGTGGAGTATACAGATGCTGTATTATATAGTTGTACATCTGAAATGTATATGTTATTAACCAATTACCCCAATAAAGTTAATTTAAAAAAATAAATCATTTAAAAAATACCTAGAAGAGAACATGAGATAATATTAACTAAAAACATTTTTCGCCTGGGAAAAGCCATTCTAATAATTTTCAAAGCCCTCAAGAGCTATATAGGAAAAGTTAATATTCAAATTTATATCATACTAGTTTAAATTTTTATCAATTTTAAAGCTCTATGCAATAAAAAAGGGCAAAAAAGACAACAGATTGGAAAAAGTATTTGTAATACATATAACAAAGCATCCTTAATACACAAGAAATTTTCATAAATAGGTAAATAAAAAATAAATAACCCAATAGAGAAAATGGGTAAGGCAATTCATGGAAAAAATATTAATAGATAATTAACATATAAAAGATGCTCATCCCTATTCATATTTTAAAGTATAGGAATTAAAACAAAAATAAGTGGACTTTTTTTCTATCCAATTAAAAAATTAAAAGGTTAGGTAAGCCCAAGGCTGAAAAGTAATAAATATGTCTATGCATTGTTGATAGTATAAATTATTATAAACCTTTTATAGGAAATTTATCAGTATCTTTCTAATTTGCTAATGGGCATATCCTTTGACCTCCGTTTTGAAATTTATCCTATTCATATACCTGCAAAAGTTTTCAAAGATATATGTAGAGGAATTCCACAGTTTTGTTGTGGCATAACTTTTAATAGAGTTAGGGGTTGAATTGTGTCTCCTCCAAATTCATAACCCCCAGGAACCCAGAATGTGACTGTATTTGTAGAAGGGGTTTTTAAAGAGGTGACTAAATTTAGATGAGGCAGTTGGTTTGAGTGCTAATCCAATTTGCTTGGTATCCCCATCAAAAGAGATTCCCAGAGGAAGACCATGTGAAGACTGGGAAGATACAACCATTTACAAGGGAAGGAGGGAGGCCTCAAAAGAAATCAACCCTGCTGATACATTGATCTCAAACTTACAGCTTCCAGAAGGGTTTGAAAATGAATTTCTGTTGTTAAGCCACCCAGTCTCTGTTATTTTGTTATAGCAATACCAACAAACTAAGATGAATAGTGAAAGTGGAATCTTTTCAATGGCTTAAAAGGAAGCAAATGTTACCAGTGGTTACCTCCAGAAAGTTGAATTACAAGATAGGGAGGGCAGAAGACAGGAAATTTTCTGTTTTACCTCATACCTTTCTGTTCTGTTAATTTTTATATATTGAGCCTATATTATTGCTAAGATAAAATAAACTAGGTAATTTTTTAAGCGATGAAGAATTTGAATTAATTTTTTTGTGTCAATTTTCCATAAAAATGTCCAGAAACCTTCATTGAGAGCATAAAATGTTTCTCTTGTTTTATTTATCTTTAATTTGCCATTTCTTTGTGATCTAGCTTCAAAAAATAAATGCAATTCATTTGTATTCTTTTGTTTGGTTCAATTGCTAGAAATTCAGCAGTATTGTTTTGTAATGGCTTTTTCTTTCATAAATATTTGGATTTATTTCATCTTCTTTCAAAACTTGAGAAATCATAATTTTGCATACTCAAGGATTACACTGGGGTATTTAGAAAAAATCCCTCAATTTAAAGTTATTTTCAAGGAGAAATCAAGCAATCTACTGTAACATGAAATAAATAATAACTGTGCATTGTAATAACCCTCTCTTTTAATTATAAGCTAGGCCAGAAGGGCTAGTGATAAATATGTAGTAGACAGCAATGTTATTGGGAAATACTCCACTTTAAACACAAGTCAATGGCCTTACTTCAAATCTCCTGAGAAACGTGATTCTCAGATAACTAGAGGACGAGGAAAATGGTATAGTCATTAATTCTTAGTCAGCCTTAGATGTTAGTATAACTCTAATGCCAACCTTTTTTAAAAAAATGTAGAATCTAAGTAACTCTGGTTAAAAACATGTTAGTATGAAATAGTTAATAAATGGAGAATGCAAAGTTTAATTAACACACCTGCAAATTGCTCAGATGTCCTTTAAGCAGAGATTACAGAGTAGGAGTGAATGAGATGCACTAACTGAATGACTGGAATGTCCCGGGGGCTTAACTCCTCAAGCCTTCTCACAATTGGCTTGCATGGGGTCTACACTTTACTGACATTATAATCCAATTGAATAAGCATTTCTCTTCTAGGCCTCCTATGGGCCTGAAGCTTCTGTTAAGATCCTGTGAGGGCAACAAAAGAAGTAGGTGAAATTTGAAACAGCCAAGGCCCAGTGGAGAACTTTTGGAAACAGGCACGAATGATAGCGTTTGCCTGCCTTGAGTTGAGGGGAGGCCAGTCTTACTGCAACACTTAGACAAGGCACTAAAAATTGCAAATTAATAGGACAAGAGAAGAAATGCCATATAATTTGATGGAGGTTTTACAAACTATTACCTTGAAGGCCCATGCTTAGGATGCATTAGTTATATGTAGCTTAATCATTTTGTCATTCATTTTGTTCAACAAATACTTATGTGGTGCCTGTTATATGTCAGGCATTGTGCCAGACCCTTGGAATATCATAATATGTCACATGACCTTTCTGACATCCAGGAGCCTGCAGATTAATGGCTTTGACAAAAAGTAAGCTAATGACTAGGTTTTCCAAATCTTCAAATCTAGGAGAAGTCCTAGATTCATGCACAAACAGTGACTTTTCTCTTGTCCACAGTGGGTTCCTGGTTCAATGTTGAGGAACTATGAGCCTCTTTGTGTTTATAAAAATGCTAAGGACAAGGTTAAAAGAAAGGAGAAGAGAATGGAGGGTAGGGGGTTCCCCTGAATTTGAATGCCAATTTTGCAACTTTCTAAGTATGTGAAGTTGGTTAAAGTTTTAGAATGTCTTTGCTCCAAGTTTCTTTATCAGAGGATATTAAACTAAGGATAATAACAACAGTGCATAACTGACAGAGTGGTTATGAAGATTAATTTAGCTTTACATGTGAAGTTTAATAGTGCCTGACTCATAGTTGGCACTATGTTTTATTTACATGAATTTATTTCAGATTTAAAGAAACATACTGGTTTCAACATTCAAAAAGAAAATTTAAAATAAATGAACTAAAATTAATGTTTGAATCATTACAATCTAGAATTATGTTATCTATTCAATTTAGTTTTAATTTTATTCATATACTCAAGAGGGAATAGAGACACATTTTAAAATTAATTAATTAATTAAAATCCTCATCCAAGGATATTCTTCCATTGATTTTTAGAGAGAGTGGAAGGGAAGGGGAGAGAGAGACACATTGATTGGTTGCCTCTCGCACATACCCAGACCAGGAATTAAACCTAGGACTCTTCTGTCTGCAGGCTGATGCTCTAAACACTGAACAAAATCTACAAGGGTTAGAGACACATTTTAATAGGCTTGCCACAACATGGGGGAAAGCTTTTAATAGTTAAGAGTCTCTAGGTACCCTTAAGATTATAAAACATCCCTGAGAGCAGAAAAAGGCTGTTATCAGCATTGTGTTAAGTTTTTTGAATATTTTACTGGTGGGAAGATGAGGTCTTGGTTCTTGTCTTCTTGAAGGAAAGATTTCAATCAAGAGACAACGTGTAGCAAAGTAAGAATTTATTGGCCACAGCAAAAATATACCTAGGACAGAGAAACTAGGAAAAGCATAAAAGAAGCATCAGGAGAGCCTAGGCTGGGCTGCTTTGGCTTACTGGGAAGTCAGGGAAAAGGGGGCCTTGGAGACAGGTTCAGGGGGTGAGCCTGGGACAGGTTGCCACTGCCCATTGCTTCCCTGGTTGCAAGTCTGGTGTAGAACCTTAGAGGAAAGAAAGGGGGAAGGGAATGGCGAGGGCATTCTCCCCTGAGGGAGAGCATACACTGGGTCCTTCATCCTGAGTGTATTTATTTCTCTCTTGGAGGTAGAAATCTTAGGAATGTCTCAGGGGAGGGTCTCAATAGAATATTCATCAGTTTTCTAGGAGTGTTCTTTCAGGGTTGTGGTCTCCATAGATTGGCCATCATCAGGGCAGGGGGTCATCAATCAATGCATCTAGTCCTGAGGCAGCCATGGATCACTTGTCTGGTTTTGCTACTTTTCTGAGCCTGGAGCTGAAACACAACTGAGGCCTAGATGTTATCTTTAGGGAGGAAAAGTCAGAGGGTCCAAAGTGCATGACCAGACATATCCTACGGGATGGAAAGTTACCCTGAGGGTAAGGTTCTTGTTCTCCCAGTTTTGCCCCTTGCCAGGCACCTGAGGCTTTCTGCCCTGGAGAGTTTTTGTACCTGGCCCATCGTCCTTGCTCTACTCATGTCTGTCTAACTGCTGATAACGCTTACATTACTGAGCCACAATGTCTTGTCTATAAATATTAAATCCAATAAGCTCTAAAAACCAAATTACTGTGAGATTATTCATAATTTGTATTTATTCCACTTAATGTGAATATATTCATGTTTTACTGAAGAAATTGTTCATTTGTATAATAAAATTGAATATGTTATAGAAATGATTAACTTACTTTCTCCTGAAATATATGTATTTCCCTAATTTTGGACTTGGTCATATGACTTTCTTTGGCTGATGGAATATGAGTGAAGGTGTTAAGAGCAGGGGCTTTAAATGT
This sequence comes from Myotis myotis, assembly GCF_014108235.1. Taxonomy (NCBI): domain Eukaryota; kingdom Metazoa; phylum Chordata; class Mammalia; order Chiroptera; family Vespertilionidae; genus Myotis; species Myotis myotis. The sequence goes on from NW_023416324.1 coordinate 48,274,986, forward strand.
CCTTGTGGGGGTTGGGTTGGGCTTGCATCAGACCTTCCCATAATTCAGCATGGGGGAGTGTTCCCAGGGAACCATGATCCTAAAAAAACGAGAACTGCAGAATAGCCTCCCCAAAATACAGCCTGGAGCAAACCCAGACAAACCCAGATGAGCCCACAGTGACCTGAAGCCAGAAGCAGGCTCCCAGACCTACAAACTGGTAAGAAAGACACGCTGCAGTGATAGGATACAAAGAGAATGTGAAAGACTACTATCACAAATGGATGGAAGAGCAGGCTCACAGCCTGACTAACAAAACAACCGCAGCCTTTCAGCAAGGAGGGGTGCCTCCCACTTCATTCTCTGTTCCTCCTCATGCAGGGGCAATGATCTCATCTCCCCCACCCCCCCAGTCTTCCAGGTCCTCCTCACCCTGGTTTGATGCCAGCCCCCTATATGGGGGGACCTCCCATGATGCCAATGATGGGTCCTCCTCCTGGGATGATGCCAGTGGGACCTGCTCCTGGAATGAGGCTGCCTGTGAGAGGGCACATGCCAATGATGCCTGGGCCCCCAATGATGAGACCTCCTGCCCATCCTATGCTGCTAGTACACTGGGCCAGGAATGACTCGACCAGACAGATAAGGAGAGAGGGAGCCTCTTGCTATTGGTTGCTATTACTTGTTCTCCTTCACCAGGAGATCATGGTGCTGTGACTCTGGGTGTTTTCTAACATCATGACCAGGAAGACTCACTCCCCCTTCCTATCTAAGAGAGAATCGTTTTGGAGGGCAAGAGTGAGACACAAAAAAAGTAATTTTAATTTGTATTGTGAAATGTGAAAATAAAGTTGTCAACTTTTTTTAAAAAATATATTTTATTGATTTTTTACAGAGAGAAAGGGAGAGGGGGTAGAGAGTTAGAAACATCAATGAAAGAGAAACATCAATCAGCTGCCTCCTGCACACCCCCTACTGGGGATGTGCCCGCAACCAAGGTACATGCCCTTGACCGGAATTGAACCTGGGACCTATCAGTCCACAGGCCAACGCTCTATCCACTGAGCCAAACCGGTTAGGGCAAGTTGTCAACTTTTTTAATTAAAAAAGAAAAAAGCATATCTTTCCCTTGAACCTTTCCCTATTTCTGCTTGCTGAAATGCTGATGGAAGAGATGTATTGGCCATCCACTGTCAACCACAAGGAAGGGGCGACACCATCAGGAATGACAGATATAGAAGGAACTTGGGACTTTAACACTACAAAGATGTCTTTTCCCTAATTGTCAGACTATTCTAAGAGCGCGAAATACTCCTTTTTCTTGTTTAAGCTACTTTTGATGAGTTGGGCTTTTGTTTTAGCAAAGTTGAAATTTGGAATTGCAAGAGAAAACCAGGTTTATTCTACTTCCCCAACTATGTTTTATTTGGCCTTTCTTTAATTCCCTAGTTCAACTCTGCTCTTGGCATGAACTCTCTGTAGATTTAAACAAACATGTGGTCCCATAGGAAATCACAATTATAAACTCTGAGCACGTCCTAGTTATGACTGATAGCTTGCTCCTATGGCTGCTTGGCGGCCAGGTATTAATTTGTGCACATGTTTTATTAAACACACAGGAGGTTTGCATCTTGTTCATTTTTAAATCCACTATAGCATCCTTCATAGAGCCTGGCATATTGCAAATGCACAGTGAATAAGTGCCTGGTCTTGATGTTAGGGAGGCCAAGTGTTTTGAGAGGACTTGGTAATATCTCTGCCCAACAAAGGCACACGAAGAGGGGGAGACAGTGGACCCCAGGCTATATCCTAAATGATGTTGAACTCTAACCTGTTATACATCCCCCTCTTGAAAGTACAGGATTAGAGTCAACGGTGACTTAATGCATAGTTCTCCAGTCGCACCTCCAGGTTATTTATCACCTAAAATATTGGGAACAAAGTCTCATTACCTAAGGCAACCTGCAACTGACTATTCATTGCAATCTTAAAGAGTCTTAGAAATGCAATTAATGTTTCCCCCTTCTACCTAATCAATATATATAAAGCATGTAATATAAAGAAATCATATATATATATATATATATGATAGGTATTATCTAGATTAGATATATGTCTTTTAGGCTACCCAGGCAGTCCTGGTTTACACCTGTTGTCCAGGCATAATTAACAATGTTCCTTTTAATCTTAGAAGTAATTAGATGCAAAAGGGATCTTAATTGTGAGACAGAGGAAAATTAAATGCTGAAATGAAATGTGGTTATCAGAAAAAGTCTAGAAGTTCCTAATTTATGCTTGGATTACCTTAATACTTGGCCTAATGTCTTTAATGAATCTCAGCTACATTGGTGATTTTTGTTTACATTTATTTTCTCAAACCATAGGCAGATGTCAGAGCCCAGTCAGTGTCTCTAAAATAGTGTGAGTCATCCCCGTTATTTGTCATATTGTCAGCATCCCCCAAGAACAAGTCACAGAGGACAGGCACGCCAAGAGTTGAAAACTGAGAATGAAACGCTATCAATGCCCTTGTGATCCAATAGCTATTTGCTAAAGCCAGTTTCATAGGTTTCAGAGTAACATCTAGCTCACACATCCTACTTCTTCACATTTCATTTCATCTCTATGGCTTAATTATATAAGCTCTCGTCTCCTTTGTTTTTGTGGTGCAGATGGCTAACTGTTTCCCAATATCCATTCTCTCTTTTCCTATGGTAACAGTGCTTTTTCAGCCCATTCCACTTTTTTTTTTCTGGGTAACATGCTGCAAACTAGAGAGTAAGCATATTTGACAGCCCAGGGAAGCCAGGCATGGCCATCTGACTAAGTCTTTGACTTTTGAATGTGACCAGAAGGTGTATATTATTTCTACACTGTTTGCTTAAAGGAAACTGCGGCCTAGATGTTATCTTTAGGGAGGAAAAGATTGACTGCTTTTGACTGTTGTCTTTCCCCTTCCTGGGAACTAGACTCAAGATGTGTCACCACCCAGCTTTGACCATGCAGATAACGACAGTACTCTAGGACCCTGTTAACAAAGTATAGTCCTGGACTAGCAGCATCTGTAGCACCTCCATGCATTTTAGAAATGCAGCATCTTGGGCCCCATTCCAACCCACTAAGCCTGAACCTGCATTTTAGCATGATCCAAGGTGATTCAAATGCACATTAACATCTGAGAAGGACTGCCTTAGGAGAGGACGATGGATCAACAGGACGGAAGGAATCTAGGTCTCAATTATCTTGTTGAGCAGAGCTATCTGCCGGCCTGGTCTGGCCACTGTGGGGGGTTATGAGAGAGCACAATAAAATTTTTATCTCATTTAAGCCATTGAGTTTTGGAGTCACTTTTTTACTTCTACCCTAACCTATGTGATCTTTAGTTTTTGTAATAACAAACCTACTTTTTAAATCGCTGCCAGAATCTAGTGGAGGACTAGATGAGAAAGGAAGTTACCTCTCCAAATATTAAAGAGTACTCCCTCCACACTTCAGGAGAAGACCTAAATTTAACTCAACTTATGTTGATTTACCTGGGACTGGGACAGTGGGGAGTGCTCTTACCTCATCCTCCTGGGTATTGTGCTATACATTCCAATGATCATTTTTGGTCTCCTTGAGGATGCTGAGTTAAGAAACTAGATATAAATATTAAATGAAGTAGATACACAATGTCTCCGGAGGTGGTTTCATCATTATTCTTTCCAGAAGACCCAAATCCTAACTATCAGCATTAATCAAATAAACCACACTTATTTTAAGGTACATTAGGGGGGACTAGGGGGGTGGGAAGAGATTAGCCAAAGAATTTATATGCAAATATGCATAACCCATGGACACAGATAATAGTGTGGTGAAGGCCTGGAGGGAGGGGTGATAGCCGGGGTGGGGTAGGGGATAATGGTGGGAAAAGGGTGAACATCTGTAATACTTCCAACAATAAAGATAACATTTTTTAAAAAGTACATTAGGGCATGCATGCTCTGTTTTTAATGTATAGATTCACCCATTACTTAATTTAACAACAATCATTTCTCCTTCCTTTCTATCTCTAGTTTGGTAAATGCGTTCTCTAGATTTGCAATTCCCCTGCTTCAGTCCAACACATATTTACTTAGTGCTTCCAGAGAACTAGGCATTATATTATATTCTGGAAAAATAATAGTGAATAAGATAAAGCAGATCTGACCATATATAGCTTACAGTCTAATTAGGCAGAAGACAAATAACAAGTAATTACAAAGCTGAATAATGCTAAGAAATGGAAAGAACTTAAATACTTTTAAGAATGTGCATTGCCCGAATAAATGAAGAAATAAATTAACCATTAACACCTTCTCTCCAAGCCTCCAAGGAGATAAGGAGCACAGTTGCCTTATTTTGCCTTTCCGGCCTCCCTTATTGCCTTGTGTTTATATTGGTCTTTGTACCTATGCAAGAGAAGTTGGATAATTACTCAGTGAAGAATAAGGGTTTACAGTGAAGGCACATGGAAAATGGCTGGAAAGGAACTTGGTAAAATAAAAACAGTTGCATTTGGTGGTAAGATTATGGCTTATTTTGTTCTTTTTCTTGTCATTAAAATATTGATTGTACAATACATTAAAAATGGGCATTAAAAAGCATGTTTGGCCCTAACCAGTTTGGCTTAGTGGATAGAGCGTCGACCTGTGGACTGAAAGGTCCCAGGTTTGATTCCAGTCAAGGGCATGTACCTTCGTTGTGGGCACATCCCCAGTAGGAGGTGTGTAGGAGGCAGCTGATCGATGTTTCTCTCTCATCGATGTTTCTCTCTATCCCTCTCCCTTCCTCTCTGTAAAAAATCAATAAAATATATTAAAAGATAAAATAAATAAATAAATAAAAGAGCATGTTTGTGTGTTGATCTTCTTTATCACTGTAGAGGGAAGTGAGGTTGCATTTCCTGGGCAATACCAACATCACAACGGGCTCTACCAGGACTGACCAGTGTCATTTTCTTCCTTCTTGCTGAATGCAAATGTGCCACTGAAACATCTGATTTCCGGTATTTGGTCTATAGAAAGCCCTGATTCCATTTCTGTATTACCAAACAATTCTGAGTTTTAAATATTATTTTCATTTGGTGCTCACACCTGGTAGTCTTCTCTGAGGCATCAATCAAAGGTCAAGGCCTTTTTCACAATGTCACTGATCTTACTTAAAAATCCAGGGATAGTGAATAGGTCAGGCAGTGGAGCTGTAATTCTATATAATAAAGAGCTAATATGCAAATAGTCATCACGCCCTTGCGCCCTCGTGCCCTCGTGCCCAGGGCCGGAGGATCTGAGGCCAGGCCAGGGACCTGAGGCTGCGCCCCCTGCCCTGGTGCCAGGGCTGGGGAACCTGAGGCTGTGCCCCCCACCCTGGTGCCAGGGCTGGGGAACCTGAGGCTGTGCCCCCCACCCTGTGGGGCTTGATGGGGGTGGGGCTTGCTGGGTCTGGTCCTCATGTGATTTCATGTGGGCAAGGACTTGACTCAGTCCCATGGTGTACCCCAGACTCTGACAGGAGGGAGATTTTCTTTCATCTCTGACACTTCTATTATAGAGAAAGGGCAAATAGCAATATTAAAATACTAGACGCCTGGTGCACGAATTTGTGCATGGGTGGGGTCCGGCCGGCCCGCCCTGATGGGGACCCATCAGGCCTGGCCAGCGGGGGGGAGAGGGGCAGGGAGGAGCCATAGGCGGTTGGCCAGCTGGCCCTGCCCCCAATCAGGGTGTTGGGGGCTGATCAGGGTCTGGGCTGGCCAGGAAGGGGACCTATCGTGGCCCACATCAGGCTGATTGGCTGCTGCAGTGTGCATTGTAGCCACCAGTTGTTCTGGTCATTCCAGTTGCTGGGCTTATATATATAGAGAGAGAGATTCCTATAATTAATTCCCTTTTAATGTGCATGAATTTTGAGCACCGGGCCAGTAGTTAATGAAATAAAGAAGCAGTTGCTCAAGACAGGAGATAAAAGGTGAGACAAATAAAACAAACTATTATTGGACAGGGCACTTTCAAAGCCCAGAGAAAACCACACTGTTGATCTGCATAAGGAACCATTCCCAAATTAGTCACTTAAAAAAAACAACAGCCATATTTTTGCCCACAATTCTCCAATTTGGGTGAGGCATGGTGGGGCAGCTCATCTCTGCTCCAGATGGTATTGGCTGGGGCAGCTCACCTGGTCTGGGGGATCTCAGAGGACTTCAGTCACCTGTCGGCAGCTCCAGCTGGGTGGCTGGAATGGCCAGGCAATGCTAGGCTTGTTTCTCTCCATATGGCCTCTGTCCAACAGAATAGATGGACTCCTTTTCATGGTGTCCCAAGGCTCCCAAGAGAGTAAAAGTACAAGTTTCAGAGCTTTCCAAAGCTTGGTGCAGTGCTGTTTCTGTTCTATTCTCTTGGTCAAAGCAAGTCACAAAGCCATTCCAGATTTAGGGGAAAAGAAAATAGACTCCACTTCTAGATGAGAGGCCCAGCAGACATGTAGGAAGGAGAGGGGTTCTTGGTGGCATCTTTGCATATAGCCTATCACACGCTCACTCTCAGCTATACTCACTGACAACCCACTGAGTATGCACACCACCACGAAGATTGCAGTGGAGAGGGGTGGGTAATGCCACACACACTGTGTAGGCAGAAAACATGAAGTTGCCCTACTCACCTTTAAGATTGTGATTACAACTGCTAAAACTGAAAGGTCTAGAATGTGTTAACTTTAACAAGTTAATATCACATTAAATTATTTGATATAGCAACCCATGAAGTTAGTGCCATTGTCAAGTTACAACTGAAAAAACTGAGGTTTTTTTCTTGATCATATTTTCTCACTTAAACTTTTTTCTTTGGAACTTATATGTATTTATGTATTTCTTTATTTGGTTCATTTAACTTGTTTTGGTTTATTGTCTGTATTCTTATAAGTTTTCCTAATGCTGCGAGGTGGATATATATTTTATTTATCATAAATCAGGTTCAGGGAGGTTTAGTAACTGGATCAATATTACATGCTTAATGCAAGTCAGAACCTGACCTGGTACTTAACTTTTTTTGAACTCAGGATAGCTAAAATAATGAAATACTAATTGTATGCTCCATTTTAGGTTTTCTTAAATGTTTAGGCTATACTGGCTCACATGATTATTACAGGTAAACACAAAGAAAATTGAATATAGCAAATAATTTTCTAACTTACTATTTTACTAGTATGTCAACTAGTTTATTTGAATTAAATTCAGTCAGTATTTACTAAGTGATTACTCTGTATCAGGTACTGATGTGTGTGCTTGGAGCACCTATCAGCGGTTCTCAACCTGTGGGTCGTGACCCCTTTGGCAGTCGAACGACCCTTTCACAGGGGTCGCCTAGACCATCCTGCATATCAGATATTTAAATTACAATTCATAACAGTGGCAACATTACAGTTATGAAGTAGCAACGAAAATAATTTTATGGTTGGGTCACAACATGAGGAACTGTATTTAAAGGGCCAGAAGGTTGAGAACCACTGATAAGTGAACAAAACAGGTATTCCTACCCATGAGAAACTTAACTTTCTAAAAATGGTAGCTTGTACAGAGAAAAAAACAAATCATTTCACTGTGAGGAGAAAGGATTTGCAAGTGCAATTGTGCAGGAGATTGAGCAGGAGTTTATAATGATAATTTTTATAATCATCCTCTAAATTTTTTTGTCAAAGGAAATTGAACTCTGGCATTGTCTCCTTGAGTGAAGAATCTGAGCTTTAACCCTGACACTATCTCTCTCAGCCTTGAACTCCTCTGGGCATTTGAATCATAGCAACAATTTTTATACAGATTCACAAGTCATAATCTAGAGATTTCTCATGTCTCCCACCGCCAGTCCTCTCCTAAGAGGCAGATTCAGAAAATAGACTCCCAATGTCTCATGGATGACTTTTCACTTTATTCTTATCCTTCAAAGTTGAACACGGATATAGACTAAATAAAGCCCATTAAAAGTCCATTTGAGGCTATCGATCAGCCATTTAAAGGATATCTTCTATCATTGCACAATTTTATTTAGCACTTTTTTGTTAATATTTTTCACTCAGAACATTAGAAGGGCAAATGCAATAAACTATTCATATAATAGAACAAATAAAAATTGCTGCCATCCTGACAAGAGGCATCACCATTTGAGAGTTCAAATTCTTGCTCACTGGGTGATATGTAGAAGTCTAAAATTAGCTTAGAACTGTCTTATTTGGAGTGTCAATGTGCAATATATACAATTTCATATCTTGAAAAGATACATGTATGAAAATTTAAGAACCACCTTTATGAGAACAGCTCATGATCCCAAAGTTCTTATAATTCAGCTAAGAAGGCCAGAAGATACTGTAAAATGCCAGGTAACAGTGCTGGGCACCATAGGACAAGAGCCAAATAAATGATTTGAGGACTAAGTTAATGGACGGGGAAAGAAACAGGATATTGTGATGCAGATGCTGTACTAGGTACTTGAAAATATTGTTTCATTTAATCCAACCTACAAAACAGTTTTACTGATTGGGATGAATATGAGTAAAACAGAAGAACCATTAAGAAACTTGCTTATGGGCCGGCCAGCATGGCTCAGTGGTTGAGCATCCACCTATGAACCAAGAGGTCACAGTTCAATTCTAGGTCAGGGCACATGCCTGGGTTGTGTGCTCGATCCCTAGTAGGGGGCCTGCAGGAGGCAACCAAACAATGGTTCTCTCTCTCCCTCTCCCTTCCTCTCTGAAATCAACAAAAATACATTTTAAAACAAAGGAAAAAAAACTTGCTTATGGACATATGATTAGAAAGAAAGAAATCCAGTTTGTCTAACTTTAAAAATCCAAATAATTAACATTTGAACTGATTACCAATTCAAAGTACACTGAATTCAATTGAATTGAACATTTTCCTGGTCTTCCTAGCTTTTTCATAAGGTTTTGAAGATACCACAAAGGAACGTACTTGGAATTAGAAATAGCTGAGTTGGAACCCTGACTCTGCCCTTTCCTACTGGCAGCACTTGAGGCAAGTCTTTTTTCACATCTTTACAATAGAAAGGGTGATACCTACCCCATACAGAGCCTCTGGGCTTAAACTGGACACCTCAGTGAAGGGGCCTCACCAAGCACCCAGTAGGGAGAAGGGCCTGAGCAAGTGAATACAAATGGAACATGGCATGATTGTTATTCCCATTCCCTCTGAGGCTGGAAACAATAGAGGAAAATGAACAGTTATCCCAGCCTGGTTCTTCCATGTTCACAGGCTCATAGAAGGAGCTAGAAATAGTTTACTAAATGAGGTTTGGGAATTCTTTGTGGATTTCAGTTACCCATCCCATTGCTGGACCTCATTAGCACATGTAATTGAAAACCGACTCTGTATAACAAGGACAACTGGAACCTCCAGCTGGGAGGCAGTTACTTCGGTGTTACTCATTCCCCATTCTCCCCAAACCCACTAGCAGGAGAGTGTGTGTGTGTGTGTGGGGGGGGGGGGTGGTGGAGGGGGGTTGAGAGAGAGAGATCCCGCATGCACCCTGGACCAGGGCCAGGAACAAACTCACAACCCAGGTACATGTGGGGAATCGAACCCACGGCTGTTTAGGTCTGAGGGCCGATGCTCTAACCCAGTGGTTCTCAACCTTGGCTGCACAGTAGAATCACCTGGGAATCTTTTTAAAATCCTGATTTCTGGGCCTCATCCTCCGGAAATTCTGTTTCTTTGTTATGGGGTGGGGCCACAACATTAGTAACAAAGAAACAGAATTTCTGGAGGATGAGGCCCAGAAATCAGGATTTTAAAAAGATTCCCAGGTGATTCTAATGTGCAGCCAAGGTTGAGAACCACTGCTCTAACCACTGAACCATGCGGGCCATGGCAAACACCTTTTATGTGGTACAATCTCTTAGAGACAGAATGCTGACTGATTTGAGAATCACTTAATAAAGCCAATTACCTCTTCAAATTTACTTGGCTAGATTGTGTTTGTTTTAAATGATTTTATTTATTTATTTATTTATTTAATCCCTTTTTAAAAAATATTTTTAAAATTGATTTTTAGAGAGAGAGAAATGGAGAGGGATAGAGAGATAGAAACATCGATGAGAGAGGAAGAGTATGTGCCCTGACCGGGAATTGAACTGGTGGCCTCTTGGTTCCTGGGTTGACGCTGAACTGCTGAGCCATACAGGCTGGGCAGAATTGTGTCTTTTTTTTTTTTTTTTTTTTTTAACACAGGAAACTTGCATGTTCCCAACTGTAATTGAACAAGGCAACACTCTGCCTTCTTGTTGCAGCTCTCATCTTGTAAACAAGTATTTTTTTCACAGTCTATTTAGTGCCCCATTTCCCACACTTTTGTGCTTTTTATTAATAATTTGTCTGTTTAAAATGGCCCCCAAGCATCATTCTGAAGTACGGTCTAGTGTTCCTAGTGCAAGAAGGTTGCGGGGTGCCTTATGGAGAAAATATTTGCGTTAGATAAGCTTTGCTCAGGCATGAGTTATAAGGTTGGCTGAGAGTGCAATGTTAATGAATCAACAGGTACCCTTCAACAGAAACACAAAGCACATTTATGTATTGATCAGCTGATGAAATAGTGCGACCGAAGGCTCATAGGAACATAATCCTGAATTTCCCCTAGAGTAATGGTTCAATGTTTGCTAATTTAGTGTTTATAGAACATAACTACTTACAGTAATAAGAATTGACTATATTAAGACTTTTCCTGTCCCAATTACAATGTGATTTCTCTTTTCTGATTGGGTCGGACTGATAGAGTACTAAAATCATCATTAAACCATCATTTTACTAATTAGTTACTTCTTCCACATATTAGTAGAGTCACACATTTTCTATAGTAAGTGAAGATTCCAAGGTTCAAAAAAGCATAATTGGAAAAGAAAACTTTGCTTAATTCATTTTTATGTGGAAATTCTGAATTTACTTGCATATTTGAATATGCACTATCATCCAAGTCACCACTAATGTTGCGCTTTTCATAATTTCAGATTTTTTACTTTATCTTTTCTTTATGTATTTTAGGAGAATTTACAAAGGTATTTCTTTTTCCAATGCTTAACAATGAAAAGTTAGTGAGATAAGTTTAACTGAGTGCTCTATTAGCTCACAACACTTGTGGGCAGAATAGTTACTTAAAGCTGATGGAAACAGTTCCTGAGCCAGAGAAACACTCTATTTCAAATATTTCTGCCAAATGTGACAATTTCAGAAAACCATGTTGCCTGGTCTATGATGTCATCATCCCTGTTAAGAAATCTGTTGCCGTGTTTTAATGTCTGTTGGGGGCATGGGGAAGTCTTCCAAACTTCTAAACAAGGGTGAAGAACGGATAAAATGTCAGCTTCAGTACTTTGTTTCAGCTGCAGCCAACATTAAAATGGTCTGAAAAGGATCCTATTGATCCAAGCACCTTTCACATAAAGCTGTGTCATTGTCAAGCATTTAAGAGTTGCCAAGGTCATAAAGACAGACTTCCTAGACATGGTTGTTCCACATCAGAGCTGACATGCAATGATTTCATGACAGAATTGCTTAACAGCATCATTTCTGCTAACGGAAGAAATGAAGGCTCTGGTGGGAAGCAGACTTAAATCCTCTTCCTTCTAGCCTCCCCCTTCCGACCTCCTTCACCAGTTAAAACACCCTTTTTATTTCTCTCCATGTGCACATTCAGTTAGACAGTAAGCAGTGGTGGTGCTTCCTACCTCTATTCCCATAACTTCAAGCCCACTCACCCACACCCATCCAAATAAAAATGATTTTAAAGGATAAAAAAAAAACAACCACCAGCAGCCACCTCTCAAGCACACCATCTCAGAAACGGGGGGAAAGAACTGAATTCTTCCATGACTGTGTTCCCTGTGACCTTAGCCTACGTGGGAGCTTTTGTTTCAGGCCATACAGATCCCACATAATAAAAGGCTAATATGCAAATGACCAAATGTTGGAATGACCGGTCACTATGATGCACGCTGACCACCAGGGGGCAGACACCCAACACAGGAGCTGTCCCCTGGTGTCAGTGCACTCCCATAGGGGGAGCGCCACTCAGCCAGAAGCCGGACTCAAGGCTGGCGAGCACAGAGGCAGTGGTGGGAGCCTCTCCCGCCTCCATGGCAATGCTAAGGCTGTCTGACTGACAGCTTAGGCCCACTAAGCCGTCAGTCAGATATCCCCCTAGGGCTCCCGGACTGCAAGAGGGCACAGGCCAGGCTGAGGGACCACCCCCACCCCAAGTGCACGAATTTCATGCACTGGGCCTTTAGTTTCTTTATAACATGTGCATAAACAATGGCAATATCAAAGGTCTTACAGGAATCCTTGACATTGACTTAGAACATGCATTCTTCATGGAGGACAATGTTTCCAAGGAGATGAACATTGGTTCTTAGAGGGTGAGAAAAGCCAGGTACTACACTGTTTATGATCCTTCGCATTACATAACTAGATATACAGTATATCTGTGATATTCTAGGTTCATGAAAAGAGAACAATTAGCAAAAAGAAGTCTTAAAAAAGTTTCTTCAGGGAGTGATGAAAAAAATAGTTGAGAAATACTGTCTTGGAAAGCATAAAGTTCTCCAGCTCAGTTTTTGACTCCAGGAAGATGACAGGTGACAGAAGACAGGACTATTCCTGGTGCCCCATGCTATGCTGGCAATTTAGGTGGGTCCAGTTCATCATAGCAGTAAAGAGAAGAGCTCTGATACAGGTTGCTTGGTTTGAAGCCCAGTTCAACTATATATATGTGTGTGATCTTGAGTTAGTTAACTAACCTCTCTGTGCCTATTTTATTTTTCATTTATAAAATGAATATTGCAATACCTGACATTTAAGGTTGTTGTGAGGGATGAGGGCCTGGTCTACATTAAAAAGAAAAAAGAGTCAGCAGGAGCATCTTACACCTTTGTGAACGTTCCAGTGCCCTTTTTTTTTTTTTTTTTTTTAAAAAATATATATATTTTATTGATTTTTTACAGAGAGGAAAGGAGAGAGACAGAGAGTCAGAAACATCGATGAGAGAGAAACATCGATCAGCTGCCTCCTGCACATCCTCCAGTGGGGATGTGCCCACAACCCAGGCACATGCCCCTGACCGGAATCGAACCTGGGACCCCTCAGTCAGCAGGCCGATGCTGCACTGATCCAAACCAGCTTCGGCCATTCCAGTGCCCTTTAATCCACATCCTGTAGGTGTCCAAATCCAGGTAAACATACTTTTCTTTTAAATTTTGAAAATTTTGAAAAATATAGATTATGTCAATGTAAGAAATGTCCAAGCCTGTAAGAAATGATATGAGTTTATTTGAGACAATTTCCAGGAAGAAAAATCTCAATGGATTGAGAAAATGCTCCAGAGAATGGCAGTTTTGCACCTTATTTTTTGCGTTACCATCAAAGGAAGGAGGAGGCATAAAGAAGGATTACGTGAACTCCATTAATGATAGTTTAGGGAGGTGGGAGAAAGCAAAGAGAAGAAATCTCTAGGATTGGATAAAGAGTAAAATAAAGAGACAAATACTTCTTTTACATTAGTGGGTATAGGACAGTTGACAATTAACATCTATAGCACATAGAGATGGTATGGGGAGCAAGATAACAATGATGGTTTCCATGTCTTGGGCTCTGGTGGGAGATTGTGACCTGAGGTGTCTGGAAAAAGGTTTCCATGTCTGAATATTCCAAAGGTATGTTATCTTAGATCGGCGGTTCTCAACCTGTGGGTCGCAACCCCTCTGGCAGTCGAATGACCCTTTCACAGGGGTCGCCTAAGACCATCCTGCATATCAGATATTTACATTATGATTCATAACAATAGCAACATTGCAGTTATGAAGTAGCAACGAAAATAATTTTATGGTTGGGTCACAACATGAGGAACTGTATTTAAAGGGCCAGAAGGTTGAGAACCACTGTCTTAGATGAAAAACAAAACAAAACAAACCCACCCCCAAACCAACAACACAATAGACAGGCATTAAGATAAAACTGACCTTTGTTGAAAAAGATACAAGCCTAGGACATGACTACCCACCATGACTCGCTTTCAGTTAGGAAGTTTTAATTTCAGATCATCCTATGTGCTTACTTTTGGTCTCTGAGTTCGTATGGCCACCATAAAGGCTTCCTTCAAGCTTGTCAGGTTTAGTATGTGGCCCCCTTTTCATCCACAATTATATAGAAATAGAATAGAGGAAAGAACGTAGATAATATATATTCCCTCAACAGGTAACGTTAATTTATGTTAGCATTTTGTCATATTTGCTTTAGTCTTTTTTTCATGCATTAATATATACTTTTAAATATATTTTTTATTGTTGATAGTATTACAGATATCTTCCACTTTCTCCCCTATCCCCCTCTTCCCTGTTCCTAATCCCCACCCCCCAGGTCTACATTAAATTTTTAATTATACAGTAATACACACTGATCTAGATAGATAGATAGATAGATAGATAGATAGATAGATAGATAGATAGATACACATACTCTGTTTTGTATCTCCAGCCCAACCATTGTGAAGCAAACATTTACAAAGTGCCTAATGCCAGGTGGAATTTCCTTAGAGGTATTCTCTCTGAAAGGAGCCTCAGAGATTAACCATCCTGCAAAGCAAAATTCTCCATCCAGACAAGGTAAATGTCCTCATTCCGGTTAAGAGCCAAGTGACGTTTTCTCCATGAATTGAAACAATATTTCTTGTGCACTTTATATCTTTGTACTGAGAGCAGAAGTGTAGCACCAGATGCAGAAGTCAGTCCTTCAAAATGAAAATCCAGGTAGCTAGAGTAAGTTATCTGTTGCCATGTCTGAGGTGGCATTGCAGGCATTTCTCACAAAGGCGAATGAATAACCCACTTCGCCTATCCATAACAACTCCAGAGGTGGCATTTGTAGATGACTCGGTCCTTCTGCCTTTCAGATGTAGATCTCAGCAGAGAAAGTTGTGATCAGATCTGGGAACCACACTGGCCAGGCACCCTGACAGTGGAGAAGCCTGTGGTTGACAAATGCCTAGGAGGCAAAGGAATGAAAGTCTTAAGTCCAGAGTTAGGCAGGCCTTGGGTTCCTCAGGCAGGAGGCTGTGGGCCAGGGACTGGAATCTTAGGTAGATGGCAGACTGCCCTCAGGTGTGGTTCTCTACTCATCCAGTGGAGCCTAGGAGACAGTTTGTTTAGATATAATGGCCACAGCCCCGGGAATGGCACGTTCTCTCCGTTCTCTCCGGAGGGTAACTCTCAGATCTTAGAATGTGGCTGAGAGGAAACAATATGTGGTGTCCTCCCGGAGGTCTGGCAAACAGAACTGTGCAGAGGCCCACGCGGTTTTAATTATGGCTGGAACATTTTTTTCCTTCTCTCTCTCTCTCTCTTTACTTTAAAAGAAAAAAATAAATATTTTAAATGTTTTGGTATAATCCACTCAACTGTACTTATTGACACTAATAATAACAATAATACCCACCATGTTGTAAATGCTTCTCCAGGGCCAGGCCCAGAGCCATGCTACTCTCACAACAGCAATGAGAAACAGGAGGAGATAGCTCCATTTTACAAACGAGACATAGATTTATTTTTTATTTTTTAAAATATATTTTATTTATTTCAGAGAGAAAGGGAGCGGGAGAGGGAGAGGGAGAGGGAGAGGGAGAGGGAGAGGGAGAGGGAGAGGGAGAGGGAGAGGGAGAGGGAGAGGGAGAGGGAGAGGGAGAGGGAGAGGGAGAGAGCGATAGAAGCATCAATGATGAGAGAGAATCATTGATTGGCTGCCTCCTGCACACCCAACTGGGGATCAAACCCCCAACCCAAGCATGTGTCCTGATAGGGAATCAAACTGTGACCTCCTGGTTCATAGGTTGACGCTCTACCACTGAGCCACGCTGGCTGAGCAAGAGACATAGTTTTATTTGTTCACTGATTCACTCACTCACCATTTAGAGAACATCTGCTGAGCCTAACATCTATGTGTTAGGCCCTATGCTGCTGCCTCAAAGAGCTTACAATCTACCACAACTAACAAGGAGAAACGCTATAACTAAATATCACATTTGTATTTTGCTCACTTGAAAATGATGGAGGAAAAGAGTGGCCCCTAAACCAGCGAGGAAATGCTGCATCGTACTAGCTTTCCAGCACGTGTCCAAAGGAGGAGGGGGAAAGCCTCACTAAATTTGTTTCTATTTCCAAACAAAGTCCTGGGATAGGAGGGACTAGGATGGAGCATAATGAAGCTAGATGTGTTTGTAGAACCTGCAGAGAAGGAAAAAGCTGCAGCTTAGTGCCACTTTGCCTTTTCCCAGCACTCTTTCCCGGGTGTTTCCAGGTGCTCCCTGCTAACCTGTCACAGAACAGCACGTGTAAAGCACTTACTTGTCGGTCTCCAACAGACAGTAAACAAACTGTAGTCAGGATCCTCATAGGCAGAGGTTATCTGATTCATCTTTTACCCTCCAGTACCTGGAGCATTTTGAAAGGCTTATTTAATTGGATGAAAATGAACAGAAGAATGAGGGAATGGTACACGGATCTCTTCCTGCACACACATGAAGCATGGATTCACACAGAGGACTAAGCACACAGATTCAGTACTGTTGTAGTAACTATGTGTGGTGCCAGTCGCATACTGGAAGCATCAGGGGAACGCTTTGTAAAGGGCATGATTATCTAACCACTGTGCTGTACACCTGAAATGAACACAAAATAATATTGAATGTAAGCTGTAATTGAAAAAATTTTTTAAATACTTTTTAAAAAATATATATTTTTCATTGATTTTAGAATGGAAGGGAGAGGGAGAGAGAGAAACAGAAACATCAATGATGAGAGAGAATCATTGATCGGCTGCCTCCTGCACACTCCACACTAGGGAATCAAGCCCGCAAGCAGGCATGTGCCCTTGACTGGAATCGAGCCTGGGACCCTTCAGTCCACAAGTTGATGCTCTATCCACTGAGCCAAACCAGTTAGGGCTGAAAACATTTTTTAAAGAAAAAAAATCACACAAGTTCATATATACTCTCAGAGAGGAGGACACTGTTCTCATTACAGAAGGCCCCCCTTTCCTGGCCTAGCCATCTTGTGTGGCAACCTCTTCCATCCCCGCCCTTCTCTCTGCTCAGTCCCACCCCTACCCCTATTGAAGCCTCTCTTTCTCAGCTGCCACAGGAGACACTAAGCTTACTGATGAGCTACCGAACAGCATGCCTAGAACAAGACCATGGCCGCGTTCAGAAGTCCTGGCATTTTTGACTCTCTCTGGGCCTGGAAGGAATTTTGCCTAGCATTTGTTGTCTATTAGGAGAAACTCTTATTTGGGGGAATTTTCCCCAGCGCAGGAGAGAGAATGGCTGGTTCTTGAAAGTCAAACTCAGATAGGATGCAAATATGAAGACCTTTGAGCTTCCTCAGTGTTCAGATGTGTGATCAAGTAGGCTTGAGGGAGCAGAGGAACTCACGTGATAGACTTTGATGTCCCTACACATTCTGCTAGATCAGTGGTTCTCAACCTTGGCTGCACATTAGAATCACCTGGGAATCTTTTTAAAATCCTGATTTCTGGGCCTCGTCCTCCGGAAATTCTGTTTCTTTGTTATGGGGTGAGGCCACAACATTAGTAACAAAGAAACAGAATTTCTGGAGGATGAGGCCCAGAAATCAGGATTTTAAAAAGATTCCCAGGTGATTCTAATGTGCAACCAAGGTTGAGAACCACCATGCTAGATGCTTAAATGAGATAGCTCATCTCATCACCATGACAATGAGTTTCACCCTGCCTGGTGTGCTCAATGGTTAGAGCATCAGCCCACCCAACGAAGGCTCATAGGTTGGATTCATTTAAAAAAAAATAAGTATAGTTGACCCTTGAAAAGCATGCGGGTTAGGGGTATTAATCTCTGAGCAGTTGAAAATCTGCAAATAATTTTTTTAAATATATTTTAATTGATTTCAGAGAGGAAGGGAAAGGGAGAAATAGAAACATCAATGATGAGAGAAAATCATTGATGGGCTGCCTCCTGCATGCGCCACACTGAGGACTGAGCTGGCAACCCAGGCATGTGCGGGGACCGGGAACTGAACCATGATCTTCTGGTTCCTAGGTCGGAGCTCAACCACCGAGCCACACTGGCCAGGCTACGAATACTTTTTGAGTCTGCAATGGGCCTTCTGCATTAGCAGATCAAGTTGGGAATCTGCGGCGGAGAGTCTGTGGCTGGGAAACTGGCTGAGTAACTGTGGCTGGGAACCTGCGGCTGGGAATGCGAAAGTACTGTTTTCAACCCACAGTTGGTCGGACCTGTAGCTGCAAGGCCCGGGGTCAACTGAATTTATTGGGAAAAAAAAAAAATCATCCGAATATAAGTGGACCTGCGCAGTTCAAACACATGTTGTTCAAGGGTCAACTGTATAAGCAAATCTCCTGGACAGTCAGAAGGAGAGAACTCCTCCAAATGAAGGACAAGTGAAGCATTGGAGCTGGGCCGTACAGAGTGAGTTTTTATATCCTTGGGCGGCGATGAGGCTGTCAGAGAGGAAAAATGATTCCTCTGCTCTCAGATGTTCAGTTGCTGAGGGACTGTGAATTAAACTGACAAAAGACAGATCAGCAAGAAAAAAGACAACTTTTTGTTCACATACGTACGCTGTGTCCACAGGCATTCATAGAAAAATGTGACTCAAGAAGGTTGTTAGAATTTGGGGCTTATGTGCTATCTTAGTAGAGGAAGGGGAGGGGAGGAGGGCACTTACTGGAAAAAGAGACTTTAAGAAAGACAAATGAGCGCTTAGGTAAGGAGAATAGACAGAAGATATGATAATTTTGTGGTAATGTTTGTGTGGTGTTGTGCTGATTTCTATTTGTCAGTGATGAGAGTCAAGCTTTCCTGGTTGATTCTGGGGAGGGAATTTATGACAAGTGAGTTCTCTTGAGTTCTTTTGGGAGGTTCTGCTTTTAGGCAGATAAGGGAGTTCAGAAAAAAAGCCTTCTCCAGTGCCTTCCATGCAACATAATTTTTATACCACAGTGGAGTATTCTGAGCCCTTACAATGCAGAGAAAGGAGATAATGTCTTAATACTTACTACTGCTTGGTGAAAAATATGCCAGGAGTACATCAGACTTTAAGTGAAGCAGGGTACCTTTGACTCCCTGGTATAGGAGACCTGGAAAAGTATATCATTGAGTTTATAGCTACTGCTTCATCTATTCATTGTCTTCTTCTTCATCATCTTGTCTCACTCCTTCCTGAGCCTGAGGTCGCAGATGAACTGAGTGTGAGGAATAGGCATAAAGGTCAGCACTGGGTTTGCAAATGATGATTGGCACATTACTTGAATTTTATATTAAAAATCTAAAAGCCTTGTTTTTTAAAAAGTCATAAAATAGTAGTAAGTTCTTAATGTCTATGGTATTAAAAGTATTCATGTATTCACCTTATACCTATGGGGGAATGTCTTTTTGTCTTTCACAGATCCTGACCTAAATGGAATATGCCCAAGCAGGGTGATAGGGCCATTTAAAATAAAATGTTTACAGGGATGAATCAAAGGCTTATAATCTAGATCAGCAATTTTCAACCAGTGTGCCTCAAGAATTTTTAAAGCATGCAATACCTGGCTATTTAGTCAGGGGCACTGACCTCTTTTTCCTTAGATTATCAAATAAAAAAATGACAACAGCCCAGCCAGTGTGGCTCAGTGACTGAGCTTCAACCCAGGAACTAGGAGGTCACTGGTTTGATTCCCGGTCAGGGCACATGCCTGGTTGTGGGCTCAATCCCCAGTAGGAGATGTGTAGGAGGCAGCTGACCAATGATGTTTCTCTATTATCAATGTTTCTATCTCTCTATCTCTCTCCCTTCCTCTCTCTCTAAAATAAATAAATCAATAAAATAAGTCAATAAAAATATTTATAAAAAACAACAGACAATGTAAGAATAGCCATCCAGTGTGAATGCCTGTCTTGAACCATAAATATATAGGTCATATAATAGAGTTGCATTTTATTGCTTATGTCACAAAATAAAGTTGTGTCTGATTGGTTAATTCTTGGTACCAGAAATCCTTATATACAGTATAGGCACCTGATTTTTTAAGAAGGTACTCTGGAGCAAAGTGGGTAGTAATTACTATTATTTTTATTTTTATTTTTTTTGGTAAACCAATCAAAATTATACATATTATTTTGTCAGATCAGCAAAAAGTATATTTTGTGGTGTGCCGCAGGATTTTAGTATTACTTTGTGTGTGCCATTGTTACCACTGTAACCAGATAGGGTTACAAAATAGAAATACATAGTTGTAAGAATGGATCTCTGGGTTCTCATATCCAGGAGCCATGGCCCTGCTTGCAAATCTTAGGCTCCAAAGTGAAATGTGAATTTTCTAAGAAGGAACAGAAGTTTAGATTTAATTATTGGAAAATGAGGGCAGAAACACATCAAAAGGAGACCCCCGGAGTGAGCAGCATTAAAGATAAATTTTTTTCTGGAACTGTAAGAGCTTTGGATTTTGACACGTTCTATAACTGACACCAAATGTGCCCTCAGGGTATGGAAATAGTACTTTTTTATTTATTTATTTATTTTATTTATTTATTTTTTTAAATATATATTTTATTGATTTTTTACAGAGAGGAAGAGAGAGAGATAGAGAGTTAGAAACATCTATCAGCCGCCTCCTGCACATCTCCTACTGGGGATGTGCCCGCAACCCAGGTACATGCCCTTGACCGGAATCAAACCCGGGACCCTTCAGTCCGCAGGCCGACACTCTACCCACCGAGCCAAACCGGTTTCGGCGGAAATAGTACTTTTTTAAAAAAGCTTCTTAGACTAACTTGGGGGAAAATAAAACAGCATAATTATTACATTAACCTTCTGTTTTAGATTTAATAAACTCCAAATAACCTAGCCTAGTGAATGTTCTTCTTCAAAAAAGAATAATAGCCATTATTAGTATGATTATTGATATTTTCATGACTTCTGAAAAGCCTTTTTATGGATATTTCATTTGAAACAATATCAACTTAGTATATCCACCGATGACTTGTAAATTGACAAGTCTAAAGAAATAGACCAGTGCTTGAAAACAGGTTTTGTACATTTATCCCTTGCCCCCCATGACAGTGTTTAAATATGAATTTGTAACACAAGCAAGCCCTTTCTTGTGATAGTGTAAAGTGAAGGAAAAGAGCAAAGATACTTTAGAATAAGATGAAAATTTAAAATGAAATAAAAATACATGGTAGGACCACTGCTAGCCTCTAAGGAGCATTTCTGGACATTTAAAGAAACCCTCTTCTTTAGGGTGTGCCTGGCAAGGCCATAGAGCACACAGCTTGGCAAGAGAAGCATGGGCTGGGTGTCAGCTCCCATGCCCTTTCCCCGGGCACCATTCCATAAGGTATGACCTCCCAACATTATGTGTCCTCCCTGCAGGAGAACATACACCTCTGCTACTGTTTTTACACACACACACACACACACACACACACCATTACTGAAAGGACACACACGGAATTGATAGCACTGGGTACTTCTAGGGAGAGCTGGGTGAGGAAGGTCAGAAACAGACATAACCCCTTGAATGTTCTTTTGGGTGCTTTCTGAATATGCATAATTATGATATGTATGCACTACTTACTGAAAATATAAAGCATTTTTAATTTTGAAATAGAGGGTAGAGCAAATACACAGATGAATCTTAAAAAAGAGTGTATGGTACAGAGAAGAGTGGCTATCTGTTTGGGAAGAGCAGGAAAGGTTTTCTCAGGGAAGTGATAGTGCTCATCTTTGGGGGGAGCAGCTGAATAGGATTTCAGTTAACAGACAGTGGGGGGCCCTGAAGGAGGCATTTCAAGGGGAGAGAAAACAGTGAGAGCAAAGGTCAGAGGTTAGCAAGGGGACTGACCTCCTGGAGAACTCAGTAGGCCTGTTTGCAGTATGAGGGGTCTGTGCAGGAAAGGGTGGTGGATAAACTTGGCAGAAATCTGGAGTATAATATGGAAAAGCTTGATTTCCAGGCTGAGTCATATAAAGTTTGCATAGTAGATTTAAAAAATAACAGATGTAGCTAGAGATGACAGATCTCTAACAAGTTTATACACTATGACTTTTGTTGGAAATAGGAAATTTTTTAAAAGTCCTTATTAGGTTAGCAAATGCTGGCAATATTAAATCAGTTATTTAAAATTGTTTTCTTTAATTTTTTTCAATTTCCTGCACTAAGTAGAAACCTACGAGTTATTAATTAAATTATTATTTAATTTTAACTGCACTAGAACCTAAAAAGCTTTAATCCCAACTCTGCTACATAAGAAAACTGAGATATAGCCATAAATAAGATCAAGAAAGGAGGGTGGGCCATAGTAATCAAAATTGAAATCAGAAAACATGATTCTTTAGCTTACAGGTCAGGTTTTCTATACTGTGAGGCAAATGAAAATAGACTTCCAACTCATTATGAATTTCTGTTTTGTAGGAGTTTTTCTTTTTAAACCTTTAAACACATTAACTTAAAATTTTGTATGCATAAATGCTTTCCATAGGTCATTTTCAGAAAATGAACTGTGGATATTATATACAGATTCTGGAGGAATAAAAATATATTTAAATTAAAATGACCTGAAGTTGGATAGATGTGAATGAACTGCTTCATAGAAGGTATCCATAGAAACCACTTAAACTAAAGAGAAATGCTAATTCTCTTGGTAAATTGAGTTCCCAGAATAAAAATGAGAGTGAGACATTTAGTGTAGGTGTGAATAGGCTTTAGCCATATCTACATAAAACACACTAATTGACAATTACATATTTTTGGCCTTGGTCTCAGCTGATAGTCACAATCAATTTATGGCCTTATAGTTCATGAAATTTAGCTAGTTAAATAGCTACAAAACAGTGGCCCAACTTGTTGATTTAATTAAAATATCTGACCAGAACTAATGCTCTAGTATCCCAAACTTTCAGCAGTTTCTTGACCACACAAGAAATTAAACTTCATAATCACAATTTATGGAGATTATATAAGCAAGTTAGAGACACCATTAAACTAATTTAAGTCATTTGTAAATTTTCCAAAGAAAAATTTCCACTTTCCACATTCAATTTTAGGCCAATGCCTGAGCAGACACAATGTCTGAAATTCAATGTTCTGCTTCTTTTATATATATATATATATATATATTTGTGCACCAGTAGGGTCCCTTGGCCTGGCCTGCGAGATTGGGCTGAAACCAGCTCTCTGACATCCCCCAAAGAGGTCCCGGATTGCGAGAAGGTGCAGGCCAGGCCAAGGGACCCCACTGGTACACAATTGGGGTGGGGGAGGGATGCAATGAGTGCTAGTGAATTAAATTTCAAATTTAATAGGGACATCAAGGCATACAGAAAATTGACCAGCTTGAGATAGCCACAGAGACTTAATTTCTGACCTTCTTCCTCTCAAGCAAGAACTCTTTCTCCTACACCACAATAATTGCTCCTGTGTAACATGTAATATTTCAGCATTGGGGCTTGGCCCTGAAGCCAGACAAATCCAGGTTAAAACCCCTGTACCATTCCAGTCTAGCTGTGTAACCTTGGCCAGACTGCTTTGCTTCTATCTCCTCGGTTTCTTTACTTATGAAGTAGACACAATCCCTATTTCATCTTAATATTTTGCCAATATTAAATGAGATAACATTTTGCATGGTTTTAAAATGGCTCCTGGCACTCAACAGACAGAGCTATTTTTATTAGCTGAAGTTACTCTTAGTGAACTGCAGAGCATTTGGAGCAAAAAAATCTTCTTAGCCAGGGCTTGGCTCCAGTGTGTGTGAACTGCATCTGCCACTTGGATCCTGAGTTAATTAAAGGCTGGAAATCATTGCATGTCTCTAGAGGAGCCTAACATGCCTATGGTTGCAGAGAATGAAAGCAAAAAGTGTTAACTGGGAAACTTATGCAACCAAGGGTTAAAATAGCCTTGAAGAGAAAGCTGAACTATTCTGGCCTCTGGCCTATGATGCAAAGCCAAGTGTGTTTGCTTTTGTGAGCCCAGGAATGCTTCTGGTTAGCCTTGTTTGTTGTGGAAACTGACATGATCAAAGTGGGGAGAATTAAAACGATCCATCAGCCTAATAGCCAAGGCCATAGATGAACTCCCCAGACAGAGCCTTGAACCTGAAGGCTCCCACAGAGGGCAGACAAGCCAGCTGGCAGCAGCTTGAAAGAAAAGAAAAGCATCTCTCAGACGTGTGCAGCTGGGAGATAAAGATGCTGGGTGGGAAACTTTAGATGAGAGTTCAGATACAGCAAGGTGCAAAGGTGAAATGGGATGCTGACCTGGTAGACGTTAGGATTCTTGCAACACCAAGGTTGTGGTTTTCAGGCATCAGTTTTGAGAGTGCAGTTACTGAGTGAAGCCAGCACTTGTATTAAAGCAGTGGTTCTCAACCTTCTGGCCCTTTAAATACGGTTCCTCATGTTGTGACCCAACCATAAAATTATTTTCGTTGCTACTTCATAATTGTAATGTTGCTACTGTTATGAATCGTAATGTAAATATCTGATATGCAGGATGGTCTTAGGCGACCCCTGTGAAAGGGTTGTTCCACCGCCAAAGGGGTCGCGACCCACAGGTTGAGAACCGCTGTATTAAAGGCTTTGGGGGTGGGGAAACTATGCCAGTTGCAATGGAGATCCTGTGCCAGTTGCACTGGTGTGTTGTAAGCCACGTCACACTCCTCTCCATATTAATTTCCAAACGTTAAAAAAATTCTCATTATTATTAAATGGAATTATGGGTTCCTAAGTAGCTGGCATGATTTTGGATTGTTTGCTCACTTAGTCCTTTATCCCAGGATTAGGATTAGTAAACTTCTTTGATATTCTATCAAATATGAAATGATCTTGGACCTCACTGTTGCTAAGATAGCTAACTATATCATCCAGGGATTCATAAACAAAAGGGTTGGATAAGATCTTGAAGAAGGCCAGACCTACTCACATGTTTTAGAGATGAGGAAACTGAAGCCAGGAGAGAGGAAATCACTCGTTCAGTATTACAGTCTCCTGCTTTTCAGGCCAATGCTTGCTTGCTGTCAAGCCAAAGAACCCCCAGAAACTAGGCAATTAGCCTAGAATAATGCTCACCCTGGACAATATCGCCTTCTGGGCATCTGTAATTTGAAATGCTGCAGGGATATAACTGTTTTTATTTTTTTAAATATTAACAATTCTGCTTTATGTTTGCTTTTTGTTTTGCTTTTGTGCATCTTGGCTTATTTTTTTATCTCTGTCCCTCCCAAGGCACACTTTACCCACACTCTCCTGGACAGTCCAGATAAATGCAGAATGAGGTTTTTATAAAGATCACTAGCACATCCAATACTGTATCTAATGAGAGGACTTAATAATCATGACACTTTATGTTGAGTGCTTTACAAATCGCAAAGCACTGTTAACAAAAGGTCACTGCAACCAATCCAGTGTCAACAGGAGTCCCCAATTCGGTGTGCAGTAAAAGGACAGACTATTCAGGGGAACAGTTTGCAAACCAAGGAAACAGAGCCTCTGGAGGAAACTGAAAGTGAGCTCCCCTAAGACAAAAGGAAGGCTGCTTATATAGAGAAAGTACTCTCGCCCTGGGTCCTGATTGGTCCAATGAGGAACCCAAATTTGCAGTTTGATTGGTCCACATAGCATTGTCCTGATTGGTCAGAATTGTACATCCTGATTGGCCGTTATCGGGTAGCTCTGATTGATTGGTAAAGAAGCAAATGAGGATATGGCTGCTGAGCTTCAATGGGATGGGGCCCATTAGTTGAACTGTAAGTCCAGGGACTCCTTTATTAGGGCTGACTCAGCTGGCGGGAGCACAGCGCAGGAGGCTCGGAAGCCCAGTTTATGTGGCTTTCCCCTGAAATGCAACATGTGGAAGAGGCCCCTATAAACTCCTGCTAGACTCTGATTATAAATTTGGGCCCACTTACCTACAAGGAGCCTTTTTTGACAGTTACATTCTTTCTTAGAGTCAACAGCACTTTTTTAAAAAAAAAAAATCCTCACTCAAGGGTATGTTTATTGATTTTTAGAGAAAGAGAGGGAGAATGAGGGAGAGAGAAACATGAATCAGTTGCCTCTGGTACGTGCCCCAACCAGGATCAAACCTTCAACCTAGGTATGTGTCTTAACTGGGAATCGAATCTTCAACCTTTTGGTGTATGAGGAGGACAAAGCTCCAATTAACTGAGCCACCAGGCCAGGGATCAACAGCACTTTTTAACCTCTTCTTCCATTATTCTCTACACAGTCCAATGAGGGAAGCAGAGCTGTTACTATCATTCGTCTTATGGATGAATGAAGTGAAACAGCTCTCGGCTTGCCTCTGGTCACAGGCTTCAGAGCAGCTGAGCAGAGCCCAGCTTGGGGCCTCGGTCCCTCTGTGCTATCAGGTTCAACATCTCAATTCTCACCATGAGTAGAGGCCCAGACGCCTGGACTTCCAGGTTGCTCCTCTGAGCTCCAGACTTGGTGGGAGTTTTAGGAAATTCTGCAAAAAGGCAGACCGGGGGACGAGGACAGTCAGAAATGCTCAAGCCAGAAGGAGGGGAAGGCAGTCTGGAAGTCTGGCACTTAAAAAGGTAAGAATTAGCAAAAGGTTTAAGTCTACAGACTTCAGAGATAAAATCCTAGGAAGAGGCTCATTCTTTTCCCTTTTCAGGGCTCCTAGCAACTGTTTCCTTATGAAAATGTTTGACGTTTGCATTTCTCTTTATCTGCCTTGCTGAAGTACATGCCCTGAAAGATACGGGGTTTAGTCTCAATTTGCTTCCAAGCCCTGGGCCCCATTCAGCACCAAGATGGGGGAGAGCCTTCGGGCTCCTGCCCAGAAGTCTGGAGACAGGAAGGAGAAAGTCTGCCTGGCATCAAAGGAGTACGAGAAACCCTGGGGGTTATTGGGCTGCTTCTCTCCTCTCAGCCAATGCTTTGCCCCAACTAATTTGCTGCCCAGGTGCCAACCCAGGTCCCAGCCCTTTCCCACCCTTCTTCCAGATTCTCACTTGTCCCAAAGGTCACTAAAGTAGGGACCCCACGAAAGAAAGCTGGGTCCCCCTGGGTTTCTGTTTATCTTTGGAAACCACTTATGGAACAAGAAGTTGGGCCCACAAATGTGAACCCTTCAGGAATGCCCACAGCCCCACACCCTCACTCCAGAAGGGTTACCAAATGAGGCCAATTCATTCTCTGGAATGTAGCAGCCCCAGCAATGATGATTGATACTGACAGGGAAGCTTTCATGTAGCAATATCCCCGGCCACCGGCTGTGAGGCAAAGAGAAAGAACTCTCTGGAATTCACAACATTCCCCCTCCAATTAATCCCCAGCCACCCCGCTGTGTGTGAATGGGTTGTACCGGGGATTCGTAGCTCTGATGTGGGGGATTTGCTGATTCCTTTGAGCCCCCTGAGGAGAGGTGATATGGAGAACAAATAATCAGTGTGCAGCTCTGAGGCGAGGGAATGAATTGGCCTGGCTGGGCCTGGCTTCACTATTTGTACACTTTTAGGAACCTCGGAAACTGGGTTTGCAGACAAAAACCTGGACTGAGGGGCCCTCAACCCCCACCTTTTGTGGGCCTGGATGGCTGCTGCCTGTACCACGAGTTTAAGATCCCAGCCTTGTCTCAAAAAGGAGGAGGCAGAGGTGACTGGCGGAGAGGAAGAGGGATTGGATTCCTGGTTCTACACCTGGCCTGCCCTGCCCAGTACCTTTCCCCGGCCCCACTCACACGCTCTCCCCAACCAAGGCTAGAGTTTTGCTTGGTCTTTGCTTTCGACTGAATTGCAGTTTTCGATCTAAGTTCACTGACATTCAAAATGCTGTTTATTTTTCACTCATAGCTCTGGGTTCACCTCTGGAAAGCCTTTCCTACTGGCAAGAATACACTCAGTGTGGCTCAGTGGTTGAGCGTCCACCTATGAACCAGGAGCTCAGGGTTCGATTTCCAATCAAGGCACACACCCAGGTCGCAGGCTCGATCCCCAGTAAGGGGTGGGCAGGAGGCAGCCGATCAATGATTCTCATCAGTAATGTTTCCATCTCTCTCTCACCCTCTCCCTCTCTCTTTGTCTCTGAAGTCAATAAAATATATTTAAAAAAGAAGAAAAAAAGAATACCCTGAGGCTTCTCTGGCTCTTCAAAGCCTTTATGACAGTCCAACACACGTTCTGTTTCGCTGGATATGGGGTATGTCTCTGTCCACTTCGGTGCCCCCCATGGCGCCTGACTAAAAAATAATGCCAGGCATTTATTGGGCACTTTCTAGGCTCCAAGAACGTACATGCATTATCACATTTAAGCCTCAACAGTGATCCCTGAAGTAGGTGCTATTCTTTCACAAAGAGGACAAAAAAGGCCTAGGAGTTCCCAACCGGTGCGGGGTCACAAACTGGAAGTGGTAACTAGTAAGTAGGTGGAGTTGGCTTCCAACCCGGTCTGTCCCTCAGGCAACCTCTGGTTCCCACACTCCTTGCCTTTGTTTAGGCTCTCATTGTTCCTCACCTGGAGGGCCTGCCACAGAGCTTCCAGCTTCCGAACGTGCAGATTCTCAACCTGCCTCCACACTGCAGCCAGGAGGGTTTCTACGACTGGTTACTCCCTGCTTACACTCTTCAAAGGTTCCCCAGCTCTTAGAAGAAAGTTCCAATTCCTCAGCTTAGCACACAAGTCCCTTTGTGATCAGACACCTGGAAAGAATTAAATAAAGATTGAGATGATAATCTTAATTACCTCTTTGGAGAAGTTTGCAGGATGGGGCTGGGAAGGGAACGAGGGCCTCTTTTTCTTAGACTCTGAAGTCTACTTCTGGGCCTGGCTCCCTGAGGGCAGTTTCCATTCTGACCCTGCCCCCACCTTGTCACTCTCTGTATTTGTCACTATTTACTTGCCTTCCCGAGTCCCTCTTCCTTTAGTCAGATGATGGTGTTAGATGCAGATTTTACTTTAGTTATCCAGATAGCTGAAGGGGATTGAGGATGAATACTTTGATCTTTAAAGGTTTTGTTGCCAGGAACCACAGGGAACTAGAAAAAAACGATAACAACATTCCAAACAATTTAATGCTCAATGTCAACCAATCTGTATTTTCATAACTTGCACTGCAAAAAATTACCTTTTGTACATTAAACTTGGGTTTTCCTCAGTCAGCTGACAAATGAACCATTCAGGTTTTCCCATGGGCCTGCCAGTCACTATTCAGTTTTAGCACCAGCATCCTTGTTTTCACAGCAGCATTACTACAATTATTTAAATTTCATTATAAGGTGTCTCTATTTTATTAAAACTGTGGACAGCCTGGCTGGTGTGACTCAGTGATTGAGCATTGACCTATGAACCAAGAGGTTACGATTGATTCCCGGTCAGGGCACATGCCTGGGTTGCAGGCTTGATCCCCATAGGGGACCTGCAGGAGGCAGCCAATCAATGATTCTCTCTCATCATTGATGTTTCTATCACTCTCTCCCTCTCACTTCCTCTTTGAAATCAATAAAAATATATTTGAAACAAACAAAAAACTGTGGACAAAGAGGGGGCTATATACTAAACTTGACAAGCTCAGGGGGGAGGCCTACATGGCAGCCTTACAAACTCAGAGACCTAAAGTAACGACATGGGATGGTCGAAATTAAAACTTTCTAACTAAACGAAAGTTCATGGTGGGTAGTCATGTCCTAGGTCAGTATTTTCCCTAACAAAGGTCAATCTTTGCCTTAACTGAGCCTGAGCCTTTTTTATTTTTTTTCATCTATGATAATATAGCTTTGGAATATCAAAGTAAATTTTTTTTCTCTAACAAAGGTCAATCTTTGCCTGTCATCTTTTTTGCATCTTTGATAACTTACTTGATAACATACCTTTGGAATATCAAAGTAATTTCCTCCCCACCCCCAACCACCACACCAGAGCAGAGAC
Organism: Myotis myotis; assembly: GCF_014108235.1. Taxonomy (NCBI): domain Eukaryota; kingdom Metazoa; phylum Chordata; class Mammalia; order Chiroptera; family Vespertilionidae; genus Myotis; species Myotis myotis. Next base: position 48,304,953 of record NW_023416324.1, read on the forward strand.
CACAAATCTCATCATTGTTGTTATCATGTTAATTGTTAACTGTTAACCATACTATACTCACCTATATAAAAGAAGTATGTGTCTGTCTTACTTTTCATCCAATCCCAGAGATTTCCCCCTTTGCTTTTTCCATCACCAGTGGATTTCATGTAACCCCTTTATGCCTTCCCCTTTGATTCTGATGTATAAAATAAGTGGTAAAACTGCCATTTTTCCAGAGCATTTTCTCAATCCCTTGAGATTTTTCTTCCTGGCAATTGTCATTAGTTTGACTCAAATAAACTCATAAAACAAATTCTTACAGGTTTGGATGTTTCTTATATTGACAAAACATATAAAACTGAAATATTCAATATTCCATCAACTAATATTTATTAAGATGCTGTTGTGGTGGTGAACAGGACATTCAAGGTTCCTGAATTATGTGACTTATTTCAGGAGGGCTGAGAAAGACAATATATAAACAAAGAAATAGACGAGATTGTGGTTAGCAGCACAAGGAACTAAAGCAGGGTAATGTATAGAAGTGGTTCAGAACATTTTTCCTGCCAAGGGCCATTTGGATGTTTATAACATCATTCAAAAGCCATACAAAATTATCAACTTAAAAATTAGCCTGCTACAGTTGGTCAAACATTTAATTAACTCACCCCGAATGCTTTGGCAGTGCCAGACCAAATGATTTTGCAGGCCTTCCACGGCCTCGTGGGCTGGACATTCCCCACCCCTGTTTTAGAGGAAGGGCTTTCTAAGCAGATGACATCTGAGCTGAGACCTCAGTTATAAAAAGGATCTATCCATGCAAATAATCAAAAATGGAGCATTCCAAGCAAGTGCCAAAGACCCGCCGTGGGGAGAAATTTACCTTCTTTGAAGACAAAATAAGGAGGCTTGGAAGGGCTGAGGTATTTTGAGGGAGCAGGATGGGGGAATAGGGAGAATATGTGAGCAAACAGATCTTTAGGGTTTTGTAGGTCAATGGTTTTGAAAGTTTATTTTATATATTTTAATTGATATATATATATTTTTAATTGGTTTCAGAGAGGAAGGGAAAGAGAGAGAGAGAGATAAAAACATCAATGATGAGAGAGAATTATTGATTGGCTGCCTCCTACACGCCCCCTTCTGGGGATCAAGCCCACAACCTCAGCATGTGCCCTGACCGAGAATCAAACTGTGACCTCCTAATTCATAGGTCAACTGAGCCATACTGGCTGAGCTCAAACTCTTTTAATGTGACCCACAAAAAGAAATTTTTTTTTGTGGGTCACATTATACAGTCTACTATACACATACACATCTGAAAGAGAAGTTTCATGAAATAATCTTTATCTTTACTACATACAGTAAACTCTGATATTTTCTATTTTGTTTTAAAAATGTTGATCTTTACTCAGTACATTGGGTTCTTAACCTAATATAAGTGTTTGGTTTGAAAAGTTCTGTCATAGAAAGTGTAAAGAATTTGGATTTTATTTTCAGTATAATTGAAAACCTTCAGAAAGTTGTAAGCAGAGGAGTAAGGTGATCTGAGTTATATTTTTAAAAACTCACTTTCCTGTCTAGAGAGAAAATTGTCTGAGGTTGGCTGAGAAGGACAGCAGGGAGGCCAGTTAGTGAGCTATTGTATTTCATCTAGTTGAGAAGTGATCATGGCTTGGACTAGAGTGGTAGCAGAGTGACTGAAAAAAGTGGATGAATAGTATAAATTTTGGAGTTAAAGACAACCTTGGATGTGAAGTGTGAAGAAGAGAGAGGAGGCAAGGATGACTCCAGTAGTTGATTGTTTTTAGCAAAGAGTGGTGTATTCATTTGCTGAAATGAAAAACTGCAGGATGATCAAGTTTGCAGGAATGGAAACATTGTTTGGATATTTCAAGTTTATGATGTCTGTACATACTACACATCTTATTGAAGACTAGAGGCTCAGTGCATGAAAATTCATGCACTAGAGGGGGGGGTCCCTCTCACAGTCCGGAGCCCTCAGGGGTGGAGGTGACCTGGTGATCAGGAGAAGGAGACACCCCCATCATACCTCTGCTGCTGCCACTGCCGGCAGTGCAAGTATCAGGCGGCCTTGGTTACCTGAGCCTTGGGTGGCCCTGGGAGGCTGGGCAGCCGCCATCTGAGGCTTGCCTGCACCTCGGGCAGGCCCTGGGTGGCTGGGTGGCTGAGGGGACTGGGGAACTCCGGAGGCAGGCATGCAGCAAGGTGGGGCCCACCTGGGGGTGGGCCCGGCCTTGCCACGTGCCTGCTGCCCCAGCAGGGCTGAGGGGACTGGATGTCACCATCTTGTGGCTGTGGGCACCGCCATCTTTGAGGGTGGGGCAGTCAATTAGCATATTCCCTCATTGGCTGTGGGCACCACCATCTTTGCAATGGCATGAGGGTCAATTAGCATATTCCCTCTTTATTAGATAGGATGTTAGGTAAAGAGTTAGATAAAGCAGTAAGGGAGCTATAAGAGGCAGTGGCACATGGATATTATTTAAATCCCTGGGACTATAGGCATTTACCTAGAGAGAATGTGTATCTAATGAGGAGCTGTAGGCTTTGAAGCACATTCTGGGCCCATAGCAACATTAATAGATCTAGCAGAAAATGATGCTCCCTGTAACAAAATGGACTATGAAATATCATTAGATATACTGAAAGTCTCAAATAGCTATCCATTGGACTTAAGGAGGACAACTGTGTATTAAATTACAGAAGAAGAACTGAATCTAAGAATATATGTGGCCGAAACCGGTTTGGCTCAGTAGATAGAGCGTCGGCCTGCGGACTGAAAGGTCCCAGGTTCGATACTGGTCGGGGGCATGTACCTGGGTTGCGGGCACATCCCCAGTAGGAGATGTGCAGGAGGCAGCTGATCGATGTTTCTCTTTCATCGATGTTTCTAACTCTCTATCTCTCTCCCTTCCTCTCTGTAAAAAATCAATAAAATATATTAAAAAAAAAAGAATATATGTGAAATGCTGGTAGTTCATTATTTAAAGTGTAACTAGGAATTTTATAACACATACAACTTCCTGGGGATAGAACACCTGTCAACTTTTTTGCATGACCTCCTGTTGAACTTTTACCCCTATGACTCTGGTGGCATTTTGGGGGGGAATTCTTTATAAAAGCAGGGAACTGTCTGTATAGTATAACTTATTTTTTTACTCTATTTAAAATAGTGCTCTTATTCTTTCACATTTATGTTAGATTTTCTAGCTGAAGGAGTTTATACTCTATCCTCTCTTTCAATATAACATCCATATTCAACTTCCTTGGTAAGGAAACTCCACCACTGGTTTTCCATCTCTCCCCCTCTTCCAGTCAAACAAGATGTCAGGATGGCTTAATTGTGTAGGCTGACTGAGAAACAGAAGACTCTTCATCCATCCTTTCCTTTCTTCCTTCCTTCTTTTTTTTCTCACTCTCTCAAGGGCAGTGGTATTCAAACTTGGAATGAAATATTAATTTAAAGCTCCCAAATAGAAAATAATGGAACAAATAATGTCCTTTTTTTTTTCCTCCTTTGTAGGAACCTCAGCAGCAACTTTGTGAAACCCTAGGGCTCCACAAGTCATTACTGAAGTGGATTCATTTCCTCTTTGAAGAGACTTCAGGTAAGAGAAATCTCTAATGTCAATGAGACAATTATTTACCCAGAGAAGGCAAATTAAGATTATTTCCTGCGACAGAATCACAGACAGGATTTTACCCTACAGGAATAGTGGAGAGCCTGAAGGCTCACACAGATCACCTCTTAAAGAAAATCACATTTAATTAGTTGATCAGAAAATATGGTGTACCTAATGATTTAAATAACTTAATAAAAATACATTGATGTGATTTTTTTCAAAAGGCAGTATAATGTAGCTTAAATAGTTGGAGGCAGAAAACTTGGGGTCAGTCTCTGCTCTACCTCGTAACAGCTATAAGCCTGGCAGAAGAGCAAGTAATATAACTTCTCTGAGCCTCAGGTCCTTTATCTATTAGTTGGGCATAAAAATCTTCCTCAGAGGTTTGTTTTGAAGATTAAATAGCAATAACATGCAGAACACCTAGTACCTCACAGTACTTATAATAGAGTAGGTTCTTAATAAGACAAATAGTTATTATGATTATACATGTGTCAATTTTTGTTGCCAAAGATGAAGGCCTGGGTCAGACATGGCCTCTAATCCTATAAATGCTGATGAAAGGTCTGGCTACTATTGAGATGGAGCATGACATGTGTTTGAGGGCTAAGTAAACTGGATTTTGTAATATATTGTCATGCTTCGGATGGCTTCTCAGAAATTCAAGTCTGTGATGTACCTAAGGAAATGAAAAAGCCAAAGATTTCTGGCACCTGGCCTAACAGCCTGGATTCTTTGGGGCCAATATTGTTTGTCCTCTTTGTTCTTATTTGATAGAAGCTCATTTTTATATTACCTCATCACAGGATGCCTCATTGAGTTTGCACAGCACAGAACAGAGGATAAACATAAGTGAGACATCATTTTATTGAAATGGGAGTCTGCATAACTGAAATGGAGATTCATTAATTCATTTATTCTTTCATTCGCTCAGTAAATATTTACAGAGCTCTGTGTACTGAGAATACATATGTACAGACACTGTATCATGACAACAATAAGACAAAGAAAACTCTGACCTCATGTGGGATCAAATAATAAATAAATAAATAAGAAAATTATAGGTTGTAATAAGTGTAATGCAGAAACTAAGCTCAGTGCTTTGATAGAGAATGACAGTAGTAGTTAGAGAAGGTCTCTCGTAGGAGAGGGTATTTCAGGATGAGACCAAAAGTCAAACAAGTGAAGAGTCAAGAGAGGAGCTTTCCAGATAACAAGGGTGCTGAGGCAGTAAAGAGCTAGGAAAGTTCTAAGAACTTCTAGAAAGCCATCATGACTGGAGTATAGCAAAGGAAAGAAGGGGGAAAGGAAGGAAGGAACCACATCACACAAGCTTTTGTAATCACGATAAGGTATTTGAAGGTTTTCTTCAAAGTCACTGAGGGCTTTGAAATAGGGGAGTGGCCCAAACTGGCTTACATTTTCAAAAAAATTTTATAGAGAGGACTGATGGGAGAGGGGCAAGAGTGGGCTTAGTGGGTCAGCTATGAGGTGGCATAAATGAAAATGGATAGTGGCTTAGAACAGTTAGTTTCAGGATAGATTTTGGAGGCAGTGCCAATATAATTGCTGATAGATTGTGAGGAGTAAGAGAAAGGAAAAAATCATGACTTTAGTAACTGTTGGGGTACTTCTGTCATCTTTAGAGAAAGGGAAGACTATGATATGATTGGTTAAGCAGTTGGGTGATGAAGGAATCACATGTTCTATCTTTGCAAATATTAAGTCTGAGATGTCAGTGGGACAGACAAGCAAATATGTCAAAAAGTTCAGTTAGATTTAGAAGAAAGTCTCGAGCTTAGAGAAGACTGCTAAGCTGAAGACAGACATGTGAGTACACATAAAAAGCTCACACATACATGGAGAGAACAAGCAAACTTCACATAGATAGTAGCCTCAGTCAGGAACAGATTTTTTTCTCATTAATATTATAAAGAAACGATGTTGAATGAAATGATGTTTTTTGAGGACATGTTGTATTTAAGAGGATAGATAAAGTTATATAGGGACAGAAAGGGAAAAAAAGAGCCCAGGGTCAGTCCTTAGGGACTCCAAAATTAAACTTACTATAGCCTGGTGGCATGGATCAGTGGTTGAGCATCAACCTATGAACTAGGAGGTCACGGTTCGACTCCTGGTCAAGGCACATGCCTGAGTTGTGAGTTCGATCCCCAGTGTGGGGTGTGCAGGAGGCAGCCAATCAGTGATTCTCTCTCATCAGTGATGTTTCCCTCTCTCTCCCTCTCCGTTCCTTTCTCTAAAATCAATTTTAAAAAAGTTACTATGGAGGAAAAGGAATTAGCATTGGAAACCAGAAAGCTATGGCCTTGAGGTAAAAGAATCGTAAGTGACAACTATAGGAAAAAATATCTAGGATAGGTAAATTTTGTAGGAATGCTGTGTCAGAATCAACTGTGTCAGAATCCATCTGTAATCCCCAAACTTCTTTACATGATAGTCAACAACACCCATTGACGTAGGGAGCTGATATAGGGTTAAGCCTGGGACTGACCTGTGGGCAAAGTCACAAACAATTCCCAGCTTAGAGGGCACAGTCCTCTTAGAATAATTAGGCTTGACCTTGTAACACTCCCTAGATCTTATCTGGGAAGCTAATGGGCTGAGGAAGTGCAGGAAGTATAACCATGGTGTAAACAAGTGAAACTCACAAGAACAGTGTAACTTTGGTAACCACTACCTTGTTTACCTCTCACTATAAACTAAAGGCTCAGCTTGCCTTGGGATCTCTCTTTCTGTGGCCTCAGCCAGGCACAGGGAAGATCCACGGAGACTAAGGAAAGCTAGAGAGTTCTGAATGCTGTCTCCGTGTAAAACATTCTTCGCCGACTCCGTCCACACCTTTGGAAACCCCAGGACCCCCGGGGCTGGACCCCGGCACATTGAGACAAGGTTGATCTTGCCTAAAACTCTTAGGAGTTTCAGATGGATAATTTATTTAACCTTTTTTAGAAGTCAAAATAGGAACTTCATTATTTTTTTTAATTTCACATTTATTAAGGTATAATTGAATTTTTAACCTTTCTGGGTGTTTTATTGATAATATCTAGCATATATTAGTCACTGCATAAATGAATCAAAACTTGATGTCGCAGAGCAAAGGAGCAAAGGCATTAGGAATTTTTTAAAAATGTGATCACTCTTAAATGTCATTTACTGACTATGAGCCTCTGGGCCCATTATCAGTCTTAGCTTCTCCAGTCTGTTACTTGAGGATAATACCTGACTACATTCCTAATAGAGTTGTGAGGATTAAAAGAGACATTGACTTTAACTGCAATCAGGGCAAGAGAATTAACATGCAATGAGCACCCGCTATGAGCTGGACCCTTTACATAATATCATTCTCATGCTACTCTGGTAAGATATCATTTTCCCTATGTACCTGGGTTCAACCTAAAGCTCAGGGAGCTGTTACCCCCAAAATAAGTGGTGGGGTTAGGATTTTCATCGAGTGTTCTGCGGTCCTTTTCACTATGGGCTGCCTTCAGATATCAGTTATTATTTCTGGGACAGCATCAGGAGCCAAATATGGATTCTGGTTTTGCATACTGAGTCGATGTTATCTAATCTTGATAAAAGAAGAGCGACTTACTTTTGTGGTAAAATCTTCTAAAGGAAACTGTAGCTGGCTCTCTTGAAAGGGCTGTAGCCAACCTGTAGGGTTATTACCGGCTCCCTGTCTCTGCCTGACCAGCGGTCATGACTTGTTTCAAAGCCACTCTGGAGCATTTGGTGGCTACTTTTATCTCCGCTCCTCAGCAGATGTGGGGGCTACTAAGTACTCTCCACTTTGCAGGCTTCCTTCGTGTTTGGCAAGGGCCAGGTCAGAGCAAACCCTGGCTTTCTTCTTTCGGAGCCCTTTCTTTCTTCTTCTTCTTCTTTTTTTTAAAAATATATTTTATTGGTTTTTTACAGAGAAGAAGGGAGAGGGATAGAGAGTTAGAAACATTGATGAGAGAGAAACATCGATGAGAGAGAAACATCGATCAGCTGCCTCCTGCACACCCCCTACTGGGGATGTGCCCGCAACCAAGGTACATGCCCTTGACCGGAATCGAACCTGGGACCGTCCAGTGTGTAGGCCGATGCTCTATCCACTGAGCCAAACCGGTTAGGGCTCGGAGCCCTTTCTAAGGGTTGTTGTGATCACTGTCCCAGGCTCAAGGAATTTAATTTTTAGCTCTTCTATGTCCCAGATACATTCTCAGTGAATGGTGTCTTCTCCCCTTCAGGGTTTCTGGGCCAGCTGGGTTCAGGTGAGTCCTTACCTGTCTCAAAGGAATGCTGCTGATTCTGACGAAAGCTCCATGAATGTAGATCTCTATCTCAGTAGTCATATTCATTTTGGTGGTACTGGTGGGGAAAGGAGCTTTTTTTCCACACAATAAATTACTTTAACAAGCAGGGTTTCCCATTTGTTTCTCAGCTTAGGTGGGATGGCAAGTCTGATCAAGTAAGCAGATTTCTTAGATCAGTTCCCACACTTTTCAGGTGCATGGTGTTTTTAGTGGCACAACTTGAAAGGATTAAAGGACTCATCTAACAACAGTAAACAAGTCAGCAGTCATTACTGATCAGTCTGAACTACAAAAAGTAATCTCACATTTAATTTTATTTCTGTATTCCCTTGATCTCCTAAGCAACACTGTTGCTATTTGACAGATATATTGACTATCCTAACTACCCTTTCTTCTATACACAGGAAACAATGATCTCAAGTGTTTCCAGTAAATACTTGTTTCTTTGCACCTGCTTGAATCTGTGATATCATTTTTCTGCTTCACAGCAAGTTTTGCTCTGCCCGACACCATGTTGTATAAGCTCCTCTTTCTGGGCTACAGTGGACTCAGAACAGCAGTTTTCTTTTCAAAGAAAGTTTTCATACAGCTCAGAAATATTCTGCATTTCCAAAGAAACAGGGCTGCTAGAGATCCGTGGCAAACAGCGGAATCCGCCTGCATGCTGCAGTTCTGCATTTCCATCTGCACTCTATGAAAGGCGAGGATCATTGTCCCCACAGAATGCAGCTAAATGGCAGCTGGAGCATGAATGGACAGGAAAACACCCTCTTCCCTCTAATAACACCACTTACGGCAGGAAGGCGAGGTTCTCTTCTGAATGTGGTAAAGAGATGCTGTTATGATAAGAGTAATTATTATACATTAGTTAAAATTCCATCTAGGGAGCATTATATGGCTGCCGTTTTAAAAGAGGTTTGCTAACCTCCAAGTTGGAGGGAGAGATTAATTAGTGTCAATGGAAGGATTTCCATGATAAAAACAAATTAAGCCTCCTCAGCCAGACTTGCCTGGGTATCCTTGCTGCCTCCTTTGTGATAGAGACACTGTTTGGTCTCATCTATTCTGATTGAAAAGAAAGAAAGAGAGAAAGAGAGGGAGAAAGAAAGAGAGAAGAAAGGAAGGAAGAAGGGAGGGAGGGAGGAAGGGAGGAAGGAAGGAAGGAAGGAAGGAAGGAAGGAAGGAAGGAAGGAAGGAGGAAGAAGAAAGGAAGGAAGAAGGGAGAAAGGAAGGAAGAGAAAGAAAAAACACACATTTGCTAAAAGGGCATTCGATGTGCCAGGAAACGTGCTAGATAATTTAAAAAAAAGAAGGTACTTTTGCCCTGGCTGATGTGGCTCAGTTGGCTCATGCCCCCAAATTTCAACAGTTTGATTCCTGGTCAGGGCACATACCCAGGTTGTGGGTGTGGGTTCGATTCCCAGTCAGGGTACATACAGGATGCAACCAATCAATGTTTCTCTCTCTCTTCCCTTTCCTCTCTCTCTAAAATTATTAAAAACATATTAAAAATAAATAAAATCAATTTTAAGAGAAGGCACCTTTGAACTAGGATTTCCCATTGTTCTCACCCAGCCCACTGGAGAACATTAATAAACTGAGGCATTTGTGTCCTAAGACCATGTTTGTGACACAGATTCAATAACCGGTTCTGGATGGCTCCTCCCAAGCCATTTCTGATCATTTACTTCCATTTCATCCCAACAGGCAAGAGAAAATGTGAGATTAACACACACTCACACACACACACACACACACTCACACACACACACACACTCACACACACACTCACACACACTCACACACACACACACACTCAGTTATCTGTTTCTTTTAAGCTCTTCGATGAATACTAAGGGCATTTGCTTTAGGATTGCTGGTTTGGAAGATATTTTAAAAACATGGCAGGTCCGATTCCTACCTGAAATAAGTGTTACATTTTATCCTTAGTTCAGTTCATTGGTTATAATATTTCATCATCCCTCCCATCAAGTACTTTGAACTTGCAGCCCAGATTTTCTGAGACAGACCTGATTTCATGCACTGCAGCTATTGTCAAGTAAGGCAAAACACTGCATGTAGACATAAATGCATTTTGATTTTTTAAATCTTCAGGAGATTTACTATGCAAATAAATTCACAAGTAATAAAATAAATCTTATGGCATGTGCCTAATTTTAGTTTCTCAAAATATATGCGCCTATCACCCTAATCTTTATCTATTCCATGTATCTCGATTGGCTCTGCTAACTGTATAACTTTAGAGAGATTATGTAAGCTCTCTGAGACTTTTTTTTTTTTTTACCATAAAAAAGAATAATGAGATTCACCTCATAGGGTTCCTTTGAGGATCAAATGAGTATAAGAAGACTTGGTGACTTTCCTGCCAGAGCAATTGGGATAACAGAAACCAGATTTACCCTTCTGGCTGAAACAAACAAAAACTGGATAAAATACATGAAGCAATCGTTTTGAAGACACTGGGAAACAGACAACAAAGGTCAGTAAATCCTGAGAGATGGGAAACAAATGAGGTGAGCCCTGCAATTGCCCCATCTTACTGACTTTAAATAATTTCCAGGTGGTAAGTCAGGGAAGCAAAGTTTCAGAGCAAAGAGTATTATCAGGAATAATAAATGTTATTTCATAATAATAAAAGCATTATTCCATCAAGAGGTTGTAACAGCCTTAAATATCTATGCACCTAATAACTGAGCTCCAAAATAATGAAGCAAAACTGATAAAACTGAAAGGATCAATAGATCAATCCACAGACAGGTTTTTTTCCCATAGATAGTTTTTTTAAAAAATATATTTTATTGATTTTTTACAGAGAGGAAGGGAGAGGGATAGAGAGTTAGAAACATCGATGAGAGAGAAGCATCGATCAGCCGCCTCCTGCACACCCGCCACTGGGGATGTGCCTGCAACCAAGGTATATGCCCTTGACCGGAATCGAACCTGGGACTCTTCAGTCCCCAGGCCGACGCTCTACCCAGTGAGCCAAACCGGCCAGGGCGATAGTTTTGAGTGTTGAGTGGAATGCAAAATTAGTTACTGATGTGACAGATTAGAAAACTCAAAATGTTTTAGAAATAATCTTAGAAATAAAAATGAGTGAAGAAAAGCGAAGTAGCATTGACTAGAGAGGAGATTTGGATAATGGAGCATTCAGAAAACTGTGAAAGGAATTGGATAGGGAGTGCAGCGAGAGCATTGGCAAAACCAGGGCGACCTGTGTGTGGGATGATAGGATAGGGTATTAGACAAGAGTGTCACAGCATAAACTAAGGTGCCCAGGAAAAATATTCCTCCTTCCCTGCCACTAGTACTTCCCAGACTTTTGCGAGATTGCCTGTCTTCAAGAATGAACCAGATGCTCAATAAAACTCATTTTTATCTGGATAAAAATCTAAAAGGTTGATGCATTGGTCAGAATAGGCTGTTGTCCAAAATTAAGTAATTTAACACAATAAACATTTCTTTTTCTTTCATGTGACAGTCCAATGCATTCTGTGGAAGAATTATGCTCTATGTGGTCACTGAAGAACACAGATTGCATTTGTCTTTTGTCTCTTCTCTCTACCTTTCAAACTTTGTCAACTTAGCTAGTGGATGTAGAAATAGAGTCAGGAATGAAGGAAGGAAGGGAGAAAGGAGGGTTTTATGTTTCAGGCCCAGAAGTGGCTCAGGCTACTTAGGTTCACATTCTATTGGTAGAAATTCAGACAGATGGTCTCAGCTAACTAACTGCAGGATGTGGCCCAGCCATGTGCCCAGAAGAAAAGCAGAGCACCAGTATTTGTAAACACCAGCAGTCTCTACCACAGATGTCCCTATCTCATCTATGTATTGATGCTCTGGGAACCACATTGCTTTGCTGAACCTTGAGCCTAACTCCCAATTTATTCTCTAAGTTAATTCAGTGGTTTTTATGATAGTAAATGCTCAAAGAAGGTATTTGAACTGGAGTCAACATGATTATTTTCTAACATCATCGACTGGAAATTAAACATTACACAGAGACATAAAAAGGCTTAATATAGTATCAAATCTCAGAACACTAGAGGAGGGCCAAAGAGTCTTAAAAACCATCTAATTCAGGCTCCTTGTTTACAGCTAAGTAAACTGAGAACAAGAGAGGCTAAATTATGTGTCCAAATCTATGTACATAATTAGTAAGAAAGCTGGGGAGTCTAAACCTAATTGGTGTGACCTTGTGCTTTAAATTACCAAATGGAGTTTAACACATCAAGATAAAACATCTCCATACTATATCTCCAAAAGGCATAGAACAATTAAACAGTTTAGAAATCTAGTGAGTCTTTAAATTGCATAGTTGTGTGAAAGAATCCCACTTTTATTTTTGATAGAGATTTTGCTGTTTTAACTGTTGAGATGGTAAGAGTCTGCCGAAGTGCGTGCTGCTCACCGACTAATGAATTGGGTTGTTAAAGCTGTCAAGGTGGGTCTTCTTCTTGAGGAAACAGTGGACCACTTTTCTTGGTGTTTGTAATGACAAATTCAGATCAAGTCAGAAATCCGGCGTGTACAGCCCCTGGCTTTCAGGATGGTGTTTCTCAGCTCTCCACATAGACGCGCTTGGCGGTCAGAGTCCTTTTTCTTTGATCCCCCAGAGCTGCCATTTCCCTCATCTTCTTCATTTTCTGTACACACCGCAATCCCTCCCTTGGATCTGACACTAGGGATTCCATGTAAGTGAATTTTCCAGACAAATGGAAAAGTCTAACTAGAGTTCCTTGTAAAATCATTAAATTTTGATATTCATAATTATCAAAACTTAATGATTTTACAAGGAACTCTATCTAGACTGTATTTATGGACTGGCCTATTGCCTTAAAAAGAGCCTTGGTATCTTCCTTTTAATGCGGAGAATAGTAATTGAGAGCAGAGGTCTGAAGCCAGACAGTTATGGTTTAAGACCCGTCTCTGCCTCTTACCAGCCATGTGGCCTGAGGCAAGTTGTCTAATTTCTCCCGTCTGGGTTTCCTCATTTGTAAAATGAGAATAATGTCAGTGCAATCCTCTTAAAGAAGCGGTGAAGTTTAAAAGTTGATATATGTAAGGCACTAAGAACAATGCCTGGTACATAATAAGTATTATGTATATACTAGGGGCCCGGTGCACGAAATTCGTGCACTGGGTGTGTGTGGAGGGGGGAGAGTGTCCCTCAGCCCAGCCTGCCCCCTCTCACATACTGGGAGCCCTCAGGCGTTGACCCCCATCACCCTCCGATCGCCTGATCGGCCCCTTGCCCAGGCCTGACGCCTCCGCCAGAGGTGTCAGGCTTGGACAGGGGACCCCCATCTCCCCCCGATCACTGGCTCTGGCCCCCGCCCAGGCCTGAGGCCTCTGGCCCAGGAATCATGCCTGGGCAGGGGACCCCCATCTCCCTCTGATCGCTTGCTCCACCCCCCCCCCCAAGCCTGACGCCTCTGACCTAGGCTTTAGGCCTGGGCAAGGGGACCATCATATCCCCCCAATCCCCGGCTCCGCCCCCCGCCCAGGCCTGATGCCTCGGCCAGAGGAGTTGACCCTCATCACCCTCCGATCACCAATCACCGGATCGGCCCCTTCACCAGGCCTGAGGCCTCCGGCAGAGGTGTCAGGCCTGGGCAGGGGACCCCCAGCTCCCTGCGGTTGCAGGCTCCGCCCCTGCCCAGGCCTAATGCCTCTGGCCTAGGCGTCCGGCCCGGGCAGCGGGGACCTGCAGTGGCAGTGGGGGGCGCCGAGATCGTGGGCTCCGCTTTAGGCCCAGGCAAGGGACCCCTATCTCCCGGGACTGCCAGCTTCGACCGTGCCCAGCTCCCATCGCTGGCTCCACCCCTACTTCCTGCTATCACTGGCCAGGGCGGCAAAGGCGCCTGATTCTCCAATCATGGCCCCAGGGCCGCCTTTGCCCTGCCCCCCAGCTCTTAGCTCCCCCCTGGGTTTCCGATCACTGTCAGTGGCAGGGGGATTCTTCCTGCTTTCCCTTTCGCCTCCCTGCATTGTGCCTACATATGCAAATTAGCCGCCATCTTGTTGGCAGTTAACTGCCAATCTTAGTTGGCAGTTAATTTGCATGTAGCCCTGATTAGCCAATGAAAACGGTATCGCCGTACGCCAATTACCATTTTTCTCTTTTATTAGTGTAGATAGTCTCAAAACAACACAGCCTGTACTGTGGAGGGGGGTAGGGAGGACAGATATTCATTAATGGAAAACACAGGTACATGTTCTATCTTATGACAAGTGGTAGGAAAGTAAGTGCTATTAGAGTGCAACAAGGAAACCAGATTTAGCCTGGCATTGTGTTGTAGAATTCTTTACATTTCAGTTTTTCCTACTGATGTATAAGTTTTTTGAAAGCAAGAAGCATGTCTTCATCTTCCTTATGTAACTGCCAGTAAGCACAGTATCTGGTGCATAGCAGGGGCTCGATACTACTTTGGAAAGAGAGATTAAAGGAAGGAAATAAAGAAAACCTTGACTCTACAGGTATCACCGGGAGAATATAAAGATATTCGAGGCAAGTATTCCACAGGGGGGAGGGGTACAGCACCTCCTGCAGGGGGCTCAGGTCCTAGTGATTCTGGGCACCTGCCGCTTAATGAGGATGTGTCCATGTATGCATTCAGGCTCATTCAGTGGTTCAAAGCAGCCCCTCAGGTCTTCCCAGAGGCCTGGTTTGCTTATTTTACACCAGGTTCTTAGAACACTGCTGACGTGTTTGATAATCAAGGAGTCTTGGTTTGGGGGAGGGGTGCTTATCTCGGGGAAAGGCAGCAAGCTGCATTTGAAGGCAGCTTTCCTCCTCTCCTGGGAGTTGAGCAGTTTGAAAATAGGCTGCCTTCAGCCTTGCCTGGAACCCAGGGCGAAGGAGAGAGCCAGGGAAGCAGCATGGAGGGGCCCCTGCTGTTCTGGCCTGAGGGTGAGCTGATTCCACAGAGCACCTGTCTGAGTGAGCTCCCCTCTTTATAGACGAAAGGGAGGAGCCGGTGGCCAGGTGCTTGTTCTGGGTCACACAGTGGCTGAACCTGGAGACCTCAGACCCATATGCTTGTAGTCCGCTACCTTACACCACAATGAATGGGAATTTGAACAGTATGAAACAACCATTAAAACGCTATGAATAAATAAGAAGAGAGAAGGAAGGAACTGAATTATTTGACCCTACAGTTTTAAACTGTTAACCTGAATGAAAGCCTATTTCTAAAAAAAATGCAGTCAAAATAGTGAATAATGACAGTAATACCAGCAATAACACTTAATGTTATTATTTACTGGGCATTACTGTGAGAGTTTATTTAATTGCCATAGCAGCCCTGTGACCTGGGTTCTATTATTCCTCTTTTAAAGATGAAAACTGAGGCATAAGAAGTTAAGCAACTTGCCCCAGGTCACACATTTAGTAGGTTGAAGAATTAGGATAAAGATTTAGTTAAATATTAAAGGAAAATGGGGCCATGATTGAATAGCTACTATGTACCCGTGCTTTCCATCTTTGTTAGGGTGAACTTCTCTGTCCCTTTAATCTGGTGCCATTCTCACTCATGGTAGGGACAGATCTTTCAACATTATTACACATCAGAGCTCTGCTAAGAAAGGCATTCAGGATCAGCAAGAGAGTTTCCTTCATTTCGGGAGCTCAGCTCAGATGGCACCGGGGAGAGGGCGTGTCCCAGGCTCAGACAACCGAGGGTCAGCCCCTGGCCGTGGCTGGGACTCAGGGTAGAGGGTAGAAAAGAAAAAGGAAGTAAGCAGTAACTAGAGAAGATAAACTGCGTGGACTGGAGGACAACCTTTTGGGAGCAGGAATGAAATAGTCTGTAGCATCCTCTGGATTCCAAATATGTCTGTGACCCATTACCTTTCTGGTAATGCAGATATCTGCGCGCCTTTCCAGATGCTATACTGCATAAAGGCAATACTTCATTTGGTCCAACTGCCAAAATAACCCTGTCAGTCAAGTATTGTATTCCCATTTATACAGATAGTAGGCTGAGATCTAGAAAGCTTCCCCAATTTCAAACAGCTAGTATAGAGCAGAGAGGGCTTGAGACCTTCATTTGCAGTTTTGAAACTGATACACTTCCCATTACCCCATATGCTGGTTAAATACCCAGCCCAGCCAATAATTTCTCCCTTGTTAGGTGAGTTAGGGGGCTAGGGGTGTAAGTCTAAGTTCTTGGTCCCTTTTCTGCCCCTCAGCCTCTCCTCCCAAGAATTCAGGGCCCTGATGCTGCCCAAGAGGAGGTCAATAAAACCAGAGCCTCACTGGGAAGTCAGAAAAGGGCAAAGGACTGGCCGTGCCAGGGAGGAACACAGGAGTGTCTGTGGGCTCCCGGGGCCCCTTTTCATCACCCAGGTGCTCAGTAACGGACTACCAATAACATCCCAAAATAGAAAGCATCAAACAGCCCAGGCCTGGGCTTTGAGTCGCCACCAGCCCAGGCGGCCAGCACAGGAAGCATGAGCACATTTTGCTCTTCTAGGAATGAAAGAACCGCAACTGTGTCCTTGAGTCTGTTAAACAATGTTAACTAGAGGGAGGGGTCAGGAGAGAGGTACGTGTGGTGGTTTATGGGCAGGAGATGAGAGAAACCGCACGGCTCATTTGCCCGGCACTAATGGATCTGAAGTGAGGAGCCTGGATGCCAAGGGGACGCTGTCCTGAAACGAGAAGAACTGCGAACAAGGGAAGTCCATTAGTGTCATGTTTGTATTTCTCTTCCTCTGAAGCTGAGTCCAGGCGCGCTGGGAAAAAAGACCAACAATTTCCATCCTCAAGAGCTTTGCCCATTAGTGTCAAATTATCCCAGGAGGGAGAAGGCAAAAGAAAAAAAAGAGCAGTGTAAACAGAGGATTCAGAACCTTACTAGAAAGCCTCTGCCCGGGAAAAGCTCTGATGCCTTAGGAAGATGATTAGCTCATAATTGGGACAGGGCTTGTCCCCTCAGCCTCTGCACCTACAGGCGCTTGGCCTGAGACGGCTTTACCGACACAGGATCTGCATCAAGTCTCACTAACTAAAAAGTCATCAAAATTCCAATATACCCTAGTTCCAAGTTATCATTAATGTCATCAAAACAAAAGAACTTGGTTTAGAAATGCTAATTTCCCTAAGTATTTCAACTCCCAGAACTTATATACTTACACGCATAGCCTATGGACATGGGCAATAGGGTAGTGAAGACCTGGGGGTGGGGGTGGGGTGGATAGGGACTGAGAAGAGGGGGGGGGGGGAGGGAAATGGGAGATATCTGTGATACTATCAACAATAAAAAATATCTTTAAAAACAAAAAATGGCTTTGATGTCACAGAATTAAAAAATAACAAAAGTAAAATGATAGCTAATATGTATACTGGTAAGCACTTACTTTGGGCCGGGTGGTTTTAAGTGCTTTACAAGCTCTAACCATTTAACACTTATAGTAGTGCCAAGAGGCAGAAACTATTTAATCTCCATTTTCAATCAAGAACACTGAGGCCCAGTGAAGTTAGTGTTTCATCATCTGTTATCACTTAACAAACGACTTTCACATCATTACTATTATCTCATGCTTTTTTTTTTTTGCCTCATGAATTTGGACAGGGCCCAGCAGTCAGCTCTGCTCCGCTCCAGGAAGTCTAGAGCCACAGCTGGGATGACTTGAATGTCTGGGTGCTGGCCAGACATCTCTCTCTGCATGGCCTCTCCACACGGCTACCTTGAGTTTACTTATAGCATCGTGGCCTCAGCATAGTTGGACTTTGTCCATGATGCCCCAGCGCTCCACAAGCAAGTGTTCCAAAGCTGCAAGGCTTCTGATGACATAGCCTCAGAACCCCCAGAAGGTGACTTCTGCCTCAGGCAAGTCACTAAGACAAGGAGAAGGGAATAGGAGGGACATCAAAGAATTGAGAATCATTTAAAATCTGACACAATAAGTAATCAATCAAGTCATATACCCAGTAAGTTGGAAGACGGCATTTTAATTCAGACATCCTTAACCATTATGCCAACTTTAGCAATCTGGAGATTGAATTTATGTATCTTTGAGACAAATCCAGTGGATGATGGATTTCCTGACGTTCATTTGTAATTCAGTTGTTTGGAACACAGATCACATTTTCTTCTAAAGATGTAATGTTTCTTTCTTCTCCGGCTTCCTAAAGCATCCGTTAAACACCAACTTTGTGCCAGGCAATGTCCTAGGTGTTAGGGATACAAAGTGAACAAACCACTGTATCTGCTTCTAAGGATCTCCTAGGCTAACAAGGGGGACAGATGCCCACTTAAGTCCTGTTCAATGTGATTAGCACTGCATGATGGGAACCAATGCATGAGGCATGCGGTCTGCTGGCCGCAAGTTTGACATGCTTGGACTGAATTGTCTCCCACCACCCAAAATCATATGTTGAAACCCTAACCCCAATGTGACTGTATTTGGAGATAGAGCTTTTATCAAAGTAACTGAGATTAAATGATGTCATAAGGGTGGAGTCCTGATTTGAAAGGGTTAGTGTCCTTTTAAGAAAAGACAACAGAGAGCTCCTGAGCCTACCCTCACCCCTCCACCACAAACCAAGGAAAGCTCATGTGAGGACTTAAGGAGAAGGCAGCCTTCTGCAAGCCAGGGAGGGAGTCCTCATCAGAAACTGAATCAGCCGGACCTTGATCTTGGACTTCCACAAACTGTGAGAAATAAATGTGTGTTGTTTAAGCTACTCAGCCTGTGCATTCTGTTATGGAGCTGATTAAGATCCCAGCTAGAAATGAAAGAGTATTCCAAGAGAAGCAGCAGCATGTTTAAGTAAAAGGAGAATTAAAAGAGCTTGGCATATTCAGGAAGCCAGCAGCAGTTCACCAGGCATGACACATAGGTGTTTGTGGGGAAGCAATGAGAAATAGACCAGAGAGATGTCAAAATTTGGACCCTTTGAGCTTCTTGAGTTGTTAACCAGCCCTGAGGCTGCTTGAACTTTGGGTTTCTCTTTATGTGAGATAAGTTTCCATATTCTTTGAACGACCAAAACATAAGTGTTCTGTTCTTTGTATTCAAAGGTTTTGAGTCAGTTAGGATGAATTTTGGCTGCATGCTACAAAACTCCCGGAATAATCATGATTTAAACTAGATAGAATTATAATTCTCTCCTGATGCAGGGTAGACACACACTTCATAGTGAAAAGGCCTGAGTTCCCTTTATCATGTTGCTACACCATTCACAATAGATCACTTGGGGATCATGTTACAAAGATCAACCATCATGTCTACATTCTAACCAGAAAGACAATGGAATACAGATCACATGGCTTCCCTTTTTATGGACAGAGAAACCACATCCAATATTTCTGCTTGTATGCAACTGGTCAGAACTTAGTCATATGGAAACGCATAAGCGGAGGCTTGAAAGGTTGTCTTTACTTCAGATGGTTAGGCTTCCAGGTAACAATCTGCAGGCTTATTACTAATGAGGAAGAGTTGCCATATTGAGGAGTTCTTACCAATCTCTAACACCTAGTACAGTGATGGTGAACCTTTTGAGCTTGGCGTGTCAGCATTTTGAAAAACCCTAACTTAACTCTGGTGCCGTGTCACATATAGAAATTTTTTGATATTTGCAACCATAGTAAAACAAAGACTTATATTTTTGATATTTATTTTATATATTTAAATGCCATTTAACAAAGAAAAATCAACCAAAAAAATGAGTTTGCGTGTCACCTCTGACACGTGTGTCATAGGTTCGCCATCACTGACCTAGAGGCTCCCCCTAACTCATCAATGAGGGGCAGTGACGGGGAGTGGAAATGGACTCTGAGAGAGGATTTTGTGGGTTAATGTAAGAATGATTCTGGTGTGATTGGACTTTTTTTTTGACATGCCATTAGTTTCCTGCTGGAATAATATGTAACCTTTCTCAATGTTCCTTCCCTGGACTCTCATGGGATTTTCATGCAGCTATCCTTGTCTGGAAGGAAGAGACAAAAAAATAGAGAGAATTTTTTTCAGTGGGATAGCTGTTCTTGCTATTTAATAGTATTTCACTGTCTGTAGAGTGCTTCTGCATCATATAGCCCACATGGATAGAAAAAACAAAAGCCATATTTCTGGGGAAGCATGGGACTTGGTTGGAAAGTCTCCAAAAGGTTGGGGGCCTCTAGGGGGACCTTGCCAAAAGTGGCAGACCCTGCCTTGACTTTTCTAAACAAGTTTGAGCCCCTGGGTGTTTTACTGGAATCTTTATGTTTAGACTTCAAAACATCCTTGTTTGAATGACACTACAGATGCATGTTTTTTCTCAGGGATACTTACCCTGATGATTGCATCTAGAGGTTAATTTTAGTTCAAGCTGTTGTTATAATAAAAGCCTAAGGAGGCAGGTGAATGGGGCTGCATGGTTGCTAAAACCAAGCAGTCCCTTAGCCTCTCTTTCACAGAAACATGTGTCAGAGTAATCCATTCATCCATTCAGGGTCTGTTTGCTAGTCAGTCCCAGCACATATTAAAGAATCATTCTACTTTAAAGGGGAATGCTGGCTTTGATTACTGCAACCGCTAGCATCTTGACTGGAATACTCACGTAGAACACACCATGTTCAGATGTTGACAATAGGCCCTAACTTAGGGCTGAAAGGAGATGATTCAAAGACTGAATGTATACTAGAGACTGAGAACCTATGCACTTATCAAAGTATTATGGTAAGGTAATGTTTTTAGCAACAAGAATGTGTACTTATTAATGGGGTTCTGATGGTTATTTTCTTTCTCCATCTCCCTAAGGAACTGCTAAACTTCCTTAGATGGTATATTAGTTTCCTGGGGCCATCATAACAAAGTATCATAAACTAGGTGGCTTAAATAACAGAAATTTAAGGTAACATCTAAAATCAAGGAGTTGGTAGGGTTGGTCCCATTTGAAGGCTGTGATAGAGAATCTGTTCCAACTTCTGGTGGTTTGCTGACAGTCTTTGGCTTGTAGCTGGTGTTTTCACTGTGTCTTCCTTCTATGTGTGTCTGTCTCTGTATCTAAATTTCCCCTTTTTATAAGGACAACAGATGCAATAGATCATATAAGGACAGCCCGATGACCTTATGTTAACTTGATTACTTCTGTGAAGACCTTATTTCCAAATAAGGTCACATTCTGAGGTGTTGGGGGTTAGTTAGTACTATATCTTTTTTGAGAGGGACACAAGTCAACGCATTGTAGATTGGTATTGTTGAGAGAAAGCTTCAATTTTAATACAGTTTAAATGTGTCTTCTTCTAGGTTCCTTTGATTTTCCTCTGATGCCCCACAGTCTTTTTCCCCCCAAGTTACTCGGTGGATATTTGCTAGGATACTTAGTAGTAATTGCTTATGTTTTCACTCAGAATTCGAATGTTATCATCAATATTGCCAAGAAGACGGGATTCCCCAAACCTACTGCAAAACACTGGCTGCCTGCTTTACATTTTACTGTGGGAATGGTTGTAAGGTTTTTCATCTTAACTTCTCTTCATTTCATCTCAACACTCTGGATGCTGAATTTATATATCGCATTTGCCTCTTTTAGCCCCCTCCTCTGCATGTATGTTAGCTTTCATTTTTTCTCAACTTGCTGTGCCGGGGTCCAACCCCAGCAGGTCCAGGGGTCCCCAAAGGTGTGGACGGAGTCGGAGAAGAAGGAAGGACACGGAGACAGTGTTCAGTTGATCAGCAGCCTAGCCAGGATCTCCAGCCAGGATCTCCAGCCAAGTTCTGGTCAGGATCTCCAAAGAGGTTCTGCCTAGGATCTCCTGCCAGGGTCTGTGTCCATGTTTTCTTGCTAGGTTCTCCAGGTTCTCCAGCCAGGTTCTGTAGCCATGTTCCTCGCTAGGTTCTCCAGCCAGGTTCTGTCCAGGTTCTCCAGCTGGGTTCAGTCACCAGGTTCTAGTCAGGTTCTCTTGCCAATTTCTGTAGTCAGGTTCAGTCCAGGATCTTTTGCCATGTTCTCTCGCTAGGTTCTGTCTCTAGGTTCTGAGGCCAGTTTCTGTCCAGGATCTTTTACCATGTTCTCTCCAGCGAAGTTCTTCTGTCTCTAGAGAACGTTCTGTGTAGGTTCTGTGCCTAGGTTCTGTCTCTCCGTTCTGTGTTCTAAGTTCTGTATTCTAAGTTCTGACTCTTGCTGTCTTATTACATCTGTATTTATACCAGTTGATTCAATCCTATCAATCTCTATTACAAAGGTTAGGGCGTTTCCTATCTCCATTCCAGGGAGTAAAGATTATGTAGCTTAAGCATGATTGTTCGTAGTTAAAGTGATTAATTACCCACCTGGCACTAGTTAAGAGGTTTTATTCCCTCCCTAACTTCAGAGGAAAATCCCTACCTGGGGAAACAACCTTTCTCAGAGACCTTGGTTAAAACACATAGTGCCAAGAAGGTGAGCAAACATATTAAGAACAGTATGCTATATATGCCAGGTCCCTTGAAACAGCAAGCATGGACCGGCTCCCGGCATTGCTGCACTGAGGGGAAACTTAGTAAGAAGATTTACTTTCTGACTGGAATATAATTTCCCTAAGCCATGGCACTTTCTGTGTAACATCGTTTAAACATACCCTCAGTGTGCTCAGGGGGCAGTTTCTACTTACTACTTTTTTCTCAGTACAGCACAGCATACTCACACGTTCCTGCCTTGGACCATCCACCACAGCCCCCTAACCAGAAAAGTAGTGCTTGGTTGTTCTTTGAGCAGAAATGGCCATTGATTAAGCCAGTATGGCTCCAAGCTAGTCCATCTTTAGCTTGTTTGGAGATAACCTTGTGTGTATGTGTTGTGTGTGTGGTGATGGGGGGGGGTGGGGGGTGGACAGGACGGTCTGTTTCATAGAGACCATGATGAATTGCTAAAGTCATATTGGTTTGCCTCAGGATTCCATCCTATATAATAAAAGGGTAATATGCAAATTGACCCTAACAGCGAAATGACCAGGAATGACTGGTCACTATGATGTGCACTGACTACCAGGGGGCAGACACTCAATGCAGGAGCTGCCCCCAGGTGGTCAGTGCACTCCCACAGGGGGAGCTCCGCTCTGCCACAAGCCAGGCTAATGGCTGTGAGTGCAGCAGTGGTGGCAGGAGCCTCTCCCACCTCTTCGGCAGCACTAAGGATGTCTCTCCTGCCTCCTCAACAGTGCAGGGAGCAGGCCTAAGCCATCAGTTGGACATCCCCCAAGGGCTCCTGGCCTGCCAGAGGGATGTCTGACTGCCAGTTTAGGCTCAATCCCCTGGGGTGCAGGCCTAAGATGGCAGGTGGACGTCCCCTGAGGGCTCCCGGGCTGCCAGTGGGATATCTGACTGCCAGCTTAGGCCCAATCCCACAGGGAGCAGGCCTAAGCTGGCAGGTGGACATCCCTTCAGGGCTCCCATAATGTGAGGGGGTGCAGGCCGGGCTGAGGGACCCCCCTGAGTGCATGAATTTTCATGCACTGGGCCTCTAGTCTAGATTATATAGTGAGTGCTAACCAAACAGATAGAGAGACACAGAGATTCAATGAGAAAGAATTTGAAGAACTTGTCTGGTCCTCAAAGACCTCTCAAGTCCTGATGTCTTCTTGTTTGTGCTCCAGATAGTATACAGTTTGAAAACAAATTCCCTCCTTTTTTAAAGGTGGTTCTTGCAACAATACCAAAAAAAACAAAAACAACAAACAAACAAAAAAACAACTCCTAACTGATTTCTAACCATTATTCCTCTTTTTCTTTAAACTTAATTTGTTACTCACAACAATCAGTTGAGGCTCTGAGACTTTGAGAATTTGCCTACTGACATACAGCTACTAAATGGTGGAGCAGGGACTTAAGCCTGATTCTTTTGATTAAAAATTCCATGTGCTTTCTGCTTTCAAGTGCTGCATAACTATTAGTAAAATATGCTGAGAAGCAAAGCAGAAGAGTGCTACTATCTGCTAGAGGGCTGTGGTGGTGCTGTGCATGGATAAAAATAACAATTCTCAGAGGTTTTCTTCCTTTCCCATCACTAATTTCATTGGATCTTCAAAGCAAACTTGTGGAGTAGAAACACAAGAGGCAACTTTATCTTTAGTTTTAAATGTAGAAATTTAGCTTCTAGAAATTGAGTTGACCAAGGCCAAAAAAATTAGGAAATAGTAGTAACAATGATTAAGATTATGTCTTTGTTAATACCCAGCCCAGTGGGTGGCACATACTTGACATATTTGATGTTCAATAAATGTTTTTAGAAAATAAGAAAAAGAACAAAAAGTGGGAAAGAGAAAGAAAAGAAGGAGAGTTTATTTTTATAACTGCAGGCTATGGTCAATGCACACTGAGCAAAGACTCTTTAACCGAGGGCACTTCCCAAGCCATGCTCAGCAGTCCCCAAACTTATTTCTTGAAGTTCTGTCTTGGGGATACCTAAGGCCTCAAAAATCCTTAAACCCAGTGAGTCATCTTCTCCTCCATCTGTTTAAATAACAAGTCTAACCACAGCCATTGTTGTTGATTACATGCTGGAAATGACCTAACAATGTTTTATTTAATGGTTCCCAATCATTTCCATCTGGTCCGTGGGTGGCTGCATAGTCATTATTCATCAATGAAACTGCAAACAAAACATGTATGTATGCATATAATAAAACCTCAATAATTTACACTAATTGGAGAGAAGGTCTATCTGAATTGACAAAAAGTAAGAAATGCTGTTTTATTACTGTCGAGCGTATGATGTAATTAACCACCTAATGAGCACGTGGCATGGTGGAAAGAGCACTATAATGGGAGTGTGATGAGCTGGACTTTGTAAGGAGAGAGATAAGATAAACAGTGGAGATAGTAGTCTAGGTTGCCCAAGATGTAACTCTAAATTGTGGTGGCCACATTTCAGGGTCTGTCCCTTATATTTTTAGGTCCAGGAATGTGAAATTGTTGACATCGTTAGAAATGATTCACTCAACAAGGCTAGAAGACACACCCCACTTGACAAGTAAATGAATTGTGCTAAACAAAATCCTGAATGACCTAAGCACAAAGTTTAATGCTAATTTGTTAATTTTGTTTGAAAACTCTTTCAGGTAGACCAAATTAATATGTTGACTGATTAGCACATCATCTCTCATGTAGAAAAGTCCTCATGATAAACCAATTTTGGTTCAGCAGGTTGAATTCTATTGTAAGTAACAAAAGCTACAATTCAAAATAGGCCGCATGAATGAGGGGATTTTAGTGGTTTCTAAAATGGGAAATCCAAAGTAGAATGAGACCTGGAATTGGATTACTTTAGGCACTTTCCATATTATCAAATTCTGGTTTTAGTGTTTGTTTGCACATGCCCATACACGTTGCCTTCTCTCTGCCTTCTACAATGTCAGATTCACTCTAAGTTTAGTTTCCCCTATGGTAGCAGAATGGCTGCATTGGCTTTATGTCTGTATACTACATGGCCCAGAATGGAATGGGATTGAGAAAGAGAGGGATGAGGGGAGGAAGATAAAGGGAGAAGAGAAGAAATGAAAGGGGAAGAGAGAAGCAGATGGGAGAGGAGGGAAGGGGAGGGGAGAGAAGGAAAAAGGAGAGGAGAGCTGGAGGTTGAGAAGGCACTGGTACTGTTCTAACATATATTACTCTTAGAAAGGTGTTTGGGAAGCACAAAATCATAGAGGAAAGGGTTTCCTGGGTGAAAATAACAGTCACTATCATCCAGCTGACATCATTGCCTTCCTTGGACAGAGATGGAGGCAATGTGGCCAATTCATGTTCTTCCATTGCCTTTTTGTAGTGTTCATGCAGACTAGACCCCTCTTTCAATTATCATCTTTATTTAGAAAGATTGCAATAAAATTCATTAATCCACAGCTATTTCCCCCCCATAAATTGTATTCTAGTTACACCTTCCAGAGACTTCATCCCAGTTATTTTGACTAGACTTTGAAAATACCCATGTTTATTAGGATCTTAGGATGGTTGACCTTTATGTAATTTTGTGTAGATTCCAACTGTTTTTTTTTTCTTTTCTCTCTTAGAGAAGACACTAGCCAACAAGTTCTAGGGAACATTAAATCCATTTAGTAAGTCCTTTCTGTGCAGCATCTACTAAATAAATATAAACTTAATGAAACATACATTATTTCATCTAATCAGAAGGTATTATTCCCATTTAGAAAGATTAAGGATCTGGCCCACCAGCCCATAGCATCTAAAAGGTGAACCCGTTGCTTCCCACATATACTCCAATTCTCTGACCAGTAAAGTAGAGATATTAGTTCCAGCTCTGCCATTATGTATGTGTGTGGCCTTGATTTCCTCAGCTGTAAAATGACAGGGGAGGACTAGATAATCTTTGAGACTGCATCTTGTTTTAAGATGTTATGATTATGTATAGAACTATAATCTTAATTTACTTTTTCTGAGGAGATAAACTGAGGTATAATTAGAAATGTGTAATTTGTAAATAAACTTGGCAAAGGGAGTTGAAAACTCTATTCCTTTTTACTGGTTAAATATTGCTCTTGAAAATATTGCTCTTGAAAATATCCTAAAAAGCCAAAAGATAAGCTCCTGTCCCACTGTGGTGGAACACGGATGCCAGAATAGTGGTTGACTTACCCTGGGGATGTATCATAGAGAACAGTATCCTCTCTTCCTTTGATGCCTCTAAGTCATTGATGGGCCAAAGAAGATCTCTATAGAATTTGAGTAGTGACTGAGCTGAAATACAATTAATTTTTGTCTAAAAATATGCTTCAAATATTTTCCACTGGAAAGAAAACCAAATTTACCCAGGCGGGGTTATATTTATAGTTGTGTAGCAATGGCTGTTTTTCTTTCCCCTATAGTAGTCTCTACTTTGATAATGCAAGGCAGCATCTACTGAGCCTCAATCTCTCCTATAGAGTGTAAGCAGAAGATAGTTCAAATATATTCAGGGAAATTTAAGAAATGCTATTTACATGTATGAACCAATTGGCTTAATTAAGAGATTAGTGCTAGATTTGCCCTCTCTATTAGCCTTCTTTGCTGTAAAACTGACAGTAGTGAAGTGAGCACCAAACTTGGAGTTGGAATCTCGGGCCTGCCACTTACTAGTTATGTAACCTTCTATCTTAGGTATTACTGTTGTTTGTTTTCTATCTCTACAAGTTTTATATGGCTCTTTTCTATAACCTTCATGTCTTATCATGCTTATGCTTTCTTCTACCTTCTTTGTATATAGAGTATATTTATAGAAAATGTCTTAACATTTTTGTCTATAATTATATCATCTGTGGCATTTCTGTATTTGTTTTGGTTGACTGTTTTTCCCCTTGAGTTTTGGGTCATATTTCCTTGCTTCTTTGAATGCCTGCTGATTTTTTATTGGGTGGTTGACAGTGAATTTTATGTTGTTGGGTGCAGATTTTTTTTCAAGCCTTTAAATATCTTTTAGACTTTTTTTTTTGGAGTGGGGGGCGGTAATGCAGTTGAGTTACTTGGAAACAAATTGATCCTTTTGACTTACTTTTAATGTTTATTAGACAGATCCAGAACAATCTTTAGCATAGGGCTGACTTAGCCCCACTACCAAGACAATACCTTTTGAGGAAGTACATCTCAGGAGACTCATAATGTACTTAGAATATCACTCAGCGTATGGCAGTTAGGTATTAAGTTCCATCAATGATGGTGATATTCAGAAGACATCTATTCATGCTGAACTCACTACCACATTTCTCTATGCCACAAGTTTCAGGTCTATAAAATGATCATTGAGTCTGATCTGGGATTTATGAGGCTCTCCTCTCTGCTCTTTAGAGTGGTCCTTGGGAAACTGTGGCCCCTGGGTCAAATCTGACACTCTGTTGGTTTTGTAAATAAAGTTTCAATGGACCATAGGCTCTGCCTTTTCTCTATGTATTATTATATATGGCTGCTTTTGCGCTACTGTGCCAGTACTGAGGAGTCATGACAGAGGTCATATAGCCCACTAAGCCTAAAATAGTTACTATCTGGCTCTGTAGAAAAAAATTGCCAATTTTGACTCTTTAAAATCTCTGTGCCTTGCTTAGGAGGTAGGAGTGAGGAAAGGGGCCACATGTACCAGGCCATACAAGGGTCTTCTCTGAAAGATCTTGGGGTTCATGAGAGTCATCCTAGACCAGGGGTGGGCAAACTTTTTGACTCGAGGGCCACAATGGGTTCTTAAACTGGACCGGAGGGCCGCAACAAAAGCATGGATGGAGTGTTTGTGTGAACTAATATAAATTCAAAGTAAACATCATTACATAAAAGGGTACTGTCTTTTTTTTTTTTTTTAGTTTTATTCATTTCAAACGGCCTGATCCGGCCCGCGGGCCGTAGTTTGCCCACGGCTGTCCTAGACCAAGCCTTCCTTGGGCCTTAACTCATCTTGACTGGCTTGCCCTTCTCCATGGCAGAACTCCTCGTTCCTAGCTAGGGATTTCTAGAGTGCAAGGGAGTTCTGAAATGTCACAGACCAGTTAAAGGTCACAATAAAATCTAGGCAATGAGGTGGGTTTGCACCTTTTACTTGGGCTTACTAAGAATAGTTTTTCCTTTTATAAAAGAAAGAACATTGATCCTTAATGATAATTCCTTTATGGGCTAAATTTAGCTTTATGAAAAACTCATAAGAGTATTCTTACTTTTCTCTCTTCACTGCTGATCAGCCACCACTTTGCCCACAGACAGATGTTTGGGAATAGCTCCTGGTCCACCTCTCTTTGGAGTTCCTGACACTTCAGTGCAGTGTCTGGCTTTTGCTTCCTGTACTTCTTAGTTTAAATCCTATTACACCTTTCATGGTACTCTACTTCCACAGCAGTAATATTCATTAGGCCAGTAACAACTGCTCAACATCTGTTTTACTACTTCCTAGTAATGACTTGATCACTGTCACATGCAGAGTAGCTTTCAGGTGCCTTACATGTTTATTAAATTGATTTGAATTGAATTTGGGGTTGACTTTCCTTTAGAAACTTTTTCTTTTTTTAAAATAAATTTTTATTGCCTTCAGAGAGGAAGGGAGAGGGAGAGCAAGATAGAAACATCCATGATGAGAGAGAATCATGGACTGGACTGGCTGCCTCCTACATACCCGCTACTGGGGATTGAGCCCCCAACCCAGGCATGTTGCCCTGACCGGGTATTGAACCATGACCTCCTGGTTCCTAAGTCGACACTCAACCACTGAGCTATACCAACCAGGCAACTTTTTCTTTTTAAATGCGGTCTAGTCAGGTAGCTGTGACTTTCATAACCTATCACACCCCTTTCTCCTCAGGGACCAGAAGGCTTCTCACACTGTTGCCTGACCCATCCCCACAGTGGAGGAGAATGAATGAGAACTCCTGGGGAATCTAGGAGTATAGATCAAATGGGAAATTTCTTTGAAGTCTCATGTTTTAGCGTGAAAATTTTGTATGAATGTTATATTCTACTCTATAATACATTCACTTGTTTAGTAGAATATTCTTCTTTATTAACAAAATGAAAAGACCTCAACATCACTAATCATTAGAGAATTGCAAATCAGCACACTAGGTAAATGCAGTGAGACATCACTTCACACCCATTAGGATGGCTCTTATCAAAAGAAAAAAAAAAACCCCACTGAAATGTAAAATGGTGCAGCTGCTGTGGAAAACAATATGGCATTTCCTCAAAAAATTAAACATAGACTATCATACAACTCAGCAATTCCACATCTGGGCATGTCCCCCAAAAAATTGAAAGCAGCGACTACAACAGACATTTGTACACCAATGTTTACATTATTCACAATAGCTAAAAAGGGAAGTCAATCCAAATATCCATTGATGGATAAATGAATAAACAAATGTATATATGTGTCATATATATATTTTATTCAGCCCTAAAAAGGAAGGAAATTTTCCGACACACTCTACAACATGGATGAACAGTGATGACATTATGCTAAGTGAAACAAGAAATAAGTCAGACAAATATTGTATGATTCTACTTGCATGAGGTGACTAGAATGGTCAAATTCATAGAGACAGAAAAGAGAATGGTGGTTACTGAGGGGAGGGGAGGTGGAGACTTATGATTTAATGGGCACAGAGTTTTAATTTAGAATGATGAGAGGAATCTGGAGGTGGATGGTTGTACAACAATGTGAACACCCATAATGCCACAGAACTTTACACATAAAAATTGTTAAAATGGTTGATTATATGTTATGTATATTATATGGTAATAAAGTTTCATTTTAGAAAATTAGAAACTACAGAGGGGTATAAAGAAAAAAATAATCAATTGAATTTTCATCACTAGGGATAAAGGCTAAGCGTTTATTTATTGATCTTGTCCTTTTATGCATGTGCACAAATTTTTAATGACTATGGAATCATGCTGTTTTGTATTTTTATAATCAGGGATGGGAATTAACATTGAGCCCCTCTATGTGCCACTTTCATTCTTAGAAAAACACTGTGAAATGAATAGGTTTTATATCTTCATTATATAGATGAGGAAACTTCAATGTAAATGGCAAGAACAGGATTTAAAGTAAGTCTGTGTGCTCACCAAGCCCATATTCTTTCCAGGATTCTACACTGCCTGTAGTACTGAGAGGCAGAGCAAGTTGTTCAGAATTTACTAAGGAGAAAAGTTAGGATTGGAGAAATTAAAGTGAGTTGCCCACACATTTAGACATTGCAAGTCCAAATTCAAAATTTTTACAAGTATTTCATTGGGCATGAGATATGGTTTCTAAAAGAGGCAGGTTTCTCAGATTCTTCAGAGGGTGCCCCTGTGTTGGCCGGCATTACCTGTAGCTCTTTACAGGGACATCTACCATGTGATAGACAGGCTGGAGAGACATTAGCTGGGACGTCTCTCAGAACCCTTGTCCCTCCTTTAGGCTTGAAGCCAGTCAAGTATCTCTTTTGCACAAAAGCGCTGGAGACCTTTGCTTCTCTTCCTCCTTTCACAGTCTGGTAAGGCTGCACTCCAGGGTCTCGACTTCTGCCAGGTGGGAATGTTGTTTGTTTTGGTCCAGAGTCCCCGAGGCAAGTCCTTGCAGAGATGGGGAGTGGCCAAGCAAGCATGTAGCAATCCTGCCAGCTAGTGGCCATTCAAAGTATGGGTCTACACCCAGGACACTACAGCCTAGGACCTAGGTGCTAACTACTCAGGTTGACTCAGAGTCAGAGGGCATGGGCATCACCACTTTCCTTTAAACAAGGTGAAAGGAAAGGAGGCTTAGAGATGAAGTGATGTGACCAAGGTGTTGATAGAGTGGGGATTAAAATCTGGTCTCTCTTGGATCCTTCTCATCTTAGACATTTACTAAGCACATTCAGCAACAATGACAAACAGGCTACCATATGCAAGATGATTTTTTTCCCCCTCTCACAGCAATACTCCAGAGAAGACACCTTTTGGCCTATATTATCGATGATAAACTGAGACCAGAGAGATTACTTGTCCAAGGCTTCACAGCTATTTGGTAATAAAGTTAGCATCTACCAATAATAAGGTGGGTCCCTGAGGCCAAAGTATCAAGCCCTGACAATATATTAGCAGATGCAAGTTATTTTTATTCTCTGTCAGTTTACTCCAAATACTAGCTATAAAATAAATAGTTTTCATAAATACATATTTAAAAACTATTGTTTTGACCATAATTAAGACCAACATAAGTTAAAAAAAAAAAAAAGCCATCATGGAAGAAGTGATATTAGAGATGGACCTTGAAGGACTGACAGGTTTTTTATTTTATTTTATTTTTAAATAAATCTTAATTGTTCAGATTATTACAGTTGTTCCTCTTTTTCCCCCCATCACTCCCCTCCACCCAGTTCCTACCCTACCCCCTGCCCTTACCCCCCGGACTGACAGGTTTTCAAAAGTCGAATGTTCTGGGAATAAAAGGCATTTGGAGCATGCTACTCTTCATGTGTAAGACAGAAGAAATAGAATGAACCAGAAGACAAAAAAGTTGGTTACCTATGTTAACATAAAAACATTCAAACCTGTAAAGAACTTTTGTGAGTTTATTTGAGCCGAACTGTCCACAATTGCCGGGAAGCAGAACCTCAACGGATTGAGATAATGCTCCGGAGAATGGCGGGTTTTCCTCTGGTTTTATACATTGCAGCCAAAGGTGGGATGTAGGTGGGTTACATGAAATCCATTGGTGATAGACTAGAGAGATGGGAGAAAGCAAAGCGGGGAAGAGGGGAACCTCTGGGACTGGATAAAAAGTAAGATGATAGACACATACTTAGGTGGGTGAATGAACAATTAACATAATAACAATGAAGGGATTTGTGGTCTCTGTCCTGGTGCCCAGGCACATTAGGTTGTGCCCCAAGGGGTTCGGAAAAAGGGAAGTTACAAGTTACCCAGACATTTCAAGGATACTTTATTATAGATGCAAAAAGACAGATAGGTTCAGCTAAGGTACAGGTTGACCTTATTAGTGAAGATACCGGCCTAGGATGTAACTACCCACCATAACTGCTTATAATTCAAGTTTAATTTCAGACCATTCTTTGTGATTACTTTAGGTCTCTGAGTTTGCAAGACCACCATGCAGGCCTTCCCTGAGCTTGTCAGGTGAGCATGTGGCCCCTTTCGTCCACACCTACAAGGGGTTGTGGGAGGTAGGGACCTACGTGTTAGAAGGACTATAGGAGGGTATGGCACTTTGCTGAGTATACATTTTTGTATTGTTCTGATTTTTGTAAGCATTTTAAGACTCTAAAACAAATCATTAAGAAAGAGGAGGACTAAACCTGAAAGCAAATAAGAACAAATTAAACTAATTGTATTTTAAATGAATGATATAAGTCTTCTAGAAGGGAAATAAGAAAAGAAAAGGAAAAGGAGGAGAAAGAGGAGATTCAAGTTAATTAATGAATACAGTATTTGACTATATACCCTTAGGTGTGGACAGGGTAGGGTGTGTATGAATGCATGTGTTGGGTGGGTGGAAGGGGATGAGAACCGGAAGTAAATCCTGAACTCTTTTTAGTAGTTTTGTTTATTGTAGTAGTATTGGTAAAGACATTCTGAGACTATCTATACCAGGGGTCCTCAAACTTTTTAAACAGGGGGCCAGTTCACTGTCCCTCAGACCGTTGGAGGGCTGGACTATAGTTTAAAAAAAAACTATGAACAAATTTCTATGCACACTGCACATATCTTATTTTGAAGTAAAAAAAACAAAATGGGAGCAAATACAATATTTGTATTTGCATGAGGCCCGAGGGCCATAGTTTGAGGACCCCTGATCTATACTAATAAAAGGGTAATATGCTAATTAGACCTGGTCGACTGGATGTCTTCCGGACGTCCGACTTCCTTTAAGACAAAGCTACGGGGGCTGAGGCAGAGGCGGTTAGGGGCAATCAGGTCAGCAGGAGAGCAGTTAGGGGGTGACCAGACCGACAGGGGGACTGTTAGGGGGCAGCAGGCAGCAGGGAGGCAGTTAGGGGATAACCAGGCCAACAAGCAGAGGCAGTTAGGCGCAATTAGGCAGGCAGGTAGAGTGATTAGGGGGCGACCAGGCTGGTAGGGGGGAAGTTAGGGGGCAACCAGGCCGGCAAGTAGAGGCAGTTAGGGGAAATTAGGCAGGCAGTTAGGCAGGCGAGCAGTTAGGAGTCAGTAGTCTTGGATTGTGAGAGGGATGTCCAACTGTCGCTTTAGGCCCCATCCTACAGGGATCAGACCTAAACTGGCAGTCGGATATCCCCTGAAGGATCTCAGACTGGAGAGGGTGTGGGCCAGGCTGAGGGACATCCCCCACTCCCCCGCCTGGTGCACAAATTTTGTGCACTGGGCCTCTATTTTTAGATATAAGACTGAGCAAATGAATAAATATGATGTTTTTGGGAACCAGGATTTTCTCTGTGGGTAAAGGGATATACAAGTATGGAATATGAAAAAGCAAGAAAAAAACTGTAGGTATGAATTGGAATTGGAAGAATGGCTTGATTTCTTAAAAAAAATGTGTGTGCGCATTTTTATATGCCTATGTGTTTTAATTGTTATATATTTATGTACATATGCATATTTGTGTGCAACTATATGTATAGAGTCCCTAGCTCTGCCTGAAAGAGCCAAGAAGCAAAGACCTCCTCTCCCCCGACGGTAGGAGTGAGCATACATATAACGCAGGTCTTGATCTCTACTACCATTCCCCTTAAAAGGAAAGTAGGGCTCATTAGAAAAATGGCTGATTTCAGAATTGAAGCAGGGTAGGTAAAAAATGGACCTGTGACATCTTGTTATACATAGAAAGGAGATGCTTTTAAAAAATGTCACAAGGACACAGGAGCTAGCTTTGAAGGGTTTCCACTAGTCAAATCTGGGAGAATTTAAACAACAAAAGAATTAAGTAGAGGAATAAATCCTAACCCATTGAAAATTATAGTAATTCATCAGTCCATACTGATGATACTGGAGGTGGGGGAAGGAAGGATTCTTGCTTACAGTAGAATGCCAAAGATGGACTGTTCTGGAGTTTAAAAAAAATCACAAATTTTGCAGCCCATCTTAGTGAAGATTGGATTAGGCAAGTATCATCAATAGTTCTAATCTGGAGGGAAATTTTGCTTAGGAACAGGATATATTTGTATGGTCTTTTAGTGTATTCTCACAGATTGCTTATGAGTTGCAAAGAGGAATAAAAAGCAATAAATACAGAGGAGAATTCAGATAACACCTTGACCAGGTGATCAAAGCTAACATCTTTAATGAATGACAGAAGTCATGGGGCTCAAAATATGATACCCAGAGGACATAACATCACCTATGCATATGCTGGCTGAGAATAAATTTAATCACACAGAAACATAAGAAAATCATAAAATGACAAACTTTCTGGTTGTGTGTGTGTGTGTGTGTGTGTGTTTTAAAGGGAGGTAGGACTGTATTCTTCAAAAATGTTAATGTCATAAAACTATTCCAGACTAAAGGAGGCTGAGGAGACATGATAGCTAAATACAGTTTGTGAAGCTAGACTCGATCCTGTATTGAGGGGGAAATGCTATAAAGACATTTGTAGATCAACTGATAACATTGAATATGGACAGTAGATTATATAATTATTTGAGAGACTATCTCTCTTTTCAAGTAATACACATTGAAGCACTTAGGGGTAAAGAACCATGCTGTATAGCCATATACAACAAGGTAAAATATTAACAATGGGCAGATCTGGATAAAGACTGTATGGGTATTGATTTGTACTATTTTTTATTTTTGCAAATTTGAAATTATTTCTAAATAGAAAGTCAATTCAAAAATGGCATATTTTATACTAGTGTTAAAAATAACAGAAGATGATTTAGAACAATGAATGCAAATTATATGGCAGTTAGAGAAATATTTCTATAAAACATATGCTGGATTTACTAAGTAAATAGAAAACAAGCTTTTAGTGTTGTACAATAGTTGTTTAAAGACACAGCTTAAATGTCTTCTCTTCCTGGTCCATCTGTTTCTAATGCCACAGGAAAAGTTATAAATATTTTGAAATGAATTAACTTGAAAAAAACAATTTAAAAGTTCTCATTCTTAAAAACAAATAGCACTGCCTATTCAATCAGTTATAATGTGACATTTGTTTGGCAAAAGTAAACAAGACTAATGCAGAGATAAATAACAAAACTAATTTCTTAGATGACTAGCAAGTCTAATGGAATCTATTTTCAAATAAGAAATACTTAAAAATATACACAACTAATTGTCTTAAGTGGGAAGTGATAATTAATGTTTAGTGTCAAGGGACAAACATCCTCCAAAAGATATGTTTTCCCCTTTCAGTTGTGCATTGTTTATTTTGAGCATTGTTCGTGATATCAGATGCCTTTTGTGTGCTTCTCACTTGTCTCGAGGCCTTTGGCAACTTGTTCCAGCCCCAGGTGCTGAGCAACCAGCTATGCAGGAACCGGGACCAGTTCCACAGCACAACCTGAATCACTTTGCCTTCTACCCTCTCTGCATAGTCTCACCTTCTATTATTAGATACTAATATGAGACCCCAAAGACATGCTTACTGTTCACATTGTGCAACTCAGACGGATGGAGAGAATTATTACCCCGCTGGGTGAAACTTGGACAATGGCAGATGGAGCCAATCTAGACGAACTGTTCTCAGAAAGAGCTTTTTACATGGCTTTTTGGTGGAAGGTACTATAAGATCTAGGAATTAATTAATAGCAAGAGGTGGCCTGTTCAGCAGTACATCTTCTTGGATTGGCTCTCATGGTTTCCCTGCCTCCTTTTTCTTTTCTCTCATTCTTGCTCCCTGGGATTACAGTCTATAATAAAGTGATAGCATGTAAGCCTCGTTTCAGGCTCTTATTTGTGGGGAATCCACGTTAATATACTTATTAGTTGCTCAATGAATATTTAAAAATATGGGAAAATCAAAAGTATTTGGTTTATATTTTTATTTTGAGGCTTAGCACCCTCTAGTGGAAACTATTTTTCACTTTGTCATACCAAGACAGCCCCCAAAAGGTTTTTGTTGTGTAGGGTTAAGCATTCCAAGGAAGAAATAGATCTGACTGATACAACAAGAGATGAAGAGAGTTGCATTCCTGAATTGGTCCATTCTAGGTGCCAGGGTTTTTACCTTTTTCTGTTGATACTTGGAATAGTACTTATAAAATGGAAATAGTTAAGACTTACTGAACCCAGATCGCATGATGTGAATTAAACATAGAAAAAATACTCATAATTCTGATTATTTTACAACAAGACATTTGATGGACCTTCCAGATCATGGGTCCTCAAACTTTTTAAACAGGGGGCTAATTCACTGTCCCTCAGACCGTTGGAGGGCCGGACTATAGTTTAAAAAAAAACTATGAACAAATTCCTACGCACACTGCACATATCTTATTTTGAAGTAAAAAAAACAAAACGAGAACAAATACAATATTTGTATTTGCATGTGGCCCGCGGGCCGTAGTTTGAGGACCCCTGTTCCAGATAATCTTCACCAAAAAAATAGATTTTCTTGAAATTATCTTATGTGGCTTTTCTCCTATGGGGCCTGTGTTTTTGTATCAAGCCTGTTGTTACTGAAAGCCCATAGGCTTGACCTCCGCCAATGTTCAGAACTAATTTTAAGTACGCTTTCTTTATCAATGAAACTTTGATTTTCTTAAATGTTTACCACATTCTGCTTGTTGTTAATCTCAGAAATTTTGTTCACCTGTGAGAGATAGTTATACTTTGTTTTCAGTACCCCATGTCCACTTATCCTTTTTTGTGGCAATGAAACATGATTTTATTTTTGGAATTAGTAATTCTTTTCCATTTTCAGCCATGAACTTTTTGAAGATGATTTAAGCCTCAGGCTCCAGGATATAATTAGCATATTTCATCACCTTAGTAACAGCAATTGGTCCAGGGTTGGGCATGTGCCCAAACCAAGACCATGAAGGCTAAAGAGATTTGATTTTGAATTTTTGTTCCATTTTGGGAGAAAATTTCCTGTTGTACTGAACTAGTACTGTGATGGTGTGAGCGTGAAGCCACCATGCAAAGTCTGAGAATGTAGCCAATCCAGAGAAAGTAGAATTGAGAGATGGATCCTGGTGATATCATCTGGTTCTTAAATGAGGCCAGTGGTGAAGTCAGGCCTTCTTATAGATTTTACAATTATGTAAGTCAATATCTTCTCTTCTTTGTTTAAGCTAGATTAATTGGGCTTTTAATTACTTAAAACAAAAAGATTCCTAATTGGTAAACTATTTAATTCTAAACTCACAGCCTTGTCTTCCAACTTGATTCTCTTTTAACATTCATTATCCTAGCAAATGCCATTATCATTCATCCAGTTGTGCTAGCTAGAACCCAGGGAGTCATCTTGACACCTTTCTCTTTCTCAAGCCCCATATCTAATTCACTAATGAGTTTTGGGTATTTTTCCATTTAAATATTGCCTCTACTACTCTTTGTTCAAGTTAGCCTTATCTTTGAAGTAGGCTACTAAACAAATAAAAAAATAAAACAAACTCCTAAATATCTCATGCATCCTTAAATCAGCTCTCCATTCTTTATCCAGAGGGATTTTTTTTCAAAGTATGAATCTGAACATATCACCCTCCTCCCATTCCAATCCTCTGATTAAAACTCTACTGTTGCCGAAACCGGTTTGGCTCAGTGGATAGAGCATCGGCCTGCGGACTGAAAGGTCCCAGGTTTGATTCCGGTCAAGGGCATGTACCTGGGTTGCGGGCACGTCCCCAGTGGGGGATGTGCAGGAGGCAGCTGGTCGATGTTTCTCTCTCATCGATGTTTCTAACTCTCTATCTCTCTCCCTTCCTCTCTGTAAAAAATCAATAAAATATATTAAAAAAAAAAAAAAACTCTACTGTTACTGTTAGGATAATGGAAACTTACATGAGAAGGTCTGGCTTTCACCCACCTGTTTAGTCTCATCCTATACCCCTACCCCAACCACTCGGCGCCACTGTACATGTTGATTCGTCTGCCTGATATTCTCTCCTCTTTTCAGTACTTAATTCTGATCTATTTGTGCAAATAAACCTCCTCTGGTCCCTTTGATTAAGTTCAATAATACTATTATAGCCTTTCATATCACTATGTGCTTATTTGAGGTCTGTCTCAAATTAGGGGTGATTCTTCTTTCTTGAGCACATTATTATTATTATTTTAAAATATATTTTTATTGATTTCAGGGAGGAAGGGAGAGAGAGAAAGAGAGAGAGAGAGAGAAAGAGAGAAAGAGAGAGAGAGAGATCAATGATAAGAGAGGATCATTGATCTGCTGTCTCCTGTACACTCCTACTGGGGATCAAGCCTGTAACCCGGGCATGTGTCATGACCAGGAACTGAAGTTGACCTCCTAGTTCATAGATTGACCTGGTTCATAGGTCACAAACCAAGTTGTTATTATTATTATTATTAACAAGAATGAGATGTTGAGACAGAAACCAATAAAAAAAATTTACACATCCTTTTTGTCAAGTATGAAAAGCTGTGTTCAAACTATACTTAAATAGTACCTGCACTGTCACTTGTCTGAGGTGGTCCTGATCCAGAACTGGTGCTGATGGACAGACATATGGTGGAATGGTGAGAGGAAGCAGTGAGGTGGGAGGAGGTGAAAAAGAGTTGATGTTGATCAGATAGACCAGGTGTCCTAGTTGTTGTGTGTTTTGTTTTGTTTTTTGTTTTTTTAATATACCTGCAGAATGGGAAGAGGCTGATCTTATTAACCCTGGCTTGAAGCAAAAGCTTTGTGATTTCTCTCTAATGTCCAAGTATGACACCATCATCCTAGAGTAGACTTAATAGATCTTGTAGCAGCTAATGGAATGTGTTGCTCATATCTCCCTTAAAGTGAGAACATGCTGCAAAGGGAGTAATTAACTGAGAGCCTCCAGGTGCTGTACCTTTGGGATCCATTGATGTGTCCATGAGAAAGAGGCTATGTGCTCCCTGGGCTGCTCTAAGCCAATAACTGAGCATGGCAGATATGCTAGAGTTGAGCCATGCTTGCCCAACACAGGACTCTTCTAATGGGCATACTTTGCTCCCGGATGCTCCATTGGCCTGGTTAAGACTTTCTGAGATCTGCATGCAGTCTGGGGGGCTCTGTCTACCTACTCATCCTTCCTCTCTCCTTTCACAAGTGTCCAAGAGCATCATGGTCTGAATGCTTTTCCCATCCACTACTGCTCCTTCTCCTTCATTCTTTATAGTTGTTACCTCCCAATTAACCATTTGCTTCTTTAATTCTATCTGGTTATGTGCTTCTTAGAGGATCTGAACTGAAATACACATTCAGTTGGGAGCTGCTTGTAGAAGAAAGGGGCGTGGAATGTTTTCCTCTCTCCTTTTGTCATATCTGGAGGGAAGAGAGTAGAAAAAGTGTTGGGGGAGCAGATCCTTTCTCAACCTGCTGGATGTTGGTGATGGCTGTATACTTCTCAATTGATCATCACCATTTATTACATTCATTCCAAATCTGATGAGGGAGGCCAGTAGATCTAGATGGTGATGGACTTATCTCTGAGCAGCTGCCGGAGCAGCTGTGGTTTCTGTGAAGTTTTTGGTTGCATTTTCTATCTGACAGCCATCTTACCAACAACTCTGAGAACATGGTCCATTTGGCAAAAGCCTTTACTTCCATTCCTATCCATCTTTTGATGTCCCTGTGTTCCTTATCCTGAGATTGGTGGGTATGGTTTTGATCTAATTATTCATGCCTTTCAAGAAACATGGTGTGTGTGTGGGCGGGGGGGAAGGGGAGGGGCCGAGAGAGGGGGGTGAGTAGTGTTGGGGCCTGAACCTTGCTCCCTTCTGCCTGATTTTGTCAATACTCATTCCTCCCTCCCAAAATTCCTTTTGCAAAGTTTTGGTAGCAAACCCTGAGTGAGGCTCAGCAGTTAAGCACTTGGCAAGCACGGTGAGTCTCTTCCTCTTGCAGTTCAACTATAATACAACTATCAGCCTCATGGAGCCCCAAGCCAGAAATGAGGAGTGGGAATTCACGCAACAAACTCTAACATCCAGGAACTTGAATGTCACCAAAAAAGAACTTTTCCTATTCTTCAGCTCATTTTTATTTTTATCTCTCTTCCCCTAGCAAAGGTTTGCTCAGACTTTCCTTTTGGACTCACATGGTAAATTCTTCTTTGAGCTTAATCTCTTAATCTAGGACATTTTGGAGTAGGGATAGGAAGAGCCAGGAGAGGAAAGTAAAATTGTTGTCTTAAGTGGCTGATGCAGGTTAAATGTATGTCTTGCAAATTACATACAGTGCCAACCTTAGTTGAGTTATGAGGATTAAATAAGATAATACATGTATAGTGTTTAGAATAGTATCTACACAGAATAAATAATCAGTAATATTACTTTCCATTGATAAAAAATTTAGCTGAAAATAGAAAATAATTTAATCACCCTAGCCAGTTTTGCTCAGAGGATAGAACATCGGCCCACGGACTGAAGGGTCCCAGGTTTGGTTCCAGTCAAGGGCACCTTGGGGTTAGCAAATCACAGCCTACCACCTGCCTTTGCAAGTACAGTTTCATTAGAACACGCCCACTGTGATTCATTTATGTATTACCCATAGCTGCTAGTAGTTGTGATACCGACCATATGGCTTTCAAGTTGAAAATATTTCCTATCGGGGCAGTAATCTTGCTGAAATAAGCCACTCTTTTAACTTTTTTTCATTTTGTACAACTCCTCAGAGAGCCTCTCTAGTTGTTAGATGGGATGCTTTCCAATTCATGAATCACTTAATAAAGCCAATTGGCTCTTAACAAACAAAAACAAGTAAACAAATAAAATATTTCCTATCTGGCCCTTTAATGAAAAAAACTTGTCTACTTCTGTTCTTCGGTGTAATTATTTCTGCACAAGAATGTCCCCAACCAAAACACACAGGTGAGCTTCTCAGACCTTCTGTTAGAGACTGATCTCTGGCCACTTCTGAAGAGAAGGAATGGAGGCATACTTTTATTTTCTAGATTATTCTAATTGGTTATAGGAGCAGGAAGAATGGGCAACAACCAGTGCTGCTGCTGGAGAATCTACCACCTCCTATCCCTTGGCCCTATTACAAGTTTATTTTTAAATATGTGGGCTTTAGGACCCAGTTTCCATCTTCTTTTTAGATTATATTGATATGATACTATCAATTTGACTGGAAAGGAAGAGAAGGATGGTCGGATTTTTTTCTTTCATCTATTTTTTGCTTCCATTTGGCAGCTTTTCCTCTCAGCTTTGGGATTCAGCACTTTCTATGCTCTTTTAATATTAATACTCAACACAGCAGGGGGCAGCTTTTGAAGTCTGCCTGAAATTTTGCAATTGCTACTGCTCAGATTTGCTTCAGAGTTTCTTTACTGGTTGATTATGACAGACTTTCTCACTGTCTCCTTCACAGGTATTATCTTCAACTTCATATTTTCCTTGTGTCTCTCACCAGTGTTTTGCAAATTTTTAAAAATCTCTATTTTCCAGTTCACTAAATCTCTCCATTGCAGAATCTAATCTGTTGCTTTTGAATTTCTTTCTTCATTTCATGAATTTTTATTTGATTCTGTTGTATTTCTAGGTGGCAAATTCTAAGCCTATTGTGTCTTTTTAATATTTTCAATATGCTATTTTTGAAGCATATTAAACATACTTATTTAATACTTTGGGTCTGATTATCCCAATATCTATTCTTTGTTGTCTTATTCTGCTATTTTTTCTGTCTGCCAGCTTTTATTCATCGTGTTTTGTTTCCTTCTCAGTTTTATCATTTTTATTTTAAACCTCCTATCTTAGAAAATTATCTCCAAGAATTTTCTTTGATTCTGTGATTAAAATTAATTCATCTAGAGCAAATTTGATTTTTCGGCCAGGTTTCTGGGAGTACTCAAATTACCCTTGGTCTAGGTTTTTTAAATACATGTGTAGTATGGTTTTTGGCTCTCAAATCATGAGAATGCAGATTTGTATGAGGACTTCTCTTTGGAGACATTTATTTTTCTTCTGTTTTTCATATTTTTCCTTTTCACGCAAAGCTAAGGTTGAGAGTGTCTCTATATGTAGAGGTAGTTTCTAGTTCAACCAGTGAGGGTATTGCCCTTTAGTGGTCCTAACTTCCCAAAGAGGTCTTTGATCCAACCTCCCACTCTGCTTAGGCTCCTGTTTACTGTCAGTAGCCCCTTTAAATTCAGATTTTAGGCCCAGCCAGCATGACTCAGTGGTTGAGCATCAACCTGTGAACCAGAAGGTTATGGTTCGATTCCCAGTCAGGGCACATGCCCGGGTTGTGGGATGGATCCCCGGTAGAAGACGTGCGTGCAGGAGGCAGCCGATCAATGGGTCCCTCTCATCACTGATGTTTCTATCTCTCTCTCCCTCTCCCTTCTTCACTGAGATCAATAAAAATATATTTAATTCAGATTTTAAGCACCAGGAACAGTAAGTGCTTCCAAGGAAAATGTGGGCTCTGGCACTAACTTAAATTTTTGTGCACTGTGGGAGTCCTCTGAACAATTCTGTTCCTTCCACCAGCTGTTATATACCCAAAATTTTGTTACATTAAAATTTTTTTTTAGCATTTTCTGTTGTGCTGTCTGGAAGGGATTTCACCTCTCAGGTTTATATAGACATATTGCCAGGAATGCTCATTTATTTAAAAAGACTCTTTTTATCTAATTTCATATGTTTATCTTTCATCCTTCTTCCCCTACAACATCTCTGAATTTTTCCTTCAATCATCATGTTTTCTATTCTCATTCTCTTTCAAATCCTCTACACCTTATACTCAGATTATTGCAGCGACCTCCAATATAGACCCCCCCACATCACTTTCAAGTTTATCCTGCATGTCATAGCCAGAAATCTACCTAGATAAACAAAATGCAAAATAGTTAGCAGCAGCATTTTGTTTCAGCACCTTGGAAAACAGCTCAGAATAAATCATCAACAATCCAAGAAAAGGAGATTATGTTGTTAGAGGAAACCTATAAGTGTGTGTGTGTGTGTGTGTGTATGACAATCAGATAAGTCAAGAGGCTGCCTCTAGGATCAGAGAGAAAGGAGAGATCAAAGCTGACTGGATAAAGGAGTGGGATTCTCAATGGCTTTACAAAAAAAGATGGTTTCTCAGTCAAGTCTTGAAGTAGTTGTTATCCAGATGGAAAAGAGGCAAGAGAAGGTATTATAGGAGCAGAAACAGTATGTGCAAAGACACCACCGCTTATGGTTTATTTGGAGATAGAAAAGTTGAATAAGGTATGGAATAGAGGACACTCCAATGGTAGAAGATATAGTTGCAATTTGGATTTCTGTTCTGCAGAAATATATAACAAGGATAACACTTATGTAGTTCTTTCCTATATTTTTCATAGTTCACCATCCCAGCAGATTGATAGAGAGGTAGTCATTTAACATTAAAGAAAGTTAAATTGTCTTTACTGTATCTTTCCAAATGGGTTTTGAGTTTCTCCTTGAATGCCTTTAGTAATA
Organism: Myotis myotis; assembly: GCF_014108235.1. Taxonomy (NCBI): domain Eukaryota; kingdom Metazoa; phylum Chordata; class Mammalia; order Chiroptera; family Vespertilionidae; genus Myotis; species Myotis myotis. The sequence goes on from NW_023416324.1 coordinate 48,348,862, forward strand.
GACATCATGAAGCAATTGTTAAGTCTGGGTTCAGAGTCAAATTGTCTGGGTTGAAATACTAGCTCACTGCTATAGTAGACCAAAACAGACCTGCTGCTCTAAAGACTCAAATGGGCACACTGGTCAAGCAAGAACCAACATATGGAAACAATTACATTTGGTAACAGTGGCCCAACCAGAAATGATGAATCTGGAGCCTCCATACAAGGGCCTAAACAATGCGATTCCTTCCCAGCCTCAAAAGAAATAAAGGGCAAGTAGAGTTTTGCAGATTCTTCCAAAGGGGAGGATCTGCACAACACATGACGTGCTGAAATTACTCTAATATATATATATATAATTGATTTCAGAGCGGAAGGTAGAGGGAGAGAGAGATAGAGACATCAATGATGAGAGAATAATTGAGTGGCTGCCTCCTGCAAGTCCCACACTGGGGATCGAGCCCACAAACTGGGAATGTGCCCTGACTGGGAATTGAATCATGACCTCCTGGTTCATAGGTCGATGCTCAATCACTGAGCCAGGCCAGCTAGGTAAAACTACTGTACTTTTGGCATGCTTCCTAGAAAGACTTATTTCCTTCCCATCTTGTTCTTACGTGTATTTTTTGCATTGCTTACTAGTTGAAGCAATAGTAAAACAACAAGAAAGTTAACCTTAGCTCACTTAGTGTAAACAGTCTCGATAATATGAACTAAGACCAGCCTTTGCATGGCTTAATCACTTACAAATTATGATTAGCTCATTTGTAAAATGGGACTGATTTGAGGATTAAATGAGATAATGGTTGCAAAGTGCCTGGATCATAGAGAGTATGAACTAAGGCTGATATTATTATTAAGTCACTATTTCACATGGTTACCCATTCCATCTGCACCTGTTCTTTTTTATCCAGAATCAGATAGCCATATCTATCTCTACATCTTGGATATGGTTCATTTTATAGAATGAATCAAATTCATCCTTCACAGCTATTCTATTTTCACGTTACATCATTCAATTTATATATCCAAAATCAGCTCCCTCAGTCTTCCACATTTTAGTCCCTGGCCCTCTAAATACATTTTTTTATTGTCACAAATGGGAGATACTACTAGCATCTAGTGGATAGAGGCCACAGATACTGCTAAACATCATACAATACACAGAAAGCTTCCTAAAACAAAGAATTATTAGGTCCAAAATGTGCTGAGATTGAGAAACCCTCATTTGAATTTAGCTTTATTGATTTATGATCAGTTAAGAGAAGGTCTAAAAGTGTACCAAAGCAAGCTGATTGTATTTTCTCTCTGTTTTGTTTTTTTTTTCTGTTAATGGACCCAGCTTTTAAATAAAAGAGCACTTGAGCTGAAAAAAAAACAACACCCCCATGCACAAATAAAACCTGATAGCCCATCTCCTTTTAGTACCAGAGTTCCTTCTACTTATATTGACAGCTGTTAGCCAAGTACCAGCCACCCTCCTCCTCAGCTGGGATAAAGTTGTACTCATTACATATTCATACTTGCAATGTCATTCTTCACTGAAGAAATTCAGGGCACATCATTAATTAAAGCAATGAATTCCCCAGAAACAACACTAATTAAACCTCAAAATCAAAACAGCATAAAAAGCAGACCTCATTTTTCCATCCTATCTGAGCAACTGAGAAAAATCATATGGCTTTATTAGGCCAAGTGGGGGGTATGGTAGGATTTATCAAAAAGGCAGACCAGCCTCCTTCATTTATTCTTCCTTCTTCTTCTTTCTTGCTGCTGGTTCCAAAAATAAACCATAAGCAAAGCTGCCAAGAAGCAAATAGCTGGTTGATAATGGTAGTGCTGTCACCTATATGGCATGTTTTATCTTCTGTGAAGAAGTGGTGGGATTCCAGAGCAGCAGGAGGGTTAGAGTTTAAGGAAGCAGAGATCCACTCTGCTGACCTAGACAACCTTGGTCCTCTGCTTTTCTACTCCATACTTGATACTTGGGCATAGTCTAACTCCCACATATTTGCTGATTACTTCCATGTCTATATTTTTTCATTATAGGAACTATGCTGAATGCTTTGCATGCCTCACCTTTTTTAATCCTTCAATAACCCAATGTATTCATATTCACATTTTCTAGACTATGAAATGAATGTTTAGAGAAGTAATTTGTCCAAGATTATATGTATAGTTAGTGCAAAAGCTCCAACTCAAATCTTTTATCCCCTGTTCATTCTCAATCACACTGATTCAGGTTCCCATTGTTTCTCATCTGAATTATTGACCCAGTTTCCTAACTAGACTCCCTGGTCTTGCTTCCTTTCATGCCATCCTACACTCTGCAACCAGAATAATCTTTCTAAAATGCAGACCTAGTAAACTCCCTTAGTTAGTCTAACTAAATGGTTTGTGGTTCCTTGAATTCATCAGGCTTCATGTCCTTATCATGTTGTTTCACTAACTGACATTTATTTTCCTTACAAATTAGCTGAAAGGGTTAGCCATATTGACTAGGACAGTAGCCATACCTTTCTTAAAATGCAGACTATGTTACTTGCCTTAATAACATCTGAAAAAAAGAGAGAAAAGTTAAACTTTTGGAATAATCCAAGCATGTTTGTGAAATAATTTTCCATCCACAACATTGAAATACTGTTTTTACTTTTATCAATTATTCAATGAAAGGGACTTCCTTAGGCCTTACCACTTTAGCATTGGACTGTAATGAAGTTTATAGCTTTTCCACTTACCCTGTCTCTAAAATGTTAAACTTGAAATTTTTTTAGTGTTCTGAAGGCACCTCAAGTCATATTTCATTCATCTTCTTTACCCTGAAAAATTAAATACATCTTCAGAGTACATGTATCTGTGGGTATACCAATTGATACCTCTCTCTTGTCTTCTCATTTGGTGGTATAAGTCCACTAACCTTTTTACCTATTTAGTTCAATCCTTTAGGAGGTGCTGCACTCAGGAAAGTCCAGTCCTTTTGAATCTGTCTTACTTGCCTCTCTTGAAGGACATAAATGAGACTGGAGAGTATATCTCATAGCAACTCATAAAATCCCTGGCTGCTTTCTATAGTGCCAATGACTTGCCTCTAGTCTATACCATTCCATCCCTACACTCCCTTCTAAAGTCCTCCCTCAATTCTTTTTGCTCCCTGACTTCCTCTGTACCCACCTATCAGTTTGCAGCTCTCTCCAGATAATAACCCAAGCAGCTGTTGTACTTTCTTTACCTCCCACCTTCTGGGGACTCCATACATGAACTCAAAGTACTGGTCTGGCAATATTGTGAGAGCAGGAGGGGAGGGGACAAAGTGGGCAAAACCAGGTCACTTAATACTGTAATAATTTAGTCCATCACAATCACAGTATTTTGCTTCTCCTTGGTAATTATGATTTTGGTAATGTGAGGAGCCTCAGACATCAGATAGCCCACTTTTCTAATATATATAGTTGAGGAGACAACAGATGCTCAAATAGGTGTAGCTTGCCCATGGTTACACCACTGGTCAGTGTAATAGATAAGCCAGATCTTCTGACTTGGAGGTCAGGATAGCTTCTGGCATTCTATGTTGTTTCAACTCCTCACTTAGTGCTAAGTGCAGTGCCTTTTGCAAAATGTGTGCTGGGTAAATGTGGGAGCAAACAAAAACGATACAATTTAATGATTGCAGTTAAAGTAGGATCCTTCTCTCCAATGCACCAGGCCAGAGGAACCAGGTAGAGAAGCAAAATCAGGTCTGTCTGCCAGTCTGTTTAGGCTATTGTAATTATGATATTTCATTATGGATTCCTTGAGGATCTACTATTGTATTTTAATAATATAATGAACCTTTAAAATGAAGGTAAACACATCCCACTTTACCCCAAATGGCCTTTTTAGTTTTCATTGGGTGTGCTTTAATGTAATAAAAATAGTAACAATAATACTAATAGTATCATTACTGATTGCATAATATATGCCAGGTCTCCCATTAAATATGTATATTCTCCCATTTAAGTTAATTTTCAAAATGACTCCATGAAATGTGAATATATGTATCTACAGACTGGGGAACTGAGGCTCAGAGAAATAAGATAAGTTATGTCACTCAGTAAATAGCAGCGCCACGGTTTAAACCCAAGCCATCTGGTCTCCAATAGTCTTCTCTTTTACTCCCTGCCATACAGGCAGAAGATGACTCTATTTCCCTCATTGGCCTTGTCTTAGTATAGTTCATTCTTTCATTCAAGGAGCTTCTATTTGTGAGCGCTGGGACAGGTGATAGGAACACAATGTTGAACAAAATATTTTTCTGCTTTAAAGGAGACTATGTAAGTCAGCAATTGAAGTGCAGCATAAGAAAGTGCGTTCCTAGAGGTACAGATGTGATACTCAGGCACCAGGGGGACATCAAAACCAGAGGGAACAGGGATGGCCAGGCAATACTTGCAGTGGGGGGGGGGGGGGGGGGTTTGGGATGAATATTTAAGAAGAAATATGTGTGAATTAGGGAAACAGTGTGTGTGAGGACATGGAACATGGTGAACTTAAGGAGTGGTGAGTAATTCAGACTGGAGGGAGGGAGCCAAGTGGGGCTCAGCAGAGAGAGATGGAGAGGCAGTCCGGGTTGGTCCTGCACAGCTGTTTGAACCATGTTGAGTGGTTTGGAATTGATCCTGAGTATGATGAGAAGCCACAGCCAAACTTTTATCAGAGAAATGAAGTAGTCAGAGATGGTGTAGGGAGTGGACTTGTAATCAGGTGGGGTTGTGGAAGATAGAACGGCGGGAAAAAGTGTTAGGTGGGGATGGGAGACGGGACTGGGCCACTATAGGAGATACTGCTGTAATCCAGGTTAAGAGGGAGGAGAGTGGAATTGAGGCCCATGGAAGGAAAAATAAAAAGGAGAAAATGGGTTTCCAAAATCTGAAACACTTTCTTTTGGCTGCCATGGAGACTGGCCAGGTGTCCAAAGTTGTTTGCTTCACTGACATTTGACTCTGCCCCTTGCTCAGGAAGACTTCCTTGCATGTGCTGTCTATTGAAAAAGAAGAAACAAGCCCAAATATGAAGTGAACCACAAAAAACTACGACCAAAAAAGAACCAACCAAAGGACCCGAAGGAGGTCAATCTTTTTCTTTTCACCCTAAGCCTTGTGTCTCTGTTCCCTCTCCAGTCTTTCCCTTTGCCTCCTCACTCTTACCTGACTTTAACATACGGTGCCCCCTGGTTAAAGATCTCAGGAGGGCAAGAAGCTGAAAGGACAGCCCAGCTTAACTCCAGAATATGGGCATTGCAAAGCTTGGCCTTTGAAAAAGAGCTGCTTCTCGATCCAAACACACTGCATCAGAGGGAGGGGTGAATTAGGGGAAGCTCAGCTTTTGCTGTCATAATGTTCCTTGAACAAGCCTAAGTACTGCTTGAGAAGAGTATCTGTGTTTTTCTACTGATATATGGCTATTAGTCTGGACCCAGGCCCGTGAAGTTGCTGGATGCTAATGACCTTTTATTTAGAAAACATCTAAAAAAAGGTTCTCAAATTATGCAATCCCCATTGCCAAAAAGCTTTCTGTGGCCTTTTGAGCAAAATGAAGAAAAATGGCACATAAATTCACATCCATTTTTCAATGTAAATTGCCATTTTATTAAGAATGGAATCTACAACAAGGCAATCATAATTTAAATTAATGAACCCTCAGGTAATGCTTGATGTTGCCAATTATTTTTTCATATAATATGAAATCTCTGGGTTCATAAATAACATTCTTTCCCTATTCAGGAAAAACCATGCTCAGCAATGTGTTATTCATGACTTAATTATTCTATAGATGCTTCATTCATATGCATGCAGATATATCTGGCAGCATTGCATTTTAATGAAGATGCTGAAAGGCAGCAGGCTATAATTTCTAACAGAGAATTCTGTCAGGATTGAACAATAGCAGTGCCTGGAAAGGACTGGGAAATAGCATAGCCCAGAAAGAAAATTAAAAATCCATTTAAATATTTTAATTATAATCTTCATTAGTGAAATTTTGAAATCCTTTTGCACATTCAGAGCTTCTATAGTTTGGGAGCTATTTTTGTTGGAGGAGAATAATTTTGAGGAAGAAAAATATTTTCAAGATTCCATGGATTGAGGTACAATCTCTTCCTTGGGAGCACGGGACTAGGTCTCTGCCCCTATCCCCTGTACCTCCTTATCCTGACTTATTTTTATTGAAGTACTGGGGTCAAAATAGCCAATTAGGTCAACCTTGCAAGGGACAATGAGAGGAAAAAGGTGGGGGGATTATTTCAGGGTTTTTGTGTGTGCTGAATACACATATATGAGGTGTAGGATTTTAGCACTAGTTGGATGCCCCTCAAATTCCCATCCTTTGACCCTTCATAAAGCTCAGTTTGACTAAAAACAATTAAGACTTACTTGAACTATGAGGATTGCCAGAGTTTTTTGTTGTTGCTGTTGTTATTGTTTTTTAATCCTCACCCAAGGATATTTTTTCCATTGATTTTTAGAGAGAGAGTGGAAGGGAGGGAGAGGAGGGAGAGAGAGAGAGAGAATTCTATTTTCCCATTGATTTTTAGAGAGAGTGGAGGGGAGGGGAGAGAGAAAAGCACTGCTGTAAGAGAGACACATCCATTGATTGCCTCCCACACACACCCTGGCACATACCTGCAGGTAGGTGCCCATGACTGGGAATTGAACCCCCAACTCTTCAGTTTGTGGGCTGACGCTTTAACCAGTGAGTCACACTGGCCAGGGTAAGAATTGCCACAGTTTTGTTACGGTTTCTCTCTCATTTCCCTAGAGAGGAATAAATATCAGAGAAAATGATAGCCTTGTTAAAAGCACAGGAAATAGCTAAGTAAATTGTGAATCAGGTCTACCTGTTCTATTATAGAATAAAAGCAAAACAGAAACCTATCACTACCATGTTCAGGTATTGTAGGAGAGCTATGAATATGCAAGTGACAGGGTATTTGGGGCATTTAGGAAGGTGTGGCATTTTCTGGAAGGGTGATGAGTAAGAGGAGCAGCTATCTATGCAATACCTGGGTTTCCTCCCACTCCTTTGAAATTGCTCTTGTTCGGGTCACTAGTGTTCTCTGTGTCAAATCCAGTGCACACTTTGCTGTCTTCCTTTGACTTTACTTCTCTCCATCTAATTCAACACGAATGACAGCTTCCTTTCTTCAAACATGCTTCTCTCATGACTCTTGATGCAATGCATTTCTACTTTTTAGACTCTTGTACTAGTATTCCCCCCCCTTTTTTAATTGTTAACCTTTGGTAAATAGAATTTAATATTTCTTATGTACTTGAATTTTTCATCTTTTTCTGTAATTTACATCTTTGATGAAGGAATTCCTTACATTTAAAAGTTTCTTTTTGCTTGTCATATTTTGAGGTAGAAACCCAACCTCTTTCTCCCCTATATGTATGACCAATTGTTCTAGAATTATTAATTGAATAGATCTTCTTTTCACCAATGGTCTGTAAAGCCAGCTCTATTGTGTATTGTATACCAAATATTTATGTAAGTATGGATCTATTTGTTTTCTATTACTGCATAACAAATTACCACAAATTTGCATTTTAACACAACACTCATTTACTTACACCCAGTAGATCAGAAGTCCAGACAGGCTTTATACCATTGTAATTAGCTAGTTATTTATAATAGGAAAGGAGCAAAGAGGGAAGGCCAGATATTATAGGCATGTCATTTGGCCAGCTGAAATTTCACACTCCCCAGGGAACACTGGCCTATTCCCTGCAAAATGTTGGGGGAAAGGATCCAACAAAGGGAAGGTAGGTAGACACATGCCAAGTAAAGCTGGGGTGACATAGGGAAGGTACTTGTCTGTCAGTCACACTTGGGGACAGAAATGCTTGGCCAGAATGAGTGCAGCCATTGCAAGCTCATGAAAATTTGGGAATACATAATCCCCTAAACACAGAAATTTGCTCTCTTGGTTCTCTTGTTGCTCCCTACTTCTGTTGTTCATGTGACTTTTGGCTCTTGGTTCTCTTGCATTTATTTGTCCATATGACCATGGCCATATAGACCCCACATGCAATGAACTAATGGACTGCAGTGAGAAACAGAAGCTAAGCTAACCTGATGCTGGACTGAACCTGGTTCCAATATGGAATGGAAACACTGGATACTGGCTTGGATTCTACTAGTAGCTCTACTGAAGCCCCAGCTACATTTATTTTATGACTGGACTAAGGGAAATGGGACTTTGGAAACCCAGGGGTGCAATTCCATGGAAATAAAGCTTCCTGCTATATCTCATCCTCCTGTGGGGAAATGCCTATTCCAGAGTTATCGTAATAATCACATACCCACTAGCAACTGGGGAGATGTTCCCTTCTCTCCTGTAACGGGCTCATCTGTATTCTCATAAGTGTTGAAACTGGTGTTGGCTGGGCCAGGCTTTCATTGGCATGTTTTGGAGCATAACCTGCTTTCAAACCCATCAGGAAGTTGGAAGAATTCAGTTACTTGAGGCTATAGGATTGAGGTCCCTGATTCCTTGACTATGAGCCTGGGGCCACTCTTGGCAACTCAAGGCCACCCATATTCCCTGCGGCTTCTCCTATCTTCAAAGCCAGCAACATGTCAAATTCTTTTCAAGCTTCCAATCTTTGAGTTCCTCATCTTCCACCAGTCAGAGAAAGATCTGTTTTTGAAGATCTTATTTGAGTATATTAGCTATATCCAGGTAATCCTCATTTTTCCACATAGTGTAACATAATCATGGAAAGGATATTTTATCATATTCTACCTTATCAAAGGGGAGGATATTATATACAGCAAGAATCATTGGGAGTAATTCGTAGAATTTTGCCTATCACAATCTGTTTGTGGGTTTTCTAACCATTGGTTTATCCCTGTGCCAGTATCCACATTGTCTAATCAAGTTATATGAAGAATACCACTGATATTTTAATAGAATTACATTGGATTTATATGGTTCCATCTTTTTTATATTGAATCTTTTTATTAAAAAGATGTGATACATCTCGGTATTTATAATTTTGTCCATAAATTGTGCATATCTTCCTTTTCATATGTCATAATGAAACATTACAGTGATTTCTGGCCCAAACAAAAATTTTGACTTGAAGTGGGACTTTTGGAATGAGGAGGTACACAGATCCTCTTCCTAAAAAACCAACTTTAAAACTAGACAAAATTCAAAAACAATCACTTCAGGGTTTTAGAAATTGACCAAAGGCACCCATCTAATTGAGAAGAATTGTGAGCCCTGGAATGGGTTCGCCCCGAGAGAAGAATTTATTCAAGTAAAACTAAGCATCAGTAATCACAGTGGGAGCCTGTGGCATTTTTATCCCCAGGCTTCTGCCATTCCTGACCCCATCTCTGCTGTTCAGTCATTTTCCTAGGGCAGGGCAAGCTCTGAGCACTGGAAGCCTTCTTATTAGAGATTTGTTTTAGAGCACAGTTAGCCTAGGGCATTTTCAAAACTGATAATGGGGAAATCTAGGAAAAATCGCAAACAATTTAAGAAAGCTGATATTCCTGCTAGCGTGAGGTCACAATACTACTTGGGCAAGCAACAGACTGATAGATGGGCCAGGAAATTGAAAGGGAAATCCAGAGATTGAGATAGTAATAGTCCTTCACGTGTGTTCACTTAGCCCTGGTGACTTAGAAGAGGGTATGCATGCTTGCGAACATACACTCACAGAGGAAAGATCAGATAGGGCTCGGCTATCTCCTTTTCCCTGACGAATGGGAAGCCTTGAGTAGGCAGAAGGAATAAGCTAGGGCAGACTTGTAAACTGCTTGAACTTTGATTATATTCCTTAAAAACCCACAGCTCCATTGGCAAAGAGTGGAAGTCTTCCTGGTTTAAAATGTTTATTCACAACATCTAATCAATCATTGGCTGACCACTAAGCTATGCTGAGCTCTAGGGAGCCAGGCCTAAAAAGAAACCACAAATACATTTTAAAAAACCTGAGTGACGATATGGCTGGCTGCATAATGTTGGGAAGACAGACTAGAGAGTTAATCCAGGCAAGTTATTAAAACAAAAAAAATCAGCAAAAACAACTACCCCTGGAGGGGATAAGAATCCAGAGTTGCTAATATATATTATTTAAAACTTCCAATTTAAAAAATTACATGGAAAAATAAATACTTAGGAAAGTGTGACCATACATACACAGGAAGAAAATCGAAGGGATTCAGGACATGTCATCAATATGTCACCTTGGCATATTGATGATTAAAGGCACTTAAATAACAGCAGGTGCAAGAAGGGCACTTGATTCACCTTTTTCTTTCTGAAAAACTCCCTTGTGAGAGCTGCCCTCCCTATACCAAGAGGAAGGGAACATTCTTATTACCAGAAATGGGAGTCAAGGCCAAGAAAATTAGTTACATTTCTGCAATTGCCACTCTTTGTTCAACCTAGTATATAAGTATTTAGGTTCTGTCACTTTTTGGATCTTCATTTCCTTATGAAGGCTCCCATGTCATATAAAGCTAATATGAAATAAACTTGTTTGCTTTTCTTGTTATTGTGTCTTATGTTAATTTAATTCTCAGGCCCAACTAGATTTTTTAAGAGGGTAGAGATAAGGGATTTGCCTCTCCTACAAAAGCAATCAATAGAAACTATCTCTGAGGGGGCCATATATTAGACATGGCAGAGAAATAATTCAAAGTACTTATTATAAATGTGTTTAAATAAAGGAAGCAATATTTAAAGAGGTAAAGGAAATATAACAGCAACTCATCAAATAGAGAACATGGATATAGAGATAAATATTATTTAAAAAACTCAAATAGAAATTCTGAAGCTTAAAAGTAGAATAATTGAAATGAAAAATTCACTACCAGGACTCAAAACAGATTTCAGCTGGCAGATTAAAATGAGTCAGTGAAATCGAGGATGGATAAAAAATTATAAGAAATTACCAAAAAAATAAAAATAATGAACAAAGTCTCAGAGACCTGAGGAACACCATCAAATAACCCAATGTAAGTGTTCCAGAATTAGAGGAGAAAAAGGAAGGGGAAAAAAATATTCAAGAAATTGTGCTCCAAAAATAACTAAAATATATATAGTAAAAGGCATCTGCATTGTTCTGTTTGGCCTATCATAACAAAAATACCATAAACTGAGTGGCTTAGACAACAGACATTTCTTTTTCACAGTTTTGGAGAATGAGAAGTCCAAAATCAAGGTGCTGGCTGATTCAGTTTTCAGTGAGGACCCTCTTGCTGGCTAACAGATGGCAGCCTTCTTACTGTGTCCACACGTGGCAGAGAGAGAGGGAGTACTGGTCTCTCTTCCTCTTCTTACAAGGACACAAATCCCATTATGGAGGCCCCATCCTCATGACCTCATCTAAGCGTAATTACCTCACAAAGACCCCATCTCCAAACACCACCATATTGAAAGATATGGCTTCAACATATGAACTTTGGGGGGACATAAATATTCAGTCCATAACAGCATCCTACAAATGTATTTAGTGAACTAGAAAATATGTAATACAAAAAAGGCAGTAAAGGAAGAAGTGAAAAACAAAAATGACATGAAATATGTACATAATTAATCCAAATAGAATGTTAACAAACAAGTTAAAAGTAAAAAACATAGAAAAAACTTGTATTAGAATGGCCAAAATCAGAAAAACTGACAATATCAGTTGCTGGTAAAGATGGAACACAAACTCGCATTCATTGCTAGTGGGAATGTAAAGTAATATACATGCTTTGGAAAACAGTTTAGTAGTTTCTCACAAAACTGAGCAGTTATATGATGGACTCAGCAATTGTGCTCTTAGGTATTCACTAATTTGAAGACTTTTGTCCACATAAAACCTGCACATGATTATTAATAGTAACTTTATTTATAAGCCAAAGGAAGAAACTAAAATGTCCTTTGGTAGGTGACTGTATAAATGAACTGTGGCACATCCATAGAATGAAATGTTATTCAGTGATTTAAAAAAAAAAAAATGAAGTCATAAAAAGACATCATGAATTTTAAATTCATGTTGCTAAGTGAAATAAGCCAGTTTAAAAAGGTTAATACTTTACAACTCTAATTAGATGACAATCTGGAAATGGCAAAAGTACAGAGATGGTAAAAGGATCAATGATTTCCAGGTTTTGGCAGGAGGTGGTGATAGGTGGGGAAAGATTCAATAGGTGAAGCACAGGATTTTCTAAGGGTTGAAAGAATTCTATATAATAATGTAATTGTGGATATGTGACACTATGCATTTGTCAAAACCTTAGAGCAAAAAGAGTGTACTTAAATTCTGCAAATAAAAATTTATTTAGAAGGTTGTAGGAATCCCAGGATTAAATCCAATAAAAGAGTAGAACCAAGATGGCAGCATAGGTAAACACCGCAGTCACTGCCTCCCACAACCACATCAAAATTACAACTAAAATAGAGAACAACCATCATTCAGAACCTCCGAAATCTGGCTGAATGGAAGTTCTACAACTAGAGAAGTAAAGAAGAGAGCACATGGAGACTGGTAGAAGAGGCCCCAGGCCTGGCGCTAGCAGCAGCCTGCCTTGCTTCACAGTTTGGCCTCTCCTGGGCATTTCCAAGCCCAACGCAAGTAGCAGCTATCTTCAGATTGCTCTGTAGCTCATTCCAGGTGGCCCCAGGCACAGAACAAGCAGTGGTGACTTTGCACCTTCCAGGAGGCCCCAGAGCCAGTGCCGAGTGGACAGCTTCAGACCATGCCAGTTTACAACTCTGTGCATCCCTGAGTGACACAGTCAGGGGCATACTCGGTGAGCACCAAAGCCACAAGTCCTGTTCCACAGGGGTGTCCCCTTCACGGCAGCTCTTCCACTGTAGTCACAGCTGTTCCTCACAGCCAGTTGGCTTGGGGGGTCAATTCCTTCCAGTGATGCCAACAGCAATCAAGGCTCAATTACAACAAAACTGTGCAAACAGCCCACACAGGGGCACGCCTAGAGTGCCTAGCTCAAGTGACTGGGGAGGCTAAGCCAGTGGGCCACAAGGTGAGAAATATGAGTGACCCTTGAATTGAGAATGACCTTTGGCCAGTTACCCACAGTAAGAAAATGGAGATCTTAGTCCTACAACCATGTAAGAACTATTTCTGCCAGTAATCTAATGGGCTTGGAAGCAGTTTCTTCCCCAGAACCTCCTGATGAGAACATAGCTCAATTGACATCTTGCTATTTTCAACCGTTGAGACCCTAAACAGAGGACATAGGTAAAGGGTATTGGACCCTTGGGAACTGAGATAATAAATTTGTGTTGTTTACAGTTGTAAGTTTGTGCTGATTTTATATGCAGCAATAGAAAATGTTTGTGTTTATAATTCAAAAAAATCCCCTTAAGCAAAAGAGATCACATTTTTTTGTTAATCAAATGGAAAAAAAAGAGATATCAAATTTTTACTAAAACACATAAATGTTGGGGTCCAACCCCAGAAGGTCCAGGGGTTCCCAAAGGTGTGGATGGAGTTGTCGAAGAAGGAATGACACGGAGACAGCGTTCAGTTGATCAGTAGCCTAGCCAAGTTCTCTAGCCAAGTTCTAGCCAGGATCTCCAGCCAGGTTCTGTGTTTTATTGTCTTGTTACATCTGTATTTATACCAGTTGATTTTAATCCTATCAATTTCTATTCCAAAGGTTAGAGCGTTTCTTATCTCCATTCCAGGGAGTAAAGATTATGTAGCTTAAGCATGATTGTTCATAGTTAAAGTGATTAACTACCCACCTGGCACTTAGTTAAGGGGTTTTATTCCCTCCCTAACTTCAGGGAAAAATCCCTACCTGGGGAAACAACCTTTCTTGGAGAGGTGACCTTGGTTAAAACACATAGCGCCAAGAAAGGGAGCAAACATGTTAAGAACAGTATGCCATATACGCCAGGTCCCTTGAAACATATGCTGTGCAGATTTTTCTTCCCTGCAGCGACTGTGTCAAGCAGCAAGGATGGACCGGCTTCTGGCACATAAAAGCAGTCTAGTTAGAGGTCTAAAAAAATCATGTAGGTCAGTAATGAAATGAATTGTATAGTACACATAGGATTCTAATAAATTTTTAAAAGCCCTTAATCAAGACTGTTAGCTCTAGGTTTAAGCTTCTTATTGCTTTACCCTTTTTCAGGATTCTGTGAGGAGTATACACACCTGCGTATGTGCACTTAGAGAGCTGAGATTTCGTTCAAACCAAATCACTTCAGCAACTAATCATTGAGCACCTTGTATGCACTACTAAACACTGGGCTTAGCCTTGGGGATTGAATTATAAATATTTCTTGTTTCCTAGTGGCTTTATGTTGGATGGGAGTCAAGTAAATATATAATGGCAGTATAGTATGTTAACTACTATAATTAGCTACTACAGGAGCACTTGTGAAAATAACCTGATTCAAACTTGGGAGGGGGTGGTGATAGGGAAGTCCAAGATTTGAGGAGCAAGGAGGTGACAACCAAGTTGGCAGTATGTTGTGCATTCATGTACAAATGTGCAGGATTAGTGTGTGTGTGCGCGCGCATGCGCGCGCATGTGTGTGTGTGTGTGTGTGTGTCTGTAAAGAGTGTTTTGAGCACAGGAAATACATATGAAACATGTCTGAAGCTGTGAGAGGATTTGATAGATCTATAAGTATTTCAATGTATCTAGAACTAGAATGCAAGGGGCAAGTGGCCAGAGGAAGATGAACAGGTAAATAGGAACCAGTTATGAAGGGTCTTACATGCTAATTTGAACTTTATCCTGAGGACAATAGGAAAAATCATTAAAAGTATTAAGCATAGGAGGGATTGACATGATCAAGCTTTACCTTAGAAAAATCTGTGTGCCTTCTCGTGGTGAACTCTAGGGAACAAGATCAAATGGCAAAGAGATTAAACCAAACTCTTCCAGATTAGAGATAGCTGACTGAGTGATGGTAGGAATGGAGAGGAGAGAAGAGTGTATGGACTTGAGAGATAATAGGGATGAGATCAGTATGTATTTGCTTTGACCTGGGCTCTGAAGAAGGGGAAGAAGAAAGGTTAATGACCATGTTTCAGGCCTGTGGGGCTGGGTAACTGTTTGCATCAATCAAAAGATGGAAACTCAGAGGAGGGAAAGTTTGGGGGAAAGAGATGAGCTTAGTTTTGAACATACTAGTTTGAGATGTATGTGGGATAGCCAAGGGGAAATGTCAAGTAGAAGGTTGTTCTAAAAGTCAGAAGATAAATCTGGGCCAGACAAAGGTTTTGACAGATGAGAGCTATGAACTATTGAAGAAGGGAGTTGAAATTGTTGACAAGATAATGGCAAATGATAAAATAAATGCTATTTATCTGTAAAATGGGGATAATTTATCTGGAGTAATCATGCAGGTAACATGGCCAGAGGCTTGGAAAACTTTGACACATAAATGTGTAGACATGTAAGAGCATAGGATACATTATAAGCACAGGACACCCAGATATCTCACCTAAGATATGTGAGGTTGAGTGTTGATTCTAAGGCTCCCCTAGCTCTTCATAGAACAACTGCTATATTGGTGGTGATGGTGTTTCACCTGTGAGGGATGAGGTCCTGCAAGGTTGAAGGAAGCCCTGAGTAGAAGCGGACCAAATCTCTTATATCCCCAAAGATGTCACAGCCAAATTCCAGGATAATTACTTTATAAGTAATTATAAAAAAACTTCCTTTAGCCAGCTCCATTACCTGTATCTAATCAGTATAAGTTCCAGGCACAACTCCTTACTAAGCCACCAGTTCCTTCTTGCTACATTGCCCTAGGTTTTAGAATGATGACTAGGCATCTTGAGTATGCAGTTACCTATAAAGACTTAGCCTTGACTAAGACCCTCAGCACCTAGTTTACATAGTAGTCCCAAGAATTAAATGATGTAAGTCATAAAAATTCTTGATCCAGTGCTTGACATAAACTACGAATATAGTATACTAGAGACCTGGTGCATGATATTCATGCACTGGGGTTGGGGAGGGGTCCCTCAGCCCGATCTGGGCCCTCTTGCAGTCTGGGAGCCCTTGAGGGATGTCTGACTGATGGCTTAGGCCAGGGGTGGGCAAACTTTTTGACTCGAGGGCCACAATGGGTTCTTAAACTGGACCGGAGGGCCGGAACAAAAGCATGGATGGAGTGTTTGTGTGAACTAATATAAATTCAAAGTAAACATCATTACATAAAAGGGTACGGTCTTTTTTTTTTAGTTTTATTCATTTCAAATGGGCCGGATCCGGCCCGCGGGCCATAGTTTGCCCACCGCTGGCTTAGGCCCACTCCCCGCAGGGCTAAGCCATCAGTGGGACATCCTTAGAACTGTCATGGAGTTGGGAGAGGCTCCTGCCACCACTGCTGTGCTCGCCAGCTGTGAGCCCATCTCAGGGGCTCAGGGCTTCTGGCTGAGCAGCACTCCTCCTGTGGGAGTGCACTGACTACCAGAGGGCAGCTCCTGCATTGAGCGTTTGCCCCCTGGTGGTCAGTGTGCATCATAGCGACTGATGTTCCACCGTTTGGTCAATTTGCATATTAGCCTTTTATTATATAGGACTAGTAGCCCGGTGCACAAAAATTTGTGCACTCGGGGGTGAGGGTGAGGAGTGGGGCCAGACCCCTCAGCCCGACCTGCACCCTCTGTCATGTTCCGGGACCCCGGCCACTCCTGGCCTAGGCACAGGCCTACAGGCTTGGGCAGCCTGACTCCTGAGGCCCCAATTTATCAAGAGAACAAAGTCGCTGTTAGTTACAGCCCTCACAGAACCCAGTACACTGCATCTGTGCATACAACTGCCTTGTTCATGTGCCTGCTTCACCCTACTGAATTACTGACATCTTGAGGACATAGCTCTGTCTTATCCTCCTTCAACTTCGGTGCCTGGCCTGGTGCCATGGACTTGAGAGGGTTTGCTGAGTGAGTGAATAATGAGTGAGTGAATGAGTGAATGAATGAGGAGTAAGTGAATGAGCAAGCAGCTACCAGAGGGGATAGTTCGCACTCTGCTCTGAGCTGCCTGACACCAACCCCTGGAAGTTCCCGCCCTGCTCCTAGCGGCCCCACTCCCCTCTCCTGGCTGCATAGTTCATGCAGGGCAAAGGCTGCCCGGGTGTGCGTTTTGGCAAATCAGTGCATTAGCACCTATAGGCTGGGGATCCTCGCTGGAGGGTCATTTGTGGGTGTGGCCAGTGGCAGATCAGTGCATTAGCACCTGTAAGCCGGGAATCCCCGCTGGAGGGCTGTTTGTGGGCGTGGCCAGTGGAAGATCTGTGCATTAGCACCTGTCCGGGGATTCCTGCTGGAGGGCCGTTTGTGGGGGTGGCCAGTGGCCGATTGCCGGGGTTCCGCCACCAGTCCTGGGTCTGTTCCCATACGGGCCGCCTGCCACACGGGTCACAAATAGGCCCGGATGGCAGTGGGGCAGGCAGGATGGAGCTGTCCCGCCCTGCCTGCAGTATGCAAATTAGCCACCATCTTTGTTGGCAGTTAACTGCCATCTTGGCTGGTGATTAATTTGCATATCTCACTGATTAGCCAATGGGAAGGGTAGCAAAGTTATGGTTAATTACCATGTTTCTCTATTATTAGTTAGGATGTTAGCTGCTATTGCAGTTAATTCCTAGTACTTGCCATTGCTTTTACCACTGCTATAGTAGCTATTATTGTAAAAGAAGTAAAGACATTGGGGAGAGAGAAGGTATATGGAAGTTATGATGAGGTGGAAGAAATAATGGAGTGACAGGAAGCTTGCAGAGAGTAAAGTATTTGAATTTAAGCTTTAAGAGAGGAAATAGTTCTGAGTAATGGCAGGACTATAACACCCTAGAATGCACATAGGAGTATGAGTGATGTGAAATGAGAGATAGGAAAGGGAGCTGTGAGATGACAGTCATTAGCACTAGGAGGTCAAAGAAGTCAGAGTTTAGGGAATTGACTAAGTCATCCGTGGGATTATGGAGCTCTCCCAGGATGACAGCATGGCTTGAATTAGAAGAGACAATTGTGAATAAATGCTAACATCTTTAATAATAGAATAAAATACCTGAACTTTGTTGGTAGGATTCCCATTCCTCAGAGTGTCTCTAGATCCCATGGGTTCAGCAGAGTTATTATGTGCACTACGTATATTGTTGACAGATTCTCCCTATCCTCTAACTTCAGCAAGTGACTCTACTGGGCCAGCCACCAGAGACCTGCTAGGTATTTAGGCCTGACCTGGCTGTTTGGAATACGTCCAGTGTACTGTGTACCCATTCTTCCAGTTCAGGCAATCTGCTCTGGTTCCAGGAAGAAAGATCCCTTAGAACTATTTGACTGAACATCACGAAATCTGTTCTCATTCTAATTTAGAATGCAGAGACTTGTGTGGTGACTCACACATTTGAAAAGCTCAAATTAAGTAGTGGTGATCTCAACCATGATTCACTGATGAAAACTGGAAAGTGATTCATCTTTATATGCATGTCCTTGGAGTCACGGGGCTTAGAGGTCTTTTTCTGAACACACTGCACTTAAGGAAAGATGCTGGGCCCTCCTGTGGCGGTATTTTAGTAGTTGCACAGAATCATTCACTATATTTTCTTATAAGGCCATTTTCTTTAGCCCATTTTATTCCCATCTGTAATCTGCAAGATGCCCTTGTGCTATCATGACTCATTGCTAATAAATCAGCAAAGGCAATGATGCTCTCAGGCCAGGGTGGGGGTACACTTAGTAAATCTTTGGTGTGGATTTACAATTCTGTAATCTGTAGGGACCATTGCATCTTTCTTAGTATCTATTTGTTATCAAGGAATAACTCATTTTCTTAGAAGAATAATTGGGCTTAAATTAATTTATAAGATCCTAAGAGGAAATAATAATAAAAAGTACTAAAAAGTGAAGATGACTTATACCGTAACAAATAAACTCAGAGATTAAAGACTCTTGTGTAGCAGTAATAGCATTGTTCAGAATTAAAAATCAGTGTCCAAAAGATTCATCTGAAAAGGAAAGACCATATGACTTGACCACAATAAGCATTTATTTGTGCACCTACTCTGTGCCCAGTCATTGTGCTGATGCCCCAGGAGCTCTTCCTGTGAGCTTCCCTAGCACCTTACACTAATGCTCATGGTAGTTCTTATAAACGATCAATTCCAATGCCATTCGATATATCTGTGACTTCCTTTCTGGCCTATAATGTTTATAGCTAACATGTTACTGAACTTATTTTGTGCCTGGTACTGAGTCTAAGTACTAAAAATGTCTTAGCTTATTTAGTATTTATAGAAACCCAATTTTTATATAGAAAGAAACTAAAGCACAGAGACATGAAATATTTCCCAAGGTCACAGAGCATAAGATGGGTGACCCAGGGTCTAAAGCTAGGTAGAATTGCTTGAGTCCATTTTGTTCATCTCTCTCCTGTGTGCCTCTCTTTAAGTCTTTTTCTTATACACTGTTACAAGAAAGACAATGACGCTAGTACTGGGCGTCATCATATCTGGCCACTCAGCTTTCCTGCTTGTCTCCCTTTGGTCTTTTTTTTTTTTTTTTTCAAGAGAGAAAGGAAGGGAGGGGGGGAGAAGGAGGGAGAGAAGGAGGGAGAGGGAGAGGGAGAGGGAGAGGGAGAGGGAGAGAGAGAGGGAGAGGGAGAGGGAGAGGGAGAGGGAGAGGGAGAGGGACAGGGAGAGGGACAGGGAGAGGGAGAGGGAGAGGGACAGGGAGAGGGAGAGGGACAGGGAGAGGGAGAGGGAGAGGGAGAGGGAGAGAGGAATATTGATTGGTTGTCTCCGGTATGCATCCTGACAGGGGATCCAACCTGAAACCTGGTACGTGCCATAACTGGAAATCAAACCTGTGACCCTTCAATGCGTGGGGCAACCAACTGAGCCACACTGGCCAGGGCCCACAGTAATATTTTAAAACCATTAGATCAAATTACTATCTGTGCCAAATCCCCCAGTGGCTCCCCATCTCACTTAGAATAACATCCAAACTCCTATGAGGTCCTACATAATCTGTCTAGTGCCCGCATAATCTCATCTTTACCATTTCCTTTTCTTGTTCACGCCCCTCCACCTATATCATTCTTCTTGCTGTCCCCGGGATATAGCAACTCCTTCCTGCCTCAGGGGATGGAAAATTTCTTTTGTCTCTACAAGTAAGATTGTTTCCCTAGCATTTCTTTTGCTTCATTGGTATCTCTTCCTAAACATTATCTTTTCAAAGAAGCCTTTTCTGACCACCTATCTAGTATAGCTCACCCATTCCCAGTCTCTGACTTGCCCTTACTCCACTTCATAGCAATTAATCATTACCTGAAATTTTACATGACAATGCCACCTTCATGATGATAGGCAATTTATTGTCTTGTTCACAGCTGTATCTTGAGCACTGAGAACAAGTGCCTGGTTCCTGGTAGGCCCTCCATAAATATATGTTGAATGAATGCCTATCTAGTAATAGATATAAAATTTTTAAATGAGTGAATAAATGTATGCAGTCTTATAGATGAAACACAGATCATTTTAATATAGTGTGAAATGTTTATGAGTGCATAGAAGAGGAATTCTTAAGTATTTCGAAGTACAAAGAGTAATTAAAATTAAAAGTAAATGAAAAGTAAGACAGTAGCATTAGGGTAGGAGCATAAAATAGAATCAGCAATGAGGCTGTAAAAGACACATACCACAATATATTGATATAGTTCCAATCACTGGGACACAAACCTGATTCAAACCTTCCTAACTACCAGCAGCAAAAGGAATTTCAATCAATTTTACAAGTTATATCAGAGAAAAATAGTCCAATTGTTCAAGAAAAGCTTAGTCCAGGTTGAATTTTTTCTTAATGGAAAATATGTACAAAATATGCACTAGGTATATAAGAATATAATTATTTGCTGATATATGGACTTAGATTTTTATCTATAATCTGATGTTTTGAATTTTAATTTTTCATGCTCATACCCTAATTTGTTTCTAGTGAGAGTCGTGGTGGTTTGACTATTTTGCGTCTACTGAAGAGGAAGCCTACAGCCAGTAAAAAACATTTTTCTCACATTAATTTATGGACATCTACCTGTGGAATATGATGATCCTTTATGTAGCCCAGAAAAGCTAAGTGGGCAATTTCCTCAAGATTTTGAGTCTCATCTAGATGTTAAGTTGATAAGAGGAAAAAAAAGTAGATTTGTTTCTAAATGGATTGCAATCATTTCCACTAAAAATTGTGGTGCATTTATGCCAAGTATTTAGATGAATTATAAAATGTGGCAACAGAAGTTAGCATTTAGCAATAGAGAATAAATATCCTTTTTATAAAGACATGATATAAATAATTTTTGTTCTTGACTAATCATCTGGAGACTAACTTGAGTTATAAGTCGGGTGCATTTTCAAGCTCATTACAACTTCATGGGATTTGATGATTCCTGTGGAAATGTGATTTTTGTCTTCAAACTCTGTTAGTACATTTTAAATACCCAGGCAAGAGAAAATGTTAGAAAGGGTTGAGGATCTGTGACTGAGAAGCCCCACAATCTTATGGGAGTAGAGAAATAATGTCAAGAATGAGATCTTTGAATTATAGAAGTTCTGAAAGGACTGTCAAGCAGGGATGACTTATTTTGAAACAGAAAAAACCATGGTGATCATAAAACAGCCTCTGGAATTCAGTGGATCCCGACTTTGGATCCCCTTTCAACTACTTATAACCATGTGACTGTCAGCAAGTTATTTACTCTCTATGTCTGTTTCTTTATCAATAAAATGAGTACAATGATAACAATCTATTTCATAAGGTTATTGTAAGATTTTAACCAAATATTCATGTAAATGGTCTGGCACATGATGATTGCTATTATGATTAATGGCAGGCAAAGAATTGCTATTGTTTGATAAAGCAAGAAAGCAAAGGGACTGGCCATTAGCTTAATGTTTTACCAAGATTTGTATCTTTTGGAGTGACTAGCACATATTTATTGAATGAACAGATGAATGAATGTCTGGATACAATCTGTTTTTAAGCTGCTCATTCATTTACTCATTTATTCAGCAAATAATCATTATTGAGTACCAACTATAAAGAATGATGTGATGTGAATATTAGTCCCACTCCCAGTGGCCAAGAGGTTCTGCAGAGAGAAATTTGTTTCAGTATCCAAATCTTCAGCAACTCAAAGTGAAGTTTAGACTGCACTGAGTGCTATGCTATTTGCTTTAAAATACTTTGCTTATGCCAGGCAAATTAATTTCTCCAGGGAAGGCTCATTGTTTAGTGCATGAGTTAAAAATTTTCATGGTAATTAAGAAGCAAATTATACTGTATCATGTATCATCACAGATATTTAATGAATATCCGCTGGGTATGTTTACATGTGCTGGGCACCTCATGAATTTTTGAGTTTCTAAAGAGGTGTGAGAACAACTGGCTTAATAAATCCAGTGTTCTTATTAAATGTTTCATTGGTTTTATTATTTTGGAGTAACACCTGAGCCTGTTGGATCAAGAACTAATGGTTCTCCCTAATCAAGTGTTTGCAGAAATAGTTGAAACAGAAGCCATTAAAATAAACTACAAACTTTAGCTGACTATATGAATTGTCCCAGCAAAGCTGAGATAGTAACAAAATACCATATATTGAGCTCTTAGATTGTGACAGGACCTGTTTTAAATGACTTACCTATATTACTTTATATAATAATCAGAATAATCCTATGGAGGATTAGATACCATAATCACCCTCATTTTACAGAATAGTTAAGAAACTCGCTGATCAGTACTAGTAAGTGGTGATACTGGACTATACACATGGACAATCTTCCCTCAGAGACTATCCTCTTAACCAGGATGATGTAATAGTACTAGTAGAATAAATTATCAGTAGAATTAGTAGAGTGGTAGCAGCAGCTTAATATTGAGAAGCAGTATGGCTGATGGTTGAGAGTAAAGACTCTGGAGCCATACTGCCTTGGTTCAAATCCTAGCTCCAATTCTAACAATAAGTGAGACCTTAGGCAAGTCACATAATCTCTTTGGGCTTCATGTTTCTCATTTATGAAATAGGTATTGGGGAAGGATTAGATGATATAATACATGTACTCAGAATAGAGCCTGGCACATGATAAGTGCTCAATAAGTGTTAGCTGTTAATATTTATATTATTGCTATCTGTTCTGTACCCTTAAAGAGATTAAGAAAGACCTGCATGAGGAGTCCCTTTTTATTTTTCTCTTTGCCCATCTTTAACATCTATATTATCCTTTCTTAGTTTTGTATGCTTCTCCTTTTCCTCATCTTAGGATGCATTTTGTAAGGAAATCTGATTTGCTAGTTCCTGGAGATTTATGCCTTACCTGTCTAGATATATTATAAATTTCTCCAGAGTATGTTCAGCAACATATTGCAAATATTCAGCTTGGTAGATGATGAGACAAGACAGTCTTGGAGTAACAAGAATATAGAAATTGCATATGTATTTGTGTAAAGGGGAAAGAGGGCCAGGCAGACCCAACTTAGAGGAATAAAGGGCGAATTTTCTCAGCTAGTTAGAGCAAGCTGGCCATCCACATGGACAACTCAGAAAAACAGGATTAAGTCTCCAGCAAAGAGAGTGATGTTGGGGCTGTGCTTTGATCCTTGAGAAGAAAGGGTGGGGGTAGGGAGAGGAGATACTGGTGAAAGCAGGTAATATGTGCGTTGAGACTGGATTGCCTTGCTTATAAAAAAGCAATGAAAACCTCAGTTCCTCAGTTACGCTAGCCACACTTAAAGCACTTAATAGGCCCGTGTGGGTAGTACTTACAGTATTGGACAATACAGTGTAGAACATTCCATCATCACAGAAGGTTCTACTGGTCCAGACAGTACTTGGAACACAGTGGTTGCTCAATAAATATTAGCTGACTGGAAGAGTTGATGGAACAAAAGCTCTTTTCAGTTGGCGAGTGATCTGGGTATATTGGAGAGCTTCCATTTTCGTGATGGCTTCTAAACAAATACTTCCGTGGAGGACCCTTTGTTCTAAGGGTGCACAATGAATTTGTATTGTTGGTCATGTTGTAGGAATTTGTGTTTCCTTGTGGCCACTGTTACTGCAATTAAATAAACCTTTCTTTTTGACTATAGTAAATAGGGTGACTTTATATAATTCTATGATCCTGTTTGTTCTTTCTTTTTCCCAACAGACCCCTCAACCTTTTAATTTCCCATTCAAAACCAATATGGGACTACACCTAGGAACATTTTGTGAAATGAGTATGTGTTAGGGAAACAATGTGAGGGGTGTGTGTGTGTGTGTGTGTGTGTGTGTGTGTGTGTGAGAGAGAGAGAGAGAGAGAGAGAGAGAGAGAGAGAGAGAGAGAGTATGGGTTGGTTGTGAGCAGATTTGGCAGTCAAAAGATTTGTAATTCACTTGCAGTGGTTTCCCAAGCAACCTGTGTGGATGACAAAAAGCTGCTTTTAAGGAGTAAACGTCACTTTTCTTCTTCTTCTTCTTCTTTTTTTTATTTGCCTTTAGTTTGTATACTGTGTTTCTTATTTTTAAACTTCACTGCTAATTGATTCATTTATTAGTCTCTAAACTAATAATCACATTATTTAAATCAGTGCCTTACATTTGAATCCTTCTCCTCAGGTTACCCACAGTGTTTATCGATGTTTATTTGTGTTGTCTCACATGCCCTACAATGTTCTCGGAGGGCTAATAGGACAGATATAATTCTGCCAACTTCGTGGGAAAACTTCAGAGCAGAATATTTTGTGTGAGTGGCTCATTTCCAGTTACATAGCTTATAAGCAGGAAAATAGTGCTAGAACACGGGGCTTCTGACTCTGACTCTTTTACACTCTGCTGCCTAATTTGAAGGGAGACACAAGATCAATAGGTAGTAGCAGATATAGACATTAATAAAAGCCAGTTTCCTCAATGGCCTTTTCCAACTAGGTCATGAAGACTTATAAGAACATTAATATCATGATCTGTGGTCTAATATATACTTTTTGTAGTATGAACTGCAAGGCAGCTGACAGAGCACGGCTCTGCTCCTTGGACTTAGAAACTGCCTGAGGGATGAACATTCTCTCTGTGCTGATGATTTCTATTGATAAGTAACCCAAAGCTTTTGTTCTACAAGCCTGGACTAGAACTAGGACTTTCATAAATGCCTAGTCATAGGTCACCCATTGTTCTTGTAGCACAGTCCCACTTGCTGATCACTGAGTCAGCCTACCATTGCTGAATTTTTCAGTTGCCCCCATCAATCAGAAATTGGATTTTTATTGCTAGGGCCCAACAGAAAAGGTTGTTCTTATAAATGAAAACTACCCATTTGCTTACCTTCTGGAAGGAGATATGTCTATGGCTAAATCCATGTTAAAGGAACTTGAGAAACAGTGAATTTTGAGATTTGTGTTGCTAGCCTCTTAAATATATTTTATTATTCAACTAGTATAATATTATGAATATATTCAAATAAGAAATATTCATAAACAGACTAATCACCGATATATTCGATATGATTCCTCCATCTTTTTTCTTTTTCTTAAGTAAAGCTCTTTCATGTAACTTTAATATAAGAATTGAAATATAATTATTTGCTCTCTAAAGATACATTTATGATGCTATTAAATCACAAAACTCTAGACTAGGTCCTATGAGGTTAGCTTTAATTACTAAGTTAAAACCCAGTTTTGCATAGAGGTTTTCAAATGTTCTGGCTTCTCAAAGCTCTTAGTGTCTCAGTAACTTTTTTATGGCACTCCAAAAGAAATACCTAACATTCTGCTCATTACATAGTTAAATCCAAATGGCATAATACATATCTTTGTTCTAACAGCCCAGTGTCTTTGGACATTACAGAACTTTTTAAATGTTGGAATCGGATTGGACACAGTCATTATCATTTTGTGTTCTACATTAATTTTTGCATGGTACTTGCATTTTAACAACAACTGGTAAAACTTAGCTTTTTAAGATGTCATGGAAAGGAATGTAGTGATCTAATGCTGAAATTGTGAACTACCTCAAAGTAGTAGTTCACAGTGTCCAATAGATACAAATGGCATTTGGAATCTGACCCCTATTCTCATGTAAACTTGGCTGTCATTTAACATTATCATTTTCCTCACCTGCAAAATAGGATAATCAACTCTACACACAGAATATTGTAGGAACTAATTAGTGGAATCACTTGCATAATAAAAACTTGGCACATGGTCAGTATTATTCAAGAAACATTTTGGCCTACTAATTAATAGTAAGAGTTACTGAGTAGTTGAAGATTTTATTTGCACTCAAACTTGATAACTAAGTTGCATGACAGTGGTTGTATTTGAAATAAAAGTTTAAGTTATTCAGAATATTTCAGAAGTTATCAGAAACCAAAATTTAAGTGGAGGAACTATTAGGTTTAGATTTCAGTTTGAGTTTTACTACTCACTAGAAAAGTAATGTGGTCTCCCTTTCCTCATCTTCAAAATGGCGCAAACAGTATCATGACAGGTGTAATATTAGATATAATTTCCACTTTTCTGTAAAAGTAAAGGACACTCGATAAATGTGAGTTTTCTTTCTTCCTGTGCTTTAGAGATTGTTTTTCCAATGAGACTGAATTTTATGAGATGCTCAACCATTGAGCTACACTAGCTGGGCCAATCAACTTACTTTAAAAATAAGTACTTATTAACAGTTGTATTTGTTTTAATACAATTGAATTCTTTTCTTAAAACAGATTTATTTGTTTATAGATGGTGCACAGTTTTGTAGATTCCCCAATTGGGTAGCTCTAGTTCTTAGAAAACAGGTTCCTTAATTTTTTCAATAAGAATTTTTTTCAAAATGAGTTACTCCTTCTTGCCTGACTCAAATCTCCCTGGTTTTAATTTAAGTTTCTTAATCTCACATTCCATTCTTGAACTTGAAAAGCAGCTCTTCAGCCTTCTTGGTATAATCTTAGCAATGATTGTACAGAGTGTGTCAATCTTGGTATAATGGTATTGGTAGAATGTTATTTTAGTAAGATCTGCCTCTCTCTCTTCTTAACACCGTATTGATCTATAGAGCTCAGTGCTCAGAATGGGATCCTGCAACGGGAGGTGAGGCACACCAAATGGCAAGACTTACTCATGGAAAATAAATGGAAAGTAGGCAATGAGGGATTGGCAAGGGTAGGAAGTAGATATTTGGGGAATTCTCTTAAATTTGGACTCTTTACTAAGTCTAAAACTTAGTACTTGTTCAGTAATTTTCTGCATTTTTAAAAGAAATAGATAACTAGCTTTCTTTATGGAATTATGTTCACGTTCCATGCCTAGAGATAAAAAAAACAATGGACTAATGTTTATGTACAGTCACATATTCCATGTTATTCTCAGCATCGTTGTTTCTCTATCTTGAGATTTCTAGTTCTATTTAGGAATTATCCACAAATAAATAATGATTACATTAAAATCCATGGGGCAGGTGAGGAAGGAATGATGGAAAAGACAAATATCCATATCTTAATAGTAGTTGAACTTAGATGAGCTCTGTATGACTTTACTTTATAATTTCCACTTTTCTGTAGTTTTAGATTATCTTTGAAAAGTAAATGAGTATTTGTAAATCGAAACATGAGTTTGTTATATTTTATGTAATCAAAGAAATCAGATGGATGCATCAAGTACTATGGTCAGTCTGTTTCTTCAAACTATTTTTAGTCAAACACAATGCTGATCATATTAATACAATGATATGTAATACTTCTGAGCACAAATAGACACCTTAATAAAGATATAGAATAAAATCTTTTGTCAATCTCCTTTTTTCAATATGTAGCACAGAGGAGAATAATAATAAAAGCAACAACAAAAGTGCTTAAAATATATTACTATCTGAATGCTAATCATTTAATATTTTCTCTCTCTTTCTTTTCAGTCAGGTGATTGCAAAGTGCTTAAATATAATTAAGGAGAAGAGACAACAAATTATATAACCCTCCAACAGTATCCCACACTTTGATTTTAAGTAGAAATTTTATTTTATGCTTTGTTTTTCAAAAAATTACTAGTACAATCAATACTATATATGATTGTTTTGTTGTTATATAAGCTTTTAATAGATAATCTCTAACATATTATTTGGTGGCATGCCCTCTGTTGATTAAAGATAGGTTTCCTCATTAAAAAAAACACAACAGAAATAGTAGTAATTGCCTATATTAAGCAGAAATGTTAAAGTTCATAAAGCTTGAAAATCTTTTAGCAATAACATATATGCAATTACAATGATTACTCTTAAATGATTGTCCCTGGTTTGAAAGAGTTTGGTTTGCCATTTAATAATGAAGCCTTTTTGCACAATACCACCTTGACTCAGCAGAGCTGCAATCAGGTGTAGAACACTTTGGCTTTTAAATGTTAAAATATATTGGAGCAGATAGATGCATAAAATACACTTTTATAATAGGAATAAAAAACAGGTTAATAAATCCACATTCATTTTATATTTGATTGCTAACTATATAAAGAGATTTTTAGTTATGATCTGTCTCACATAGAAATTCTTATTTTCTAAATATAGACTTGATTTTAGAAGTAATTGCTTGCTCAACTCTGTTCTTTCTGGAAAACATTGCAAAATAGTGTGTGTCTGCAAGTTAAAACCATCTAATACAGCCGGCTGAAACTGAACAGAATTTGATTGCAGACCTGACTATATTTTTCTTGTTTTTTTTCATCAGAAACATATCTTGGTAGAATGTGTTCAGGATTTTTTGAACAGTCCATGAAAGGTGACAGGGATGTTAATCTCCACTTCAGCCCTGGCAACTTCACTCAAGTCCTTGGCGTTCAGAATCAGGAGATAAGCAGGCTTTTGTCCTGTTCCAGGGCTTACCACCACACTCAGAACTACACCTGTTAATCAGAAGTAAATAAAGTAATGTTGAATTTGTAAAAAATGCCCAGGGACATAGATTAAATGTAACTGAAATAATATTGGTCGTATTACATTGACATATAAAAAGAAAATGACAGCCTGGCCTGTAGGGCGTGGCTATAGGGTTAAACCTTGGACTGACCTGTTGGCAAAGCCACAAACAAGTCCCAGCTTAGAGGGCACAGTCCTATTAGCATAATTAAGCTTGACCTTATGATGCTCCCTAGATCTTATCTGGGTAGCTAATGGGCTGAGGGAGATGCAGCAAGTGCTTCCAAAACAAGTGAAACTCACAAGAACATTGTAACTATGGTGACCACTACCTTGTTTACCTGTGGCTATAAAATAAAGGCTCAGCTTGCCTCTGGATCTCTCTCTGTGGCCTCAGCCAGGCACAGGAAGATCCACCTAGACCCAGCTTATTCTCTTTGTCATTTCTTCATCCCTTCACCTCCCTCACTCAGGCTTTCAAACCCTTGGCTGAGCTGGCTGAGCACACTGGCCGGTGTGGGTCAGTGGTTGAGCATCAACCTATGAACCAGGAGGTCATGGTTCAATTCCCAGTCAGGGCACATGTGTGGAAGAGGCAGCCAATCAATGATTCTCTCTCATCATTGATGTTTCTATCCCTTTCTCTCTCTCTCCCTTCCTCTCTCTCTCTGAAATCATTAAAAACATATTTTTTAAAAAAGAAAGAAAATGACAATATTTTGTTTTGACTCTTCCACCACCTCACTATGTGTCCACCCTGAAGGGGCCTTTTAAACTCCTCATGTTTCCTAGATTATAAACTCTAGGAAGGGAGTAACCATATCTGCCTTGCCTACTGTCATATCCTGATAGCCTGCTACAATGATTAGATCGTAGGAAGTGTTCATTAAATTTTTATTGAATGAATTGATCTGTATTCTTATCTGTAACATAAGATATACCATCTGTTCTACCTACTACAAAAAAAGTGTTGCGACAAAAGAGAAATGTGTACTAAAAGACTTTGACAACAGTAACGTATATTATTTCTATAATTTCCAAGACCTAGCGGAAAACTTATCTCCTTAAAACAGAAGGAAAGCAAACCTTTTGCAGTTTTGACTGGATGGACTGTCTGTGTAAACTCATTTCACATGAAATGGCTCCACAGCTCTTTATTTTTTCATTTCTCTGTGGTTTTCCATAATTTCATCCCAGGTAACTAATAGTTAACTCAGACTGATGTTTGTAGTTGAGTTGCTGTTTTATAGGCTGTATATCTGGTCTCTTTCTAGCCCCAGCTTACTAAAAGAAATAAACAAAACTAGAGCCACAAAGCCACAGTCTCATTCTCTTTGATCTGGTAGAATACTCAATTTCCTTTCTCAGAACTTCTTTTTTCCCCTATAAATGTATGTAGGTCAAGAAAGGCAAAAGCCTAGAATTCATGCTGCTCGTTCCTCCCCCCCACTCCCTCATCTAGAACAGTATTGGTGTCCATCATGACACCAGATGGTGCCTTAGCATTTTTTCCAGTAGTAATCAAGGCAAACTGACCACAAGATTACACTTATTTTCAAAGACGTTTGCATTCAGTAGTATTAAGGATCATTTCTGAACATTAGGGAAAAATTACTATGACTCCCCTCTTAGTGAACTAACTACATGAACTCCAGTAAGAAGAGAATGTTCAGACACATCCAATGCTTTCATTACCATCATCTTCCTCCAAGGCCTCTGGGTGAGAAACAAAGATGGGTTCTGATGGATAGGAATCAGGCTCTTGCCATACCCAAGTTTCTTTAGTTTTG
The DNA here is from genome assembly GCF_014108235.1 of Myotis myotis. Lineage (NCBI taxonomy): Eukaryota > Metazoa > Chordata > Mammalia > Chiroptera > Vespertilionidae > Myotis > Myotis myotis. The sequence continues at coordinate 48,379,523 of NW_023416324.1, forward strand.
ACATTCAACTTACAAAGCTGTTCGTTAAGAAAGAAAAAACCAATCAGTCAGTATGCTTTACTTGACTAGCATGTGACTTAAAGTACTGCTCTAATACCAGTAAGATGGATTCATTACCCTGTCTGGAACAAAGTGGTTCAAGCCAAGTCCATATGTGTAAGTATAAGGTTTCCCACCATACTTCTGGTAATTGATTTGAGGAAACTCAAACGCTACAAAATAGAGCACATGCTTAAGAAAACCCAGTTAATCTCTTTGAAATGAACATTTGTTCCCTCTCATGTGAGGTTTTCTTCTACATTATCTCACCTTGACGAGGCCCTGCAAAGAGAACCTCAGGTTCCAGCCAGATGGTCTCATCACTGCACAGAATTGCAGTGGCAGTGGTGTTGGGGAGTGTAACTAAATTCTTGCCTGTGTCAGCCTAAGAGAGAGGATAACAGAAATCTCAGCAAGCAAGAAAGAAAAACCAAGGAGCCATAAATCAAGGAAGGAGTCTTCCTGAGTTTTGTCTCCTGAGCTCTTTACTTAAGTTAACATGTAGGGAGGAACAGTGCAGAAACTCTGGAAGCAGAGCCCAGGAACATGACTGAGAAAGCTGTCTGGGCCTGTGTCAATGGGAAAGCCACATGACCTCTTAGGTCTTCAATCTTCTCAACTGTGAAATGAGACTGTTCTCAAATAAAAAGGCCTCTGAGGAGGGGCCTCTGGAAAAAAAATAAGCAAGTATTTCTCTGCAGAACGACAAAGACGTCACCTCTTAGGGATCCACTTACAGTGTTCATCTCATTTATAGTTAGGGCATATTTTGATTTTGTTAAAAAGAAGAAAATAGGAAAACTACTAGACCAGATGTTTTCTAAGATTTTTTTTCATTCCCCAACCCCCAATGCATATGATATTTATGAAAGGAATGGATACCACAAGCCCTTTCTAAGAATATATTCATTTAGTAATATCTGTATCAAATGCTTGAGTACATGTATTGTGCTAGGCTCTATTCTAGGCATTCGGGATATTTCAGAGAATTAAGTCCCTGTCCTCATGAAGCTTACATTCCAGTTTGGGGACATAGACAATAAATATAATTAATAGACAAGTGTATAATATGTCATAAATATGGGGAGAAAAAAATAGAGCAGAGTAAGGGGGAATCAGAAGTGTGAAAGGCAGGTGAGTTGCAATTTTAATAGGTAGTCAGGGTGGGCCTCATTGAAAAGGTGACATTTGAGACAAAACTGGTAGGAGGTGAGGAAGTTAGCAGTCATCTGGCTGTTCTGTTGAGACTTGGGAGGAGGGGGGCTGCAAGAGTGGACTCAGGGAAACCAGTTTGTTTTGTAGTAGTCTGGTCAAAAGAAAACAATGGTTCAAGCTAGGCTAGTAACACTGGAGTCAGTGAGAAATGGAAAATTGAGCCGAGAGGATTTCCTAATATATAGGACTAGAGGCCCGGTGCACAAAAATTTGTGCACTCGGGGGGAAGGGGGGTCCCTCAGCCCGGCCTGTGCCCCCTCGCAGTCTGGGACCCCTCGGGAGATAACGACCTGCTGGCTTAGGCCTGCTCCCGGGTGGCAGAGGGCAGGCCCAATCCCTAGGTGCAGGCCCTGGTCGGGCTCAGAGCAGGGCCGATTGGGGAGTTGGGGTGCCGCCCCCTGTCATGCACAGAGCAGGGCAGATTGGGAGGTTGTGATGCCACCCTCAGTCACGCTCAGGGTAGGGCCAATTGGGGGGTTGGGGCACCGTCCCCTGTCACACTCAAGGCAGGGTCGATGGGGAGGTTGTGGCGCCACCCCCGTCACGCACAGAGCAGGGCCAATCTGGGGGTTGGGGCACTGCCCCCTGTCATGCACAGAGCAGAGCCCATCAGGGGGTTGGGGCACTGCCCTCTATCACCCACAGAGCAGGGCCGATCAGGGGATTGGGGTGCCGCCACTCTCACACTCAGGGCAGGGCCGATGGGGAGGTTATGGCTCTACCCCGTCACACACAGAGCAGGGCCCGTGGGGGGAGGGGGTTTGGGGAGCTCCCCCCTATCAGGCACAGAGCAGGGCTGCTCAGGGGGTTGGGGCCCCGCCCCCTGTCACACACAGAGCCGCAGGGCAATCAGGGGGTTTGGGCGCTGCCTCCTGTCACGCTGATCCCGGTGTTGGGAGGCATATTACCCTTTTACTATATAGGGTAGAGGCCTGGTGCATGGGTGGGACCGGCTGGTTTGCCCTGAAGGGTGTCCTGGATCAGGGTGGGGGTCCCCACTGGGGTGCCTGGCCAGTCTGGGTGAGGGGCTGAGGGTTGTTTTCAGGCTGGGAGTGACTGAAGTTCCCAACTGCTCCTTTTTTTCTTTTTCTTTTTTATTCTGGGCCAGCTTTACCTTGAGGCTTGGCTCCAGCTCTTAGGCCTCCCGCAGCTGAAAGTAGGTTTCTGGCCTTTGCTTACAATGTTGCGAATCTGCTGGCTGAAGTCCAGCGGTATTTGTCACAATGTTTCTTAAACTGCCCGCTCAGAGGCCTGCAGCCTCAGGCAGGGAACGTTGGTTTCCTCCGTCACTGAGGCAAGCAAGCCTCATGTTAGTTTCAAGCTGCCTGGCTGCCGGCCGCCATCTTTGCTGACAGTTAATTTGCATATCTCGCTGATTAGTCAATGAAAAGGGTAGCGGTCGTACGCCAATTACCATGTTTCTCTTTTATTAGTGTAGATATGGGGTGGAAGAGACATGAAATTAATAGCATGACTCCAACATATTTGGCCTGAACAATTAAAGGTTGTCACAAAAGAGATTGGGCTTCTGAAGGTGGGGTGAATTTTTTGGTGGGGAAGAGGAGAAATGTAGGCTTTATCCTGTTAAGTTTGCTATGTCTGTTGGACATTCAAATGGAAGCATGGAGTTGGCAGTAGCATATATGAGTTGAAAGGAAAGTTGAGTTGAAAGGAAAGTTAAAAAAATAATTTTGGGCTGCTTTAAAGCATGAGTCTTTACAAAGGGAGTGAATGTACAAATAAAAGGTAGAACAGAAGGCTGAGTTCTGATGCCCTCCAACATTAAGAGGTCTACAAGAAGAGAAATGAGGGAATAGCTGGTGGGGGCAAGAGAAGTCAAGAGAAAGATTTTGTAAGAGGGAAAAATAATAGCATGATAGAGTGATCCAATGAAGAGGGGAGAAGAGTGATGCTATAGGAAAGAGGGGGAGTGATGTCCTTGAGTGGGTGAGGGAGGATGGGAACAACTAGTTCTGGATAAGATGATGGATAACTTCAGTATGAGTTACAGATGCTGGTGGGTGGATAGATGTGGTGGCAGAAGTCTACGTTCTTTTCTGATTTCCTTCACTCATTTCAGTGAAATAGGAAGCAGAGCCATCAGCTGAGTATGAGTGTGAAGGTGGGAGGTGTTAGAAGTTTGAAGCGCGGAGGGTGTGAAATATTTAACTATGAAAGTGGGAGAGTAAATGAAGTTGGGAAATGTTGTGGTAAGATTTGTGGTCATGTATTTTAAAACGAGCCAATTAACACGATTGTGTGTTTTCAACACTTAATTTCAGCCTCAGAGGCATAAGCACGGAGTGGGTGGGGTGTTTAATTTAACACGTTAACTAGGGTTGTGGTTCTGACAAATGAGTTTGATAAAATAAGAAAGAGACACAAGAAATAATGATCTATACAAGAGGATGCTTATAATTACTGACCATGGAATATTAATTGAATGAGAATACTTGTCTTTCTCTGACTGGCTTACTTCACTTAGCATAAGGATAAGTCCTCAAGGGAGTTAAGGATTATAAGAAGGTAGGAGATTGAAGGTTCCTGGTGAGAATTGCAGTAGAACAGGTGATTTTGAAAGAGGTGGTAGTCAGAATGTGCCACGCATGAATTTAAGATTATGGATGAAGCACGCAGAAGTCATAGGTAATGCCAATGTCAAAGCCATAAGAACAAGTGGCTGAGACAGAATAGAAGACAGGATCTATGGAAGAGGTCAAGGAACTGAAAGGCTAGATTGTTGGAGGAATCACTTCTGATGTGTATCTTGAAATTCCTGAGAGTCAGGAGTAGATCTGTAGATCTGGGAAGTGTGACATTAAATCAGAAGGGAGAGAGAGTGGTGGTTAGTAGATGACAACAATAATGAGAAATACATATATATACACAACACACATACCACTTGGCCACATAATGAGCTAAAATGAAATTTAAAAAGAGGATATTTTAGCCTGGCCAGTGTGGCTCAGAGTTTGAGCATGGACCTGTGAACCAGAGGTCCCAGTTTGATTCCCTGGTAGGGGGCATGCAGGAGGCAGATGATCAATTATTCCCTCTCATTATTGATAGTTTCTGTATTTCTCCCCCTATTTCTCCCTCTCTGAAATCAATAAAAACGTATTTTTTTAAAAATTGGGAGATTTTAAGGGTAGATGGAAGAAACAATGGTTTGAAAGCAACAAAGTGGAACAAAGGGGACCCCTTACCCCAATTTCAGACCTCATGGTGCAAGGGTTGTAGGAGAAACCACCTCCCCTGGAAATTGCTGCTGATGAGAACAAGGTTTTTGGGAATCAGATTTTTCTAAAGATAGAAGGTGGAGGGAACATTTGAGAAGAGGATGGTGATATATTATGAATTAAGAGGAAATGGTGGAGGATTTTCAGGATAGGGAAGGGGATGAGAGATAAGGAGCAAATAGAGGAATGGATTTTGTGTAATATTCTGGTTCTATCTGAAATCTATGTAGAGGATAGTTACCTTGTCAATATTCAAAGGAAGTACATATCTTCTAACTTCAGGCTGGGGAGCCTTGCTGGCGTTTTTCTTCACTTCTTCCCAGTTCTCACGTAAATTGGCTAAGTATAAGTAATTATAAACAAATTCAAACCTGCCAAGATAAGGAGTCAAACATGAGCACACATAATTACAAATAATTTCAGAGAGACATTCAATCTATTTAAAAGCCTGCCTGTTCTTTATTTCCCAACCTGGATACTGCTAGTGACCCAGGTATATTAAAGCCATTTTTTTTTCTGCCCACACAAGATGGGGTAAAAAAGAAACCTGCCTCCTGGATATACTTAAATAACATCAGCTTGACACTTTCTGTTCTGCTTCTCAATTCCCATCTGTCTGTGACTTTAGGCACTACTGTCTTTAGTGATCTGGCTAATTTGAAGAAAGAGTGCCTCTTTCTCCCAAACCCAGGATAGGTGGAGTTCAAGGTCCCTTAAGGAATCTTGTCAAGTTTAAGTGAAGTTGAGTTTAAGTTCACATATCAGTTCACAGAGCCTTATCTTTTCAGGTCTGGTTCATGGACCTGATGCGTTTTAAATCAGTAACCATGGTTTTAATGTTCAGTTTGTGTTTCTGGTTACCTAAACTATCTAAAGCTTTTTTCAATGATGTCTTGAAACTTAAAGCATACTTCTTACTTTTTAGAATGTAATTTAGGTTAACCATTAAGAGAAGCATCTTTGATAAAAAAAAAAAAAAAAGAAAAAGGCCCCTAATTTCCAGGAGTAACTAGAGATGTAACATTTATCCACTGTCCTTTCTTACCCTTTCCAACAACAGAGATCCACAATCAGAAACTCATTGTCTTCATAGGTATTGATGTGGTGGAAAAGGTTAAAAGGAGAGGTCCTGTATTTGTTACTGAGATACTTTCTTCTTTTTTTGTCAGCGACATGAAGCCAAACCTTGAACATGAGAAAAATATTTTGATGCATTTAATAAGGAAAAAAGAGTACATTATGAAGCACACCTTCTTCAGCATCATAAACCTGACAAATAAATGTAAGACTTACTCCCATGGTTTCATTGGACTCAAAACAATCCATGTAGTTGGCTCCCCAAAGACTCCATGAAGAGAGGAACTTGAACAGGTTAATTTTGACTGGTGTCTCCACAAAAACAATGTAGTTGGGAGTCAAGCCAAAACTGTTCAGAAACACAAATGGACTTGTGAGTGGGACAGACATATTCTCAAACCACAAAGAAATGTGTATACATGAGTGTGCTCAGTTACTGGAATAGACAGTAGCTATGTGACATTAATTATGTTTAAATTTAGGTTTCTTCAAGATAATGTAATCAGGATTGGTATAAAAGATAGGCAAAGCAGATATTTAAAATTAAGTTTTCCTGAAGATCCAGAGCAGCCCTTTAAGTTACCTATGGACGTAAGATGGCTTGAATCGTTCACTGCAGGGGAATTGTACAACGACTTCTGACTTGCTTATTGGATCTTCCTTGTCTGAAATAAAGTGGTTTTAAAAGGCTTTGGAACAGCCAGCCTTTCTTTTTTCTTGTTTAAAAATACAAAGCACGTAGAACATCTTATGCAAGTAAAGAAATACATTTTAAGATCTTGATTTTTCAGAGCTTATGTTCATTTCCTTAGTCATTGGCATTTCTTAGAGAAATTTCATGTGAAGCTGCAATCGCTCAGGAAAATCCAAATAGCAGCGGATTTGGGAAAGTGCACTTCCACAGTGTGGCAGGCAGAGCACAGTGTAGTCACATCTTACACCTGGAGGTGGGTTCTAAGTCAGGGGACTTACCACAACGTTAGCATGGTCACAGCCTTTCACAATACTGCCTACGGCAGTGGTTCTCAACCTTCCTAATGCCGCGACCCTTTAATACAGTTCCTCATGTTGTGGTGACCCCCAATTTCATTGTTACAAATTGAACATAATTAAAGCATAGTGATTAATCACAAAAACAATATGTAATTATATATGTGTTTTTCGATGGTCTTAGGCGACCCCTGTGAAAGGGTCATTCGACCCCCAAAGGGGTCTCGACCCTCAGGTTGAGAACCACTGGCCTATGGAGTAAAGAATATCTTGGATTGTGTCAATAGCCTGGCACAGTAATTATTATGCACATTAAAGTTCACTTACTACTGAGTAGTCTTCAAAACCTTACTGTATATCAAAATCCTATAAAGGACTTCTTAAAAATGTTATTGGGGCCCCACTCCCAGAATTATTCAGTTGGTTTGAGTGAGACTCAAGATTCATATTTCTAACAGGTTCCCAGGTGCTGCTGCTGGTGGGATTACACTTTGAGAACTATCTAAGCAATACTAAACAAAAATCCATATATATTCAAATAATTCTGTCATCAAGATGGTTATCAAATTTCTGACAATGAATGGAAGATGAATAGAAAATTCTAAAGAGTACTCTCTCTTCTCTTTTAATATTCTTTAGCTATTATATTAATATGAGTCAATAGGTTTGTTTGTAGTCTTGTGAGTTAAACATACACAAAATAGTACATTCTCATAAATGGGTGTATGTTATGCAGATGCATACGTTTGAATAAAAATTTAATTTCAGTTGGCACATGAATAAATGCCTAATAAATGTTTGTTACACTTGATTCCAAATCTTATGTAACCAAGTCTGCATATACACTACATCTTTGACACAGTGCAGAAATAGAACTTGGCCATTTGCTTTCTGTATTTTCAAGTTGTCATTCCCTGCTATTGTGCCCTTGGCCATTGGTAGGGTAGGGGTGAGGGCAGTTGTCCTGAAATCAGAGAGTAATTTAACTGCATATTGTGCTATTCTGACATTTTGATCTGGCATCCAGTATTTCCAGTAACTTTCATACAAGATAGATACTTGTTTCAAGAGGAATCAAATTGGTAAACTGACCTGCTTGTAGTGGAGGGATCTTTACAATATTGTAGGCAATTGAGAAATTTTTCCCGAAGCAGTTACCAATGTTGTACACAGTGCCATCACTTTCAATGTGGGGGTGAGCTGTGGCTCCATTGACGGAGACATAGTTGCAAAGGTCAACCTATGGAGGGAGAGCAAATGCCATCCATGTTAAGAGAAAGATTGTGTTACACCTTTGGTCCCTAGTTCTGACCTCATCATTACTTCTTGCACCCTCACCCTAAGTGCACTTCCTCTTTCCTTCTGTCTCTCTGGGTCCTACCCTCTCTGAAGTCTGCTTGAATTCCCATCTTCAGTGCAGAGCGCTCCTCTGACCCCATGCTGACCCCATGTGCCTCTGAAGTCTTGGGGTTCCCCCTGGCTGTGCTCTTTAATTGGCATGTACCGTACACTGCTCCAGTTAGTTATTTTCTTCTTGCACAGGCAGGTTGTCCTCAAACAATGATCAATTTGAATCCTGGGATTGCTTTATAGTCCCCTTTCTTGTATTAGAAGAATTGTGTGAAATTGCTGATATTTAATAATTTTAATTTTATAAAAATAGCAATTTTGTATGTTATAACCTAAATATCAAATACAGGTTATAGCACAGAGTATGAAACTGGAATTGGAAGGAACCCCAGGATTCATCTAGTATAGAAAGTCTTAACCTAACTAGATTTCAGGGAAACCATGAACCTCCTGGAATGAAATGCAAATATTTTTAGAGAGAGGATTTACACTTTAATTCAATTTGGAGTCTCATAAGAAATCCAGAACCACAAATCCTGCACAAAACTCTCAATTTACAGGAGAGACAGAGGTCCCAGAGAGGTTAAGCAACTTGTTCAAGGACCCAGAGCCACATGTTGGCAAAATCAGCACTAGAATTTCTACCTGGGACCTCCTCAGTGAAAATTTATTGAATGAATAGTTGATGGAGTGTATATTTATCTAACCAATTTTTTTCTATTTGATTAGGAGAATATCTTTTAAAACATAGGGAGTTTTTAGCATCTTTACTTCACTAATAGCCAATTCATTCATTCATTCATTCATTCATTCATTCACCATTCATTAAATACTCTTTGAGCTTCTCTTATATACCAGGCACCGTGCCAGGATCTAAAAAAAACAGAGGTGGTCCATGCTTTCAAGGATTTCAGTCTAGACTTTTGCTGTTCAATATTGTAGCCACATGTAATAATGTAAATATAAATTAATTATAAGTAGATAAAACTTCAAATTCAGTTCCTCAGTCACATTAGCCACATTTCAAGTGCACAGTAGCACTTGGACAATGCAGACACAGAATTCGCCTTCACTGTAGAAAGTTCTATTTGACAGCACTGTGTTGGGACAATAAGCTGGCATACAGACAGTGCTGTAAGTCTAAAATGGCACCTGTGGAGAAAGGCCATCTGGCCCAGCCAGACCAGGAGGTTAGGCAGGGCTTCCAACTAATTCTTGAAAAATGAATACAAGTGATTCAGGTGGACAAGGATGACAGTGTGTTCCATGGAGCAGGAACCCCAATGTGCAGGCCCAGAGGTGTGAAACAGCATGTGATTTTTGGGGACTTCTAATCATTCAAAACACAGTCATGAAGGGCATGAATGGAGGAGGGGAAATCAGCATGGGCCAGCCACAAAGGCCCTTGTTTGGATTTTATCTTGGAAACTATGGGTGCCCTAGATGGAGTAACACATTCATACTTGAATTTTAGAAAAAAAAATTGCTTCTACTGAAGTAAGGAAGTTGTATTACCATAAGAAATCCGGCAGGAAGCAAAGGCACTGATTAGGAGGCTATTTCAGTAATAGTAAACAAAACTTCAACTCCTAAAACTTAAATTTTTACATGAAGTCAGGATACAACACTATTCACAGTGGAACCTGACCTCTAATAAAGTCTATTCTGGAGCCATATCATGAACTTTATATTTCCAGTTAAATGACCATGACAGTTGGAATACAGATTCACTATCAGAGTCCCCTCCAGTTCTTCTCTAAGTGATCTACACACAGGTGATTACAAACATACATCAAAAACAAGAAAGAGCCATAGAGAGTATGTTAAGCCTTTGTAAATAGTCTGTTGGGAGTTATTAATCAGCTTGTGACAATGAGATCCAGGGTTGGAACTATTTTTCCCACTAAATTTCTGGTCTTGAATTCCACCTAACTGGTCTCCTAGCTCCCTTATCTTTCTTGCCCTCCCATATACATGGCAGATTAAATGTCCCAAAACACAGGTCTGCATATATCACTTCTCTGTGTGAAAACTTTCAGTAGCTTCATAACTTACTACATATTTTTGTCCATTATTCAAACTTTTAGTTTCACCCTACCCTTGACATTGCATGCTCTTCACTAGTTCTTAACTGAAAGTGATATTGCCCCCAGGGGGAGAATGCAAATGTTGAGGTACATTTGGGTTTTCCCATTGATTCAGGACATGACTGTTATTCAGTGGATGGGACCAGGAATGCCAAACCTTTTGCATGTGTGGGGACAATCCCCACAACAATGAATTATCTCCCACTCAATGCCACTAGCTTCTCCATTGAGAAATACTGCCAATCTAGTCAAATTAATTATTCTTTCATTTCCATGAACATATCTTTTCTTTTCCCACCACTATGCCTTTGATTATGTTACTCCCTTTACCTGAAATGTTCTTTTCCCAAATTCATTGAAGTTTCTCCCTTTTAACTTCTAGCTCAAATGCAAGCCTTTTTAATCTTCCTTAATCTGCATCACCTTATATCCTCCAACTACTGCCAGAAGTAATCTCTTTCTTCTTCCTGCTTTCATGGAAGGTTTTCCTTCTCCTAAAGGACTCATCACATTATGTGTCCCTATTAGAGTTAAGTTGCATATTTGTTTGATTTCTCCAACAAGATGTTAAACTTTCTAAAGACAAGTACAATGCCTTCAAATAGTTACATCTTAATAAATATTGGTTGAAAATGTGTATCCATTTCATTGAATGCTGCATGGAGATTGTCTAAGTTGTCAGCAAAATTTGTCTCTACTATTGCTGATCATTTTCTCTACGCTATTTCATTTAAAAAATATCTTAATTTCTAATAAGAAGTATCTATAAGGGGCAAATAGATGCAACATACTTGTCTAGAATCATGAATAGCAGGGTTTTCAACATTAATAGCTATAATTTTTTTGAACACCCAATACCCAATATTGGGTGCCAGGTTCATGCTAGCCTATAAAAGCCAGTAAGGGCAGGGACCATGCTGTTTCACACATTGATGTATCTGCACCCAGCATATGTTCTGGTACATGTCAGGGACTGAAAAATAGTGTCCCACAAATGAATGAGTGAATGCTTGGCATTTTATACAGTTTTATTTCAACCCATATAGTAAGTTTTTCAAATGTCATAGATGAAGAAATAAAAGTTTGCCCTATGTCACATAGCTAGTAGTTGATGACAAAGCAAGAATTTGAAAATTTGTCTGACTTTCTTTCTTTAAAAAAATTTTTTTTATTGATTTCAGAGAGGGAGAGAGAGATAGAAACATCAATGATGAGAGAGAATCATTGATTGGCTGCCTCCTACACAGCCCCTACTGGGGATCGAGCCCAAAGCCCAGGCATATGCTCTGACCAGGAATTGAACCATGACCTCCTGGTTCATAGGTCGACACCCAACCACCGAGCCACACCAGCCAGGCAAGCTCTCAAGTTCTTTCTACCAAATTGATTTAATTTTAATTCTAAGCTGCAATTCTAAATTCTTGGGCAGTGTTGCCTGAACACTGTATCCTACCTGCTTAATTGTCTCCAAGGTCTCAGGATTAATCTTTGTGATGAAGTTGGTCTCTGTGCAGGCATAGTAATCTTCCCCCACTGGGTAGATATTAACCAGGGCATTGTCAGTTATCTCTACTCCTCGAAAGTAAGAAAAAAACCTGCAGAAGCAAATGATATTTTTGGTCTAGTAACTTTTAAACAATGAGAGAAAAGGGGCTAGTGTAAAGTCTTTAATAACATGCAGTTAGGTGTCACTAACCTGGAAAATATATTCTTGCAGGGATCTGGGAAAGCACAGGTGCCAAATTCTGTTATGACGATCCTTTTCTCAGTCATTGCCCGCACATAAGCATCAGTGCGGATGAACCTGAAGGACATTAAAACATGGGAAAGGGTCATAGACAGGGACAGTGTGGTCCAGGTGGATCTTAGAATGGTCATTCTGTCCTTATGGAGTCAGAATAATAAATCCACAACATAAAGAATGAAGAGTATTGTCAGGTCACTTTCTCCTAGGGACCAAAGGGTGCCATGAGCTTACGTGTATGCCTTACAAATCTCACAGTGACAGATGCAGAACTCACAGTTCAGAGAAGTTAAGTGATTGGCATTTGTGGCAGAGCTGGGTTACAATTCAAGTTGGCCAGATATGAAAAACATGCATTTTCCTTATCACATCACGCAGCCCCCATGGTAGTTGACATAAGACCTATGATGTCCTGTAGCCTATAACCCATCAACCTACACTCAGTGGGAAAGACAGGGCATGGTATGCTGAATTATATTCCTTTCAAACTATTTCTTGTCCCGCTTGTGTTTTTCTTTGATTTTAAAGTTTATTTTGCTACTTTTAAAATTTGGGATCTCTTCAATCCAGTCTCTTGCACAGGCAGACTACCTGAACCATATCCCAGACTAGATGGCATACAGTGCCTAGGATTTCCCATGTGGAGAGCCAATGGAAATCTAATTTTACCCTTCCTCCAATCCATATAGTAAGTGTTTAGAATTGCATAGATGAAGAAACACAGTCATGAAGAGGAAAAAAATACCAAGGTCTTTAGAAGGCACATGAAAGCTTTGTCTACCTCCAAAGCAGGCTTTTTCATAGATAAATTTTGCTTGACCTGATCAGTTTCTCTTTTATTATAGTCCAAGTCATCCTGACTACTTAAAACCTCCATTTACTCTCCCTTTTGATGTCTCTTTAGAATGCCTGATGTCTGTGATTATCAACAAAGCCACTAACAGGTGAGAATATTAAAGCATAAGACAAATTACTTGTTGTGGTGTTAATGGGTGCTTCCTGGAGTGATGGCTTAGGCCAGGGGTGGGAACGTCTGGCCCATGGGCTATATAAGCTCCATGAAGTCATTTGGTCTGGTTCTGCCAAGGCATTAGGGATGAGTTAATTAAATGTTTGTCCAAAAATAGCAGGTTAATTTTAAAAAATATACTTTTTAAATTGATTTCAGAGAGGAAAGGAGAGGGAGAGAGAGAGAGAAACATCAATGAGAGAGAATTATTGATCAGCTGCCTCTGCAGGCTAATTTTTAAATTGATGGTTTTTGTATAGGCTATAAATGATGTTATAAATATCTAAATGGCCCTTGGCAGGAAAAAGGTTCCCCACCCCTGGCTTAGGCCATCAAGCCTTTTAAGCAACAATCTCCTAATTTTAGAAAACTTATCTTTTTTGTATCATCACCAGATATTTGGTCCTTACCTCCTTTGTGAAACCCCTCTCTCCTTCCCTGTGGCCTTTTTGATGATAAAAAAGGGGGGAGTAAAGAGAGCCGATGTTCTAATAATAATAACTATAATAATATTATTACTGAATATTCCTATGTGCTAGGCACTGTGTTCTTCTTTACTCCTTGTAATGAACCCTGAAGTAGATTCCATGATCTCCCATTTTAGAGATGACAAAACCAAGAGTTAGATATTAACATCTTTCCAATGTCTGTAAAAGGTAGATATAGGATTTGAAGCCAGACATGTTGAACCCCAAAGGCTAGTTCTTAGTTTCTTCTTTATCCTATCGCAGAGCTCCCAGGTGTCCATGCAGATGCATTGGCCCAAGTGGAGTCTGAGAGAAAGTGAGTATAGAAGTCCCCTTTTGGGTTTAGGAGGTTGAAAAGCCCAAGGAAGGGGGAGCTGAGCTAGGCCCCACCCTTAGTAGGGGGAGTGGGGCCTAGCATTTCTTTACCTTCTGTGGTACGTGACATGTCCCTCTTTAAAGTCAAACTTGTGCAGGAGGGCTTGCCCATCAAACAGGTGGTAAAATGGCTCAGATCCAACTTCAAAGAGTCCAGGCCCGCATCGAAGGAGGCTGCCGGTGAGCCAGAAGGGGATCCTGCCTGTGACAAATGTGAGACACAGAACATTGCTTCTTTCTCCTGCCCTTGGTTGGATTGTCCCTGGTCAGGCACAGGGATTATATTAGCAGCCTCATTGGGCAGTGATTGTTTATAAAGCTGGCAGTGATTTTCATTCCCAGCTCTACAGCTGGGCAGCACGTAGGAAATGCCTGTGGATCAATTCTTTTTTCTCTAGGAGATCAAGTAGGAGAGAATGTGGCAACACCTCAGAGTTTGGGTAACTGGTTGGAAGGAGACCTGGAAAAGCATCTTGAGGGAAATGGGAATCTCTACCTAACAGATTTCCCCAGATACCAATACATTTACCTTTTTCCAACATCTTATTTTTAAGAATTTCAAATTTCTTGATATAATTTGATATAGTGGGGGTAGGAAAGATGGATTAAGAGCAGAGATCAAAACACTAAAAATGATGGGCCTATAGAAAAAAATCATTTAAATGCTACAACAAGAATATTGGCCTTTTAAAACCTAGAGCTATATTCTTTCGAGGGTATGTGCTACTGTCTAGGTGAAGGCCAACCTGTTGTAGCAGAAATTGCACAAGGCTGGGGGTTAGGGACCTGGATTCTGGTTCAGGATTTGCCAGGTGACATCTCCAGGCCTTGGTGTTCTCCTCTGCACACCAGGGGCACACAACAAAGACCTTAAGGCCTTTCAGTTTAACCAATTACACTTGTGCCCTTTTAGCCCTTGAAAAGTGCAGTGTTTGGAAATGCTTGCTTAATCCTTACCAATGCTTTTATTTTTTATTTTTTATTTTTTAGCAAACAAATTATTTTCTGCAGCTCAGTCTTAGCAACCTATTTGATAAAGATTTATATTTCTGGTAAAATTTTTAAGAAGGTGTAGCTCAACTAAAAGGCACAGCATTAATATAATTGCCAGAACCTAGATTGTTAGCATCAGAATCTAGTTTAGAGTGTTTGGCTCATTCCTTCTAATTTACAGAAGAGGAAACTGGGAGAAAAGAGACTTGCCCAAGCTTTGGCCCTTCCCATGACACCATGTCCAAGCAAGTATGCTCTATGGGTTATATAATATCTTTAGATAGTGATAACAACAGTACTACCTACCACCTGTTGATCACTCTGTCTCAGATACTGGGTGGATCTTTCTATTTACATTAGCTCATTTCATCTTTACAACATCCCCATGAGGTAAAATTTGGTCTTTGGTCAGTGAGAGAATTGAGGCTCAGAAAGTTTAAGTAACCTGTAGGATCCACAGCTACTAAAATGAAAGCGCTGCCATTAGTGCCTATATTTGCCTGACTCCAGAACCAAGACTCTTCTGATATAATATACATAAAACCTACCACCTGTTAATGTAGTATTTCCGGATGCTGGTCAGCAGGTCCTCATTTATCCAGACACTGACAGAGCAGATATTTCAGGGCCTTTACTATCTGCCAGGCACTGAGCTAGGCACTGATGATTTAAAAATGACAAAGGTGTAGTCCTAATCCTCAAGGAATTCCAGTTAGGTAGCATTTTTTCTACATTAGAGAAATAACTAAAAGGTAAATGAGAAGAACTGGATTCTGGGTAAAGAATTCTTGAACCTCCAGATTCCCTTCTGTAGCCCTGAGGGGAGCCAGTAAGGAGAGGTGCCAATGAATAAGAAGGAAGAGAAGAGAGATCTTGAAGACAAAGAGAGGACGTCTCCAAGATCAGTGAGACCCACCTGTAACATGAGCTGTGACTGGCGAGGAGAGTTCCTCCACAGTTTCATACAGTTTCTTGTAACCACCAGCAGGATGCTCGACTCTGAAATGTGGAATCCCAAGGGAGAAGCCCATGTGAATACTCACAGGAGTCCATGGAGGCAGTACCAGGGTTAGGGACAAACGATACTTTCTGGCTCAAGGCCAAGTCACCCTACCAGTCCAGCTTCTGCCAAGGGAGCACATGGTGCTTGGGGGTTAAAAACATGCTCAGGTTTGCAAGAGGGGCCCAGGTCAGCACTCCTTCTTTAATGTCAGGAGAATTGACCTTTTTAATGTCACAGTGGACTTAGTCCTGCCCCCTGCAGTTTTCCCATAGTTCTGAAGATAAATCAACCAAACCTGCTGCTGTCACTTCTCTTCCTAACAGAGTCTATCCCATGCAATTACACTGACCAGTTGATACTCTCAGCTTACTCTATCAGGTACTCCTGCCTTACAGACAGTCTCATCCCTCTCCCTCCTATAAGTTTAGAGAAGACAGCTTTTTGGGTCAGTACCTCATCCTTTGTTCTTCACCTGTATTATACTAACATCTCTTACTGTCATCTCAGAGCCTCACTCCTCTCCAAAAACATTAAAAAAAATACTCAAGTACTTTTAAATAAATAGTCAGTTTTATATTTTTGCTTATTTTCTGCCTCCTCACTTTGGCTCCATTGTATAACTTCTTAGAGTGGGAGATCTGACCAGCTCCCTAATAACTAATGATAGTTATCTTTTATTAAGCACTTACTATATGCCATGCATCATTAAAAACAACTTTGTATGTTATTAACACATTTAAATCTTAGAACAACACAATGGGGTAAGTACTATTATTACATTCATCTTATATATGGAGAAACCTAGACTTTAAAATGTTAAGTAATTTGCCCCAAATCATACAGATGGGAAGTGGTTGAGTGAGATGTGGAACCCAGGTCTGCCTTATTGAAGTCCTCATGCTCACAGCTGCTTCTGAGGTCCATTCTAAGTCACATAGATTCCACTTGAATTCTCGATATTTGCTTCAATATATAAATAGGAACAAACTCCCTCAACAAGACCCAGGCCTTCCCTAAACAGGACATCAATCCTCTTCAGGAGCTCGTGAAATAGCCTATTTACCATCAACCCACCAAGGCATTTAAAAGAAATCTCCCAGAGATACTCACTGGATGGACATTTCCTCTCAGTGGAGGACTGAGAGTTCTGGCACCAACTGTGGAATGAGGAAGCGAGTCCTCAGCCAGGGCCCTTTATATGTCTTCTCAATCCTCCTAAAAGGAGTTGCGGCTTTGAGAACCCTCTTCTGCCCCCCGTAGCCGAGGGAAGGAAAACAGAGGTGGCTTTCAGCACTCAGATCCTCCTAATGCGTGAGCGTTACTTGGGCTTGCTGTTCCCATAACAGGTTTTTGGGCAATTTTCCAGAGACCTCAATCCTTCCCGAAGAGAATGAGAAGTGGATTAGAAAGAAAGGAGCTGCGTGGGAGTGGCTAGCATCAGGCCAGAGCTGATCCAGGTCACCCCAGTGGAACCTGGCACCATTCTCTGGTACACAGCTTCCTCTACCCCTTCTGTGCTCTCATCTTCACCCTGTTAGTGCTCCTTGTGGACATGCGCTCCTGGAAGCTTTCCAGCTGACTTACCTCTACCCTGTGCCTTCAACCGCAATGTCAATCCTCTTCAAGGCAAATCAGACCACATCCCTTCTACACTTGGGATCTTTCAAGAGGGCTGCATTCCTTATGGATAAAGTGCACTTTGGCACGGCTGTAAGATGCATACTTCTCAGTGTCATCATCTGCCACTCTCCCCTTTCATTTGCATGCCAGCACGACCACGCTGTTCACTGCTTCCCATTGATTTCATACCATTTCATGCTGCCCTTTCCTTAGAGTGTAGGCCCTTTGTTTTCTTCTTCCCCTTGTCCATCTGGGAAATGCCCAGTTTCCATCACAACCCTGATAGAGCATCACTTCCCCATTATGCTCCAGACAGGATGCTTTCCTTTGTAATTTTTTTTGAAACTTATATATGTTTATTTTTGTCTGTATCACAACATGCTGTTTGATTTGTTAGCATGTCTCTCTCTACTTATTGTAGCAACACAGAATTAATCACACCAGCACAATGGCACTTGGCTAAATCTTTCAACACCTGTCAAGATGGAGACTGGCAACCACCCCAGCAGCTCCCCCAAGGTGAAAATCAGACTAGCAAAAGCTCTACATTCACTTCTGCTCACCCCCATAATTACATGTGAGGTAACACATCCAGCCCCTCTGTCCCTCTGTCTTCCCACCACCCCCAGAACTTAGTTTGCTGGGCATCATTCAAAAATATCATGGGAAAGAAGAAATACATATAAACACTTATGCCCACGTATACTCTCTCTCTTCTCCTCCAGGGGACATCAGTGACATCTTGCTAGTGGGTCCTACCTTTCACTCAGGGAATCCCGCTTGCTTTGTACATACCAGTGTGTAACAAACATTTAAATTATGTGTGGTCTCAGGTTTGGGTGTGATGTATTTTGATATCTGATAGCTTTAAAAGGTAGAGCCTGACAGAAACTTTACTGTAATACTTATGCATCATTATGCTCAAGGTTTCAGTAAAAAGCTCAATAAAACTAATTTGTTCAGCCAAGTTAGTAGAAACCTTTAGAAAAACTGCCTTAACTGAGCACAAGAATAATTCCAAAATTGTGCTTATAAATGAGTGTTAAAGATTTGGGGTTGTTCCCCCCCTCCCCCCGCCAAAGAATTTGAAATATTTTACTTACAAACTTGATTGGATTCTGGGCCAGCACTATTGGATTAATGGCGTCTCAGCTATTGAGGGGCTCAGTATACTTTTAAGTTCTCAGCTTCTGCCAGTTGGTACACATGCAGAGAGGAATGGGCAGCTGAAATCTTTTAGAACAGACATTTTACCCCCTCTCTGGGCCAGAGAACTGGTGTATTAGACAAATACAAATTAGGAATGACTTATCCTCTTAACTACAAGGCACATGGACATCAGGAAAAGTGCTGTTCTAATAGCATTAGGAATCCTGCTTGTGCTGATCTAGTTTACAGAATTTTTAGATTATTTATGGGTCCTTCTCAGACAAGGGGAGAACAGGTTTTCTAACAGGAGAAAGTTAATAATAATTGGCTGAATTTCCTCTTCTGTTCCTCTACTTATCAGAGTGTATTACCTGTTGTTATGTTTGTTTTGTGAAAGCCATGGCCCTGTTTGTCACTATAACATAGAGCCCAACACCTATTAAGTAGTTATTAAATATTCTAGGCTATTGTATATTGCATTGCTTTTCTAAAAATTTGAACTTCTGCTTGCTGGGCACTAGTGTATATAAATACATTTGATAGTTGTATATTGATCTTTTATCCTGCAATCTTTCTAAACTCATTTATTAGTTCTAGTAGCCTTTTTATAGTTTCCGTCATATTCTATCTACATAGGTCATATTGTCTGTGAATAAACAGTTTACTTCTTCCTTTCCAATATTTTATTTCCTTGCCTATTGCACTAGCTAGAGCCTTCAATGTAATGTTGAATGAAAGAAGACCTTGTGTTCCTGCTCTAAGTAGAAAGTATTGAGTTGCTCACTAGTATGTTAGTAGTGAGTTTTTCACCATGATGTTAGCCTGGTATTCCAGCAGCCTCTGTCTCACTCAGTCATACTCCCTGCCGGCTTTTACAGCCTGACAGTATGGGGACTTCACTTGCAGGCACTGGAACTCTGAACCGGGGGCCTTGTGTGAGCCTGGAGCCCCTCACTCCTCAGAGGGGACCTCCAGAGCCAAGATATCCCTCCTGATTTTTACCCACCACACATGGGTGTGAGACCAGCCCATTCAGCATCCCTGCTCCTACCACCAGTCTCAGTGTGGCTTCTTTAATTCCCTGGCTGTAGAACTTCTATTCAGCTTGGGTTCAGGTGTTTCTGAATGATGGTTGTTTTGTAATTTAGTTGTAATTTTGATGTGGTTGTGGGAGGAGGCGAGTACCGTAATATGTGTTTTTAATTGGAATATGTAGACCGTTTACATTTTATGTGATTATTGATGTGATCGAACTTTGAGTTTATCATCTTATTTGTTTTCTGTGCATTTCTTCTGTACTTTGCTCTCCTTTCCTCTTATTTTTCTGCCTTCTTTGGATTACTCTTACTTTTTTGTTGTTGTTAATCCTATCTAATATATTTTTCAAATCAGACTTTGTGGTTTTTATACCTTGAATTTCTATTTGCGTTTTCTTTTAATATTGCCCATATCTCTACTTCTTGAATGTTTTAATGTACCTGTCTGATAATTATAATATATGTGTTAGTTCTGGGTTAGTGTCCATTGATTGGTCTTAATTATGGCTTATATCTTTTCTACTGCTTTACATGCCTGGTAATTTTTGATTGGATGCCAGAAATTTTAAATTTTATCTCACTGGCTGCTGGGGTTATTCGCATTCCTTTAAATATTCTTGAGCTTTGTTCTGGAACTCAGTGTTATCAGAAATAGTTTGATCCTTTTGGGTTTTGCTTTTAAGATTTGTTAGTGGGATTGAAGCAGGGCTCAATGTAAGGCCAATTTTTCCCAACACTGTATTATACAAGGATTACTACTCAATACTGAGTCAAGATTCTTCTGTGTTCTACCAAATTCTTCGTGAATCATGAAGTTTTCTACTGGTAGAATATTTTGGGCAGTGGGAAGGGGCACTAGTCTCAGCTCTGTGGGGGTGCTAGCACTGTTACCTCTAATCCATTTAAGCGGTTCTCTTGGCTTTGGGTAATTTCCTCATACAGAAGAACTGGTAAGTATTTCAACTGAATAATCAAGGGGAACACTCTGCAGTACTTCAGAGTTATCGCTCTAGATTTTCCCCTCTATAGGGCTCAGTGTGAACGCTAGTCACTTCATTCTCTTCACATTCTCAGCTCTATATCCTCAACTCAGGGAGTCTTTCCAACTCTATCTAGGTTCATTTACTGGGCATCACACTTAGAAGCTTTTCATAACATTAAGTTGGTGCAATCAGATGGCTTGCCTTATTTAGGGATCATTATTCTTTAATGGCTGATGTCCAGTATCTTGAACGCTTTTAAAAATTGTTTTTAATTATTTTTTTTTAATTATTTCAGGCAAGAAGGTAAATCTGGTCCTGCATGCTTAATTTAGATTGGGAGCTGAAGTTCACCAATTGATAAATACTTGTTTTGAGGTAAATTTCAGAGAACTTCCTGAGCATCATATAGAACAGCCCAGGGCACTTGCATTGTGTGTCTTTGGAAGTTGAAACATGAGATTATGGAATTTCATGACTGAAGGCATTAGGTGTGATATGGTGGTTGGGTAAAGCAAGAAGCAGGAAACTTAAGAAAAACTACTGTTAAGATGAAGAAGAAGTAAATAGTGTCATATACAATGTAAATGAAAGTAAATAAAAAGACAGGGTCCCTTTCTTCAGCAAAATTCATCCAATGGAGAGATAGGCAATATAACCCCTGAAATACACAACATATGATATGTTACTTTATAGCTTTATACTTCTATCATAGCACTTGTTACATTATATTATAATTGACAATTTATTCATCTCTTTCTCTAACAAGTCTGTGAGCTTCTCTGCATCAGGAGTAGAGTGCCTTATTTAGACTTCTCTCCTCATTGTCTAGCACCATACAGAGCACACAGCAAATATTACTGAATGAATAAATAAATGGATGTATGAGTGAATGAGTGATATAAAAGTTTTGTACTAGGGTTGACTGTTAAAGGAGTTATTTTGGATAAATGGGTTTTTTGGTTACTTTTAGATCACTGCCCTGGCACATATCAATCAAAATGGCCAACATATTTATTCTCAAGCCCAACTGAAAGTGGTATGTAATAATAATAGGTTAAGTGCTCAGTATATGTTTTGTAAAGTTTAAGTACTAATCTTCTATTGAGAACTTCAAGTTTTTTGCTTTTAAATTTAAAAGAAAAGAGAACAATAGCACTTTCTAAATTTAGAGCACTGAGATGCTAATTATGCGTCCACTTGAGTGTTACTCAGTACGTCACAATGTGGGAAAGGTAGCTCTGTGATCTTCCCATGTAAAGGGGGAAAGCAAGAGCAGTAGTTACCTGTGGACCATGTCTACGGAAGAAGAATCTTTGAACGTGTTTCTAGTATCTAGAACAATACCTAGAAGTGAATGAATAAATAGATGAACAACTCATCCTCTCAAGTTTAATTCACCATCAGCAAAATGACTCTGAGATAATAGCTGAAAAAAAAGAAAGAAAAGATAAACCCATTTCCAAAAATAATATCTATATCTGATGAGGGTGCTATTATGGTTTATGAAAAGAATTCTCATTTCCCAAAGGATTTCTTCTAAAACTGTCTATTCAATAAAGTAGATATTTTATAACCAAATGGGCTTGGGCCTCTGCACAAATGGGCAATCAGATCGTTTGTAGAATATCTGTGGAATCTAATGCTTTAGCTCCGGCCAACCTATTTAAGCCATGATTCAATACCCTGAATTCCAATCAAGTTTGTAAAATGAGGTCAGATTGAAAATCTCTGTCAGAGTTAAATTGCTTCTCAGAAGGTCCTTCTGTGTAATCAGCAGACTAGGACCAGGGCACAAAGGGCAAGAGAAGGAGAAAAGCCTCCCACAAAAGCAAACGTGGTACAGTTATGCATAAGTTATAATGCTTTAATGATATTTTATAATTAAACATTTGGCCAAATATTTGATAAGACATCAAATATAATTATGAAAAGGAGATACATCAGAAAAGAAACCATTTAAGATGCCTAAATAAGACTTGTTGAATTACTTATTTCCAGTCTCTGCTTATCTTGCATACAGGGAAAAATAAAAAGCTGAGGGAGTCAAAAAGCAGATGATTAGATTCTAATAGCTCTTCTTGCAAGCTGTGTCAATTCGTTTGCAACTGCTGATAATGGCACAAAATATGCATTAGAGTTGTGAGATATTCCATGAAGCTGCCATGATGTCTTTTCTTGGCATCAATCATAAATGCAGAAATCCACAGTCAGATTTGCTAGTGATTTTTCCCCCACTGTAAATCTCTCATAATCTTTCTTTAGTTTTAGCTAAGTGAACCATATCTGCCACAGTTGTGTGTTGTTGAAACAATTATCTGAAGAATCTTGGTCTACTGGTAAAAATTTTAATCTCTAATGTTTATAATTTCATTTTTTACTTTTTTATTTTCAATTACAGTTGACATACAACATCATATAGTTTCAGGTGTAACACCCAGTAATTAGACACAATATAACTGACAAAGTGATCACTCTGATAACTCTGGTACCCAGCTGACACCATACCAGGTATATATTACAATATTGACTATATTCCCTGTACTGTACTTTACACCCCTGTGACTATTCTGTAACTACCAATTTGTACTTCTTGATCTCTCCGCCTTTTTTACCCATCCTCCCAACCCCCCTCCCATCTGAAAAACATCAAATTGTTTTCTGTATTTATGAGTTTGTTTCAGTTCTGCTGATTTGCTTGTTTTGGCCTTTAGATTCCACATATAAATGAAATCATTTGTTTTTCTCTGTCTGACTTATTTCACTCAGCAAAATACTCTCTAAGTCCATTCATGTTGTTGTAGATGGTAAGATTTCATTCTTTGTTAAGGCTGATAGATATTCCCTTTTATTCATGCACCACTTTATTATCCATTCATCCATTGATGAACACTTAGGTTGCTTCCGTATCTTGGCTATTGTAAATAATGCTACAATGAACATATAGATGTATATGTCTTTTTCAATTTAGTATTTTGGGTTTCTTCAGATAAATACCCAGAAGTGGACTTGCTGGGTCCTTCTTTGTCTCTTGTTATGTAGCCTTAGTTTTAAAGTCTATTTTGTCTAGTATAAGTATTGCTGTTTTGTCTGGTATAAGTATTGCTGTTCAGCTGTTTTTGTTTGTTTGTTTACTTTTTCATGAAATATCTTTTTCTGTCCCTTTACTTTCAGTCTCTGTGTGTGTCTTTTTTAAAAAATATATTTTATTGAATTTTTACAGAGAGGAAGGGAGAGGGATAGAGAGTTAGAAACATCAATGAGAGAGAAACATCGATCAGCTGCCTCCTGCACACCCCCCACTGGGGATGTGCCCACAACCAAGGTACATGCCCTTGACTAGAATCGAACCTGGGACCCTTGAGTCCGCAGGCCGACACTCTATCCACTGAGCCAAACTGGTTAGGGCTGTGTGTGTCTTTTGATCTGAAATGAGTCTTATGTAGTCAGCATATGTAAGGGTCTTGTTTTGTTATCTACCCAGCCTGCATATGTCTTTTAGTTGGAGCATTTCATCCATTTGTATTTAAAGTAATTATTGATAAATATGTGTTTATTGCCATTTTGTTATTCATATTTTAGTTCCTTTTTTCCCTTCTTCTTATAGAAGACCCTTTAACATTTCTTATAATATTGGTTTGATGGTGATGAACTCCTTTAGCTTTTTCTTGTCCAAAAAGAAATGCACTTTACATGTCTTTTCAGTCTGAAGATAGCTTTGCTGGGTAGAGTAATCTTAGTTGTAGTTCCTTGCTTTTCATCACTTCGAATATTTCTTGTCAATCCTTTGTAGCCTGCAGAGTTTCTGTTGAGAAATCAGTTCACAGTCTGATGAAGTTGAGCCTTGACTGTTGTTGGCATGTCAGTGGGAAGGATTTCCATCCAGTCCAACTGGCTGTGACCACTGTGGAGGATCAGTTGTGCAGGGGTCCACCCCATGGAGCAGGACTTACTTCAGTGGGGTTCTGGCACTCATTGAGTTCATCCCTTGAGTGTGTCTCTTGTGAAGTGGTTGGTGGTGCTTCAACATGGTCTGAAGCTGTCGACTGGGTGCACTATTTCTGGGGCCTCCTGGAAGGTACAGGCCAAGGTTAGCCACCACCTGTGCCCTGCTTGAGGCCACCTGGCATTAGCTACAAAGTGATTTGTAGATGGTTGCTTCTTGTGCTGGGCTTAGCGGTACCCAGGAGATGCCAAGCTGAGAACAAAGGCTGGCTTCCCCAGGACACTTAGCAAGGAGTATGCAGCATGCTGAGGCCAGATGCTGCTTGTTTGAGAGATTTTAGGAAAGTCTGAAGCATGAGCCAAGATAGGCTGTTTGTATGGAAAAGCCACTGGAAATGTCTTGGATTGGGCCTATAGCTGGGATGGTGCAGAGTTTCAGGGAATCACCAGAGTGGGGCGAACAGTGTTAGCCTGGTTGATGGACACTCAGATTTGGCACCCATCTGCTGGGGGAGGGATCAGAAAAAGAATAATGGCTTCTGCCAGCACTTCCGTCAGGGAGAAAGCTGCTACTCTAGCTCTCACCCCAATGTGAGACAACTCAGTTCTTCCCCATATGAGCCTGGTGCCCCAGGGCTGGAACTCACAGTGAGTGATTCCAAGTAAATCCGTGCACAGGCACTTTAAGATAAATGCAGCCCTTGGTCTCACTCAGCCATAATTTCCCCTGGTTTTTACAGCCAGAAGCGGTATGGTGACTTCTCTTCCTGACACTGAACCCCTGGGCTGGGGAGCCTGGTGTGAGGCTGGGACTCCTTGTTCCTTAGGGAGAACTTCTGCCTTTAGTATATTATATTATAATGATGTGTTTATGTGTTTGCTGTCTTGCAAAGTCCTTGAGAATAGGGAGTGTGCCATGCATTTGTCCAGCATAGTACCAAGCACACAGTAAGGGCTTAAAAAATGTCAGATGAATGAGTATCACTGAAATTATTTATTGATTAGCTAATTATAGGCAGGAGAAAGGAGGCAAGTGAATTTAAAGGAGTTTTTATCTTGAGTTGTTAAGAAAGTTTGGTAAAGAACAGATTTCTTTGCTGAGCCTGGAGGAGGAACAGCAGACAGGGCAGAGATGAGATGAGATGTACATAATGCACAGGCAGTGATGATAAGAGCCAAAAGCACTGAAAGCTTCAGGGCTGCTCCTCCTGGTTGGGGTGCTTTTGATGTGTGCCTGCTTTGATCCCTGCTGAGTCGCTGCGGCCCAGGATGTTCTGGAATGAAGAAAAACTACTTACTGTTCCCTGTTCCCAAGATTCAGGTGTGTTAGAGAAGAAGCACTTGGGGGAAGAGGTTGGCTTTTCTGATGGCAAAATAATATCATTTCCCAAATGTAAAACATGCCTCCAGCATGTCAGAGCGGAGGCAGAAGAACAGGATGCAGAGAGAGACACTGCAGTGTGCAGGAGAGAAAAGCAGAATGCAAAGTAAAAGGAGAGAGAAGAGAAATCACAAAGTGCAGGAAGGCAGCAGCCATGGGTGTGGTCAGCAGAGCTGTACTGGGAATGGCAGCAATGAGACACTAGGCCATATGTGGAGGGATTTTGTCAGACTCTTGGACAACACATGGGAACATAGGTAGTGACATTCATGCATCTTCACACTAGGAAAAAGACAACACTGTTGACAGGTCACGACTGGGAAAAAGAGACACAGAAACACACTGCCCCTCCTCTCTGGATGGAAGGCCAAGAGGAACTCCCATTGGTGTAGTTTATTTTTAGAAGCATAAAACCTGTCATGGATCTGTCCAAGTTAAATCATCCTTTCTAAAGTGACCCGAAATGTGGACTCAGCTCTTTCCCAAAACTGCTTTTTGAAACAGAGCTTCCGTTTTGGGAATTTTCTAAGTGTGTGAAATAGTCAGATCCTATTAACCATCTCAGGCTATATATATATACGAGGGAAAGTGAACTATTATTAGTTGGGGCATATTATATGCAGACTCTGTGCTTAGGCACTTTATACATGTTATCAAATTTGAGCTCTCAAAGTTGCCATGAATTAAGTATTATCCCCATTTTATAAATAAGAAAACTGCATCTCAGAGAGGTTAAGCAAATTTTTTTAATGTCACAGAGCTAATAAGTTACAAAGACACAATTAGAATCCAGTTCTGCATGATTCTGGTATTCATGTTCATTCCATATATATTGTGCATCCTATACATTATGTTTAATATTTTGATTACAAATGTGGATATGATAGTTGATATTAGCTCAATGGTTTAAAAATTCCTTATGGGGATCTGTACCTGTGAATTCACCCTTAAAATTGTGTTTACTAGTATTGCATACTTGACATTATACTAGTAAAGCCATAAATATTCAGTAGATTCAAATCCCTTTTTAAAGTTAAATTTATTGGAGTGACATTGGTTAATAAAATTATGTAGGTTTCAGGTGTACAATTCTATAATATGTCATCTGTATATTGTATTCTGTGTTCATTACTCAAAGTCAAGTCTCCTTCTATTCAAATCCCCTTTAAGAAGGAACCTGGACACTAAAAAGAGCTGCATCAAATGAGGCCTGCAGATGGCAGTGCTGCCCAGGAGTCACTGGAATCTAACTTCAGTTTTCTTACAAAATAAATATACAGGGTCACTTTAGGAATTTTACAACACTGATTCCAAAAGTTAATTTTCAACCAACATTTGAGTGATTTTTGAATTGTGTAATAATTCCTTCCAATTTATGGTGTGATGTTAAAATTTAATTTTCAACTTAATGAACAATGAGTTTGTAATGCTTAATAGCATTCCAGCCTAGCAACAGGCAGACCACAAATCTGGATGGAGAGGACACATGACTATCAAGCTTGGGAAGAGAAAGAGATGTGGACTCTTTCCTTGAGCATAAGGTATTGCCTGACAAATCAGATCACTTAAGTCAGGAGATGGATTGGGGATGCTAAAATCCAAGTAGTCTTTAGAATTTCCAAGTTGTAAATCAGAAAGCTGATGAAAACCCACAAATACTGAAGTCTGACACATTGTACATAATGAACAAAAATGCAGGTCTTTTTACTGTATTTTAGCTTTATTACACATTTTTAAGAAAAATTTTTGCTAATCTCTAATCCTAGCTAATCACACATGCTTTGGAAGACAAAACAAGAGCTACTTTTTCTTAGGTCTTTAAGAGGCATACAGTTCTGGAGACAGAATATGCCAAGATTTTCATATGATTTGATTGTATGTGATTGATAAGATTATAGGTGATTTAAATGTTCACTTCCAAGTCATCCTATATAATAAAAGAGAAACCTGGTAATTAGCCGTAACTTCGCTACCCTTCCCATTGGCTAATCAGGGCGATATGCAAATTAACTGCCAACCAAGATGGCGGCCGGCAGCCAGGCTACTGACGCAAACAGGAGGCTTGCTTGCTCTAGTGACTGAGGAAGCCAACGTTCCCCGCCTGACTCCTGCCGCAGCCCAGGTCTGAGCTGCTCTCTAAGAAACATTGTTACAAATATAGAAGCTAAACAAAACCCCAGAAACCTGCTTTCAGCCAGCCGGGATCTCAGGGTTGGAGTCACAACAAAGTTTCAAATACAGAAGGTAAACAAAGCACAGAAACCTGCTTTCAGCAGCCGAGGTCTGAGCTAAAGCCGGCTCTCAGCTCCAGTGACAGCCATAGAATGTAAATAAATCCCAGAATAAAAAAAAAAGGAAAAAAGGAGAGGTTGGGAGCTTCAGTCACCCACCAGCCTGAAAACGGCCCTCAGCCGCTCACCCAGACTGGCCAGGCACCCCAGTGGGGACCCCCACCCTGAAGGGGGTGTGACCAGCTGCAAACAGCCATCATCCCCTCACCCAGGCTGTCCAGGCACCCAATTGGGACCCCTACCCTGATCCAGTACACCCTTCAGGGCAAACCAGCTGGCCCCTACCCATGCACCAGGCCTCTATCCTATATAGCAAAAGGGTAATATGCCTCCCAGCACTGGGATCAGCGGAGCTGGGAGGCCTCCTAGCACTGGTATCAGTGGAGCCGCGAGGCCTCCTGGCCCCTGGAGCAGCATGACAGGGAGCAGCGCCCAAACCCCCTGATCGCCCTGCGGCTCTGTGTGTGACAGGGGGCGGGGCCACAACCTCCCTATCCGCCCTTCTGTTCTTGACAGGGGAAGGCGCCCCAACCCCCTGATCAGCCCTGCTCTGTGCCTGATAGGGGGGAGCTCCCCAACCCCCTGATTGGCCTTGCTCTGTGTGTGACAAGGTACGGTGCCCCAACCCCCCATGGGCCCTGCTCTGTGTGTGACGGGGTGGAGCCGCAACCTCCCCATTGCCTCTGCCCTGAGTGTGACAAGGGGGAGTGCCCCAACCCCCCAATCGGCCCTACCCTGAGCGTGACTGAGGATGGCATCACAACCTCCTGATCAGCCCTGCTCTGTGTATGACAGGGGGGAGCTCCCCAACCCCCTGATCGGCCCTGCTCTGTGTGTAACAGGGTACGGAGCCCCAACCCCCCTGATGGGCCCTGCTCTGTGCGTGACAGGGGGGATCTCCCCAACCCCCTGATGGGCCCTGCTCTGTGCGTGACAGGGGGGAGCTCCCCAACCCCCTTATCAGCCTTGCTCTGTGTGTGACAGGGTACGGAGCCCCAACCTTTTGTCTGGAAGGTCATCTGGTTTAATTAGCATATTATACTTTTATTATTATGGATATTAAAAATCCTGGTTATGGGTTATATATATATTTTTTTTTCTTTGCATGTCTGGTAACTTTTGGTTGGATATTGAACACTGTTTCTTACATTGTTGAATGCTGGCTCTTGTATTTCTTTCAAGTATTAGACTTTGTTCTGGCACACAGTAAGTTATAATATGAACATTTTGAGGCTTGTTTTTTAATATTTACTAGGCTGAATCCATAGCAGTTTGTACTCTTGTGGTGGGGATAATTTGGCCCCACTACAAGAGTACAACTCAACTCTTCTGAAGATGCTACCCAATGCCTCAGCTATTAGCTCTCTCAGTTCTGGCTGGTGGAAACATGAGCTATTTCCAGCTCTGTGAGGTCCAGCAATTGTTTTGTTTTCTGCTTTCCAGTTATTCTTTCCTTGGCCTTGCTGATTAGTACTCAACGGACTTCCTTCACCCTGCCCTATCCCAATTAGCACTCAACAGAAATCTCTAGATTACACTGCAGACCTCTGGGGCTTTTTTTGTTGTTGATTTGCAGTTCCCTCAGTGATTCGGACTCTGATCTCTATCTAGCTCTTTAACGAAGTCAGACCCTGGGCTTTATTTTTGTTTTTCTTCCCTGCACTGTGGCCTGGCAATTGCCTCCGGGCAGTAATCTCAGGGCAGTCACAAGGCTCACTACTTTGATTGTAGTCTAAGGTCTAAAAACAGTTGTTTCATGTACACTGGTTTTCCAGCTGCTTATGGAAGAAAAGGAAATTCAGAAATCATCTGATATATTTGAGGCTAGGTTTTGATACAAAAATTGTTTTTATAATGAGCAAGAGTCAACACTACTTAAACTTCTGTTATATATTCAGTGTTTCTTCTATACGCATTGTGAGGTTTTCAGGGAAAGAAAAAAAACCAGCTATTTTGTACATTTTTTTCAAGACTTAAAAATATGTATATACTAGAGGCCCAGTGCACGAATTCGTGTACATTGAAAGGAAATTAATTAGAAAAAATATTTTAATATCGCTATTCGCCCTTTTTCTATAATATAAATGTCAACCAAATTCACTATCAACAATGACAGATCGAAACACATGCATGAGATTGGACCCAGCAAGAGCTTTATATGTATCATGCATGCACAAGTCAACTAGCCCTTTATAGATATAGAACAAACTTTCTTAATTAGACCTGCTTTCTGATTTAGCTAAACTTTTTCCAGCCCAGTGAAGCACCCCAACTTCTCTTTCAGGTAATTGTCAGCAGCACAGCAGTAAATGTCAACACGAAGCACATTATGATTGTAGATCACACAGGGAGAGCAAAGAGTAAAATATTTAACTGCAGCAGTGTTTAAATATATTCTGCGCAGTGAGAAAACCTGAAGTCATTTTCAAGGTCCACCGTTTCTTACTTCTTTTCAGTCGGGTCAAGTTTCTAAGCTTTCTAAATCTCCGTTTTCTGGCTAATGAAAAGAAAATACGATTCCACTGAGTATCCTATCTACCTACTCCAGGACTTCTGTGAGGATCAAATGAGATGAGGCATGGGGAAGTGCTTCACAGACATTTGGTTAAAGTGTGAAATGTTTTCACCTGGGTATAAAGCAAGTAGAGTTCCTGGGCTGAAGAAACTGCAAGGAGGCTAGTCGTTGCTAGGGAGAGCAAGCTGGGCATTGGTATGTGATGTCATTCCCGGATGGACACTTAGCATATTAGCCTTTTATATATATGTATTTTATTGATTTCAGAGAGGAAGGGAAAGGGAGAAATAGAAACATCAATGATGAGAGAATCATTGATTGGCTGCCACAATGGGGATTGAGCCCACAACCCTGGCATGTGCCTCCTGGTTGATAGTCTACACTCAACCACTGAGACATGCCGATAGGGTAGAAAACAAAATTTTTAATTAATAGAAAAGATTCTTAGTTGGTGTGCCTTATCACATTTAGAACTGTTTATTTAGAGAAATGACATTTTGTTTCATTCGATTTTAAGTTTAATATTAAACTTAAAATCCTTCATTTCTCTCCTAGGAATGCTTCATTTCAACAATAAGACTACATACATACACAAGCACACAAGCACACACACACACACACACACACACACACACTAAGTGGTATTGAATGTCAGTAGAAAATTTTCAAATCTGTTCTCCAGCCGTGCCCCAGTTAGAGTTCTCTGTAAACTGACAAGAGATCAAGGATGGGGTCAAGGATGGGTAACAAGGCATAACACCAAGTTTCCTACTTCCTGACATCTGTGAATCAAGGCCCTGATTAGACCCTTGTAACTGTGATCAAGGACGTTTGTGGTTTCTGTGAATAAAAGCTTGCCTAGCACCAAGGTCAGGGCTGCTGCAGGAGGAGAGCTCCCTGTGTGGAGACGCCTGTGGCAGTCGCTGGCCAGCTCAATAAGTCCTCGCTTGCTGCTTAAGACCTAATTGGAGTCGGTGGTCTTACTCTCGCGAATGTTGGCCCATAACAAAAGCAATTGAGAGCATTATGTTTTTGCAAGACCTCATCTAGTCCTTTGATTCTAGGTGGTTTTAATAATAACTACTAACATTTATAGGGTGCTTATTCTACACTAGATACTCTGCTAAATGCTAAATACTTCACATGCATTATTCTATTTAATCCTCACAACAATCCTAAAAGGTACAATATCTTACAGATAAGAAAAAACTAGGACTTAGAAAGTAACTTGTCTGAGGTTACATAGTAATTGCACAATAGGATTCCAAACTGACTTCAGAGCTCACATTATTAAAGTGTTACACCATATTTATTTTGTAATCTCAAGACTAATGCAGATGAAAGTTTACTGTGTCTTTAGAATATTTATTTAATATCAATAAATACAAAGACAAAAATTGTTACAAAACCCATAATTTTTATCTCAATATGCAACGTAATTCACATTATTACACACCTTTAAACAGAAAAACTTTTAGCACACAAACACCTTGGAAAGAATTATAATCTGATCCAATACTTTTCATAACTATTCTGGGCAAAATATATTTATTATTTTCTGTCCAAATTTTTAATAAAAAGACAGTAACTTCAAATAGAACATTATCATTTTATAGTACATTACATTGAGAAATCAAAAACAGTCATTGAATAAGTGTTTACTACATCCCAGGCATTATGTATATCTTTACACTTAAGAAATGGATATTAAACAATCTTGCAATAAAATGGGGAAGGAAAACTGCTTCGAGTTTGTGCCAAATCAAACCTATATTTGAGAATTTTGTATTAACACATTGCGTACCGCATAGAAATCTCTAAGACATATGCCAGGGACCGCACGTTTATGGGCAAACTGCACGTTATTTAAATCATCATAATGCACTTTAGGTGTTGTTTTTCAATAATTATAACATTTTTATTTACAAAAACAATTAAACAATTAAAGTTCCTAGTACTTTTTTAATGTATGGTAATGCATAAAACATTTTCCTCTATGAAGAGGGACCAAACAAAATTTACACAAGTATCTAGATTTGCTCCTTTTTCCATGGGCGTGAAAAACGAGGACACTCGTGAGCGGTCTGTAACAGATGGCGCGCGAAACACGAGAAAACTCCTGAGCGGTCCGAAATGTGTTAAGATGAGAGGCATTTATATTGGTACTAGAGGCCTGATGCACGAAATTCGTGCAAGGGCGTTGGCCCTGGCCCCTGCCCACCACCGCACTGTGGCTGGGGGTCTCTACTGTGGCCCTGCCCATCACCACAGTGGCTTTGTCTGGAAGGAAGGACATCTGGTCTAATTAGAATATTACCCTTTTATTATAGATTTTCTTCTAATAAAAAGCCAGTGGGCCCCAGCATGACATTTATTTTACAAAGTGTTTTGGGCACTGATTCTCAAAGTTGGCTGAATACTGGAATCACACAGAAACTTGAAAAATACTGATACCTATACTATATACCACCTATTTTCAACCGGTATGCCATAAGAACTCTTAAAACATGCACTATATGACTATTTAGTCAGGGGCACTGACCTCTCTTCCCTTAGGTTGTCAAATAAAAAAACAACAGCCAACACAGCAATAGCTGTCCAGAGACTGAATCAGAATTATACCCTTCTTTTTGTCAGTTTGGCAAAAATATAATAAGATTTTTCAGTGTGCCACAGAATATTATAATTAGTTTATGTGTGCCATGAGATGAAAAAGGTTGAAAATTGCTGCTATATACCATCCCTCAAAATTTGGATTTAATTGTTATAAGGTAGGGCCTAAGAATATATTACTAAAAGCTCTCCAAGTGATTCTAATATGTAACAGTTTGAAAAATACAAAATACTAGCTTAGAGAACTGTCTCATAATCAAAGAGGTCAGTCTTCAGCTGAAGGACTCCCCATGACTTGATTTTTGGGGGGTGGGTGTATTGTTATTTTTAAGTATCTGTTAGGTGTATCTCCCTTAATTAGAAAATACTTTAAGGGAAGAGGTTTTATGTTATTCATCATTGTCTCTCCATACCTAAAATAATGAAAGGCTCATAGTAGTTGCTAAATAAATATCTTATGAATGAATACATGATTGTCTTACATATTTACTGAAAAAAATGATGACTGAAGCAATTAGGATACATTTTTAAGGCAAACCAAAGTCTATATATACACATTTTAAAAACACATACATATATAAATAGATCAAAAATAAAAATAATGAGTGCAATATTTAGCAGTTGAGAATTCATTGAGTTTTCAAATATTCTTCACATTCTTAAAAACAAAAGTAACCCTACACAACTAATTCTTTAAGCTAATATCCATATGTACACATGCTGAGTTTTCTTTTGAAAATAGAATTAGAACTTAATTTTACTGAACATGTCAGTTTTAAAATTCAAGTAAATATAATTTTAGTACACACGATGATAGCTTTTCCAGATAGTTCTATAAAAAAACAAAGATTGATTTCTATTAAAATATCTGGTATCATCTATTATTATTTTCTCTCAGTTGGGATCCACTAGTTTCTTAGCAATTTCACATTGATAAAAACTATTTTGGCACTTCCTTGTACAATGTGCTTTGTTTAGGAAAAAACTAAATAATAAACAGGCTTCCTTTTTAAAAAGTAGCTGGATTCTTAGATATGGCTTTATTTACTTAAGTTTCATAAGTATTATATAATTTTTAATTCAGTTATTATCTCATACTACGAAACTTTGGTTTTCTTAAAATTAGCATTGGTTGCTTGATTGTAGGTTTGTCACCAAAAAGTGCTGCTTCACTTTCCGTGGTTGGAAATCTTTTCTGATATATCTGTGGATATTCCTTCTGAAACTTAAAAATGACATAAGGACTTAGAGAGTTATTTAACATTATTATTCTAGCTGAAGCCAGTATATATTTTAAATTAATTCTGTGCTTTCCTCAAAGATGTAGAGTGGAACCTCATTTCTTGAACTTAATTCAGTCAAGGTTTCAGAAGCCTATTTGAGAAGTGATTTGTTTGAAAACCGAATCATTTTTTCCCATTAGAAATAATGTAAATTGAATTAATCCATCCCAGACCCCCAATTGATTCCGTTTTAACCTTTCTTATATACAGTACATGTCTAAGTCTAAAGTACTGTTAACCTATAAATAAACACTTATTTTCTTAAATTTATGGAACCACGCCTACTAGCCTTAAAGGAATTTGTTATATACCACTGCCTCTAAAATGCTGTCACCTGCTAACTGCTTTTCCTTTATCCAATCAACAACAGCTTTTCTACCTATTCATTTGCTTGTGGTTGTTGTTTAGTGAGCACTTTCACACCCTTAGCAACATTAGCACTCTTGATGGCCACTTTATGTTTTAAAATTGTGCTAATCATCATCGCAACAAAAGCATTCTCTCCTTTGTTGCCTGAGAGACACTTTTTGTCATGCTGAGTTGTCAGCATGAAAGGGCTGTCAGGGCAAAAACTGAAGTTTTGGTTGACAATTGAGACAGTTTTCCTGTGTTCAACTTGGTCCAGAACCCAACTGTTGGAGATGGGAGACATTCAAGAAATAAGGTTTGACTGTATTACAGAGATGAATACCTTTCAACTTATCCTTGTTCTCCCTCTGCTTTGTCATATATAAAAGGTACACTGTAAGATTTCTTAAGATTTCAGTATTAACTTTCTAGGATTCTCTTCTGCTAAATCTCCCTCTAATCTCCAGATCTTCTTCCTTCCCACTGATAAAGCCTATGAAGGTTACAGGTGTCTATTATATTTCAGGGACTTGAAATTGAACTTATCAGAATCATGTGGCGACTGGTTCTTGATGTAGAGCTAAAAATTCTAAATGGTAATGATGAGTCACTAAAAGTTATGTAATATAATCCAAATTTTGTAATTGTTTTACCATCCTAATCCAAACTATAATCATACAGAACACTAGAAGTAAAGGAGTGTAACTGTTATTATTATTATTAAAATTTAAGAGCAAAGAGTAAAACCAGGCAGGTAGTCATATGCAGCTTATATATCCAATATTAAAAAAAAATATTAAAGCGAGAAATTAAATGCTAAGTGTTATTAAGTAATAATCAGCAACAGCATTTTAAAAATTATTTACATGATTGAGAACTTGCTCATCCTCTTACCTGTTTTAGTTTTTTCCTTTTCTCCTTTAAAGGCAAACTCTTGCTTTTAATAATATTCTCCAAAAGTTCTGCAATTGCATCTTGAGAGGTAGAAACTTTTTGTTCATCAAACTCCTGAGCACTAATCTGCATACAGTATGAATATGTTGGCAAAGGAGCAATCAGTCCATCTCCAGGATTTTTAATCTGTAGTGAACAAAATGATGGTCTATTAATTCTGGTCATGTTCCTATTTGATAAAGTGTTCTTTTGATGGCTTTTAGTACCTATTATTTTGCCACCAAACATTCAACACTTTAAGGTTTAAATTTCAGCTTCATAACCTACCAGTTTTGATTCAGTATTTTAACTTTTCTTGGTGTGTGAAGTGTCCCTGATTCCATGAAATAATATATAAAAAGTGTTTAGCACACAAGAAGTATTAAATAAAAGTAGCTACCATCATTATAACTATTAATCATGGATTTTATTATTTTAACTACAAAACATTAACTGAAGTGGTATTTTAATGCATCTTAAAACATGAGTATTTGACACAGTAACAGTTAAAAGTACTCTTCTACTGTTTTTGAGGTGCAATGACGGGTTGAGCCCATAACATCCTGTTGGAAAAAAAAAGAAAGTATAGGGGATAGTTGTAATTGTAAGCAGGGCAATGTTAGAATGGTATGTATGGGAAGAAACATGAATATATGTGCTGGGCAGCCAAAGACTGAATGTAGTAGACATCTGTTGTTTTTGGCTGCTCAGTACGTCTTCTCTCCTCCTTGGAAACAGTTCCTCCCCATTGTACACTCACAATCCTGACCTTTTTTGAAGAACAAGGTCCTTTCTCCAAGCTACTCACTCTCAATCACCCAAAGGTTATGCATTTAGATATCCTAGATTGGGCCAGAGTCCATACTAAGAACTTTCAAATTGGAGATGGAGGATTGCTCTTTTTTCCTTTGGATTGCAAACATAAGTTTGTAACTCAAGAGCTTTAATCAGTCATATTCCCATCAGATTGTTGAAGGGCCATTTGTCAAATACAGGACCAAAATGGAAATAAGAAACAGAAGGATGAAAAGAGAGTCCTATTGCTATTTGACTCCCCAGATTCTGTCTACAGTCCTGACTTTTAGAGGTTATTAATGTAAGCTGATAAAGTGTTCCATTCTGACTAGGCTAGTTTGAGATGAGTTTGCCACTTGCAACTGACTTAATGCAGAGAATATTTTTGTTTGTTTCAAACTATAAGAGATAATTTCTTTGAAAAACCACAGAGGTAGAAGTAATTCGTATAAGAAGTGGGCTTAGGAACCACGTTATAGAAGCAAAGGAAGGGCCCTTGGAGCTTAGAAGTGTGGAAGGTAAAGGTGAGGCACCTAGGGGAGAAGGGAGGGGTTGGAGGAAGGGAGAGGCGGCGCAGGGTATGCACCTGGGAAGGAGAGCACCTAATGCAGATAAGTTTGACTTATATAATACATACAAGGCCCCTTTTTAAGTAGTCAAGATGTTTCTCCACTGCAGCCTGTAAGTAAGAGGGTACTTGAAGAATTTCCTGATGATGATCCATTAAGAAAGAAACTAATCTTGCAGCAAGAAGCTCATCAAGATCCACTTCTTCGGCACAGCATAGCACACATCGAGAAAACGTGTGTATCATCTAAAAACATATTAAGAGATGTGAATTTAAAAACCTAAGGTTTTATATGCTATAATAACAGTAATTTCTGGGTAGCACATGATAAACAGGCTTCAGATTAAAAATGAGAAAAATAATTTTATTAGAAAGGTAAGAATGTCTATTCTTCTTTTTAAAGTATTTGTTATGTATTTCCTTAATATTATTCCACTATGAAAGGCTTAACTTTTAACTTTGTTACAATTTTGTCAGCAAAGACCATAGGTCCCATTAATACCATATAGATATGGTGCTTAAAGACTATTAGAGAGCAACGACTTATTACATTAATCTCACAAAAACACAAACCAGGAGACTATCTATAATAATAAAAGTGTAATATGCTAATTAGACCGGATGACCTTCCAGATGAAGCCCAGACTGTGAGGGAAGCCCGGGTCCTGGAGGGGAGCCCGGATCCTGGGTGCCAGAGGGAAGCCGGTGCCAACATCTGGGGGGAGGAAAGCCTACTCTTGCACAAATTTCATGCATCAGGCCTCTAATATAACATAAATGTTAATGGTTACAAAGAGTCTTCAAATTCTGGAATACATTTTATATTTCAGAGCTCATTTACTCTTATTCATATCTGAAAGGGCGAGGGCTACGCCCTCCATCTTGCCCCAGGGTAAGGGCTACGCCCTCCATCTTACTTTGGCCATGTGCTCGGCAAGGCTTCTTCCCGGAAGCCCAAGCCTCTGCTAGCCACACCCAGGACTTCTTTAAACTAACCAATGACAATCAAGGGACGTGTGTGTTATAGATATGACCACATCCTGTGTAACAAGACCCGACTTGCACCTGGCCAATCGGCAGGGCCCACAGTCATCTCTCCTCCCCTCACTCCACCCCCCTATTAAAACCCCTTTTTTCCCACGGGGCTGGCACTCTCGTCTCGCCGTTGCGTCGGTAGAGGCTGGGAGCCAGACCCGGGTCTGTAATAATAATAAAGACTCTCTGCTTTTGCATCGGACTCGGCTGGCTCCCCGTTGGTCAATTGGGGATCTTGAAATCTGGGCATAACAATATCCATATAATCCACTAGCTTATATAACTCACACACATGCATACCTCATTCTAAAATAATTAGAATATCAGAATTCTGTTTTAAGTATTTTTCACATAATATATGATGAGCATACTGAATTGGAATACTTTTGGTTTTATTCCTGCATATCAGGCAGGTTTCCTATCTCCCTCCAAAGCTTAGTACTCAGTGTTTTCTTCTTCTTTCTCAGCTTTGTAGAGCTCATTTACTCTCATAGCTTCAACTACTACCTCTTCCAAAAATCTGCCTTCTGCCCTGAACTTTCTTCACCAGACTCACATTTCCAACATTCTGCTAGATAAATTTCACTCAGATGTCCCATAACCTCGCACTCAAAAAGTGTAAAAACAAAATTATCTCCTTCCTACTCATGTCTCTCAAATTATTTTCATAAAATACTTTTTTCAAAAGGTGGTGCTACAATTACTCAAGAATAATTCTTCCTCCTTATATTAGGTCTATCATTGTAAAAGAACTGTCCCTGATGAGTGGAAAAATAGAGATTAGCTCCAAATCCCTTGGTACAAAAACCTCTTGTAAATTGAAACTCCATTGTGAGGAGAGTTAGCTCTGGGGAGGAGGAGAAGAGAGGGGAGGGGAAGAGAGGGAAGGACAAGAGAAGGGAAGGGAAGGGACGAGAGGAGACTACATTCAAGAGTTCATACTGCAATCAATATCTGCACATAAATACCTCTGCCCTCATCCTCATATAGAACCTGAGATGGCTACATAGTAGTCTCTTTCAACTCCTTGACCACAATGATGTGCCATTCTAATTCACATAATTCATCAAATACAGCTTACCACAATCTCTGAAACATTAAGATTTACTATACATGCATTTCCATTAACTTTCTGCTTCAGAGTTAGTACCCTTAAGCTTCCAACAACACCTACATCTCCTCTTCCTTCCCACCAAACAGAAATGCCACATAATATGGTCCGACTATGAAGTGATACAGGATGAGTGAAGAGGCAAAATTTTCAGACTAAAGATCAAGATGTTAAAGTATAACAGACTGGGCACAAAGGATTAATATGTCAACATTTTATTTCTAGGAAATGTTAGACTTTTAAGAGCATTTCTAACCTAAGAAACGAGGATGTCAAGACCATGACAACACTCAAGTAGTATTTTTAGATGGTTTGGTTTCCTTTTTTTTGTTTTGTTTATGAACCAGGGCTTATTCTTTCCTTAAGAAATCAACTTACCAGTGATCTTGTACCCATTGCATCGTGAAGTTGGGGCATATCAACATTTTGACTCATCCGAGAAATCATGCGCATCAGAAGTTGAAGCTTTCTACGATTTGGTGGGGGAAGTAACAAGCAACATAACTGTAGTGCATTGATGGCAACCCTCTCTAAATGAGGTTGCAGCAAACCTAGAAAGCAAAGTCCCCAACCCCGAAAAAAATAATCAATAACATTAGTTGCTTTCATACTATTAGCATATGGAGTTACTTAAAGAAAGTAAAATAATATTTCTATATTTCATTTCTTTTAACTAGAAATTTCCACATTCCTCAAAAGCATGATTAAGATTCTCATTAATTTCTTCATAACTTATTTGAGTATTAACATCCTATAGTTATTACAACTAAAATGAGTCAGAATAAGTGAAATTGAAAAAAAAGGAACTTAAGTGCTTTAGGTAAGTAGAATAAATCTTGGTTATATCATGACAAGTCTTTTACAGTAAGAAACTTTCTTTTTGGAGGGAGAAAAAAGCAATTTCAGAGAAGAAAAGCCAGGCAAGCAAAAATAGTTAGTAAATAGTAACAGTTAATATTACGTGCAATGAAAGCATCAACCTTACTTTGTGTGCCAGTCAACATAGAAGAGGCTGAAGGTAAAGAATTTCCTGAAAGTTCTATTGTACTTTTGCAGAGTCTTTTATTGATTGTGGCACTAAACTCTCCATGTTCACCTTCCATAGCTGTTTGCACACTTGTGCTGCCTTGTCCAAGATTTGGTTTCATGATAATTTCAGCCACTGGCATATTGATATAACTATTCCTCTTCGTACTACTTCTTAAAAGTAAACTCTGAGATCTACAAAGCTGTCTTGACTTGCTTTTCCCATTATATAACTCCTCTTGGTCTTGAACAGTCATAGTAGAGGTTCTCTTAAAACCAACACAGAGTGGCTTTTGAATACTTTCCTCTGAATGAAGATTCATTATGGATTCCTGTTTGATCTCAGACTCTAAAAATTGTTTATTATTTTGTCCTTCTATATTCAGAATAGATTGATGGATGACATTGGAGACCTCTTTACATGAACTCCCTGGCAAATCTATAATTCCTTCTAAAGAATAGCACCTTGGTTTGATGTTAGAGGATAAAGCATGCATACTACTTAAGCCTATTAAACTATGACAGCTTCCTCCTATTATGTCATTAGCACTGGCTCTTCTGTTTTTTAAATCAACTAGCTGCACTTTCTTAACACATTTTTCTTGAAATCCGTGATCGCTTATCTGCAGTCTCTCAGTAGTATTTGATTCTTCTTTGTTTTTGTCTTTGCGAAGCAGACTGAGAAGAAGACACTCAGTTGATTTGAAGGAATTCAAACTGTTTAAGTGAAGGATTTTTGAAGACTGTAGATCATCTTGGATTTTATGTATCCCACTGGGTCTATCTGAAACTGTGATGTAGCCACAAACAACTATCAGGAAATGAAACAAAAATTAAGATGCAACTGTATGACAGTGGACAAAAATAAAACAAAAACAACAGTAAAGTTAAAAAAATAAAGCATCACTATAGTACATATTGTTAGTATAATACAAATAGCAGTTGCTGAATTCAGAAGCCACTTAAACAGGACACATGCAACATTCAGTTACAAAGTGCAAGACTGACTAGAGGTTTTCAATTTGTGATACCAATAACTAAAATTTATTTCAACAATTGAATTAAATGGATTGAGTCAAATACATTAAAATATCTGCTCAAAGTCTAAAAGTATTAAAAAGCTCTAATTATAACTAACATATAGTATAATAAAATATGTATTTGGTCTTTGTTTCTGGTTCTTGGCAGAGAGCTCCTAAAATCCTTGGAATTTCTGGAGTGAAAGGAATCTTCTGTTATTCATAATAAGCCTATTAGAGCAATCTGAGTTTATGCTAATGAGGGGACTTAGGGCTGACCTTGTTTAGAAGGTTGGAATCCTCAGCCCTAACTCTGACCTCCCTGAAGGTGTTGGAGAAGTAATGTAATCACCAACAACCAATGAATGAATCAATCAATCATGCCTATGTAATGAAACTTCGGTTAAAACTCTGAAACAATAAGTTTAAGGAAGCTTACGGGTTGGTGAGCACTTGGATGTGCTTAGGAGGGTGGCACTCTTGGAGAGGGTGTGGAAGCTTCGCACAGCCCATAACTTACCCTATGTCTCTCCTTCCATTTGGCTCTTTCAGACTTGCATCCTTTATAACACACGGTAATCATTAAGTAAAGCACTTCCCAGAGCTCTGAGTCCCTGTAGTGAATTATTCAACCTGAGGGGTTTCATGCTAATTCCTGAATTGGCAGTTAGCCAGAGGTGGGGAGGGGTGGAGAGTGAGTAAACCTGAGGACCTCATTTGCAGATAGAGCCTGAAGTTAGAGCAGCCTTGTGGAACTCAGCCCTTAATCTGTGGAGTCTGCACTAACAATGGGTAGTCTGTAACAGACTTTTTCTTTAACTTGTGGGGTCTTGGCTAGTATCAAAAATAAATTGAATTGTAGGACACCTGATTGATGTGGAGAATTGGTGTTGGATTGATATATATAAATTATTGGAAAACAATACAACAGCAATCAGAATATTTCTGAATTTAAAAATAGGTTATAGCTTGCTGCCTTCATATTTACCTATATTTTTTGATATTGTAAATTATGGGAGACTTGAAAACTTTAATGAAATAAATTTAAACAATAAGTAAAATCCATACATACCCAAAATGTTCACAAATAATTCATAATATTCAAAGGTAAGTAGAGGTTCAGGGAGATCTAGAAAATAATCTGCAATTGTTCTAAATACATCTCGTTCAAATCCAACGTAGGTTGGATTATTCATATCATTACTTCTTGGCCCTAAGAAGTAAAAGGCAAAAAAATATAAGTGATATTTATAAACAGATTTTTAAATATAAAATATGAAACCTGTGTTTCATGAAGGAACTATGTTTAACAACAAATTCTGTCACAGTTCAAACATTTAAAGGGTTGTGCACACCTCATTCCTTCTCATCATCTTTTCAGCAGAAGTCACTGCAATTACTATCATTTTTTAAATATCTATAAGCCCGAAAAACTGCATATAAAGCAAAATTTGAAATATATATTAAAAGCATTAGGGACATTTATTTTAATGGAATTTTACCACAATTCATTTTAAAAAGCAAAGAATATTTGGATAATACAAATAATTCCTACAAATTGTCTTTGCAAATTTACATCTTCATGAATAAATTTTGCCTGATTTTATTTGTGTTACACTTATTAATCTGTGCAGTTATTCAATGTCTGGTAAGTTAATGCTCAAGAAAAAAATATTAATTTTCATTAAAATTTCTATTATTTTACGTTAACGATTATTCATTTATTTCAGCCCTTTGTATTCAGCATGTCTCTATCGAAATAAACCTACATTTCTATGAAAATTGAAACTTTTGGTTTTTTTGCAGCCCACATAAACTTAAGCCTTGTTTATTTGGCCCATGTTAGTCTTTGAGTTTGACATGCTTGCCTTAGCTTAGAGCAATGTAAAGTGAGAGCAGCACCCAGGACCTTGAGGTCCAACATTTCAAGTGTGGTCCATGGACTATATAATGGAAATCATCCCATGTGCCTATTAAAAATAAAAATTCCTCTATACAGATGAGAATCTATGGAGGGGGAGCTTGGAATTACTGACCTAGAAATGTTTGTTTCTGCTTTACTAATCTAGTAGTTTCTAAACACTGATCTGGGCTTGCCTTAAGGATCTGGAGGCATAGTTACAAAAAAAAAAAAAAAAAAAAAAGATTCCTGAGAGGTTAAATCTTGCCTAGTAATTGAGAGTCAACGTGCTATCTTTCAAGTTAAAATCCTTCTCTTCCTAAATCCAAATGATTTATTATTTCTGCTTCTAAACTTCTGTATGGCTCCACATGTGTGTGTACACACACTAAAAAAAGGATTAAAGAAAACAAATCATATATTACACACACATTTAATAGCAAAGGCTAATATGGGTTTTATTAGCAAAATAAACTTTTTTCTAAGGAGGATATAAGAAATATTCTTAATATGTAGAATAAAAAATTAATAGAAATTTTCTAAGATGAAACATTTTACTGGAATTAAAACTATATAACTTATAGTTATAGAATCTATGCATTAGAATACTTTTCTAAGCCTAGGTTTTCTTTCTAGAAAAAAAAATGTAATAGTATACTGACCACTAATTCTTATATGTGACAGGATAACTGTGGGAGATTAAATAACAAGTAAAAGTCTTAATACTTGGCTACATATACTCTCATTTAAGTGGAATTCAGTAAATTACATTTTTGGTATCATTTAGGTATAACATGGACTCTGAAGAAAGGGAAGACACAAATCTCTCAAGATGGGGCATCAGAGAAATACCTGGAAGTATGCTTATCTGACCTGCAAACCATGAGCCAAGGTATGAGAGTGGAGGGCAGTGAGGTAGGGGGAAGGTAGAAAGAAAAACTCAAAAATTTTAAGATTATGACCAAGATCTTTACCTTGATTTAATAAATAAAATCTTTCTATAATATACATTATTGTTCTGTTATTTTGTCATATTGACACCCAGTGGACAACAAGGGAATATATACTTATATTGAACATTAGTAAAATAATTTTATAAAGACTAGAAAAATACCTTTGTAACAAAATATTAAAATATTAAACAACTTTTGATGATTTAGACTCACACACCTCTGTAAATTTTTCAAATTGCTCTTGAAAGCAATTAGGTTTTTGTACCTGATTGGAATCTTAAATTATAAAAATCAGTTATCATTGATCACTGTGAAAAAAGCTTGATGACAATGTTAAAAAATAATTTGCTGATTAGTAACAGATTTTTTTTCACAAGTCTCATTAGTATATCCCGGCAATTTTCAACCCTTTTCATCTACACATAAACTAATCATTAAAATTCTGCGGCATACCATAAAATATATTTTTTGCCGATCTCACAAAAATATATGTATACTTTTGATTGACTTA
Organism: Myotis myotis; assembly: GCF_014108235.1. NCBI lineage: Eukaryota > Metazoa > Chordata > Mammalia > Chiroptera > Vespertilionidae > Myotis > Myotis myotis. The sequence continues at coordinate 48,424,124 of NW_023416324.1, forward strand.
CAAAAAAATAATAATAATTACCCATCCTTTTTGCTCCAAAGTAACTTTTAAAAAAATTAAGTGCCTATACTTGTATATAAGGATTTCTGATACCAAGAATTAACCAATCAGACACAACCTTATTATGAGATGTGCCCAATAAGATACAACACTACTAAATGATCTATATATTTACAGTTCAAGAGAGGGCATTCACATCAAATAGCTATTCCTGTGTTGACTATTATCATTTTTTTATTTGACAGTTTAAGGGAAAAGAGGTCAGTGCCTCTGACTAAATAGTCAGGTATTGCATGTTTTAAAAATTCTTGCAGCACACCTGTTGACCATCCCTGGTATATCCTATAGAGTAGAAGCTTGTTCATGGAACATCTGAATGTTATAGCTGTGTACAATGGCAAGGGGTTTGAAGTGGATTTAATGAGACTTCATTTCTGATTGAAACTTTCCATTTATAGCTGCTTTACCTACAAGTTGCTATTTGAACTCTGGTTCTTACTGAGACAACTGATGTAGATTATACCAAAAAATCATTTGAGATCTTCTAGCCTATGATTTTATGATTTATGAAAATTGAACTATAAATTATGAGCTTGAATTATAAAATCACCATCTGCAAAGAAAAAATTAAGGGCTCTATAACATACTCCACATGGAAAGAAATGTAACCAGTTCTACTAGATTTTCATTTAAACATCAAAATAAATTATATACTTTAATTTTATCAGAAATTTAATATATTATTTAAAAAAAATTTCTCTGTTCTTATTAAACACTATCAATATAAAACATATATACATATTGTATAACTTACAATTTGCTAGACACTTCATGGCAGATAATACCCAATGAGGAAGATCATCTACACATAAAAAAATTATGAACATTGTTTAGTAATTCACGTTTTTGATAGTATATTTAAAACTTAACACTTACCCCCAAATCAAGGATTAATTATTTTATGGGAGGTGGTTAGGAATAAATTAACATTAATCTCTACCCATTACCACCATCTTTACTTTATCCTCATTTCTGTTCTGACTATAGCTATATTACATTAATATTACTGACTAGAGAGAGACCTATAATTGAAACAAGGTATATTTGAATATTAGTGTGCTTTCACAGTGAGGCCTGCTTCAAATCTTTTCATTATCACTAATTGAAATATGCTGCATAAAATCCAGCAGTTTTTTGATACAAACATAAAAACCATACAAACACTTGACTTCAAAAGTTTATAGATATAAAGAATAGAAAGCTTGGATGAGAGCATATACAGTTATTTTACAGTTATTTTGGACCACTGGAATGGTCCAAAGCCAAATGCATATGTAACATAACTCTTAAGTTTTGACATTTACTATTTGTTCCTACAATTAAAACCTCAAAGTTCTTGCATACAAAAAGAAACTCAAAGTAATACATTTCAATTAATTCTATAAATAGCAATTGATTATTAAAAAATTACTCAAGCCCTGGCTGGATGGCTCAGTTGATTGGAACGCCATCCTGTGCACCAGAAGGTCACAGGTTCGATTCCCGATAAGGGCACATACCTAAGTTTGGGGTTTGATCCCCCATCAGGGTGCATATGGGAGGCAACTGACTGATGTTTCTCTCTCCTCCTTTCCTCTCTCTCAAAAATCAATAAACATATCTTCCCATGAGGATGAAAAACAAAAAAGACAACATTTTGAGTGCATTTATTGATATACTTTTTGTAATATTTTCTAATGTATCTGCCTTGAATTATTTCCGATTTTCCTATCTTATATCTGAAATCAATACATTATATAAATGTATATAATAATATAAAAAACATATACATAATACAAAGCCAGTGCTCTTTAGAGTACTGGTGTTAAGAGGTTGGGCTTATTTTATTGTGTTACTTCAGTTTTGCATATGTCTTGACCCCTTTAAATTTATATGCTCATGTAAGCTCCAGGAAGGCATGGCCATTCCCTCTTGTTCATCACTAAATCTTGGGGACAATGCCTGGCATATTATAGGTCTTCAATAAAATGTGACTAATCAATGGTTTTAATTATATTTGTATTAGAGGCCTGGTGCACTGATTCATGCACTGGTGGGGTCCCTCGCCTGGCAAATACCCTCTCACAATCCAGGACCCCGTGGGGATGTCAGAGAGCCAGTTTCGGCCCCATCCTCACAGGTCTGATCCAGAAGGGAGGGAGCCTGATCCCCACAGGCCTGATCCAGACAGGAGGGAGCCCAATCCTGTGCATTGAGCGTCTGTCCCGATGGTCAGTGCTTGTCATAGTGACCGCTTGACGGGTTGTTCGGTTGCTTAGGCTTTTATATATATAGATACCTTTTTTTGGATGTTTAACCATGCCATTAAAAAAAATCATGAATCTATCCTAAGAGCTAAAATAATATGATATTGACTTAAAAAATATTCCACTGTGATTGCTAAAGCACCTGTGATAAAGCAATAGTGTCCCTGATGCTCTTTCAATTAAACTATTCTGCCTTCTACACTGTGGTCTCTGTGCACCCCCACAAAAGCTATCACCTTTGTTTGCAAATTTAAAAAGAGTCCAACTTCTTTTATTGATACGAACCTGATTTGTCTTGTAGTACAACTACTCCATGTTTACTTGTATTGGTCATGTTGTACATTATATATTGAGGAATCACTTGTTTTGGGTTTATGACTTCTTCTAGGGATGACACCCCTAGAATGGTTTGAAGGCTAAAGAGAAGAAAGAACACAAACATTTTTCCTCCATAAAATAAGTACAATAGAATATAAATATGAAAGGGTATGGCAAACAAATAAAGCCCTCAGAGTATACTGTTTTTGTTTTTCCTGAAACCAGACTTCGAAGGCTTATATTTAGTATCTAATTTTAAAAATATTTATTTTTATAATTTTTAAGGATTCCAATATATATTCTAATATACAGCTACAATTAAAAAACACCACCACACCAAATCATACTGAAAACATTCTATTTCTACTATCCTAGAATTACAGCAAAAACACTAAGAAACACATATACAGGTTAAGTTCTAAGCTTTGAGAATTAAACTGCTCTTTTGCTTTAGCATATATGGATGAAAAAAGAAAAATTAAAATTCTAAACATCTGTGGAACTTGGTTTGTTTTAGCTTACTAGTTCAGAATAATGTATCTCCAAACTTCTTCAATATCTTTCTGACTTATTTCTCTATTATCAACTGAGTTTTCTTGATCTTCATTGATTATTTCACAGTTCATGTTTTCAATATTTTCCTGAAAAGAGAATTACTTTGGGTTAATATGTTATGCTCAAATTAAGGATATTTTGAACTGACCCCACTCCATGTGGATCTCTGAGGTAAGTGTTACCTGATGAAATAATGTAACATAAAGCTTTTGGTTTTGCAGTTGGGCAAATCACACTCAAATAAATTTAAAATAAAACACACTTAAATCATATAATTACTATTTCAAGTATCTCTCACTACCACTTTTTATTACTGTTTCTATGAGTTCCACACATTTTTAAAGTATAATGAAAGTTAAGAATGTCAAATACTGGCTACAAATATTAAAAAAAATCATTTACCTTTAATGATTTTATTATTAAACACATAGTAGTTATATTTAAACTAGTGATTAGTAAAAAAGATGTCTTACCTGAGAGAATTGCAATCCATGCTTTTTAGGAGTTCTACGAGATAAGTTTCGTAATTTAAAAATACTGTCTTTATCCTTGGAAAAGTTCTCTATGCTGTTTTTTCTCAATTCTGGATGCCTTCGTGGAAGAGTTTTAAGTGGAGAATTTGCAGGAAATCTGATTTAAGAATAATATGCAATTTAATAATGTAGATCAGAAACAAACTTACTGCTTGTTTATCTTAAAAATCACATAAAAAACTGATTTACATTATCAAGAAATGAAAAGTCTACATAGATTTTCCCATTAAACCTTTAAAGTTACTTTAATAGTTTCCTGCTTTCTTTAGTACACTGGCTATTTTAAATTTATTTCTGGATAATTCAAGATAATTATTAAATCAATTATGTTGGGGAGGTATCATTTACATATAAAATAGTTTAGAATGTTACATTTTCTAATATTTTCCCCAAGTTATCTAATTTGTATATATTTTCTGCTCTAATTTCCAGAAGTTGGTCTCTGTTACTTTTTTTTTAAATGCTTTTATTGATTTTAGAGAGCGAGGGAGTGATAGAAACATCAATGAGAAAGAAACATTGATTGGTTGCCTCCTGCACACTCCCTACTGGGGATTGTGCCCAAAACCTAGGCATGTGACCCCACTGGGAATTGAACTGGAGACCTTTTGGCTCATGGGTTGACGATCAACCACACCAACCAGGCCACTTATTATATAGCTTTTTCCTTTTATTTTAATATAAATATTTCAAATATACAAAAACATATATACAGAAAATAATATAAAACATCTATGTATGTAACCATCAACTAATGCAATTAACATTTAACCAAATATTTCATTATGTGTTTTTTTTTTAATCCTCACTTGAGGATATTTTTTCCATTGCTTTTCAAAGAGAGTAGAAGGTAGAAGGGATGGAGGGAGAGGGAAAAAGAGAGAGAAACATGATCTGAGAGAGATGTGACTGGTTGCATCCCTAACAGGGGCAGGGAGCGAACCTGAAGTCCAGGTACTTGCCCTTGATGGGAATCAAATGCACAGCCTTTTGGTGCATGGGCCCACCCTCTAACCATTGAAAAACACCGGCCAGGGCATCTTTTTTTTTTTAATGAAAGAAATTATTTGCTTCTTCTAGTTTTCTCTTCCTAAGGGAAATCATTAACCTATAGTTAGCTTATTTCTTTCTTGTTCATGTTTTATACTTTTAATAAACATACAAAAACAGTATATGGTTTGGTATTTTTTTCACTCAGTGGTATCTTTTATCATACATTTAATTTATGCATAAGTTTTTAAGTCACCTTAAAAGTTCTTTCTTATTCCTCCATCCTAAAATATTTTCTTATATTATCTCATAAGAGTTGTATTTTCATATATAGTTATTTAATTCATATATGTTATGCCAATTTCTCATATATGTATATGTATGGGTTTGTATTCTCAGTTAATTGTTTCAATTTAGGCCCAGATACCAGGTTAAGGCAATTCTTCCCTCCTTGTTCTTCAAAATTGCCTTGGACCTTTACATTATTAAGTAAATTTTAGAATCTGCTTGTCAAATTCAACAAAAACAATTATATAGATAGAGGTCTTGAATAAAAATGCACTGAATTTATCAATTTATGAAAAAGCGACTGTGATACTAAGTCTTCTCATTCATGAAGAGGATATCCTTCTCCATTTATTATCTTCAATTTTATAATTTCCCCCAGAAAGGTCTTATACATTTTTGGAAAACTTTATTATGTACTTTATAGTTGCTATTGTAAAATACTAACGCAGAGGGTCTAGTTGAAGAGTTATGTAGAATTCCAGTTAAGAGAGAATAATGGTCTAACCAAAAGAACATTCTTAGTGGAGAGAAAAATGGACAGAACAGAGAACTATTGAGGAAGCACAATAGAAATCGTTTTATAATTAATCATATTTAAAGAGGAGAAGGAGGGAGTCAAGGTATCTAAAGGGAAGACAGTGCCATTCTTTCGATGATAGTGATTTTCTATTTGCTATATTTGAAGTGCCTAATAGGCAAAAAAAAAAAAAAAAAAAAAAAAAAGTGGCTAAAATTCAGGAGAGATATTTTGGCTGGAGTTTTGCAAGTCTTAAGCAGGTGAAGGCATAGCATAAGATTACTTAGGGAGAGAGGTGGAGAAAAGTCTAGGACCTTGCAAACCAGTAACAACTAAAGGATGAGCAGCAGCCAAGGAGCCCACCAAGGTGACTAAGGAGTCCTTAGAGAGGAAAGATTTCTAGGGTGTTATACAAAATGAACTGTTCATATAGCCCTTATTGCAGTTTATTTGTACGGCATAAGTCATCTTTGATAACATAGGCAAGAATCCATTTCTAAGATATTTCATTTGAAAAGTACCAATTCTGCCGAAACCGGTTTGGCTCAGTGGATAGAGCGTCGGCCTGCGGACTGAAAGGTCCCAGGTTCGATTCCGGTCAAGGGCATGTACCTCGGTTGCGGGCACATCCCCAGTAGGAGATGTGCAGGAGGCGGCTGATCGATGTTTCTCTCCCATCGATGTTTCTAACTCTCTATCTCTCTCTTCCTTCCTCTCTGTAAAAAATCAATAAAATATATTTAAAAAAAAAAAAAAGTACCAATTCTGCAGAGGAAAAAAAACATGGATATTAGAATCCAAAGACCTACTTTAAGGGAAATATAACAAAGAATCCTGGGTGCATGAGAGAAAAAGCAATTATGTGCCTGAGAGACTCAGCAAGGCTCCATGGAAAAGGCTACAATAGAGCTGACATGAGAAATGTATTTAGTAGTTTGATAAGTGGGTACAGTGTTTCAAGGTGGAAGAACATACTCAGACAGAGGTAACATGATTTGTTAGAGCACAGTCTCAGCTTCCGCATCTATAAAAAGGAGCTAACACCTACCCTTCTTAACTATTACAGTGACAAATAAGAAAACATGTAAGTCATAAAGCAGGGTCTCTGATACACAATAAACACTTAATTATTCTCTTTAATCAGTGGTATGTTTCTTCTGTTATTTATTATATAAAGTTTGCTAATATTTATCTTATCACATGCATTCTTAAATTATATAAGATCATGGTACTTGAAAACAAGGATCTGTGACAATTTCTCTTGTAATTCTTAAATCTATGAAATTAAAGGTTAATAATGATCTGTCCTTAAAATGTTATAGAGCTTTCAGAAGTGCTAATATCTCACTTTCCTCCCAATTCCCTATTTTATTATATATACTAACTAACATTTTAAAAGTTTGAATTGTGCAGCTATTAACTTTAACTTCTCTAAATGGTCTTAATCAGACTAAGCACAGTTTCTCTACAGAAAAGAAGCTGCTGTTTTAGTAACAGTGTACTAGAAGTGGAGTTAAACTTTAAGTAATTCAGTTTTCCAGTTATTTCTTTATTCAGTACCTGAATAGATGACCGTTGTCATAAAGATTTTCTGATCCCCATCTCCCTTTGATATCTTCAATGACATGATTCTTAAGAAATTTTCTCAATAATTGGATAGTCTGTTGCCTTGTTACTTCGGGACCAAAATTATTATTATTTCTTAATAGGTCATAAAGCCAATCCACTGCTTCTCCTGCTGTGAAACAATTGCCATATTTTTTAAAGTGTTGCCTGTGTTTTCTTAGAGGCATTCCTGCTCGAAAAGATGTCGTAACTTCATTCCACTGCAAAAGAAGTAAAATATTTTTAAAAATCAACAAAAAATGAAATCTCTTACTGATTTAAAATAAATTAGACAAAGGAAATTCTTTCACTTACATCTGATTACATCATAAAATTTCATAAAGAAATCATTCACCTTATTACTGAAAATTTGGTATCTCATACAGATTTATTTTAATTAATTCTACTGTTGTGATAATATTTTCATATTAGTTTTTTGAATAAAAACACTTCATTGGCTGGTTGGCTTATTTAGGAAACCTAGGAATAATAAAGAGCTGCAATGAACCTATCCTTTAGTTCTCTAAAAAGAGGAAGTATTTATTCCTGTGGTTTTTTAAAAAACCACCTCAATTAATACTAATAATATGGTGGTAGCATTTGTGTTGGACGCTACGCTTTACATTACTCATTTCACTTTAATTCTTGCAATTCTATGAACATTATTATCCCAGTTTTAGATGAGAAGCACAGAGAGATTGATAATTTGAGGAATGTCACACAACTCAGTGATGAACCCAGGTATTCTAACCCAGGTTTGATGGACTCTAGCACCTGAGCTTGTAACTACTAGGCTGGCCACAAACGAAACTCATGGCAGGCAGTAGTTTCACTGGTGAAACACCTTTAATATTAAAATAGCTTATATATTTATTATAGCATCTCTTATGTGAAGATTCCAATATTGAACATGGAACAGATGGGGTGAATTAAGTAAATTTTAAGTCCATTGTGTATTTAATGACACTGTGATATATCTACAGTTTTAAAAGGCACATTTTCCAAATGGCCCTCAAATCACCCAAACTTTTAGGTTTGTGGGGCATGAACGTGGTGGGAGGGGTGGGCTAAACACCCACTTTTTATTTGAACAACCTTACAGAGGTCAAGAAATCTTATTTGTAAGCCCGACCTAGCCACTGCTGGCTATGTGATCACGGATCTAACCTATGCGGCCCCAACAGCACCACGCAAAATCTCACCCACCGCTCAAAACACAAGGTCCGCATTCCCTGCTTCCCACACCTCCACATTTCACTTACTTAATTCAGCAAACATCATGAGCTGCAACCGATCCTCTGGATACGATGTTTCTTATTCTACATATCGTAACACACTTCCACATGCACGTCCTCTCCAGAGCCATCATAGGGTGGACATGCATTATCAGCCCCACATTTTACCTGGAAACCGAGGCTCCAGAAGTCAGGCGACTCCCCTAAGGTCACAGAACCAGGCGATGCCCCCGCAGTGTTCCGGATGGAACCTCAAATGTGCCGGGCATATTCGTTTTGACAGGGTCAGCTGCTACCTACTGGCATTCGGCTGGTCCGTCTGCATTAAATTCTACAGAGCCCGCCACAGAACGAACCTGCCAGGTTCGGGCCCGCGCCCCGTCTGACCCCGCAAAGCAGCGGAACTCCTAGGGATTCTTCTCGGAGCCCGTGGGTGCAGGAAACCAGGCGTGGGGGGCGGCTGCCCGGGCAGGAGCCCTAACAAGGCGGGAGTAGGATGCGCCTTCGCGGGGTACTCGCAGCAACCGAGGGGGACAGACTTGCCCCGCGGCGGTTCCGCGATCCCCCTTAATGCTGTTTCCATCTCCCTCCAGCGCACCCAGCGGCTCTGGGCGCCCTCCCTCCGCCCAGGTAAAACTACCAACACTCTCCCGTAAAGATGGTGGCGGCCATCACGCCGGCGGGCTCTGCTTACCAGCTTGGTGGCCCGATAAGGCCCCGGAGGCACACTCCGATTCTCCATGCCTTCCCCCTCCGGCCCGGAGGTCCGTCAGCGCGGGGCGCGGTGCATGGCGGTGGAAGGTGACACTACGGCCGAGTCCAGCCGACTGTGTGGCCAGGGTTCCGCCGGCCGCGCCGCCGATTTGAATAACGCAGTGGCTGCGCTGATTGGCTACGCCTCGGGTCACGTGACGCGCCGCGGCCCCGGCGCAGCGGGCGTGGGCGGCGGAGGCGTTTCGGACCTTGGAGCGGCGCGGGTGCCTGGTGCCTGGCACTCACCGCTCTGCGGGGGCCGGGCTGCTGGGACGGCTTCCCGGCCTCGCCCGCCTTCCTTGGAGCTGTTCCTTTCTCCCTCTCCAGGTCGTGGGCGAGGCGGAGTCAAGTTCCCACACTCAGGAAGGGTGAGGCGGGATTCTTCCCAGACCAGATTGTTTGAAGCCCAGCCTTTTTGGTTTAAGGGAATTTGAAAATTGAAAAGAAAAAGCAAACCTTGGCTATTCAAGGATCTTGAGTCGTGGTTAGCATGCAAAACACCGCATCCCAGAGGCATAGCTTTCACCCGAAAAACCGCTTGGTTTTGCTTCTAAAAATCTTCCGTGGTATTTGTTGCAGTACTGTCAGCCGGGTACCTTTACGCAGGTGCCATAATTCCGTTCTCCCCAGTGCAAAAATGTAGGTTTACCCCCTTGCCCCCTTTATTCAGTGCATGAGGCGATTTTCATAAGTACACACAGTAAGGACTTTGGGAAGGTTATGTGGAACTTGCCAAATTGCTTCCCCTAAGAACATCTACTTACCATCTATAATAATAAAAGGGTAATATGCTAATTATACCTGACATCTTCCAGACATCCTTCTGAACGTCCTTCTGGACAAAGCCACCGTGATGTAGGCAGGGGAGAGCAGTCAGGGTTGATCATGCCAGCAGGGGAGGGCAGTTAGGGGCAATGAGACTGGCAGGCAGAGTGGTTAGGGGGTGATCAGGCAGGCAGGTGAGCGGTTAGGAACCAGCAGTCCTGGATTGGGAGAGGGATGTCCGGCAGTTCGGACATCCCCCAAGGGGCCCCAGATTGAAGAGGGTGCAGGCTGAGCTAAGCGACCCCCTCCAAACGTGCATGAATTTCGTGCTCTGAGCCTCTAGTCCAGTGGTTCTCAATCTGTGGGTCACGACACCTTTGGGGGTCAAACGACCCTTTCACATGGGTTACCTAAGACCATCAGAAAACACATATATAATTACATATTGTTTTTGTGATTAATCACTATGCTTTATGTTCAATTTGTAACAATGAAATTGGGGGTCACCACAACATGAGGAACTGTATTAAAGGGTAACGTCATTAGGAAGGTTAAGAATCACTGCTCTCGTCTATAATAATAAAAGTGTAATATGCTAATTAGACTGCACATCTTCTGACATCCTTCCTGTCATCCTTCCAGACAAAGCCACAGTGGCGGGGGGCAGGGGAGAGCAGTCAGGGGCAATCAGGCCAGCAGGGAAGAGCAGTTAGGGGTGATCAGGCTGGCAGGCAGAGTGGTTAGGGGCGATCAGGCAGGAAGGTGAATGGTTAGGAGCCAGCAGTCCTGGATTGGGAAAGGGATGTCTGGCAGTCGGACCTTCCCCAAGGGGTCCCAGATTGGAGAGGGTGCAGGCTGGGCTAAGGGTCCCCAGAGCCTGTGCATGAATTTCATGCACCAGGCCTCTAGTCTATAAAAATAAAAGTGTAATATGCTAATTAGACCTGGCGCCCTTCCAAACGACCTTCCAGATGAAACCAGGGCTGGAGGGAAGCCCGGGTCCCGGGTGCCAGAGGAAAGCCCAGGGTCCAGGGTGCTGAGGGAAGGAAGGACTACTCTTGCATGAATTTTGTGCATTGGGCCTCTATTCTATCTATATAAAAGGCTAATATGCTAAGTGTCCTTCCCTCTGACCAGGTAATGACGTCAAGTAGCAACACCTTGATTCCTCTCTCTAGCCTCATTGCAGTTTCTTCAGCCCAGGAACACAGCTTGCTTTATAGCCAGGTGCAAACATTTTACACTTTAACCAAATGTTTGTGAAGTGTTTTCCCATGCCTCATCTCATTTGATCCTCACCGAAGTCCTGGAGTAGGTAGGTAGGAGACTTGGTGGAATCTATTTTCTTTTCATTAGCTGGAAAATGGAGATTTAGAAAGCTTAGAAACTTGACCCAACTGAAAAGAAGTAAGAAATGGTGGACCTTGAAAATGACTTCAGGTTTTCTCACTGTGCAGAATATATTTTACCCTTTGTTCTCCTTGTGTGATCTACAATCATAATGTGCTTTGTGTTGATATTTACTGCTGTGTTGTTGACAATTACCTGAAAGAGAAGTTGGGCTGCTTCACTGGGCTGGAAAAAGTTTAGCTAAATCAGAAAGCAGGTCTAATTAAGCAAGTTTCTTCTCTCTATATAAAAGGCTAAGTTGATTCACGCATGTGTGATACATATAAAGCTCTTGCTAGCGCCAATCGCACATGTGTGTTTCAATCTGTCATTGTCGATAGTGAATTTGGTTGACACTTCTATTATAGAGAAAGGGTGAATAGTGATATTAAAATATTTCTTCTAATTTCCTTTCAATGTGCATGAATTCATGCACCAGGCCACTAGTATCTTTATAAGAATCCAGGTTATCCATTCATCTACTGATGGGCAATTGAGCTGTTTCCAGATATTGGCTATTGTAAATAATGTTACTATGAACATATATTCTTTCTGATTGGCATTTTAGCTTTCTTAGGATATATTCCTAGAAGTGTGATCCCTGGGTCAAGTGGCAGTTCCATTTTTAAATTTTTGAGGAAACTCCACAATGTTTTCCATAATGGTTGCTCCAGTCTGCATTCCCACCAACAATGCACTATGGTTCCCTTTTTTCCACATCCTCACCAGCATTTGTCATTTGTTGATGGTAGCCATTTTAATAGGTATGAGGTACTTAGTTGTCATTTTAATTTGCATCTCTCTGATGATTAGTGATGTTGAGCATTTTTCCATATGTCTCTTGGCCATTTGTATGGAGAAATGTCCTCTTTGGAGAAGTATCTGTTCCTGTCTGCCCATTTTTTAATTGGATATTTTTGTCTTCCTTTTCTTGAGTGGTATGAGTACTTTATATATTTTGTTTATATATTTTGAGTACTTTATATATTTATCATTGGCAAATATGTTCTCCCCAAAAAATGGGTTTCCTTTTCATTTTGATGCTGATTTCTTTGCTGTGCAGCAGCTTTTTATTTTGATGTAGCCCCATTTGTTTATTTTCTCTTTTGTTTCCCTTGCCCTAGGAGACGTATCAGCAAAGATATTGCTACGAGAGATGTCTGAGATTTTGCTGCCTACATTTTCTTCTAGGATTTTTATGATTTCACAACTTAAATTTAAGTCTTTTATCCATTTTGAGCTTATTCTTCCGTATGGTGTAAGTTGGTGGTCTAGTTTCATTTTCTTTGTATGTACCTGTGCATTATCCCAACCCCATTTATTGAAGAGACTGTCTTGACTCCATTGTATGGTCTTGCCTCATTTGTCAAATATTAATTTAGCATAATGGCTTGGGTCAATTTCTGGGGTCTAGGTTCTATTCCATTGACCTATATGTCTGTTCTTGTGCCAGGACCAAGCTGTTTTAATTACAGTGACTTTGTAGTATAGCTTGGTATCTGGTATTGTGATCCCTCCAAGTTTGTTCTTCTTTCTCAGGATTGCGGCGGCTGTTCAGGGTCTTTTTGCATGTACATTTTTGGAGTATTTGTTCTAGATCTGTGAAATACACTGTTGGTATTTTAATAGGGATTGCACTCAAGCTATAGATTGCTTTGGGTAGTATGGACATTTTAATGGTATTAATTCTTCCAATCCATGACCATGGTATATGCTTCCACTTTTTTGTGTCTTCCTCTATTTCTTTTTTCAATGTCCTATAGTTTTCTGACTATAGATCTTTTACCTCCTTGGTTAAGTTTATTGCCAGGTATCTTAATTTTTTTGTTGCAGTGGTAAATGGAATTGCTTTTTAAGTTTCTCTTTCTGAGAGTTCATTATTGGTGTATGGAAATGCCATTGATTTCTGGGTGTTAATTTTGTATTCTGCTACATTGCCGAATTCATTTATTAAATCTAGTTTTTTTGGTGGAGCTTTTAGGGTTTTCTATGTACAATTTCATGTCATCTGGGAATAATGACAATTTTACTTCTTCCTATTGAATTTGGATGCCTTTTATGTTTTCTTTATGTCTGATGGCTGTGGCTAGAACTTCTAGTACTTTGTTGAATAAAAGTGGTGAAAGTGGACCACCCTGTCTTATCCTGTTCTTAGGGGAAATGATTTTAGTTTCTGACCGTTGAGTATGATGTTGGCTGTTGGTTTGTCAGATATGGCCTTTATTATGTTGAGGTGTGACCCTTTTATTCGCACTTTGCTGAGAGTGGTACATTTACACAATGGAATACTATGCAGCCGTAAAAAGTAGGATCTCTTACCTTTGAGATAACCTGGAGGGGTCTGGAGAATATTCTGCTAAGTGAAATAAGCCAGTCAGAGAAAGACAAGTATCACATGATGTCACTCACATTTGGATCTAATGAACAAAATAAACTCACAAAGAAAATAGATCCAGTTACATGGAAGCATGCAACAGACTGAGGATTCTCAGAGGGAAGGGGTAGGGGACCAGAAGAGACAACCAAAGAACTTATATGCATATATGTGTAATCCCTGGATAAAGACAATAGTGTGGTGGAGGCCTGGGAGTGGCAGGAGTAGGTCAATGGGTGGGGGAAAGGGGGGCATCTGCAATATTTCAAACAATAATAATAAAAAAGAATCCTGGTTATGTTTAGATCATGATTATACACTTATGGATTTTAGAAATCTGCTGTAAATCTCATTTCTCAAATGACAAAAACTAAGATCCAAGCGTTAAAGAGTCTTGTCCAAAGTCTTGGATCCTGTCAGCAGATTCTTAGAAGTAATTTTCTTTCTCTCAGCAAGTTTTTAGGAGTCGCTTTATCATCTTTTTCCACATTCTGCTACATCAGGATTTCTCAGATGGGTTATATACCACCTGCATTAGAGTCACCTGATATACTTGTTAAAAATGTTGATTCCTTGGCTTCTGCAAACAATTTGGGGGGAATGTGTGTATATGGAGGGACATGGCAGCGTGTGTACAGAGTATATTATGGATGAAGAAGGTTGGGTCTCTGTAGACTTTGTGGAGTAGAACTTCTAGAATGCCCACAAACTGCTTACTGTGGACTTTTATAAGAGAAAAATATGAGCCTGTTAATTTACTCTTACAGTTGAGCCTAATCCTAATCGACAGAATGAATGTTACAAAATGCAATGCAATGCATGCATCACCTCTTAAATATGATGAAACAAAATTTTTCCACCTAGATAGAGATTGTCTGTCTCAGAAAGCTTTCTCCTCTCTGCCCATGGATTCGCACTAGAATGTAAGTTTCATGGCAGAGACTGTATCTATAAGTTTATCCCCTGTTATATCTCTAGCTGCTTACCAGCATGTGGTAGGAATTTAATAAATAGTTGGTGAATTGATAAGTTTTTTTCTAATCACTTAAAAGAAAGCTTGTATATGGGTGATACAATCCAATTATTTTTCCTTCCTCAGAAACTTTTTATATTCTTTCTGCATGTATGTAAGACTTACTTATCCTTGAAATTCAGTCATTCTACCATGCTGTGCCTAGGTATAAGTCTGATATCATGAATCTTGACTAATACTTGGCCTGAGAAAATTACTCCTTTTAAATTCTCCAGTCTGCTGTTTTCCTCCCTTCTTTAGAAGCTTTATTGATTATTTGGTCTCCTGGATCTATCTTATTTTCTAATGTTCTTCTATAATTTTATTTCTTATCTCTTCTTTTCTTTTTTCTTTCTTTCAAATTTCAACTTAGCTTTAAACTCACTGGTCCAATTTCCTTTACTTCCTTATGTTTTATAGAAACTCACTACAAAGTACTCAAAAAGGACCCTCTTCTTTGAACTGCTGGTTTTTTTTCATTGTGCGCACTGATTTTCTTTAATTTATATATCCTTATAAGAAACTTAAAAATTTTACCATGAGTAACTGAACTGAGTCCCAGTAAAGACTGGCTAAGTCCATGCAAATATTTTAAAATAACTACTTTTTACTTTTCCCAGATCCTCCATTCTTATGTAGACAGCTGCTATAGTTTAGAGTTAGAAGTATAGTTTACATTCATTGTTTTGTCTGGCATTTGGCTCATTTCTTTATGGAATACAGACCTCCTCATTTGGAAAACTGCTTCTCCTACTATAGCGTGTATTCTGAATAGACTCTTCCATCTTCCTTGTTCCCAGGAATGAGCACAATATCCAACTGCTGAATTATAGCATTCTGCTCCTCTGACTCACTGAGGTGGTCCCATGGCCAAGATGTGTCAAACAGAGTCCTTTGAGATTTCTCCCCCCCCCCCCCAAAAAAAAAAAAAAAAACTGGGTAAAGAGGAACGAGCCTTCTCTTTCTGGTGATTAAATTGAGAGGATATGAACCACAGCCAGTGGTGTCTACAGTTACAGCTGAATGGAGACTTCTGGTCTGGTAAAATGCATTGATGCCTAAGAGAAACAGAAATGAGAGTTAGAAAGGACTAATTTTAGTCTTTCTAAGGATCCCTAGAATTTAATATATATTTGTATGTATATTTATATATATAATTTTTTAGTTTGTATAGATTTTTGTCACTTACCATCCAAAGATCTCCAGTAAAAGAGATTTTTTAAAGACTATTAATGACAATGATATATCTCAGGGAGGATGCTATTTTACTCCTTGGTAAGGTTTTTATCATTATAGTATGTTATGGAGTCCCATATAGATAATCAAGAAGCCATATAACTACATTGCGGAGAGTATCAGTATTGCTCAGAACCATGTGCTGGCCTTTCCGAGGAGCTTCTCAGATGTTTGACAACTAAGCTATTTTTGACACCTATAACTTTTTATGTTTAGTGGTAAGTTTGGCCTCCCGAGAACTCTAGTGTGTATGTGTGTGTTTAGTGCATGATAATAAAGCTAATATAGTTTTATAAATTATATTCTGCCATTAATGTAGAACTTTAGTTTTTTCCTTATAGCCATTCAGGAAATAGTTTTCTCTTATGTCTTACTTCACTGTATTTACCTTTTTCCCTTTATCTTTTACTCTTCTGGCAGAAAGGGAGGAGGTTGTAGGAAATTCTAGTTATCATATCATATGTGCCATTTTATAGACTTCTACTTTTCTTTAAACTTTAATGCCAATTCATTATCCTCTTTTAACTCTGTTTTGTCAGGGTTTATACTACCGCTCAGGGAGTGAAGTTTATTAATGAATATCAGTCAGTGTACGTTGAAAATACTAATGTAATATGTGCCATTGAATGTCTGAGTTTGTCCTTTTTAATGTGATTTTTATGTTGTTGTTTTTTCAATTAAAGATAATTCATTAAAAATCAGTTGGATTTTAGCTATATAATTATACATGTCTAAGACATAAGAATGTTTGTATGTATGTACAGGGTGTGGCAAAATAGGCTTACAGTTGTTCATATGAAAATAATACAATTAATAAATAATAATACAAGAATATATTCTGTTGTTTGTACTCACAACTGTAAACCTACTGTTGCGCCACCCTAACATATGCATGTATGTATTACCAAATCAGAAAAAAAATCATTTGGTGAACTGCTCTGTAACTATCTGGTAAATTCAGTGTATGACCATGACAGTAGTAGAAGGGGATTTATAGAGGAGAGGTCAGTTTCTGAATTTTTTGGTGAGAAAAGACTGCATGAAGTCTGTAAATGATTCTGCCCTGAAGGAAATTCATAGATCATAGGAACATTATCTCCTATTGTATGGACATTTATAAATTGTTTCCCTTATCCACTTTCCATATAACATCCAGAATTTTTTTGGCATTTCACCTCATTCATGCATGATCCATAAGTTTAGGGAAATACACTGCTGCCCATTCTGGTGGTAGACCTGATTGCCTTAAGGTAATAAGTACATGAATTGGCGCTGGATGCAGTTAGTGTGGTTGGATTTAAACCAAGGAAAATGTTGAATCTTCCATATTTTATAAAAGTCCTTACAGCTCCTATAGGAAGGTTTTGGAATTAGCACAGCTGAGATAGCTAACAACTACAAGACATTTGGCAGATACCATTAGTGAGGGGCAATAATCCCAAAATATAATAACAAGAATTATTAGTGGTATGTTCCAGGAGCTTAACCTGTAAGATTCAAGGATTTATCCATGAAAATATCGCTTCCTTTAACTTTTATTCTTCCCCATTTTGTAGACTGTTAAATTGAAGGACTATATGTTCCTCAGAATACCTATATTTAATAATTCAACCCAATTTTGAAATTATTTCTAAGGCAAAAATTAATTCCCAGTTCTAACCACAAGTGATTCATAAATATATTTTTAAAACAAAATCCATTCATCAGTTTAGAATTCCTTTTATCTATGAGAGGCTTGGTAGTATGTTAGAAAGCGCACTGCTCTGGGAAATGCTGCCAGTGGAAATAGGGTTCTTCCATGGAGTTCTGAGAAAGGCATTTCAGGGACCCAGACATAGGAGAATAAGGTGTAGTGGTAAGATTTATTGAAGCAAAAACAAGAGAATGTTCCCTAGGTGCCCTGTGTCTCATTTACAACCATGTACCTCAGCTCTGTTCTGCTGTGGCATAAGTCCAGTCTCTGGGGCTGCTATCCTGCACTTGTCCTCACGAAGCCCAGGAGGATCAGGTCCCAGCGATGCAGAACTTCTTTGTGTCTCATTTCCCCATCTGCACAGCTGTGCTTGGGCCATCACCAGTGCTATACTTGGGCATGGGCAGCTGCTACAGAGAGAGAGGGCACAAAGGAAAGGGCAAAGAAGGAATAAATGCGTGTTACTCAGACAGGCCTTTGATTACATTACCTTGGGCTTGTGCAAGAACAAGCTTTCATTCAAACTAGCCAGTCTCATTCCTAACCCTTCCAGGGCTTGTGCTGGGCCTTCCCCCTAGACCTGGACCTCCCAGGGTTCTGTGTCCCTTATCTCATCTGATTCCCTTTTCCAAGTTTTCCAGGCTAGACTCTGCCCCTTTATGTTATTACTAGAGGCCCGGTGCACGTGCACCGGTGGGGTCCCTCAGCCTGGCCTGTGGGATCGGGCTGAAACTGGCAGTCTGACATCCCCCAAGAGATGTAGTAGTGCGCCAAGTGGCAGGCAGCTGGGAGTAGCCTGAGCCTGGGGTGGGTACTGCACTGCTTCTGGTCATGCTTGCAGGCCCTCTGTGCCTGCTGCTGCCGCTCTGCTGCCATCTCTGTGCGCTGTCCTAGGGCAATACCTGTGCACCCATGACTGATATGTGGCTGCCCACTCGCACCCAGTCAGTCTGGATGCCGTCCAGATCCCCATCAAGATGGGGGAAGGGCGTGCAGGGGGAGTGTCCACAGGAGAGGCTGCTGTCACAGCAGTGCTCCCCAGCCATGAGCTCCGCCTCTGGTGCCTTTCGGTCAGCTGAGCGGTGCTCCTGCTGTGGGAGTGCACTGACCACCATGGGGAAACTCCTGCATTGAGTGTCTGCCCCCTGGTGGTCAGTGTGCGTCCTAGCTACCGGTCGAACAATTGGAGGGGCTATTAGCATATTAGGCTTTTACATATATAGATTTTGGCTCCTACCATGCATGCCTGAAAGAAGGAACACTCCTGAACAGGAGTAGCTTATACAGAGTCATGGATGTATGTGAGTATGGAATATTTGGGGAACTGCAAATAATTTTTATGTGATTAGTATATGTATGTGGTGCAAAGAAAGGAAGGGTGAGATGAAGCTGGAGAGGTAAGCGTGGGTCAGATCATGAGGATGCTTGTATGCTGTGAAAGGATTTCACATTACACCACACCTCAAGCTATTCCTGATTAATCTTGCTTCAATAACGTTTAAAATCAGAAGCAAGACTGATTAGTATTATACAATTGTATATTTGAAACATATATACTTTTATTAATCAACATCACCCCAATAAATTCATTGTCCTGAAGACAGTCACATTGCAATTGGATATTTACATACCCTATTGTCGCCCCATAGTTTGTCCTTCATAAAGTACCCAGTCACCTTTCCACTACATAGTTTCCTTTGTTATCTCCCCTAATATTATAATTATCTCATGTTTTATATCTACATCCATTGGGAACCCCATAAGATATGTTATAATTGCTTTCAAATATTAAACATATTTAAAAACAATACAAGATATGAATGATAATTATATTTATCTAGATATTTACCATTTCTGTTGGCATCTTTTGGGTATTATTTACCCTCTGTCTGAAGAAGTTCCTTCAGTAATTCTTTGGGAACAAATCTGCTGGCAGGAAATTCTCTTAGTTTATTTACCTTCATCTGAGAATATTTATATTTTACTTCATTTGTAAAATATACTTTCTCTGGATATGGAATTCTGGGTTAATAATTATTTTCTTTCAGCATTTTATAAATGTTCCATTTTCTTCTGGCCTCCAGGAGATGGATGTAGTCATTAGAATAAATGTTTCCCTACAGGTAATGCATCATTACCAATTACTAACCACTTTATGTGTATACATCCTAATAAACCAAGTTTATTATAATGATTCTTGATGGCATCTGCTGGCAGGTTTCCTTTACTGTCTTCTCATCTTGTAGCAGATCCATGGATCTATTTGCTTGTCTTGCAGTGTTATTTCCAGAGCACTTCCATTTATCTTATCCTTTATAAATAGAGGATAAGAAATATCAGCTGTAAAATGTCCTTTGAAATGTCAATTCCATTTTTGTTAGATTCATCACCAATTTTATCTTCAGTTTTCCAGACAAATCACTATGACTTTTAAATATAGGGTGTAATAACTTTATGTCTCTGCTGGCTTGTTCTCAGATATCTTTTGATTCCTTTTAGCATTGTGTCCTTGGGAGTTTTATTTCTGAGTTTTATTTATGCCTTCAAGTTTGTTTCAATACATTCCACATCAGAGAGAGACAAAAATAAATAATCTTGTCTGGCTGGACAACATGAATTAAAGGAGAGGAAAAGAATCCATACAGGCCAAAGCCTTCAGGAGAGAGAGTGACTGAAAGGTGATGTTGAAAATTAATATTTCTATCTTCATGGACAAGAGAGCTTTTGGAGGTCAAGATAATTTATTTCCAGATGAACTTTAGACCTCCAGAAGAGTGACAGCACATGGAGACTTAGGAACGGATGGAGAACCTGAATATTACAACATGTGTGAGTAGATGGGCTTAGAGAATAACGGAAGTTGCTTAGGTTGTACTTGACTGGCCATAGTCTGAAGGATGCATTGAGCTCAAATGTTGGGATATGCTTATTGGACTGGATTCTCTGAGGGAGTTGGCTGACATGCTGTGGCTATTCAAAACATCCTGTGTTCTGATTTAAGCAACATAGCATAAACCGCAATAGTTCCCAAAAGGCAACCTTGTTTGTCTCTTTAGAGAGAGCTAGGTTGTACTCTCATGCGAAATAAAATGATATTAGTACCTCTGGAGGTTCTTTATGTGTGTTTGTGGTTGGGTGGGTAGTTTGGAGAAGTGTTGGAGGGAGAAATACACTTGGTTAGCATTTGGTCCCTCTGAACATAGCCAGTTTTATGTAATATAATCTAAAAAGGTTTGTCTACTCTGAAATCAGGGGGCCATCAGGAATCACTACATAGAGCTGAATTTACGTTGTTTTTATTACTATGAGAACTTACTAGGTATGCCAGTTAATAATGCGGATTTTTTTCAATAGATGGAGTTACACATATGTTGATATATATGTGATTTGATATGTATGCTATTTTGTTGTATTGACAGCAAGCTTCAAAACTTCATATGTCAAATTTGCTGAAGGTGTTAACATTATGGATATTTTTACACGTAAAAATGTCAAATATCGTGCCAAAAACAAAAGTATTTGTGGGAAGTTTTAATTTATTACTTTATTTTGAAGAAAAAGTTATCATGTACTTCGGGAAGCTTATGGTGAACATGCTCCATCTCATGATACTTGTGAACGCTGGTTTAAATGCTTTAAAAGTGATGATTTTGATGTGAAAGATAAAGAATGTCCTCCCGGGCAACCGCAAATGTTTGAAGACCAACAATTACAACCATTATTGGATGAAGATGCGTGTCAAACTCAAAAACAACTTGCAGAAAGTTTAAACGTTGCTCAGCAAACAATTTCTGATCATTTATAAGCAATGGGAAAGATTTTAAAGGAAGGAAAATGGGTGCCACATCTACTGAATGAAAGACAAATAGAAAACCGAAAAGTCATCAGTAAAAAGTTGCTTCAACGGCACAAAAGAAAGTCTTTTTTGCATCGAATTGTGACTAGTAATGAAAAGTGGATTTATTCTGAGAACCCCAAATGCACAAAATCATGGGTTGATCCAGGTCAACCATCAACATGGACTGCAAGGCCAAATCGCTTTGAAAAGAAGACAATGCTCTGTATTTGGTGGGATCAGGAAGGTGTGGTGTATTATGAGCTTCCAAAACCAGGTGAAACCTTACTACTAATCGCTACCGAAACAAATAATCAATTTTAACCATGCTTTGATGGTAAAACGACCAAAATGTTCCAGAAGACACAGCAAAGTAATTTTGCTTCATGATAACGCACCATCACACACTTCAAAACCAGTTAAAGACACATTAAAAGATCTTGCCTGGGAAGTATTAACCCACCCACTGCATTCACCAGACCTTGCTCCTTCAGATTACCACTTGTTCCAATCGATGGCACATGCACTTTCTGAGCAGCACTTCAAAATGTACGGAGAACTGGAAAATTGGGTCTCTGAATGGTTTGCCTCAAAACAAGAAAAGTTCTATTGGGACGGTATCCACAAATTATCTAAAGATAGGGAAAATGTGTAGCTAGTGATGGATATTTCTTTGAATAAAACACTTTTGATGTTTCTCTTGAAACTATCGTGTTCTCATTGATTACAAAATCTGCATTATTAACTGGCACACCTAGTATATTGTTAATGTAAAGCAGCAAGTAAGAATACCGTCTGATTAACTCCCTAGGTACAAGGGAGAGGAGGTTTGTAGAAAACAGTAGTGAGAGGAGCTGCAGCCGCAGTAGCAGAGGAAGAAGTAGGCTGGCGTTGGGCTCCTTAACCTGCAGAGTTGATCTCACTGGAATGTTTGGGGATGGCACTCGAAAGTGTACAATATGATGTGTTCACAGCTGGCCCGGAGTTCTAGGCAGGGTGGACTTGTGTGTTGGAAGCTTGTGCCATGGCCCAGCTCCAGTCAGGTTTTAGGTAAAGTTGGATGGAGAAACCCAGGCTTTTTAGGGCCAGAGTGGAGACATTCCTTTCCATTTTTCACTATGAGATTTTCTCTTTTGCAGGGATTTTCCTGAAGCTTGGAGGTTTTAATTCGCCATAAACAAACTCCAATTTCCTGGAAATAATGCTATTGTACATCCTGGAAAATAAGATTCTGAAAAGTTGACCAATTGTTGCTGGTGGTGAGAGATGATATGGTGGAATATTCTAGATGTATAATAGGTTATTGGAGAGATTAACAAATTACATGGGAGCAGACATTTAATTTTGCTTGGAGCTAATGGGAAGATAAACTTGACTTTGATATTGACCTTAAAAACCTTCTTGTACATTTGTATCTTTAACTTGAGTGAAAATTATTACAATTATAAATAAGTGCATGATAACATAAACCACACAAGAACTCTAGTGGCAAGGAGATTGTTGATGAAGTTGGAGTTAGAGAAAGTTTCTTAAAGCAGGTGAGTTAATTGTTTCTTAAAGGAGGTCATAAATACAGATTATTTTCTACTTTGTATTGAACAGCTCACTTAATCTTATAATAGGCTTTCAACATTTATCCTCTCACATTATCTAGACAGAAATTAGCATTTATAATACCAGTTGAATTAATGAGGAAACTAGACTGAAGTCAAGTATTATCTTAGGGCAAATTTTGTTAACTGAATATCTGAGACTTGAACTCAAATCTCTAGAGTTCTGAGCTGTGTTATTTCCACAGGATATAGTCTCTTTCTAATCTCATCCCTCATTATATAAATAACAAATAATAGTATAGAAAATCATGGATATTCTAATATTTTTCTCATTTTAATTAAAAGTATAAAAATGCAGGGACAGCAAACTAAGGAAACTTAAGCCATTAAGAGTAGAGTAGTTATTAAAAACTTATTATGACATTTCTGAGTTAGTCCCCCCAAATTATGGAAAATCAATTCTCACCAAAATCAGGTCAACTTGGGCAGCTAAAGTGCACTAACCAATTTATTTTTCTTAATTCAACATAATATTAACCTTTCAAAGTTCTGCTCATGAGCCTTCATATAGAAAGCTTTGTTTTATTTTATATCAGTCTGTTCTAAGTGATGTGTCAAGGTTTTTGCCCCCCTGTGACAAGGTTTTTCTTGGCATGCTGTGTCTGGAAATGGAATTAGGTGTGATGTGCTGGTCCTGGGCTGTCATCCCTGAGTCCCAGAAACGTTAGAGAGGCAGTGAATTGTCTGCATTAACTGTAGATTGCTTTCTTAAAATCAAGGGAGCTTGGCTCCCCACTAATTCTTTCTCATGTGGCTGTTGCCTTTGATAAGCTACTACTCAAGGGCTAATTAATGGATTGTGTGCCCAATAGAGTACTGCCACCATTTCACACATTGTCATCATTTCAAAAAAATTTTTGGTCGGATTTAAAATTTTGAAATCTCTCTCTAATCATAGCCTCCTCTTCCCTCTAATATCATTGCTTCTTCTGAACTTGCACTTCATATTTGGCTTTTAACCTTGTCCAGATATTTTACTTATTAAATAATGAGGCCTCTGCTTTTGGAAAAGTAAGGGCAAGAGATACAGTTTTATTTCTCAAGGTGCTCATAGTCTAGTTTGAAAGACAAAAAAGGAATCGGATAAGGAGAGTAAGTACTATGTGGCAAAAGTTGTGTCAGAGATTGCTTATTTTTAGTAGTGTGTCTTGGTCCAACACATTCCTATAAGCATGGATTTGAGACACAATAGAAAAAGCCCCAGTATATCACTTTTCTATTGCTATGTAACATTATCCCAGAACTTAATGGCTTAACACTGTGGTCGGCAAACCGCGGCTCGAGAGCCACATGCGGCAACTTGGCCCCTTGAGTGTGGCTCTTCCACAAAATACCACGTGTGGGCGCACACGTACAGTGCGATTGAAACTTTGTGTCCCATGCTCAGAAGTCAGTATTTTGTGGAAGAGCCACACTCAAGGGGCCAAATTGCCGAATGTGGCTCGCGAGCCGCGGTTTGCCGAGCCGCAGTTTGCCGACCACTGGCTTAACACAATACTTGTTATGTGGAAGTTTCTGTGGGTCAGTAGCCCGGGGCTGGCCTAGTGGGTTCTCTGACTCAGAACCAATCAAGGTTGAGTTCTAGTCATCACCAGGTTTGTCTGGGGTCGATCAGCCTCTAGGCCAGCCGTGGGCAAACTACGGCCCACGGGCCAGATCCGGCCCGTTTGAAATGAATAAAACTAAAAAAAAAAAAAGACCGTACCCTTTTATGTAATGATGTTTACTTTGAATTTATATTAGTTCACACAAACACTCCATCCATGCTTTTGTTCTGGCCCTCCGGTCCAGTTTAAGAACCCATTGTGGCCCTCGAGTCAAAAAGTTTGCCCACCTCTGTTAGGCACACTGTTGTGGTTGTTGGCAGGATTCAGTTCCTGGTGAGTTATTGCATGGAAGGCCTCAGTTCTCTATTGCTATTGCTTGGAGGCCACCTTCAGTTTCTCACCAGGTGGACCTCTCCATGGGGCAGCCCATAGTATGTCCACTGGCTTTATTAAAGTGAGAAAGTGAGAGGGTGAGAGGGGAGTGCAAGCAACATGGGAGTCATTAAATTATAATGTAATGTCAGAAGTGATATCCATCACTTTTGCCCTGTCCTATTTGTTAGAAGCAAGTCACTAGATTAACCCCTCTCAAGTGAAATAGATTGTACAAAGGCATAGATAGCAGGAGGTGGGGATGGATCATTGGGGGCCATGTTAGAAACTGCCTGCCACAGCCAGGTTAAAATATCTGTCAACAAGCCATGAACCTTTCCTAGGAAGAGGTAAAAGCATATCACTTAGGCCAGAAAGTGGCTTAGCATTAATTATTGAGTTGACCAAGTATCTCATTTCTCATTAGGCTCTGGGTATACTGTATTGGATGCAGCCAAAAAGGGCTAAAGAAACTGAAGCATGGAGAGGTGACAAGACGTTATCATTTAGTGGAAGGTTGTGTGCAAAAAATTGTGTGGGGTGCCTCCATACTTTCATGTAACCTTCAAAAAATGCTGCATGAGATAGGAGGCAGCCTTAGTGGCAGGACTGCTGTACAGAGCGGCGCAGGTCTCTCAGCCTTAGTTTCATCATTTTCAAAATAATGAATCATCATATTAAGTACTTCTCAGGATTGCTATGAGGATTAAATGAGTTCTCATCACCATCATCATTTATTCAATGCTTCCTAGGATCCAGGTACGCTAAGTATTCTGAATATATTGACTTTGACAATAACTCTATAAAAACTGTTTTTCATGCTCTTATTTTTACTTATAAGGAATCTAAGGCACGGAGGGGTTAAGTGGTTTGCTTACTACTTGGAGCAGAGCTGGAAATGGTTCCGCTCCAGAATCCGTGTATTTAGTACCTGTACAAGATATACTGCATCTCATTCTGGAGTCAAAACCATAGCACTGCGGCCAGCACTTAGTACACGCTCAGTGTTAGCTCGTATTTTACCTCCATTTCGCTAATGGGAAACAAAGGCTCATAAGTGGTTAAAAGCTTACCCAACAAACTCTTAAATGGGACAGCCAAGATTTTAATCTATAAACGACCAGATCCAAGGCACATGGTGTTCTTTGTTGTGCTTTGTTTTATTCAAAACATTATGCCAACTCTGAAGTGGTCCTAGTCAAAAGGAAAACTACCTGAATAGCTCCTCAGGGCATTGACACTTTACTATACTATTTGTACTGTAGTATAGCACAAATACTGATGTTTGTAATGATGATTCTAGACTATCTAGGAAAGGATACATTTTATATCTTCTATAAGAAGGACTAGAAGTATGTAATATATTTTAGGTTTCTACTAAATTCAGTAAAATAGAATCAGTTCGATATAACACTGGGTAAGCTTCAACTACCTGAAAATTGATTTATGTTGCACACCTCATTCCTGAGCAGTGTCAGTTAAGTTAGGTATGACAATTTAAAATAAAAGGGATAGTGAATGCAATAGTTTTGGACTACAGTCTTTGTTCAATTGCCTGAATGGTTCTGTAAATCTAGAATATGCTGTAAGTATCCCATGAAATTAATCAGGCTAAAAGAATGTGATCTGTACAGTAAACTTTTATTTTTGAAAAGGTATATATGCCCATTCAGTTGTTGTATCTTTTCCATAAAGGGGTGTGTGTTTACAAAGTTATTAATTATGTACTCTATTTTGTGCTGCTATTATCAATGAATAGAGACTGGAACTGAGAGATGAAGTATTATTTCTTAAAGAAAACAAGAAATATATCAATCACCAGCAAAATAGGTGCTATTATAAATTCATGTTCTCCATCCTAAATTGGCTTTCAAGACTGTTGGGGGATAAAAAAAAAAAATACAGCACAAAAAGAAACTCTTATATTTCTGTAATTTTCTCACTGTCCTCATCTGACAAAATATCTAAATTAATCACTTTTTAAAATATATTTTTCTGGTTTGTATGATTTAGTGTTTTTCAGAATTCTCCTTCATTATGTATCTCTAAAGGATAACATCTATTTTTATACTGTTGAAAATGTTCAGAAGGCAGTTTAATGAATTCAGTTAAGCAAGTGACCACTGGAGTCAGGACTACTTTAGTTTGGATACCTGTACTATTGTTTACCAGCTGGGAAACTGGGGCAAGTTCATTAAAGTCTCTAACTTTTTCCCTTCTATATAAAATGGACAAAAAAGTGGTACCCTTGGTACATCAAGATGTCCTAAGTATTAAATTATATAACCCATATAAAACTCTTAGTACTGTGTCTGGAAAATAGTTAGAGGCCAATAAATGTTAATTGTTATTGTTAATATTATATTTTTGTTATTATTTGTCAGTTCTATCATTTTATTTATTTATTTTAGGTATATTTTTATTGGTTTCAGAGAGGAAGGGAGAGGGAGAGATAGATAGAAACATCAGTGATGAGAGAGAATCATTGACCAGCTGTTTCCTGCATGCCCCACACTGGGGGGTCAAGTCCGCATCCCTAGGCATGTACCCTGACTGGGAATTGAACTGGGATCTCCTGGTTCATAGGTCGATTTCCAACCCCTTAGACACACCAGCTGGGCGGTGCTATCATCTTAAAGTACTGAGGGCTTCCAAATTTGTATCTTCAGTTAAGGTATCTTTTCTGGGATTCAGGCTGCTTAAATTAAACCTCACATCTAGCTTTCAGCAACCCATCTACTTAACTCCATTTCTGTTGCTGATAGCTTTGCTCATGACTTAGGCCAAACACTGGGGAGAGCAAGGCCCTTCACTTTGCCTAATGGAATTGTGAACAGTCTGTTTAATATTCCAGGCACTTTCAGTTGTTAGAACAGTACCATTTCAGCATTTAACATCAAGTCTCATATATTTTTAGACGACTGTCTCAAACTCTATTCAAAGCTACCTTTTCTCTTCAAAGCATAGCTAAGATGATCTGTCTTCAGCAGCTAGAGCAAAGTTTTCCATCTGCTAGGTGCTAGCTTCTATCTCAGAACATGGTGAAGAGGAAAGAGAGGAAAAAGGCAAACCTGTCTTTATTGAGCTGTGAGTAGAAGCAATTACTTGTGAATTGAGGAGCGGTCTCTGGCTCACATTGGTTAGTTTTTTCATGGGACTCAGGAAGGCCCTGTTCAGATTTCCTACTGATTCCTAGATAAGGGAGATCTGTCTCTGTGTTTTCCACCCCCTGTACCGTTAGCTCCTGGCTTGTCTCACAGCATCTTGCTGCTGTGGTTCCTTTTGTGAGAAGCTCCTGAGAGATAGCTCAAATCCAGCTGCCTCTGAGGTGTTCACTGCTCCAGCCCTCACAGTCAAGGTGTAGTCTCACTGCTTTCTTCTCTTAGCCCCATCTTCCTTCTCTCTTCCCAGCTCATGGTGACCCATGAGAGCAGATTAGTGACTCTGCTGGTTACACAAGTGTATAACTGGGGAACAAAATGCTTTTCTCCTTCTCCTGTAGAAATTCCACTATTGTATAAGTGATTTTCATGAAGCTCCCTATTTCTAGTTGATTTTAGAAAGAGAAGCAGTCCTGTAGACTTGTGTTGAGAAAGAAAGAAAATAGTCTTTCTCCTTGGATACCATGTATCTGAAAAGGCAATTCACTCTCTTACTTCCAGTCTTCTATGTGTTTTGATTGTCAGAGATGATGGGCATTCGGTGTGGTGGAGGAGATTCTTGATTCTTGCCTCTCATTAGACCTTGAAGATAAAAGTACATTGCCCCAACTACTGGTGAATCTCTGAGTTTAGAATGCAAGAACTTTGCATGTATTGTGTATAATTTTGAGCCTCTGCAGTTATTCCTGGAAAACAGGACAAAATCTCATATGAATCTGTTACACTTTACCAAAATTGCCAATACCACAGAAATGGGGCCATTAGTCTTTGTTCTCACTTTATATTCCAGTGTCGAATATATGATCTTAAAATAATAGGTTTTCAATAAATGTTTGTTGAATGAATGAAAAGCAAATTACAATACATGGAAAAGCTGACCTTAAGCTTTATGGCACACAATAGATAGAGAAGACACAATCCTGGAAATAGGTACCCAGAGAAATTGCTATCATCATCTTAATAGTTTATAACACCTAATCTTCTTAAATTGGTCCATTTGATACCATTGTGTTTATTGTGTAGATTTTCATATGCTTTGGTTTCACTTTCTACAAATTAGTTAAATAATTACTTTATGAGAACTGGAGGAATAAATTTAAATCTTTATTGTGCTTGTGCAGAGAGTTCTGCTATAAGAAAATGACATGAAATGATCTCAGGTCTACTCAGGATTATTAAAAGGTACAGTCCAAGAAATATTTTTTATTTTTGTTCATGCTTTTTCAAATCACACTAAAACAGTCCCTTTTGCACTTAAGTGCTTTTGTAAGAGTTCTATACTTAGTTTAAAATGGCTGATTATTTTCCTAGATTTAAAATTTTCTTTTCTAAAAAATTGATTTCTAAGCAAAGAATTTAAGAGAAAATTTAAATCTAAATTGTAATTTAATTTAGTGTGCCAGGACATTTGATTAAAATTACTGAATGATATGTTTTATTCCTTAGAAATTTTGAGAATATTACTGGATTCCCAAGTAAATTTTCCTTAGCGATAAGCCATGAGTCATCTTGAGATCTATTAGTTTGATCACTTGGTATGAGCAAATTCCTACATTTCTTTATTAAAAATACAAATAAGAATAATCATAAGGTTCTGTTCCAGTGCATTTTAATAATATTTAAGAAAAAGGAAAAAGATATAATCTTTTGAAGAAATCTGTTTAAAAAATGGCTTGGAATTTATAGAGATTGCTAAAACATAACTTGTATTCTCAACCAATTGCTTGGCTATTTCAGGTACCTATGAGAAATGGGCTTAGTAAGACAAGTTACCAGGGAAACCTTTTCCTCACTGGAAAAGAATAATTGTGTTCTGTGAGTCCATGCATAGCAAGGCTATAATCTTGCTATGCTTTCATTTCATCTAGGTTAGCCACAGAGGAGCAAACATTGTAGAAACTGGATGCTAGGAATACAGAAGAGCAAAAGCAATTTTATAACCTTAAGTTTATTATTCATACTAATAATATTGCTAACAGTAGTACTGATACAATTAATTAAAATAATTATAAAATTTATAAAACATTCTATAGTTAAAAAATGCACCCACTTAAGTTAGTCTTTTGGGAGACAGCATTGTCATGTCCCTCATATTGGAAATGAGGAAACTAAAGTGAAGTACATGGCCCGTCGCCAACAGGGTTTAAGTAGGAAGGAACTTGTAAGTTGTTCCCAGCTTCCTTGATTCCAGAGCATTTACACTTTACGCATCACCCATTTTTCTAAAATAATCCTAATTCTTATTCTTGCTTGTGAGAAGATGCAGAGGTAGGTTTAGCATGAATTAAAGAAAACATAGTTTCAGGATCCCTCACTTTGCATGGGCTTGTTCCCAATTCTTGGGAGAGGCCCTAACAATGTTCATATATTTTTGTAAATTTGGGCAATATTTTTTAAAAGCAAAATTTTTTCAATCTATGATCAGTGTTTCCACTGCATACTTCTTACTTCCCCTTGTATTGAGTTGGCATTCAGGTAGTTGTGGGCAGTTTTGGGATCTGGCTTAGAGGAATTGATTTGCAATATATTTGATGTAATGAAATTTATTTATGTGATTGGCAGTCATTCCCCTGCATAGTTAAATTACTGCTAGCCATGTTATTGCAAAAATCTTTTCTAGGAATGTTACTGTAATCTGCTCTTTTGAATTTATCAGGGTTGAGACATAAAAGTGCATCATAGATAGTTTATGCTATGAATTCATTCTACAGCCTCAGTACACAAAATATGTAGAAAGAGGAGAACAAAGTTGGAAATGTTCAGATCCAGAAGCTAATTTTAGTAAAATGTAAGTAGAAAAATGGATGCTATCAAGACTTAATCAAAAACACTTCTCTTCCAGACTGAAGTTTTCAGAAATATGACAGCATATTTTGCAAGGTTCTACCAGTAACTAATTGTGAAACTGAAAGTGAATTTAGTAAAGGAAGTTAATTAATAGAAATGTTCCATCTTTAGATTTTATGTTTTAGGTATTGTATAAAATTTGTAATTTGTGGTGATTTATGTTCTTATTCAAAATAAATACTTTCCTAGATGATTTTGAGAAAAGATGACCCTTTCTCCCAAATTGTATAAGAGTAAGATGTCGTAAAGCCAGATCCACCACTGAGATATGAATGCCCAATGAATATTTGTTGAATAAATAAATACCTTCAGGAATCGATTTTGATGCCAAGGTGACTTGATATTCTGAAATTCTGACCTTAAGGACTTGTTGGTATGTTTTTTTCTTCAAGGCTGGGACATAGACCCTATACTTTATGAAGCTGTGCTTAGTACAGATTTATTAGATATCTACTTCAGTACTTGCCAAAAAATAACTACCTGCATTCTTCATTCAGAGATTTTAACTCATCCTCCTCCTCCAGCAACTTAGCCTCTTGCCTTCACAGGATATCAAATAGAACCTTTGTTTTTTAAAATCTAGGCTCATCAGGGTAATGGAAATTGATTGTTTGGGGCTGAGAAGGATTCCAAGAAAGTGGTCCATCCTGGAAGAGACAATGTTAGTTAGAGTCCTTGAGTATGGGTGTCACTGATGGTAGAAGGTTGTTGAGTAATAGGAGCCAGCATCTTGTTCTCATCATACCCATAATTCTTGGAAGTCCTGGTTTTTCTGTAATACTGAATGGATTGTGGCACTAGAAGTCATTGGTTGAGACACATTAATAGTTCCTGTAGTCCTAAGTTATCACAGAGGGGGGCAGAAACACTACTCTATAAAGGGATGCTTGGATGATTGGACAATTGATATCACAGGGATAATTCGTGTCACATCTAGAATTGAAGACTCTCTAATTTGTTGAACTATGTAACCACTCCATCCCATCACTCCAACCCAGTGATATATGATCCTAGGGTAGTAGTAATTCTTAAAGTGTGGTCCCCTTCTCACATATCAGAATCACCTGTAAACATTTTAGAAATACAAATTATCAGGCCTACAAATCAGAAACTCTAGGGAGTAGTGCTGTAGAACAAATTTATATGTACTGCATGTGGATTGATCATATTTCACATAAGTTGGGAACAGGAAGGTCATTTGGGCCTCATGAGGGATAGGAAACAGAAACAGAAAAGCCATCAGGAGAGGAGATCCAAGATGGTGGCAGAGTATGTAGAAGCTACATTCACATCCTCCTTGGGCCAAATTGGAATTACAATTAAATTATAGAATAATCACCCAGAACAGTGGTTGGCAAACTCATTAGTCAACAGAGCCAAATATCAACAGTACAACAATTGAAATTTCTTTTGAGAGCCAAATTTTTTAAACTTAAACTATATAGGTAGGTACATTGTTATTAACTTAATTAGGGTACTCCTAAGCTGGCCTTTGCTAAAAACGTCCTCAATCTGATTGAGGTCTGTTCGCTGAGGTCGACCCCTTCCAACTCTCCCATCCACATTCGTCTTGTAGCCAGTCTCACTCAACTGGTGAATCACACGCACCTCCCCCACGCTGCGTATCCCGCGTATCCCGCGGCCCGCCTGCACCGCATCGCCAGTTGCTCAACCGACAGACCGACCCCACCCCCCCAATTCTTCTAAAGCCACTTCTTCAAAATAGACTCGCCCAGGCCAAAAACCAACTTCTGCGCATGGGCCACGAAGTTTCAATCGCACTGTACGTGTGCGCCCGCATGTGGTATTTTGTGGAAGAGCCACACTCAAGGGGCCAAAGAGCCGCATGTGGCTCGCGAGCCGCGGTTTGCCGACCACTGACCCAGAATAACCAACAGAAGACTAGCTGAAGAGAAGTCTTATAACCAAGGATGCACAGAAGAAGCCACATTGAGACCTAGATGCCAAAAGAGCTGGCCCCACTCCCACAGGCTGGCAGCT
Organism: Myotis myotis; assembly: GCF_014108235.1. Classification (NCBI taxonomy): domain Eukaryota; kingdom Metazoa; phylum Chordata; class Mammalia; order Chiroptera; family Vespertilionidae; genus Myotis; species Myotis myotis. Next base: position 48,457,069 of record NW_023416324.1, read on the forward strand.
GAGGTTCCAGAGGGCTATTTTAGCTGTGGGGGTTCCCTCCGAGAAGCATGGGGTCTCAACGGAGCTGGGCTTCCCAGCCCAGATCACCAGAGCTGAGAAGAGGTGCCCACATAACTTTTGGCTGTGAAAAGTAGCAGGGTTTCTGTCCACCAGGGAGAGACATAAGTCTGGTAGAGACACAGGCACCCTCCTAAAGGGCCAACACAGAATTTTGCTCACAGACACACACCCTGGGCTCCAGCAGAGGGAAGGCAGAGTGTACTAGAGTTTCCTGAGAAGTCTGTGGTTTGTGGCTCTGGGGAAGGAGCTAAAGGGTCAGCTGCCAGGATCCCTGTGCTAAGTCACTCTGTCACACTACAGATGCCATCTTCCTTGGGTGGAGCACTCCCCTCCATGTGGCATCAGCCTGGGAGAAAGCAATAGCCCCGCTCTCTGGACTCCCTGTTGACCCCCTGCCGAACTTACACACTGTTGGAAACACAGTCTCAAATAAGATGAAGCCAAAGAGGCCCACACCAAGACACATCGTAATTAACATGACAAAGGTTAAAGTCAGAGATAGTCCTAAAAGCCATAAGAGAAAAATAGTCACCCACAACGGAGCTCCCATGGGACTGTCAGCCGATGTCTCAACCGAAACATTTCAGACCAGAAGGGATTGACATGAAATATTCAAAGTGATGAAAGCGAGGACCTATGAGCAAGACTACTTTACCCATCAAAGATATAATTTAAAATTGAAGGAGAAATAAAGAGCTTCCCCAACAAGCAAAAGCTAAAGGAGTTCATTACCACCAACTAGTATTACAAAAAATGTTAAAGGGCCTGCTTGAACAAGAAGAAGGAGGAGAAGAAGAAAAAACAGAGAACATAGGTAAAAGAATAAAATGGCAATAAATGTGTATCTATCAATAATCACTTTAAATGTAAATGGCATGGTCTGTCTTGGCCTTGCTCTGAATCTTCTGAATTTTTCCTTGTTTAAATATTTTTCTTTCTACTTCCCTATAAGTAGTCAAGTAACCCTTTCTTAGCGTTACAAGTACTTAGTTAACAGAGTCTTATTAATGACTGGGGAGCCTAATTTTAGGAGAAAAATTTGATTATCTAACTTTGGATGGCCAGGCTGACAGGATCGTTTGGGACAAGCAGGGCTATAGGGGGCTCAGGCTTGTGTGTTGCTATTTTACAAAAAGGGGGCTCATATATCTATCTATATGATGAATATCAGGACTCATAGACTGAAGACCAGTAATATCATGGGTTTCCTTTCTAATTTTTATTAGATTTCTTGCCCACAGTTTGATTCTTTTGTATTTTGACTAAATTCTAGGCTCATTTCTATATGCCTGGATATGTGAAAATAAATTGGGTTTGGCAAGAAACTTAAATTTCTGTTGGATTTAGAGGTCATTGGAAGTTTGACTTTCATGCTGGGGTTTTTATTGACTGCTTAAGATATAAATTGTATTTCCTCTAAAGCTCTAAAATAGCTTAATAAATAACTAATAATATTACTGTTCAGGCATTTTAATTAAGCATCTTTAACTTTCGCTACTATAATATTTAAATAATATATGATGCAATGAGCCTTTTTGGTTGCAAAACTGGAAGCCCTCCAATAATTTAAGCAACAATTCAAATGAATTTAATTTTGACTCTAGGTAACTAAGAATTATTTTTTCTAATATCTAAAAATAATCACAGATTTGTTATACCTTCAATCTTCTTTTGTTTTTTATTGTTGATAAACATAGTTATTTCCAAGTCCAGGTTTTTATTTATTATTTCCGTACAGCTAATTATGCTGACTTCCCAATGCCATAATATAAGAAGTGGTCTTCAGTCATAAAGACTTCAGGATATATTCTAGAAATTGGCAAACATTTTCATTTAAGGGCCAACAGTAAATATTTTAGGCATATGGGCTTCATATAATCTGTCACATCTCCTCCTCTTCCTCCTCCTTCTCACTCTCTCCTCCCCTTTCTCCTCTTTTTCCCCTTCTCCTACTTCTTTTGCTCCTTGTCCTCTTTCTTCTTTGTAACCTATTCTTAGCTCAGGGGCCATTCAAAAACAAGCTGCAGGGTGAGTTTTCCAACCCATGATTTAACTATTTAAAAAATTTTTTTATTGATTTCAGAGAGAGGAAGGGAGAGGGAGAGAGAGACAGAAATATCAGTGATGAGAGAGAATCATTGATTAGCTGTCTCCTGCATGCCCTCCTACTGGGGATTGAGTCTGCAGCCTGGGCATGTGCCCTGGCCTGGAATCAAATCGTGACCTGCTGGTTCATACCCACAGCTTTTTTATCCACTCATCTACTGATGGGCATTTGGGTTGCTTCCAAACCTTGGCGTAATTGTAAATAATGAACATAGTTGTTTATATATTCTTTCAAATTCGTGTTTTTATTTTCTTTGCATACATTCTGAGAGATGGAATCACTGGGTTAAAAGAAATTTTACTTTTTTTAGGTAACTCCTGTTTTCCACAGTGGGCTGTACAAAATCTGCAATCCCAACAGTGCACAAGGGTTCCCTTTTCTCTACATCATCACCAACACTTCTTTGTTGATTTATTGATGATCGTCATTCTAGCTAATGTGAGGTGATATCTCATTGTGGTTTTGACTTGCATTTCTCTGATGATTAGTGATGTGGAGCAACTTTTCATATATCTATTAGCCATTTGTATGTCCTCCTTAGAGAAGTGTCTATTCAGGGGTTCTGTCCACTTTTTAATTGGGTGGTTTGTTTTTCTGATGTTAAGTTGAACAGAGGAATCTTTTACTAATTTCTCTTCTGTAAGATTCAATTCTTCCATCATTTTTCCCCCCTGTCTTTTATTACACTGACCATTAAATCTTCCTTTCTACTTGGTATTAATGTAATGCTCTCACTAAATATAAGCAAATGAATCCCATTGTTGTAAACTCTGAACTATGTAATTCTCATTTACTAGTAAAGAATTATATACTAGTTCATTATAAAACCATTTTTCCCTCCTTGGCCTTGAATCCTAAGGTAAATTTATTAAAAATATCATAATAGAAAGTGAAATTGAGAGCAACTTTAAAGGAAGTTCAATTGTGTTTCTCTATTTTTTTCTTTCTAGTGGCCTTCAATGAAAGTCAGTGAAATAATGAGAAAGCACAGGTATACGCAGAAATCGTTAGTAGTTGTTGAGTGGGTGGGGTAAAAGGAAACTAGAGAATGTAGTGATCCAGTAATGCTACTTTTAATAAAGCTTTGCCTAATACATGGATAACATTTTAGGAATCTTATAAAAAATTAGAAACTAATGTAGTCCTTAAAGCATATCTCTTATATAACATCTCTGAAATCATGGTCTTTTAAGAGCAGGGAAATAAAAATGAAGAGAAAATAAACAGAGTACCATTTTCCAAAATTGGTGCCATGAAAATGAAAGTAAATATACCAATAATTCCCTTTAAACGAGGAGTGGGATTGTTGGGCTAATTGAAGAAACTTTTCTGGGTTCAGGTTAGCACAGAGGAGAATCACATGAGCTGAAAGAGGAATCATACAGATGTTTTAAGAAAACAGTCAGTAGATGAGGCAAAGTGAGAGACAGTATTATCAATACCTCTGGTGCAATGGTATTGGCAATATTCTGGATTTCAGATGGTGGTTACTTCATGGCTCTCTGTTTTATTGTTATATTTCCTAACTTACAATATGTTACATGTATGTATTAGTATTCTGCTGCTGCATAACAAATTATTCCAAAACTGAGTGACTTAAAAAAATATTGTCCTTAGAGTTCCTAAGTCAGGAATTCAGAAACAATTTAGTTAGTTTGAGGTCTCTCAAGAAGTTGCAGATAAATGATCAGTAAGAGCTACAGTCACCTGAAGGTAGTCTACTCAAATGGCTGGAAAATTGGTGCTAGTTTTCGGTGGGAAGCCTCAGTTTCTCCCCATGTGAGCATCCTCACAGGCTGCGTGAGTATCCTCACAGCATCGTGGTTCATATCTCCATGACTGGTGATTCAGTGCCTTTTATGACCTAGCTTCCTAAGCTCATGTTATCTCTTCTGCCATATTCTATTTGTTAGAAGTGAGTCAACAGTCCAACCCACATTAAAAGGGAGGGAAGTTAGGCTCCAACTTTTGATGGGATAGGATCAAAGAATTTTCAAATATTTAAAAATCACCATAGTGGTTTTTGAAGGTTTTAAATATTAAATAACAATTTTAAAAAAATCATGAGCTCAGATCTTAAGAAATCATCGAGAAAAGTAAAATGTTCCCTGAAATGATGATCACATGTGAATAATAACAGAGAACAGAAACTGTTGTTGAAAACACAGTAAGAGTGGGAGAAGCTACCAAAATGAATTGGAAATGAATAAGTAATTAAAGAGAGTTTATAGTATTGAATAATGGCCTCAAAGAGATCTAGATTCTAATCCTTGAAACCTATGAATGTTACCCATATGGCAAAGGTGACTTTGCAGATGTGGTTAAGCATCTTCAAGTGGGGAGATTATCCTTGTGATTGTCAAAAGTGTCCTTATAGAAAGAAGACAGAGAGAGATTTGACTACAAAGACAGAAAAGGAGAAGGTGATGTAATGACAAAGAAGAGGTAGATTTAAAGATAATATGTTGTTGACTCTGAAGATGGAACAGATTATCTCCTAGAACTTCCAGAGGGAGCACAGTCCCACCCATACCTTGGTTTTGGCCCAGTGAAACCCATGTCAGACTTTGACCTCTAGAACTGTAAGAGAACAAGTGTGTATTGTTTTAAACCAAGTTTGTGGTAATTTATAACAGTAGCCATAGGAAAATAATAAAAGGCTAGAGAGACATGTATAGGCATGGAAGAGATACAAAAGAGATCCAATTACTCATAATTATTTTGACTGGAGAACAGAACTGAAAATATACATGGAGAGAATTATTTCTAACATTGTTTTTCTGCCTATGGTGATAGTTGAAGGATTGACTCTTAATCAGAATTATTTTAATTAAATCCTACCTATTTATCACTTTTGATATGTTTGATCCTGCTTGTGAGCAAATGATTTTTAAATATGTGAACCAGTTCTCAGATCTGTCGTTGAAAAATTTAGACTTGGTGTGGAATTTCATATCTATTGTATGTTAATACCACACCAAAAGGTTTTTGTATAAACTGCCTGCTACTTAAATGTAATACAAAGCATTACTAGTGAAAAACAGTACACCTTGATAAAAATTTCTGTTCACTATGAAAATATAAAATTGTAAACTTGCATGTACCTAATCTTTTACTACAAAACCAAATGAGAAAAGAATAAGAAAAAATATGATAGATTTGTTTCACACAGAAACACACACACAAATAAATAAATAAATAAATATTAGAGAACAGAATTCATCCAAAGCTAATGCATCATTATGAAATTAGATTTATTCTAGGAATATGACATCGGTTTAGAATTAGAAAATCAATGTTTTTCACTCTAATAACAATTTCAAGGACAAGAATAATACTGTCATCTCAAGATATAAAATATAATTGAAAAAATGTAATACTAATTCAATATTAAAATAAAAACTCTTAGAAAACAAATTATAGAAGAGAACTTCCTTAGCCTGACAAAGATACCCACAAAAATTCACACCAAACATCAATCCCTAGAGAATTTTCTTAAATTTGAAACAAAACTCAGGTGTCTGATATTACCACCTTAATTCAACATTTTCTTATCAGCCTTTTTTTATAAGTCAATTAAAACAACCTTTGGAATACATAGGAAAAATTTGAATTATTATTTTCAGCCAATATAATTGCCTACTTGAAATTTAGGAATTTCAGAGGAATTTACAGAGAAATTATTAAAAGTAATGAGAGTTTTTTCAAGGCTATCCTATATAATAAAGAGGTAATATCCAAATTGATGATCACGCCCTTGCAGAAGATGTCCACCCCATGTAGTCACAAGATGGCCACCACAAGATGGTCGGCAGGAGAGGGTGTTGTGGGTGATCAGGCCAGCAAGGGAGGGCAGTTAGGGGCGAACAGGCCAGCCGGGGAGGGCAGTTGAGGGGGAGAGGGACCAGCTCAGCAGGGGAGGGCAGTTGGGAGCAATCGGGCTGGCAGGGGAGCAGTTAGGCATCAACCAAGCTGGCAGGGGAGTGGTTAGGGGGTGATCAGACTGGCAGGCAGAAGCGGTTAGGGACAATCAGGCAGGCAGGCAGATGAGCTGTTGGGAGCCAGCAGTCCCAGATTGTGAGAGGGACGTTCTACTGCCGATCCTGTGGGATTGGGCCTACAGCAGCAGTCGGACATCCCCTGAGGAGTCCCAGATTGGAGAGGGTGCAGGCTGGGCTGAGGGACACCTCCCCCACCTCCCGGTGCATGATTTCATGTACCAGGCTTCTAGTAATATATAATATTGATACTTAAATCAATTTTATTTTTATATTCTATCACAACTAATTAGAAAATGTAATTTAAGAAGATATCATTTGCAATAGCCACACAATGTGTTTTTTTTAAATATGTTTTTATTGATTTCAGAGAGGAAGGAAAAGGGCTAGAGAGATAGAAACATCAATGATGAGAGAGGATCATTGATTGGCTGCCTCCTGCAAACCCCACACTGGGGATTGAGCCCACAACCTGGGCATATACCCTGACTGGGAATGGAGCCATGACCTCCTCATTCATAGGTTGATGCTCAATCACTGATCCACGCCAGCTGGGCTGTTTTTTGAATGTAACATAAAAGTTTAAGACATCTTATTGAAAGATATTATTAAACTAGAGGCCCAGTGCATGAAAATCATGCCCAGGTAGGGTCCCTAGGCCTGGCCAGCAATCAGGGCTAATTGGGGCCTTCTGGCTGCCAGCAGGGGCCTTCCTTCCCCCAGCTGCCAGCTGCTCTTCCTTTGTTCTGCACCATCCCCTGGTGGTCAGCACATGTCATAGCAAGCAGTCAAACTCCTGGTCCGTAGAACTCCCAAGGGGACAATTTGCATATTAGCCTTTTATTATTTAGGATTATACCTAAATATATAAAAAGACATCATGTTTATGGATTGAAAACTCAATATTATAAAGAAAGCTCAGTATGATATTTTGAAATGACAAATTAGTGAAGTGTCCTGACTAGGATTGCTAATTACAGAGACACAATTCCTTATGTCCTATATGAACCTCTTATGTCTCCAGTAATTATGATTTAAAAGAGGTAACTAAACATGAAGACAAATTTAAAAGACATAGCAGGGTAAATAGCACCAACATTATAATGCTTAATTTTTGTTTAGTCTTCTCTAATTCTGCATTTTTCCTTTAGTTTTCAGGCATTGAAAACAATCCCAAACATGAGCCCCTAACTGGACCAAAACTCTCCTCCCTCCAGCTGTTGATGGATCACAGGTCGGTCCCTCTCTAAGATTACCCTTTGCAGAAGGGAATTGTCTTGCATAAGGTTATACCCCTCCCTGGCTGTATTCAGTGGTTGATGTGGGAATCCAGAGTTTCTGATCTCAGCACTGAAGGGCTCAGAGTTCCTTATAAGATGTGTTGAGGCCTTTGTTGGAACACCATTACCCTGTTATAGGTGTTGTTCCAGAAGGAGTAAACTATTATCTTTGCATCTTAGTTTCTCTAAGTAAGTAAAATGGGGTATTAATAATTATAGTAGGGGTTGTTGTCAAGAGCAATGAAGATAACACATGTGAACATACCTCATAATATATAAAAAAAAAATCTAGCTTTGCTTGTTTGTAGAGTTCTTTGCTTGCTTGTTTGTTTTAGCATCTATGTTGCAGTAAAATCAGCAATACTTTTCTGGGCTTTCAATTTTTTCTTTGTTTTTCTGATAATGCACAAGGAAACAGGAAGCCACTACTAACAGTGTAACTTAAGTGAGAAAACTAATTACAGTTTCTTAACTCATATAAATTTTGCCTTTATTATAATTGCAAATTATTTAATGAGAGACAGAAATTTAATGTAAATATTGTAAGAATGAAGATGCATTTGGATAGAATTTTTTGTGTATTTAAATTTCATTTCTAACTAGAACTTTTTTAAAAAAAATAAATTTAATCTCTTTGCCACATGATGGTAGTGTTGCTTCTCTTGTTAAGCCACAAAAATAGATTTCAGATGCCAGTTAAAATCGTAAAAAAATTATATTTCTCCAAGGAGACCTAACAATAAAACATTAGTTTCATAAAGAAAAAAGACTCTTACACACTTATGTTATTTTTAAAGAGCAGGAAACATCAATGCCAGTGTTTCCTGAGGAGAATTGCCATTTCTTTTTTAGGAAACAGTTTTATTTTGCATATCAGGAACATTCTCATCATCTGTCTTCATAAGGGAATCTTGTTTGAGGCATTGTCTTTCAAATTACTGCCCCTTTTGATTGCATTGACCAACATAATTTGTTATTTTGTAAGTTGATATATATATATATATATATCAACAAGAAGAGAAATTTTAAATGGTACTCATACTGATTGTAGTCTACATAATCTTTTATAGCACGTTTAGAATTAGAAAAAAAATGAATTGTGAAAAAAAAAAAGAATTAGAAGTCAACTTGGAAATTGTCTAGAGTGACCTTCTATTTGCATGCAATAATTTCTTCTGCATCATCCAGAACAGATGGCCATGCAGTTTCTCAAGTGTCTCTAAGGATGTCCTTCAAGGCAGCCGCTATTCATTGCAGGACCCCTAGAAAAGGAATTGGTTTGCTATTATGGTTGCCTGGAAGCTGGGAAGCTTCTGTTCACTCAAATTCAAAACCATTTCATTTGTCTGAAGGCAACCATTTTGTTGAGAGAATGAGTCATAGGATAAAATTATGAAATGCAGTTTGATGCATACTGTAGTCAGTTACAATCTGTCCCACAGATTAAGAAACACACACACACACACACACACACACACACACACACACAAAACACCAAAGAATATAACAAGCTACATTTTGTACTTTGAGAGATTTGGATTTAACATGTCAGAAGAAATTATTTATTTTCCTCATGACCATTGTGGATTTACTGAAATATTCTGATATCTAGGATTTTTGGTTGCCCCGTTCCCAGAAGTACAGTTCCTATTAATAGCAAATTTTACAATAAACAGGTTTAGTGGAGGAAATAAATTTCTTTAACACCTTGTCAAATGGGGTGGTGGTGTGTTGAGAAGGCAATCCTGCTTCACCAGGGTTGTTGCTGTTTTCTCAGAAGACGCTTTTCTCCCTGCCCAATAACCCAGTGAATCTTTGCTCTATTGAAGATAAGATGAGAAGAGAAAGAGGCTTGTGGAAATATTTAGACGGAGCTTACAGAGTCTGAATGACAGTGGGACCACCGTGCATCCATGATGCATTCCTCATCAGTTCAGCAAGGGGCTGATTATACTCTGGGGGATCCCACCATGCTAACTGATCTCAGAAGAGAATTCAACACAAACCTGAATCATTTGTTACATTTCCCATGATAATTTTACCTGGCAGATAGTCTCTAGTGGCCATTGCCCATGTCACACCATTTTAGTGGGTATATTAATATCAACTCCCTGAGGGGCATTATGCCAGGTATACAGGTGAATCAGAACCCCATGGGATATTGTACTTCTGCAGATGGCTAATTATTTCCATTTTGTATTCATTATTGTTGGTTATAATTTTAGAAATATTCAAAGTGATGAATAGCAGGGGCCTACAACCAAGATTACTCTACCCAGCAAAGCTATAATTTAGAATTGAAGATCAGATAAAAAGGATATTCTTCAACTCTGGATTTTTCTATTTACCTCTCTCCATTCACTGCCAAAGTACTTGAAAAAGTGGTGTATATTAGAGCTTTCATTTTCCTTATTTAATATTAAACCTTTACTCCAAATGAGGCTGTCTGCTGCCCAGTCACTCTATTGAAACTGCTATCAGTAAGGAAACCAATGCTCTACTAGTTATCACAACCAAAATCTACTTTCTGTCTTGAGTATTGGTATGGGTTCATAGATATAAGCATTAGAAACTATCTCTTGTTGACATAAACCAAAAAGAAATTTATGAGAAGGATTTTGGGTAGCTCACAGAACCAATAGGAATTCTAGAGAACTGGGACTAGACAATGGGCAAGAAGCAAAGGAAACTGAGTAACAGGTCTCATGGCCAAGTCATATTTCAGTTAAATGCTGGGGAATACTGGACACTTTCACAGCCACTGTGTATGAATTATAAGTTGTCACTATACATTTGAATCCTCACTTGAGACTGAAAAACCCTGGGTGGAATATCCAATTGCCTGAACCTGGGCTACTTGTCTCAATAAACCTTGGCTATTCTTTACTTTCTCTAGTGGAGACCTGGTCCTTTGCTCTTCACTTAAAGCAGAGTTTTTCCCCAAATAAAAATAAGTGCTTTAGATGTTGAGCAGCAAAATACAAAGTTACCCCCATGATCACTCTGTGGCCTTTGGTACCATTGTCTACTCCCTTCTTAAAATCTTTTCTTTATCTGACTTCTAGAAATCTCTCCTTTTTTTAAAAAAAAAATCTTGCTGTCTCCCTATTACCAATTGGGTAGATATAAAATCTTGAACTTGGGCATTCAATGCCCTTCATAAAAATGCCTGTTGGATTTTGGGATTTTATATCTCCCTTATTATTTCAGCTCCCCATTCTGCCATAAGCTACCCTAACTATTTTTAATTGATGAAACAAACGATTTATATTTTCTCAACATACCCTACACTTGGAGATATCTGGAAGAGCCTTTTGTCCTCTTTGTCTTTGTATTTATCCTTCAGGATTCAGATAAATTTTGTGAAGTCCTCTGAGCTCAATTAATCTCTCCCTTCTCTGCCTTCCCCTGATACTTTATCTAGTTTGTTTATGACTCTGTCTTCCAAATAGATTCTTCAAAGGAAGACCGTATCATATTTATATTCAGCACAATCCTGGTTGAATGAATTTTGAATAATCTTAAATCCTTTTTGGACATATTCTGGATATAAATTATACGGTAATAAAAATACTGTTACAGTAGCTGTTATTTATTATCATCCAGGCTTTCAATTATTCAAAGGTCCATTGTTCCATGCATAATTAAAACACTCTTGAGGATCTTTCTCCCAAAGCTCTGGACACATTTCAACAAATAAAGATAAAGTCGTCTGTTGTGCTGAGGAGGCCACTGTGGTGAAATGGGGGAGGAGACTCTTTTTATTGTGTTTCTGTTATTTTCTAGGACAACAAAATAATCCTTATGTTGCGAATAGCCTAATGTGATTGCTGGCATAAAGTTTGGCAGTGTCTTTTCAAAATGAGCTTAGCAAAATTCTACATGGGCAACACCCCTACCAGCTGCTATAAAAGCCCCTAAATTGCTACTCATGCATAACTCTTAATGTTGTGCTGACATGTGCTGGCCATGGTTTGCCCCTTTCCAGACTGTATAATAAGCTGCAAATGTACAGAAGGTCCTTCCATCATTCTGGAATTCTCCTCTGCCTACACAATTCCAGCATCTCAAGTAGGAGGCAGGATTAGACCCACTATAGCAGGAATATACATATTAGGTAGGTGAATGCCATTCCATACTTAACCAGGTTCTATGTCTATCAAATATGTCCTGAACTCAGGGGAAGTATTTTCTAATGTTCATAATCATTCTCAGATCTTAAATTGCTAAGTAGTTTTGAATGATATGATGCACTACATACACTATATAATGTTCGCTCTTGGAAAAGAAATACCAATGAATTGGGAGATTAATGAACCTTCCACAAAGGAAACTAAGTGTAAGCAACTGGTAAGATAGTGGCAATGAACTCTAAAAATTAAGTGGTTCTACATTTTAGGCTCTAAGACAATGGTACAAAAAATTGTGAATGACTGAAATGGGCAAAGAAAGATTATTGGGTCTTCTCTTTTATGTATATTTCTGGGTTATCTCTGCCTTTTCATCTGTCTGAACTATTTTACAACTCTATAAAGTTGCACAATACAAATAGTAATACAAATTATTCTTGTCCATAGAAATGCAAATTGCATTTTCTGGGAATGCAGTTGATTATTGTTCTGTGGGCATTAACCAGTTTTGCATCTACTAAGCAAATTCATTTCAGCATTCCTTATATTCTACATATGTGTGGTTCTTTCAGTTCTCTTTTGTACCATTTGTAACATTTTATTGGTTCCCTCATTTAATGAGTTAAATAGAATCTTTGGCACATGTGTTCATTTTATAATTATATGTATTTTGCTTCTTAAATGTCTTTTTTACTTATGCCCTTATGATTTTACTAACAACAGCTTAATATTGAATGGCATGGTGGTTCTCCTCTGTCCCTTCTGTTCTTTCTCTTCCTTTCCCTGTCCATCCCTTCCTTCTTTCCCTTAACGAGTATTAGTTGGGTGCATACTGTGTGCCAGGCATTTTACAAGTCACTGGGTATACAAAATACAACCAAAATCTACCTGTGACTTTTATATTTTTTAATTATGATCTATAATGGCTTTCATGGGGACAAATAAGACTATATGAGATAAAAAATAATAATGCCTATAGGTTTATGTAGACTTGGATTTAAATTTGGGTTCTACCTCTTTTGTATTATGTGACTTCTGGCAAGTTTCTTAACTTTTCTGAATGATATTTCCTTCATTTTAAAATGGATTTATTAACAGTGAATGGCTTTGAGTTTTGGCTAAGCAGAATTCAGAGGCAAGACTCAAATACAAGTCAAAGTTTATTTAGGGAGTCACAGAGGTAGAAATAGCAGTAGAAATAGCTGGGCTGCATAGGCTAAGAAAACAAGTTACAAAGGTGAAAGAAGGGCCCTTGGAGTTAAGGAGAAAGAAAGGCAAAAAAAACACACCTGGAGGAAGGAGAGGGGAAAGGTGAGGGAGTGTGCACTAGGTCCTTTGCCTTAAGGGTTTTTTAAGGCAGGGATTTTAGGGGAGGTCTTGAGAGAATCTCAATAGAATATTCATCAGCTTTCCAGGTGTGTCCTTTCAGGGTCCTTGTCTCTACTGATTGATCCACCCTATGGAAGGAGTCATTAGTCATTGCAGCTGGTCCTGATGTCAGCCACGGTGTCACTTCGTCACTTTGTCTGGTCTTGCTGCTTTTCTGGGCCTGTAGCTGAAACACCACTGAGGCCTAAATGTTATCTCTAGTTTGATCAAGACTCTGCCTCTGTGGCCAACAGACCTGAGGCTTCATTCTTAATATTATTTGATGCAGCCCAAAACCTCATTGTCCTGAAGGCTTAATGCTTAAGGGATGGTTGTTCAAGGGCTTGTCTGAGTCGTATGAGGCTATTCTCTGGCCCTCTTGTTCCTCCAAATGACTAGTGACATGCTAGTGGGGGAGGGAGGGTGGAAAGTCACATGAGGATCCGAACCTCATGTCCAGTGATATGAAAGGAGGTCAGGGGTCTAAACTGCACGGACAGCTAGATGCTGGGAGAGGGAAGGTTATTCTGGGGGCAAGGTCCCACCTTACAATTGTCTGCTGCTAGGCACCTGGGACTTTCCATGCTGGTGATCTTCTGTACCTGGCTTATTGTTCCTACTCTGCTCATGTCTGTCTAACTGCCTACTATACCAGGTTGTGCTCATTTCAGTCAGTTAAAGTTGTTGGGTAAATTAAGATTATGTATGTCTCTGCTTAGTACTTAGATGGCACTAGGTTCTTAGTAGGTACTCAGGGACTCAGTGAATGTTAATTCCCATTCTTTACTCCATGCTCTCCATGCTCTCAACCTCCTTTTTTTCTCCTTTTAATTTTTTTTTTAATTTTTGCCACTGCCCCCCACAAGTTATTATTTCCTTTTTAGGATTCTGGAATGACTAGGTGAAGCTCAATAGATAAGAATCTCGAGTACTCAAAGTCTCAATTCAGTACTCAGCTCAATGAGTCATGCAAACCTAAAACAAAAAAATAAGTTCACAACCAGGAAGCCCTCTAAATGTTAAAAAATACCACTTATGGTTAAGGAACTATTAGTGTTTAAAAAATGTGATTACAAGAATGACCTTATTGCAGAAAGCATGATATTAGTCCACCTGGATAATTACAGATCAAAATTTGTGAAAGCCAAAATTGCCCTGTCAAATCCCTAAAAGCAAATGCTCCCCTTCCTGTCATTGAGGGCCCACAACATTTATTTCCCCCCCAGTGAATGTTAAATGCTCTCTCTATTATTTTTCTCTCCAACTTTGCTTGTCAGTTCTTTTTTAGCAGCCAGACTGTTTGCACCCTTCTCTTTTAATCTTTTACTGGGTAGTTTAAAATTTTAAGTTATTTACAATCCAAATGAATATTTAATGGAATATTCATTATGCACCTTCCAGTTGCCACTTTTCTATTACTGCAGTGACACTGAAGGATGGCGGGGATGCAAATGCCTATTTCTTGTGAGTTTAATCTAAGCTCCTTGTGTCCTGATATATCTTATCATTTTGTTTGGTAATTAGACTTCTCTGATGATGCTGTAAAATACATCTCAGTTGTGAAGGGAAAAGTCATTATTTATCATTAGACGGTGTTGAATATGCTCATTTTTCACTGCCCTTACCTGGGTAGCAAGGACACAGTGATGCAATTTCAGCTTGCAGGCCTGTGCTTGATGTGATTCTGGGATGGAACAAATAGCCATGAAATTAATCTGAGAATGTTCAATCATTCTCTTGCCAGGACTTGGCTGGCATCATCTTGGTATATGAAGTATAGCTTTCCAGGCTCTCTGCTTCCTCCCGAGCATGAGCAAATCAGGGGAAGATTTGTCCCTGTTACACATCGTCCATAAAGGGTGAGGATTGGGACCAAATGGAGATGAATTAATGAGGGGGGAAATGTCTTTTGAAGCCAAGGGACTATAAATAGTACAGTTCTGTCAACATTGTATTTATGAAGCAAGGCTGTTACCTAATGTGAGTTGGAGAATAACTTGTGTAAGTATAGTCCTGGGAAAAGGGGAAAAAAAACAAGCCTTGACTCACCGGTTCTATATCATAAGGAAAATGAAAAAAACTAAATGTTGGATTGAGGTCATGGATTTCCAAAAGAGGACAGTCTCACTTTATGTTCACTCATTCAGCGAATCCTTATTGAGCTCAAACTAAATCCCAGACACTTTCCTGAGAGTAAACATTATTCTGAAGTTTGGTAGTTTTAGAGAAAAACTTTAGTGCATTCTAAGAGGGTTAGCTCATTAATTACATTTAATATATACAAAATTAACCCTTTTGATTATTTTATTGCATTTTGTGTTTTCCTCTAAGTTGTAAAATATATTGCTTTTTTTCTTAGGCAAGATGATTCATTACATCATCTTATAGCTAATGCACTGTTGCTGTAGACTTTACATTTATTGTTTATAAATGATATAGATATAATCCTTAATAACATCAGAAGAAGCCTTAAAGAGCAACAGATAGTTCTATACAAGTTGTGAAGTGATTAGTATCTTATCGAGATGCACAAAAATCCCTCAGAAAGGTGTCCTTGCCTACCCAAGGTTAAGTGAGGAGAAACTGTGATGATCTGCCTCTGAAGAAAGCTCTGTGAATTGCCACAGAGGGAAAAGTCAGTAATTCTGACTTTACTCAGTGTTGTGATGTTTTCTCATGCTTGTTGATATCAAATACATCATATGGGTGAATACGTACCAAGTACCTGGAGGAAGATCTGGGACTTGGGAAACAGGCAATGACCTTATCATTATTGATAACTGTAGACCCCTGAATCTCAATTCCATGTATCCCACTCTGCTCAGTACCTCTTCTTCTTTTGGTTTCCTTCTTCTAATCCTCCAATTCAACAATCTTTCAGACCCACTGGGATCTATATTACTTAAAAGTTGGAATCTGACCACCTTTTCCACTGTCCCTCACCCTTTCATGATGTCACTTTCCTTTTTACTCAGCTTAATTCCTATTTTCATTCATTATGGTCATTCCCCTGTGCACACAGTAAACTCTTTTGCTTTTTTCCTTACTCTGACACATACTTTTGTGAAATTAATACTGGTAAATCTAAGATAGGGCTATTTGCGCCTATATACATGAACAGGGCAGGAAAAAAAAATCAAAGAAAATGGCTGACTGCTTTCACAAAATTCATGATGGGGACCTTTAATGCTGCTTGTCAGTCACTATACTTTCTGATCCAGTCACTTTCCCACTTCCTTAGTTAATTATCTCATATCTTCTTTTTCCTCAGACCTTCAGCAATCTTTACTCTTAGCTGTTGACTTTCAGAAAATGGTTTTCACATCATGTCCAGTGTGGCTCAGTTGGTTGAGTGTTGTCCTGTGCACTGAAATGTTGCAAGTTTGATTCCTGGTCAAGGGCACATGCCCAGGGTGCTGGCTGGGTCCCCAATAGGGGAATGCAGGAGGCAGCTAATTGATGTTTTGCTCTCACATTGATATTTCTTTCTCTCTCTCCTTCTCCCTTCCTCCCTTCTAAAAATCAATAAAATATTTTAAGACAAGACAAAACAAAAAAATGGTTTTTACAACCTCCCATAATGAGACCTTACTACCTGCCATCATTTCTTTATTCATATACTTTGCTTTGCACCTGTTATTATAGATGACCTGTTCTACCTGTATCTAAGGACAGCATCCCTATTTGTGGGCCAGATTCTTTTATTTCTTCTTCCTCAAGGACATGGTCCCAGCACTTCTCTCCACTTTCTCCTGTGCTAACACTTTTCTCCTCTTTACTGGGTCATTGAGATTAACATAAACATATGCTGTTTTTTTGTTCCGTTTTAACAAGAAGCTCTTCACCGCACCTTTTCTTCCTTTTGTAACAAAATTCCTAGCAAGAGTTTAATATCTTCATATCCGTTATTCCTAGTCTATCTTAAAGGCACTTCATCAGGCTTTACCCCTAATCACTTTACCAAAACTGTTCTGGCCAAGATCCCAATGACCCTCCAATTGCTGATAATTCTCAGTTTTCATTTTACTTGAATCATCAGCTGCATTTGATAGTCTCAAATCATTTTTCTAACATCAAATACTTCTTCACTTTTTGTTCACAAAACCACAAGTTCCTGTTTTTTTCTATCACCTCCCTGGCTACTACTTGTCAACTTCCTGTGCCAGATCCTTATTCTCTTCCTCCTTGACCTCGGAAAGTTGTGTTCCTGGGCTCCATCCTTGATCCTTCTTGTTTATCTATACCAGCAATCTGAGGCAAATGCCCCAAATCCAGCCTCTGCAGCTGTTTTGATAAATAAAGTTTTTATTAAACATAACCATGCCCACTTATTTATGTTAACTATGACTGCTTTTGAGCTGCATTAGATGAGCTAAGTAATTGTAACATAAACCAAATGGCCCTCAAAGCCTAAACTATTTCCTATCTGACCCTTTAGAGGAAAAGTGTGCCCATATCTGATACACACTTACTCCTTCCACTTCCATGAATGCATCAGAATCATGGTTCAGGTCCTGTGTACTAATATTTCTTCAATTTGTATTTCCAGATCAGACATCACTTCAGAACCCCAGGCTTATAAATCCAATTGCTGATGAGACAAGTATACTTGGATGTCTAGTAGTAAAAATAGTAAACATGCTTGAATTTAACATGTACAAAATGAAACCTCTTAGCTTCGTCTCTAAATCTGTTCCATATAAAGTTGTTTTAATCTCAGGTAACTTTCCAGTTGCTTAGATGAGTTATCTTTGCCTTTTATGTCATATTCCATGTTCAATTTGTTTGGAAATCCTCATGGCTCTACCTTCAAAATTTGTGCAGTATCTGACCACGTCTCCCAGTCTGGTACAAGTCATTACAGTCTCTTTCCTAAATTGCTATAATCACCTGCTATTTGATTTTTCTGATTTTATCTTTTCTGCCTCTCCCTATTTGGGCTCTTTGCAATATGGAAGCAAGGGTATTCTTTTAAAAATAAAAATAAGCCAAATAATGTTATTCCTTGCTCACAGTCCTCCTTTAGTCCTCTTATTCAAAAGAAAAGCCAAACTTCTCATAATAGACATTCAAGTTCTATAAAATCTTGCTCCCATGCTACCTCTTTAAAATTACATACTACTTCTCCCTTTTTGCTCAACTTTAGCCATACTGAGCTGTTTTTACTTGAATATTCCAGGCACACCCTCATTTTCAGAGCTTTTGTCCTAGTTTTCCCCTATGCTACTAGGAAAGCTCTTCCCTCAGGAATTTGCAAGGCCTGGTGATCAAAATCATCTATAATAATAAAAGTGTAATATGTTAATTAGACTGGATAGCCAAATGACCTTCCAGACGTCCTTCTGGACGACCTTCTGGACAAAGCCAGGGCTGCAAGGGCCAAGGCAGCCACTGCGGCTGCGAAGGCTGAGCCCCTTGCACAAATTTTGTGCATCGAGCCTCTAGTTTCTTAACTAAGAACTAACCAAACACCCTTTTTAAAATTTCACATCCTTGCCCGGCTGGCATAGCTCAGTGGTTGAGCATCGACCTATGAACCAGGAGGTTGCCAGTTCAATTCCCAGTCAGGGCACATGCCCGGGTTGAGGGCTCAATTCCCAGTGGAGGATGTGCAGCTGATCAGTGATTCTCTCTCATCACTGATGTCTCTATCTCTCTCTCCCTCTCCCTTCCTCTCTTCGAAATGAATAAAAACATATTTTAAAAAATATTTTCACATCCTCTTCCTTTCCAGCATTTTCCTATCACCCTTATCCTGCTTTATTTTTCTCTATAGCTCTTAACCACCTTCCAATACTATAAATATATACTTTAGCTAATTATATTTTTTAATCTTATGACTCTTCCCCAGAATATGAACTCTATGAAGAAGGTTTTTTTGGTCTGTATTTTTTTTTAAATCTTAAATCTTCAACACCTGTCACCGTGCTTGGCACACAATGAATACTAAATAAACATTTATTGACTACACAAATGATAGTATTAGCAGCTATAATCTTATGTTTTCCAGAGAAGTATAAAGAATATTTTGTATTTATTAATTAGGCACAGTATTTGAGTTTTAAATGCATTTTTTTTTGTAGTGAGAGATAGACATTTATGGGTTGTTCATTTGAGGAATGAGGATCAATGTATTGGTATTAGAAGACTTCAAATATTTCCATCACTAAGATTCTGTAAAATTTGTATTATAGGTTACATTAATATATTGCTTTAAATGAAAGTTAAATTGGAAGAATAAACATTGAGCTAGTAAGTAAAAATGTTGTGCCCTTTTATTTCATTCACCACAGTACTATGAAAATGTTTCTAAAACACAAAACTGTCTCTATATGTCCCTGAATAGAATAGAATAGAATAGAATAGAATAGAATAGAATAGAGGAATAGAATACCTAGAATAGAAGAAAACATTCCCAAGAATCTAAGTTTACTTGTATTTCTAGTTTTACCACTTTGCCTTTTTTCCAATCATATCAGCCCAAAGTTTGTGGGAAATCTATAGCCTCTTATACATGTTTTTAAAAATTCTTTCTGAAGGTTCAAGCTTTCTTCTCCCATAAGTAGCATGTTATTAGGCTTATCTTAAATGTTATATGCTTTCTCATGATATAGTCTTTGATCTGCTCAGTAGTTAGTCCTTGGCTTTCATAAAAATCTATATCTCTATTTACACTTACCACATTGTAATACTGTTTTGTGTGTTTTCTTTCCTAATAGATGACGAGTTCATTGAGATCAGGACTGATCAATAATCCATTTTTTCACCTTTTAAAATTTTGTGATAGATTTACATACGTTACAACTTCACCCAGCTTTCCCTTATATTAACATCTTACATAACCAAAAACATTTACTAAAACTAAGAAATTAATCTTGGTAAAATATTATTAATTACATAATTCACTTGAATTTTATCAGTTGTTTCTCTGATATTCCTTTTCTCTTTTAGGATCCAATCCAGGATTACTTTTCATGTTTTCTTATTCCTTCAATATTGAGAGTTCTTCAGTCTTTGTATTTCATGACCTTGGCACTTTTGAAGAGTACTGGCCAGTCATGTTGGTACAAACTTTAAATATCTTTAAATTTGAGTTTGATGTTTTCTCATTATCAGCTTTCGTTATGCATTGTTGGAAAGATTACCACAGAGGTAATATATCCTTTTCAGTGCATCACAATAGGGATCTCACAATGTTGAAATGTATTAGCAGTGACGTTAACTGATATCTGTCAGGCTTCTCCAAACATTCCACCTTTTTCCCTTTGCAATTTCTAAGTATTGTGAGGGAGATAATTTGAGACTATGTGTATATCCTTTTTCTCTTAAACTGCCCACTAATTCAGCTATTAGTGGATTTTTCCTGAAAGGTATATATTGTTGTGTTATAACAGTGATTTTTTTTTATTTCCTTCATTCTTTACACATTTCTTATTTGGAATTATCCTATAAGGAAGATTTTTAAAAAATCTTCAATTTATTCAGTATTTAGTTATGGATATATATATATGTGTATATTAAATATTGGTTTATAATCTAGTATGATCATTATGTATTTTATTGTTCAAATTATTCCAAATTTGGCCATTGAGAGCTCTTTCAGGTTAGTTCCTTTATAGTTGTACCAGTTAATAATGCGGATTTTGTAATCAAAGAAAACATGATAATATCAAGAGAAACATCAAAAGTGCTTTATTCGAAGTAATATCCATCACTAGGTAAACATTACCCCCATCTTTCAGGTAATTTGTGGATACCGTCCCAATGGAACTTTTCTTGCCTTGAGGCAAACCATTCAGAGACCCAATTTTCCAGTTCTCCGTACGTTTTGAAGTGCTACTCAGAAAGTGCGTGTACCATCGATCTGAACAAGTGGTAATCTGAAGGAGCAAGGTCTGGTGAATGCAGCGGTGGGTTAATACTTCCCAGGCAAGATCTTTTAATGTGTTTTTAACTGGTATTGAAGTGTGTGATGGTGCGTTATGAAGCAAAATTACTTTGCCGTGTTTTCTGGCCCATTCTGGTCTTTTCATGATCAAAGCATGGTTCAAATTGATTATTTGTTGTCGGTAGAAATCAGTATTAATGGTTTCACCTGGTTTTAGAAGCTCATAATACACCATACCTTCCTGATCTCACCAAATGCAGAGCATTGTCTTGTTTCCAAAGCGATTTAGCCTTGCAGTTGATGTTGATAGTTGACCTGGATCAACCCATGATTTTGTGCATTTGGGATTCTCAAAATAAATTCACTCTTCATCACAGTTTAATGCAAAAAAGGCTTTCTTTTGTGCCGTTGAAGCAACTTTTTACTGATGACTTTTCAGTTTTTTATTTGTCTTTCGTTCAGTTGATGTGGCACCCATTTTCCTTCCTTTAAAATCTTTCCCATTGCTTGTAAATGATCAAAAATTGTTTGCTGAGCAACATTTAAACTTTCTGCAAGTTGTTTTTGAGTTTGACACACATCTTCATCCAATAATGCTTGTAATTGTTGGTCTTCAAACTTTTTTGGTTGACCTGGACATTCTTTGTCTTTCACATCGAAATAATTACTTTTAAAGTGTTTAAACCAGCGTCCACAAGTATCTTGAGATGGAGCATGTTCACCATAAGCTTCATGAAGTATACGATGACTTTTTCTTCAAAATAAAGTAATGAATTAAAACTTCCCGCAAATGCTCTTTTTTTTTGGCATGAAATTCGACATTTTTAAGCGTAAAAATATCTATTATGTTAACACCTTCAGTAAATTTGACCTATGAAGTTTTGAAGCTTGCTGTCAATACAGCAAAATAGCATACATATCAAATCGCATATATATCAACATATGTGTAACTCCATCTATTGAAAAAAATCCACTATATATATATATATATATATATATATATATATATATATATATATATATATATACTGGTACACCTAGTATACTCGTTATACATGACACACATCTACATTTATTTTTGCATATATGCATCCTTCTGTATGTTTGTGTAGATACTTTTTTAAAATGACCACTCCATATGAATACTTCTGACTTCAGTCCTCACAGTGTTCGTTTTAGCCTTCTGTTATTTCTTATTTTTAATGTCTTTAGTTCAACATGGAACTCATTTTATGTAATATATTATACAAATAATAGTATACAAATAAAGAACTTTGAGAATTGGTAGCATATACCCTTGTGAAAAAATTTTTCCATTATAGGATGGTGTTAGTTTCTTTTGCCTTTAGCCTTACAGTATCTTGTCAAAAAGCTGTTTTCCAAATTATTTAGACTGGCACCTTCTTTCCTAGTATTTTTGTAGTTACTAGATTCATTTGTAGTAAAATTAGATTCATTTGTCACAGTCTGCATTCCATCTTTTTCTTGACATGCTGCTTTCAAATAACAGATCACTTGATATATCCCATACATTTTTTTACATATGGTTCAAACAGAAAATACATTGCAACTATTTTTGCTTTGGACAATCACATATTTTTAGAGCAATTAAAAGTAAGAAAATATTTAGATATTCCTATATAGGGTACATATATGTTTACCAGGGTTTATCCTTTTTTAGGTTGATCGCTTTAGTATTGTGTAGTAGCATTTTTTGTCTCTTTTCATGGCCTTTGCTGTGAAGTCTATTTTGTCAGATAAAAGTATTGCTAACCCAGCTGCTTTTTTTTTTTTTCATTTCCATTTGCATAGAAAAAAGTTTTTCCATCCCTTCACTTTCATCCTATGTGAATCTTTTATTCTGAGATGGGTCTCATGTAGACAGCATATATGTGGGTCATGTTTTCTTATCCTTTCAGCTACTCTATGTCTTTTGGAGCATTTAATTCATTTACATTTAAGGTTATTATTGATAGGTACTTATTTATTGCCATTTTATTCTTCATGCCTATGTTTCTGTTTCTCTCTCTCTCTCTCTCTCTCTCTCTCTCAATATGTCTTTTTTATTTCAGAGAGGAAGGGAGAGGGAGAGAGAAATAGAAACATCAATGATGAGAAGGAATTATTGATTGACTGCCTCCTGCACATAGCCCTACAAGGGGTCGAGACTGCAATCCAGGCATGTGCCCTTTACCAGAATCAAACCCGTGACTCTTCAGTCCACAGGCTGACACATTATCACTGAGCCAAGCGGGCTAGGGCTCTCTCTTTATTTCTTCTTCTTATTATTATAGCAGTCCCTTTAACATTTCTTGCAATGCATGTTTGGTGGTTATAAAATCCATTAGCCTTTTTGTGGTCTGGAAAGCTCTTTATTTCAGCATCTATTTTGAATGATAGCTTTTCTGGATATAGTAATCTTGGTTTTAGATCCTTGCTTTTCATTACCTTGAATACTTAATGCCATTCCCTTTTGTCTTGTAGTGTTTCTTTTGAACAATCAGCTGACAGCCTTATGGGAGCTCCCTTGTAGGTCACTGACTATCTCTCTCTTGTGGCCCTTAAGATTTTCTCTTTGTCCTTAATGTTTGCTATTTAATTATGATGCATCTTGGAATGGGTCTCTTTGGATTCATCTCAATTGGCATCCTCTGTGCTTCCTGAGCTTGTGTGGCTTTTTCCTTCACCAGCTTAGGGACGTTTTCCGTCATTATTTCTTCCAACAGTTTCTCTATCCCTGGCTCACTTTCTTCTCCCTCTGGTACCCCTATGATATGGATGTCTTAAATGTAAGTTGTGAAACCATAAAAATCCTAGAAGAAAACATAGGCAGCAAAATGTCAGACATCTCATGTAGCAGATT
The DNA here is from genome assembly GCF_014108235.1 of Myotis myotis. Taxonomy (NCBI): domain Eukaryota; kingdom Metazoa; phylum Chordata; class Mammalia; order Chiroptera; family Vespertilionidae; genus Myotis; species Myotis myotis. The sequence goes on from NW_023416324.1 coordinate 48,480,763, forward strand.
TCTCATAGATACAGCTTCTGCACAGCAAAGGAAACCACCATCAAAATGAAAAGGGAACATACTGTATGGGAGAACATATTTCTAATGATACATTTGATAAGTGGTTAATTTCTAAAATATATAAAGTACTCACACAACTCAACAAAAGGAAAACTAACAACCCAATTAAAAATGGGCATAGGACCTGCACTTCTCCAAAGAGGACATACAAATGACCATGAGACATATGAAAAAATGCTCAACATCACTAATTATCAGAAAGATATATATTAAAATGACAATGAGGTACTACCTCACATCTGCCAGAAAGGCTACTATCAATAAATCAACAAACAATAAGTGCTGGCAAAGAAATGAAGAAAAGGGAATGCTAGTTCACTGCTGGTGATAATGTATACCGGTATAACCACTATAGAAAACATAGTGAAGTTTCCTCAAAAAAATTAAAAATGGAACTGCCATTTTACCTAGTGATCCCACTTCTAGAAATATATCTTGGGAAGCCTGAAACACCTCAGAAAGAATATATGCACCCCTATGTTCATAGCAGCATTATTTACAATATCTAAGATCTGAAAACAGCTCAAGTGCCTATCAGTAGATGATTGGCTAAAAAACTGTGGTACATTTACACAATGGAATACTATGCAACTGTAAAAAAGAAGGATCTCTTACCCTTTGAGACAGCATGGATGGACCTAGAAAGTATTATGCTAAGTGAAATAAGCTAGAGAAAGACAAGTATCATGTGATCTCACTTATATGTGGAATATAATGAACAAAATAAACTGATGAACAAAATAGATCTAGAGACATTGAAGCATATGAATTTCAGAGGGAGGAGGTGGGGGCTGGAAGAGATTAGCCAAAGAATTTATATGCATACTAGGAGCCCAGTGCACGGATTCATGCACCTGTGGGGTCCCTCGAATAGGCCTGTGGGGATCGGGCCAAAACAGGCTCTCTGATATCCCCTAAGGGGTCCTGGGTTTCGAGAGAGCACAAGCCAGGATGAGGGACCCCACTGGTGCATGTCAGGGCTGGGAAGGAACTGCGGGAGGGCCCCAGGGCATGTGCAGCCCATCTTGCCCAGTCCTGATCAGGTCAATCAAGGCTGATTGGGGCCCTCTTGCCCAGTCCTGTTTGGGGCCAGTCGGGGCCAGCCAGTTGGGGAGGGGCCACGGGAGATTGACCAGCCGGGGAGGGACCACGGGAGGGCTCCAGGAGGTGTCCAGCCCATCTCGCCCAGTCCTAATCAGCTGGACTCCAGCAGCAAACTAACCTACTGGTTGGAGCGTCTGCCCGCTGGTGGTGAGTGCATGTCATAGAGACAGGTTGAATGGTCAAACAAATGGTTGGACACTTAGCATATTAGGCTTTTATTATATAGGATATGCATAACTCATGAACACAGACAATAGTGTGGTGAAGGTCTGGAGAGGGAGCTGGAGCAGGATGAAAAAAGGGGACATTTGTAATACTTTAAACAATAAAGATAAATTAAGAAAAAAAGAAAATATTTAAAAGTCAATGAAATATCATTGTTTATCTTAATCTCTGTTCAAACAGTAATGCAAGTCTAGTAACTTGCTGAAAACTGCATGTTTTTAGTGTGTTGTTTTATCCTCATAATGTTTTGAAGTACATGATAGCTCTTTTTATACAATACAGGAATATATAAAATTAACAGGATTTAGATAAAAAAAAAGTCTTTTTAACCCATTACTTCATGTTCCTTTTTTGACAACAATCTAAAATACAATAAATACTATTGAGAACCTAAAAAAAATAAATAAAAGAAAAATATTTTATCTTCATTTTGTTCCCAGTGTTCTATTCTTTGTTTCTTTGTGTAGATCCCATATTTAGTCTGCCATCATAATCATTCTGCCTGTAGAACTTCTTTTAACATTTCTTGTAGTCTTCTAGGGATGAGTTTCCCAAGCTGGGGTTTATTAACGGAAGATTTTTCCTTTAATTTTTAGGAAGGAATAGAATTCTGGATTGACAGGTTTTTTTTCCCTTTCTTTTCCTTTCAGAGCTTTAAAAATGTCACTTTTGGGATATGTGTTCTAGCTTGGTCAGATGAGAAAGTTTGTATAATAGCTTTATTCTTCTGTACATAATATCTCTGTTTAAGTTTTCTTAAATTAAACAACCAAGAAATATAAATCTCTAACTAGCAGAGAAAGATATTTCTTTGTCTTTGTTTTCAGCAATTTGGACCAGAAACCCAGGCATAATTTCAAGGGCTTTGTGCTAGTCAGTGTTCTTCAGAGAAACAGAATATATATACAGAGTGTTCCACAAAATGTATCAGCACTTTACAGCTAATAGCTCAATTGTGAAAATGAAATGTATTTTAATAAGCATTGCCTTTATAATTATTCAAAGTGTGTGTGTGTGTGTGTGTATTTTTTGGGACACCCTATATTTATGTATGAGAAAATTTATTATAGGAATTGGCTCATGCTATTATGGAGGCTGAGTGGCCCCACAATCTTCTGTCTGTAAGCTAGAGACCCAGGAAAGTTGGTAGTGTAATTCATTCTAAGACTGGAGGCCCAACAACCAGGGGGCTGATGGTATACCAGGCTGAGGGAACCAGGTCCAAGTCTGAATGCCTGAGAACTAGGACTGCCAGTGTCCAAGGGCAGAAGATGGATGTCCAGCTTAAGCAGAGAGCCCATTTGCCTGTCCTCCACCTTTATGCTCTATTCAGTCTCTCAGCAGATTTGATGAAGCCCACCACCTTGGTGAAGGCAGCCTTTTTTACTCAGTCCACTGATACAAATGCTTATCTCTTCCAGAAACACCCTCACAGACACACCCAGAAATAATGTTTTACCAGCTATTTGGCCATCTCTTTAACCTGCCAAGTTGACACACAAAATTGGCCATCACAGACTTGATTAAACTTGAGGATATGGACCAATTAATGTGAAATTAAGGCAGGGCTCCATTACTTACAACATATTAAACTCCCCAATAATTACTAGGTCCATAAAAATAGTACATATACTTTTTTAAAAACGCATTGTAGATGTATAAAAATGGGAAAAAAAGTGCCCGCTGATAGGATTAGAAGAGAACAAAGGCCAATATATATATGAGATTTCAGAGTAGAAAAGGTTTAGGTGTAACAGCTCAGGAAGAAGCAGTAACATAAAATCACACTGAAAATGTAAGAATGAAAAGACTCTGAATGTTAAAAAATAAGCAAAATATAAAGCAAACACAAATAGAAAATATTTGCTATGTCTATATGTGGGAGAGAAAAGTCATCAATGAATAAAGAATTGTTAGAAATCAATATGAAGAAAAACAAACAGGATATTTCCCCACTGAATTTTAAAGAGAGTGGAAGGTGGGGAGAGAGAGAGAGAAACATCAATGTGAGAGAGACACATTGATTGGTTGCCTCCTGCACACACCCTGACCAGGGCTGGGGATCAAGTCTGCAACTGAAGTATGTGCCCTTGACTGGAAATTGAACCCACAACTCATTATTCTGTGGGCCGATGCTCCAACCACTGGGAAAAATTGGCCAGGGATAAGTCTTTTTAAATGGAAGAAATAGTTCTTTTTATACACCATCCTCAGCATCACTCTATTTTTCCACTGTGATTAATTTAATATATAAATTGCCAATCCATTTCTGCACCTTTGTATATATTTTTATTGTATTCATTTTATAATTGGAAATTTGGCATATTGGATATGCTGTTAGAAGAAACCAACTCCCACAATTCAGTGGCTTACAACAAAAAAGGCTTATTTCTTGGCACTGCTCCTTATTCCCATATTAGTACAAATGTTTTCTTGATTTCTATGTTTCTTCTTTCCTCTTCTAAAAGAATGTAGGAAGGCCGGTGTTAACTACATAGGCTCAAATGATTACCCTATACCATAAGCTGCTTATTTGAGCCCATTGCCTTCTAAAAATAGTGTGATTTATTTTCACATTCCAACTCCTTCATACACTCATGTGAATGTGCCAAGAGCAGGTAAAGATTCTTGAGTCGGCATTAACAACTGTCTGCCAAATTTCTGTGGATCAGCTTTTGTTCGTGGGCTTTTATCTGCTGCTTCCCTTGCATCTCAGTTCCAAGTAATCTCCTTAGGATGCTCTGGTTGGACTCTATTTTTGATATACTTATTTGGGTCAGCCTTGGAAATCAGCTTCACACACCATATTCCATATACAGCCTCAAGGCTCATTATATATTTGGGTGGGGCCACAGCAGAGGCTGTTACTATTTGTTGAAAGCAGTTGTTGAAAGATCTGCCTTTCTTTGTACCTGCTTTCTGTGCAAGATGGACTGGCCAGGCCTGCTTCCTACATGATCTTGCAGTCATGGAAGGGGGGAACATGGTTGAACTTAATCCTGAACTCTTATTTATTCTTAAATAATATACAGTGGGGCCTTGACTTACGAGTGTCCCGACTAACAAGTTTTTTGAGATACCAGCTGTCTCTCAGGCCGATTTTTTGCATTGAGTTGACAGAGTGATTTGAGTTAACGAGCTCCTTAACGAGCTCGGTCTCAGAACGAATTAAACTCGTAAGTCAAGGCCCCACTGTATTGCTACTTAAAATTATGTATGCAACACCCTATAATTTAGCAAAGTTTTTATTTTACATAGGGGGGTATAGTAATGACTTCTTTCTCTTGATATAGAGGAGACTTTTAAAACCAGAATATCTTCCATGCTTATAAGCACTGTGAGTTTGATGTGTTTGAACATGGAACCTCTATATGTCCAGATTTGGGTGGGAGTTATCCAAATTTGTCCTCCTGATAGGGGCAGAAATAGAATATTGGGGACCAGCTATAATTGTGCGAAATATTAATCATGCTCTGTTAACCGTGATGGTTTTGTTCTGATTAAAGAAGGCACATTCTAACCTGGCTGGGGGTTGCATGTGGGACCTGGGAGCTCACCTGGAAATGCAGCCCATCCTCCCCACCCTGGAACTGCCTATTTTCATGGAAAGATTAACAACCTTGTTGCAGAAACCAAAGTCGCTACCTCCTTGAAGACCCCTCAGCCTTTGTATTCGCAGGCCTTTGCAAATCTCCAGCCCCCATGACCTGTAAACTGCCCATTTGGCATACCCTTTTGCCTACTTCCCCATGTAATCTTTGTCCTGCTACCCAATAAAAGCAGCTTGCATATGGTGGGGTGCAGAGGAGATTTTTGTGGATGAGCTGCTGCTCTCCCATACTGCTGGCATGACATGGCATTATTGGAATAAACACTCATATGTGATTCAACCCTCTCTCTGCTTAATTGGCTCAAGTAGTGACAGACAGCCCGGACCCCTTGGTTGTACAGTTACACTCTGAATACAGAGTTGTCCATTTTTGACTGAGGCCATGCTGTCTGTTCTTCATTCCAGAGCATGGCTGAATCTGGAGACCTTGCTCCCCACTCCACCCCACCCCACAAGGGAATGTGGTTCTAAGTCCTGCTGAATTTTGACGAGGTTTCTTTACTTCCCTCAGAACTGTATTATAAATGCATTAGTTCTGCTTGGCTAGCAACTTTACTTCTCTTCCTTTTCCCCCATCCAGCTCCTCATCTTCTTGTTTTATTTATTGCCAACCAAAACTCGATTCCTACCACATTTTCAGCAAGTAAAATAGTAATTTTTCTGAATTCTCATCAAAGGAAAGGGAATATTGCAACTGAACACTTTGAGACTCTAATTGAAATTTATTCAAAAATGTTGTTCCCCAAATCTGTTAAAGACTAGGCTATTTTTTAAACGTTATTTTCTGAACTTCAGTATTTCAAACTTAGGTATGTGAACTGCTTGTCTGTAGCCTAAAGTGGATGAATTACTGGGGGGAAATAAGCTGATGAAGTCTCTCTATGCTGTGACAAGTGACTGTGATAATGCACACAGTTTCCCATAATGCCAGAAAGCACAGAAAATTACTGCAGCTGCTCCTTCGATGGGGGTTTTTTTTTTTCCTAATTAGTAGCTTCTTTTGTATTCTCAACAGAACACATGTGACTCTCATGAACTTTTTTTGTTTTCATATTCCTCGAGCTGTGAGATATTACAGGTACATGTGAAGTTATTTTGACTGTGGCACAAGCTCTGGGTAAATTAACACACATTTTAAAAGAGTGGTAGGAACAAAATGGATGAGTTCTGCAGTATCCAAGTTTAGCTCTAGGCTTGCCAAAGTTAGAAGCTTTAATCAAAAACACAATAGGCTTTTGTGTCTTTTGCACATGAACATATGTCTGAACCAAAAGAAAGAGGTACAAAAGAACCCTTGATTCTGTTATTTGGGCTTGATTGTATAAAGCAAGTTGATCTAGGAGGAAGCTGTATGTGCCATGTTTTATTTGTGAGTCATCTGCATTGCATGTGTCCATGGTGGTGGGAGGGGCACCTAATGTTTCATCATGGTGAGACTCTGGTTACAGAAGGTCCTTGTGAGCTTATGTCAGTGTCTTTGATACCAGATATTGAATGGTTCCGAGGCCACCTGTCACTACCTGAGTCAAATTAAGCAGAGACAGGGTTGAATCAGATATGAGTGTTTATTCCAATAATGCCAGCAGTATGGACAGCAGCAGATCATCCTGAAAATTCTGCTTTAACATCTCCTACTAGCCAGCTGATTAGGGATAAAAAATAAGAGCTACATGCAAGGGGGACAGGATAAGGGCTACAGGGTCTGTGGTCCCTGTGTCTCCTTCCAGGACCTTGACGTCTGGTAACAAGGTAGTTAATTTTCTATAATGTTAAAAACAGCTCAGCCTGTTCCTCGGACTGGAGAATGGTCAGTGTTCCTGAGGCAAACTCCCGATGGGGTTAAGGTCCAGGCACAGCAACCAAATCAAAGCCTGTCCTGTCCTCTGTATGTTCTTAAAATGTATTTTCTTTTCTAAGGAATGTACCCATCCGGGCTCTGAGGCATCTTATCATTTTACAGCCCCATTTTTCTTCTTGCAGCCCATCCTCCAGTTTCCCAGGTCTCTAAGAAAGCCTATCATGCATAGGTGGTAAGGTGAATAATCATTAAACAACTGTGGTTCTGTTCCTATTACTTGCCCTTCCCCTATCCTCTTTCCTCCACTGCAAATCTCATCAATCAGTTGGATCTAAGAGAAATGAACTCTTGCAATTATGTAACATGAAATTTCCCTTAAGAGCATGTTTGAAAATTAAAAGTTGAGCTGTGCTTGGGAGACTTAATTATTCCAAATTCAGACTTTGACACCATTGTTTCAAACCCTGATTCTGCCCTCAGGGGAGTCAGCAGGTCCTGCTTTGTAGCTCTGAATGCTTGGATTTACTCTAACATCAATTTGTGGACACCTGTGAGCATGAGTACGGACTAAGGGGATGGTTGTCCAGTAAGGGGATGAGGAGTGGTTTTTTTAAAAACATATATTTTGTTGATTTTTTTTTTTTTACAGAGAGGAAGGGAGAGTGATAGAGAGTTAGAAACATCGATGAGAGAGAAACATTGATCAGCTGCCTCCTGCACACCCCCTACTGGGGATGTGCCTGCAACCAAGGTACATGCCCTTGACCGGAATTGAACCTGGGACCCTTCAGTCCACAGGCCGATGCTCTATCCCCTGAGCCAAACCGGTTAGGACTGAGGAGTGGTTTTTACAAAATCACAATTTATAAAGCTACTGAAAAACTGATCTATCTGCCTTCCAGCCAGGTTCTGTGTCCATGTTCTCTTGCTAGGTTCTCCAGCCAGGTTCTGTCCAGGTTCTCCAGCCAGGTTCAGTCAGCAGGTTCTAGTCAGGTTCTCTTGCCATGTTTTATCCAGGTTCTGTAGCCAGGTTCTGTCTCTAGGTTCTTCAGCCAGGTTCTCTCGCTAGGTTCTGTCTCTAGGTTCTGTGGCCAGTTTCTGTCCAGGATCTTTTGCCATATTCTCTCCAGCGAAGTTCTTCTGTCTCTAGGTTCTGTGTGGGTTCTGTCTTCTAAGTTCTGTGTTGTTACATCTGTATTTATACCAGTTGATTCCAATCCTATCAATCTCTATTCCAACGGTTAGGGCGTTTCTTATCTCCATTCCAGGGAGTAAAGATTATGTAGCTTAAACATGATTGTTCATAGTTAAAGTGATTAATTACCCGCCTGGCACTTAGTTAAGAGGTTTTATTCCCTCCCTAACTTCAGGGGAAAATCCCTACCTGGGGAAACAACCTTTCTCAGAGACCTTGGTTAAAACACATAGTGCCAAGAAGGTGAGCAAACATATTAAGAACAGTATGCCATATATGCCAGGTCCCTTGAAACGACCAGCTCCCGGCACCTTCCAAATCTAAAGCTCATTGTCATGTGTATAACTATTATTCAGAAGTCAGAAGTAGATAATTTTTATTTGGAGATAGTAATGTAAGTTCCTTGATATTCCTTTGATGCAAATGTTTTTCACCTACAAAGAAAGAAAAATAGTATTTACCTCTTAGAGCCATGGTTAAGAACTCAGGCTCTAGCATGAGACAAACAGACCCGTTTGAATTCCAGCCTTGTATTTTGCCAGCTGCTTGATTTGGGGCAATTACTTAACCCTTGTAGGACTTATTTCCTCATTTAAGTGAGGATACCAATATTCCCCACCTTAGAGAGTCATTGTTTGCGTGAAATGAGATAAATTAGGTAATAATGTATAATGTACAGTGCTTGGCCCACAGTAAAGACTCAGAGATTTTAATTCTATTATGAAGATGAAATGTAATGAATTAAAAATACCTTGGATTATGTCTGACATTAATAGGTCTTCAAAAATATTAATTCTGTTTCTCTTCCTTTTTTCTTTTTGCCCTTACAGTGGGAGAGCTAGGGGTGAGGTTGGCAGAATGTGGAGATACAATGGTAGGAAGAATGTTCACTAAAATTTTTTCTTTAGTTTTTGAAAACTGTTAAGTAACCCTCCCCTCCACACCACCCCTGCCACCCACCATTTCCCAGGTATTCAATTCAGACTTGATGTCTGTTGGGCTGGGTGTCGTGAAGATCTGACTCATCTTTCCTCTAATAGCATTGGTCTTTATGAGGACATTTACGCCATCCATCCCATCTCTCCCTTAGTGGGTATAGGAGAACGATCAGATTGTTCCTGAGCATCTGAGTGTGATCATGAATGCCTCTCCTCAGTATCTCCCCCGCTCATCTGCAATCCTCCCTCTTGCTTTCTAATTTCTCTCCCTTTTCCTTTTCTTCTCTTAGCACTATGATGAGAGAAGATTCTGAGTAAATGTTAGGTTTGTACTATTATGTTGGGATTGAGGGAGTACAAGATTCCATTTTTAGTCATGGTCAACTAAGTGTGGTTTGCCTAATTACAGTATTAATGTTTTTGCTGATTTTTCAAGTTAGCCTTATTTGATTGAAAAAGGCAACATTTAGTGTCACCATAGGTTTTCTTCTTACTAAGGAAGTTTTTTAGTATGGCTCTTATAGATTATGAGTCATGAATGGATTTCAGTCACATAAGACAAGTGGCTCCATGTATGAAGTTCTGAATGCTTTTTAAGTGACTTCTCAAATGATTATGGGATGGATTACAGTCTCAGTTTTCTACAGTGACCTTGCAAAGTGAAACAATTAGCTGGAAAGGCAGCAGTGCATAGTAATTAAGTAACTGAGAGACCACTTTAATTGAGATACGTACTCTAATTTCTTATCTCAATTTAAAAATACAAAAAGGATGAGACTGGGATTTATTTTTCAGTTGGAACCACGTGTTTACTACCTATTGCTACTATAGCAAATGATCACAAACATAGTGGCTTAACATATCACAGATTTATTACCTCATAGTTCAAGAGGTCAGAAGTCTCAAATGGGTCGACAGGGCTGTGTTGGTCCTGAAGGCTCGAGGGAGAATTTTCTTACTTGCGTTTTCGGCTTTTAGAGCCTGACTATATATATCCTCCATCTTCAAACCCAGCAGCATAGCATCATCTCTCTTCTCTATTATTTCATCTCTCTTTCTTTTATGCCTCTCTCTTTCCCTTGTAAGGACCCTTGTGGTTATATCAGGCCCACTTGGATAATGTAGGATAATCTTCCCATCTCAGGATCCTTAATCAAATTCACCAAGTCCATTTTACCATGTAGAGTAACATATGTTCTGGGGATTAGAACATTTTAGACATCGTGGGTGGACCATTATTCAGCCATCAGGACCATTATCAAAATTCTGAACACTTTGTGGGAAAAGAGAAAAAAAAAGTTGGTGAAAGTTCCTAAGAATCAAGGTTACAAAAGGCAATTGAAAAATGATGAGGCATAATGAGAACTGACAGGTAGAAAATAGCAATAAATAACATGTTATAAGGCAGCAGCATATTTTTCATGTATGTAACAAGGATGACCACCCAAAGATATTTTTGTGGATTACCAACAGCAATACAAAGGGAACAGTAAACAGGTAATAGAGTGAGAGATGGATGGGGTCATGAGAAACCTGTCAGAAAGGTGACGATGAGAGAATGGATTGCCATTACTGTGAGATGAACAGAGCAGCACTTTTCTATTCTTAATTTTCACTGGTGGTCAGATAGTCGACCTCAATGATAAAAAAAAAGTCAGGTATCATGTAAGAAATACAGTATTGGGATTCATTTATTGTTTACACAAGTGTGTCTTTATCTTTGGAAATGGGAATTTAGAAAGTTAAATATTCTGGTGAGTTTAAAACTTAAATGTTTATTTGGAAACTATGATTTATATCTATAAAGCCCACTTAAATGTACACTAATGCGTTGCCCAAGAGATACATATACATATTAGAAGACCATAAGATTTCCTTTGGCAGTAAAACAGAAAGGTGACTTTTCTGCTCTTATTTTCCGCTGCCTCTACCCGCTCCCCACCTTGTATAAAGCAATCTGTCTCTATCCCCACTGCTGGCTTCAATCCAGACCTTTATTTCTTGTCTCCTGGAATATTCTGTCAGCCTGACCAGTCTCTAGATTTTTTTTTCTTCTCTCTCTAATCTACGTGGTGTCACACTGTTGTGTTAATTGATTATGCCCTTCTTTGCTTAAAAACATTTAATTTATTGCTGCAGAATAAATTCCACATCCTTTGGCCTGACATTCGAACCCCTCTGAAATCGGGTGGCCTGCTATGAACAAAGGATGTGGTGCAGTGGAAAGATGTGAGGAGCTGGTGGACCTTGGCTTAGGCCCACCTCTGACACAAAACTGGGCAAAGCAGTTAACGTCTATGAGCCATTGCTATTTTGCCTTTAAGTTGGAGAGGACTGGAATGCCTGGATTAAAATGTTGCTATGAGAATCATCATTTTAAAACAGTGAATATGAAAGCACTTTAAGCAGGAAGCAAAATGTTATTTTTGTTTATTATTCTTTCCATCTTTTCCTTCATTGATATTCTTAACAAATAGCACACATTTCTTCATTTGCCTCTGTGTGTGAATTTCTTATTGCCCCTGGAACAAGTAATCACATACAAGTGCCTTAAAACAATATAGGTTTACTATGTTATGATTCTAGAGGTCAGAGGCTGAAGTGGGTCTTAGCAGGCTGGAATCAAGGGGCTGCAGAGCTGTATTCTTTCTGGAGGCAATGGCGGGGATGAGGGGGTGGGGGGTGGGGAGGAGAGTCTGCTTCCTTGCCTTTTCCACCTTCCAGAGTGCGTCACTCTGACCTCCACTCTGTCATCAGATCTCCTTTTCTGGCTCACATTCCTGCCTCCCTCTTATAAGAACATGGTGACATTTAGGGTCAACTTGAATAATCCAGGGTCATTCCCCATTTTAAAACTCAACTTAATTTGCTCTGCAAAATCTCTTTTGCCACTTTAAGGTAACGTAGTATTGATTCTGGAGATGAAGCTGTGGGACACCCTTGGGGCCCATGTTCTTCCTCCCACACTTGACTGCCTCTCTTTCCGTCTTGGGTTGCTACCCACCCTGACTAGCACATGTACACACTATGTTTAAGTGTCCTTCCTGCCATAAAACCTTTCCCAATTACTCCTAACCAGAAATAATGCCCTCCTTAGTAAACTCCCTGTGATAGGAGAAGCATTTTTAATGTGTTCACAGCTTTTCTCCAATCGTCAGCCAAATATTTTGAGTTTTGCCTTAGCTATTCCTCCTTAACCCTGTGAAGAGAGAAGGGGGAGCAGCTACATGGGCGGGTTCCGAGAGAAGACCCCCGAATCAGATGCTGAGCTGTACTTCCCAGGGTTCTGCTGGTAGTGAGGCCTGCAGTGATGTGTCAGAGTACTCCTGAGTGAGGGGCATCCTACTGGAGGCCAAATGCTGAAGTGAAAGACTTTCCTCTTCTGGAATAGGAGAGCCAGAGCCTCCCGGTGTTCATCACAGTGCTATCACAGGAGAGAAGAAGGCGTTTAATGAGTTGGCAAGGAACAGCTGCTTGAACCCTCTTCAATATTTTGAGAAAAGAAATCTGCAAGAACAAATGTGACCACCAGTTCTGTTTCTGTTTCTCTGGGAAACTCTGCCTAGAGATTTGGAAGCCTGGCTTCCATCATGAACTTGATTCATGAGGGCAGTGGGAATTGTAGGATAAAACTTGAGTCAACTCGTTCAGAAGACTTAATAATAAATATTTTCTATTGCATATTTTTGTACTGGTAGTATGGAAGCAGAGTATGTTTCTTTTAGACATAAAAATGTATGATACATACTATTTATATTTTGTTTTGAAGGTTGCCAGTATTGTTTTCTAGCTAAATGCAGTTTTTTTTAGCATTAGAATTTCAGGTTAATATAATGGTGACTAAAATTACAGTTCAGCAATAGGAAGATGTTAGCAGACTTTTTTAAAGATATATTTTTACAAAAAAGTTCTTAATCACTTCACAGGTTAGATTTTTTTAAATGGAGGACATTTTTAATTAAAATATCTTCCTCTATTTGATGATAATTGATAATTATAAAAACAATCACCTAGATAATACTTACTGACACTAATGCATTTAAGAAGTGATTATTGACAAGGACAATAGTTGTAATGCTTAAAAATAAAACTAAAAATCTCTCAAATAATAGAATAAAAAGAGGTTATAAGCTGATCAGAATTCATTAGCAATGGGGTTTAATTCCATGGTGCTGCGCTGTTATCTGTCAAACATTCTTACAATTAAGAGAAAATATCTCCTAGCGTTTCCATGGTGCTAGAGCATTCCAGTAGAACAGTCAGCCCACACAGGGCCGAGAAGCTATAAAATATTAATTCAGTACAAGTATGCATCCGACAAATTTAACAGTTATTACAGGTTACAGTAATTTTACCCTAACAAGTGATTCAGTTAAAATGAACACTGCCAAATATTGCAGAATAGGGCATGCCTTCCCACCTCCTGAAAATGCATTTTTATCTTAAGATAATAAAAACCATTTGCATGATAGAGAGCTCTCTACAATATAATAGGAGATAAAGAACTTAGTGAAGGTTGAACAAAACCCATTGGTAAGGCAGCTATGGTATGCTGCATATAAGGGGCAGGAAGGGAGTTTTGAGGGGACACAATTGAAATAAGTTGGTTTCCTTAAAACTTATCTGTTCAGGAACCAGAGAACTGCTGAGTTTTGAGATAGAAGGGAAAAGCTTTTTCTTCTAACCAATTTCAGAGGAAGAATACATCCAAAAGTGAAGAAGGGAGCCTGAATCCATTTTGACCAATGGTAATAGTGGCTCATCAGGGTGCCAGAAATAACACCACTCAGTCAGGAATCACACTGCCCATTGAACAAACTAAAAATGTAATTTCTATCCCCAGTTAGAGGAATGGCTTCTTATATGGTTTTTATAAATTAAACTATTCTTATATTAGGATAGGAATATTCATAACTTGTGAATGAGAGAATTCATTTACCAAGTTTATTTCCCCCACAAAATTATCTTTATTGTTAAAATATTGTAATGTCATATAAGGCCAACCTTTAACTCTAACCCTAACAAGTATCATTTGTTATAGATGATCCCAGTTGTATCTTTAGGGTGACTCATTTTGGCATTAGTCATGTCATTAACTATTATTGCTGGGAAATGCTATAGTGAAGAAAGTCTGGTGTTTTAGATATTCCGGGGAGCTATATTAAATTAACACAGTGCCTTATATGCAAAGTATGTTGGAGGTCAAGGAAGATAAACCAAAATGTTCTCAGCCTTTTATCAGTGATTATTTTTCCACTCTTTCTAAAGTGACTGCTTTTTCAAATTTTCAGATACTTATGATCAGTGTCTATAGGTGTTGCCATTTAAATAGTGAACAGAATATGGATACATAAATATATATGTCTTAAATGAGGAAGCACACATTTCAAATAGTAAAATCTCCTTTTTTATGATTAAAAATGGCTACTCCCAATAGAAGAATGAGTACAAGGAATGAATTATCACAATAGTGAGAGGAACAGAGTTTGGCATCACCAAAAAATGCCTTGATTTTTCCAAATTCTAACCTAACCTCTAATACTACTTCAGACATTAACCCTATACTTCAAATGTAACCTTAACACTAACCCTAAACCTAACTCTCATGTTAACCTAGTATCATAATTTTAGCCCTAACCCAAGCACTAACCCTAATCCTAAACTTAACCCTAACAATAACCCTTACCTTAACATTCCAACCCTAACCCTAATTATTACCCTAACCCTAGCACAAACCTATTCCCAACAAACCCTAAACTAAACTTTAACCCCAACCAGACACCTGATCTTAACCCTAATCCTAACTTTAGACTCAATACTAATCCTAACCATAACCCTACCTAGTCAGGGAAACAAAATGCAATTATAGACCATTTGATTTTAGAGCCCAAGTTTTCACAATTGATCCAAACAGATAAGAAGAAAAATGGAACTCCCATTCGACCCAGTAATCCCACTTCTAGGAATATATCCCAAGAAACCAGAAACACCAAGCAGAAAGGATATATGCACCCCTATGTTCATAGCAGCACAATTTACAATAGTTAAGATTTGGAAACAGCCTGAGTGCCCATCAGCAGATGAATGAATTAAAAAACAGTGGTACATCTACATAGTGGAATACTATGCTGCTGTAAAAAAGAAGGAACTCTTGCCATTGCAACAGCATGGATGGAAATGGAGAGCATTATGCTAAGCAAAATAAGCCAGTCAGAAAGATAAAATCACATGTTCTCACTCATATACGGAATGTAACGAACAACATAAACTGATGACCTAAAATAGATCCAGACACATAGAAGCATCAAACAGACCATCCGACTTCAGGGAGAAGGTGGGGGTATGGGAGGGAGTGAGAGATCAACAAAAGGACTTGTATGCTTGCATATGAGCATAACCCATGGACACAGTCAGTAGTGGGGTGAGGGCATGTGCCAGAGGGGTGGGAATGAGCGGGGAGAGGTCAATGGAGGAAAAATGATTCATATGCAATACTTTAAACAATAAAGAATTTTAAAATCATAAATAAAATGAGTAGCCTTGCAAAAAAGAAAGAAAGAAAAGAAAGAAAGAAAGGAAGAAAGAAAGAAAGAAAGAAAGAAAGAAGAAAGAAAGAAAGAAAGAAAGAAAGAAAGAAAGAAAGAAAGAAAGAAAGAAAGAAAGAAAGAAAGAAAGAAAAGAAAGATATCTGAACTACCTTATGACCTAGCAATTTCATTTCTGGATATTTGTCAAAAAAATCCAAAATACTAATTTGAAAATACATATGCATCCCTATGTTCATTGAAGCATTATTTACAATAGCCAGGATATGTAAGCAACCTAAATGTCCATCAATAGAAGACTGGATAAAGATGTGTTACACAGTATATACAATGGAATATTAGCCATAAAAAGAAAGAAATCTTATCATTTGTGACATGTGGATGAACTTAGGGTATTATGCTAAGTAAAATACGTCAGACAGAGAGAGAATAATACTATAAGATTTCAATTCCTTAATTTTTTTTTCTTTATTGATTAAGGTATTACATATGTGTCTTTATCCCCCCTCCATTGCCCCTCCACCCCTCGGCCCCCTCAAGCCCTCACCCCACTGGTGTCTCTGTCCATTGGTTAGGCCTATATGCATCCATACAAGTCCTTTGGTTGATCTTTCCCCCTCCCCCCACTCTCCCCACCTTCCCTCTGAGATTTGATGGTCTGATCGATGCTTCTCTGTTTCTGGATCTGTTTTTGTTCATCAGTTTATTTTGTTCATTATATTCCACAAATAAGTGAAATCATGTGATATTTCTCTTTCTCTGACTTATTTCACTTAGCATAATGCTCTCCAGGTCCATTCATGCTGTTGCAAATGGTAGAAGTTCCTTCCTTTTTACAGCAGCATAGTATTCCATCGTGTAGATGTACCACAGTTTTATAATCCACTCATCTGCTGATGGGCACTTAGGCTGTTTCCAAATCTTAGCTATGGTGAATTGTGCCACTATGAACATAGGGGTGCACATATCCTTTCTGATTGGTGTTTCTGGTTTCTTGGGATATATTCCTAGAAGTGGGATCACAGGGTCAAATGGGAGTTCCATTTTTAGTTTTTTGAGGAAACAGCTATACTGTTCTCCACAGTGACTGCACCAGTCTGCATTTTCACCAGCAGTGCACAAGTGTTCCCTTTTCTCCGCATCCTCTCCAGCACTTGTCATTTGTTGATTTGTTGATGATAGCCATTCTAACAGGTATGAGATGGTACCTCATTGTCATTTTGATTTGCATCTCTCGATGATTAGTGACTTTGAGCATGTTTCCATATGTATTTTAGCCTTCTGTATGTCCTCTTTCGAAAAGTATCTATTTAGGTCTGTTGCCCATTTTTTGATTGGATTGTTTATCTTCCTTTTGTTAAGTTGTATGAGTTCTCTATAAATGTTGGAAATTAAACCCTTATTGGAGATAACATTGGCAAATATGTTCTCCCATGCAGTGGACTTTCTTGTTGTTTTGTTGATGGTTTCTTTTGCTGTGCAGAAGCTTTTTATTTTGATGTAGTCCCATTTGTTTATTTTCTCTTTAGTTTCTATTGCCCTAGGAGCTGTATCGGTGAAGATATTGTTTTGGCATATGTCTGAGATTTTGCTGCCTGTGGATTCCTCTAAGATTTTTAGGGTTTCCTGTCTTACGTTTAGTCCTTTATCCATTTTGAGTTTATTTTTGTATATGGTGTAAGTTGGTGGTCTAGTTTTATGTTTTTGCATGGATCTGTCCAATTTTCCCAACACCATTTATTGAAGAGACTGCCTTGACTCCATTGTATGCTCTTGCCTCCTTACTCAAATATTAATTAAGCATAGTGGTTTCAGTCGATTTCTGGGTTCTCTATCCTATTCCATTGATCTATATGTCTGTTCTTGTGCTAGTACCAGGCAGTTTTGAGGATAGTAGCTTTGTAATATAGCTTGATATCTGGTATTGAGATCCTTTCTACTTTGTTCTTCTTTCTCAGGATTGCTGCATCTATTCGGGGTCTTTTTTCATTCCAGGTTAATTTTTGGAGAGTTTGTTCTAGGTCTGTGAAATATGCCATTGGTATTTTAATGGATTGTATTGAATCTATAGATTGCTTTGGATAGTATGGACATTGTAATGATGTTGATTCTATCAATCCATGAACATGGTATGTTCTTCCATCTGTTTATGTCTTCCTCTATCACTTTTTTCAGTGTCCTGTAGTTTTCCTAATACAGATCTTTTACCTCCTTAGTTAAGTTTATTCCTAGGTATCTTAATTTTTTTTTGGTGCAATGGTAAATGGGATTGCTTTTTTAATATCTCTTTCTGTAAGTTCACTATTGGTGTATAAAAATGCCATAGATTTCTGGACATCAATTTTGTATCCTGCTACATTGCTGAATTCATTTATTAAGTCGAATAATTTTTTGATGGAGTCTTTAGGGTTTTCTATGTACAATATCATGTCATCTGGAATAATGACTGTTTACTTCTTCTTTTGCAATTTGGATTTCACTTCTTTGGGGTATCTATAAAACAAAATAAATGAACAAACAAAACAGAAACACACTTAGACAGAGAAACTGCTGATTGCCAAATGGGAGAGGGAATGGGGGGCTAGGTGAAAAAGGTGAAAGGATTAAGAAGTACAAATTGGCCCTGACCTGTTTGGCTCAGTGGATAGAGCGTCAGCCTGAAGACTGAAGCTTCCCAGGTTCGATTCTGGTCAAGGGCATGTACCTTGGCTGCGGGCACATCCCCAGTGGGGAGTGTGCAGGAGGCAGCTGATTGATGTTTCTCTCGCATCGATGTTTCTCTATCCCTCTCCCTTCCTCTCTGTAAAAAATCAATAAAATATATATTTAAAAAAAGAAGTACAAATTGGCAGTTACAAAATAGTCATGGGGGTGTAAAGTATAGCATAGGGAATATAGTCAATAATATTATAATAACTGGATATAGTGCCACGTCAGTACTAAACTTTTTTGGGGGATCACTTTTTACTTTATATAAATATCTAACTACTATGCAGTGCACCTTAAACTAATATTGAATATCAATTGTACTGGAATAAAATATTTAAAAAATCAGGTTGCCGAAACCGGTTTGGCTCAGTGGATAGAGCGTCGGCCTGCGGACTGAAAGGTCCTGGGTTCGATTCCGGTCAAGGGCATGTACCTTGGTTGCGGGCACATCCCCAGTGGGAGATGTGCAAGAGGCAGCTGGTTGATGTTTCTCTCTCATCGATGTTTCTAACTCTCTATCTCTCTCTCTTCCTCTCTGTGAAAAATCAATAAAATATATTTTTTTAAAAAAAGTCACTTTAAAAAAAAATAAAAAAAAATAAAAAATCAGGTAAAAGAAATATGTCACTTTCTCTTTTAGTCTGTATTTTTACTCATATTTTCAAATAATCCTTCTCCATTCTAAAATCAGGGAATTATTTGCTTACACTCTCCTTTAGTTCTATATTTTTTGTGCTGGTCTTCACACTTAAATGTTTCATTAATTTGAAAAATATATTGGTGTATAATGGATAGTAGGGCTAAACTTTACTTTCTTGCAAATAATGACAGCGACTAAGTATTTGAGGAAAATAACTTTCAAATATAAAAATGATACCAGATATAAAATGATATTTTGTTTTCTTAAATGTATTTCATAAAAGGTGGAAAAAAATTTTCTCATTGGTTATTCAGTTGTGATGCTTAAAAATCCATTTTTAATAGGTAACTTTTAAGTTAAAATGTCCTTTTTTGTTTCTTTTTGCCCATCTGGGCATGTTGGTGCTATGACTAAGATTAGATGTTTCTATGACTGCAGATGACTTTTTTTTTTTTTTTAAAAAGAAGGGAGCTTGCAATTATCTTTCAAGTCCTTATACAAAAAGCCCAGGAACTGGCTCACTGTATCCTATAAATACATTTCGCCAACACTTTGTAGTGTATTTTCAAACAGGAAGTAGAGAACCAAGAACTGAAAAAAAAAAAAAAATAGGTACCCTAAATACACTGTTCAGAGATTAACAGCAGCAAAAAGAACCATGACAGTTCTTCAGTTTTTTCTTTGAATTACAACCTTTATGTTCTGACCACATAGAGAAGGGAAAAGAAATTTCAGGCCTTATGGGGACTTTTCAGATGAAAAGTTTTTAGAGGACTCTTGTGCAGAGCAGCTTAATGAGGTGAAAAAGACTTAGGCCATTTCTGAAGACCTGCAGTGAAAACAAGAACATGGTAATCATATTTAGAGGTTGGGAGCCTTTTAAATTTATATAAGGGACCCCAGGGCTGATATTGTCCCATTACTGTAGAACTAGCTTAGCCTAAGGCAGCGGTTCTCAACCTGTGGGTCGCGACCCCTTTGGGGTTCAAACGACCCTTTCACAGGGGTCGCCTAAGACCATCGGAAAACACATATATAATTACATGTTGTTTTTGTGATTAATCACTATGCTTTAATTATATTCAATTTGTAACAATGAAATTGGGGGCCACCACAACATGAGGAACTGTATTAAAGGGTCGCGGCAGTAGGAAGGTTGAGAACCACTAGTCTAAGGGGATACTCTTCGTGCTTTGGATCTATAGGCCTGGGTGGTGAATGGACTTCACTGTGTGTTCTTCAGTGTATGAGGATCTTTATGGAAATGACAGTTCAATTTAAATTTGAAAGAGTAAGTAGGAATTGTAAATAGATATGTTGGGATACTTGAAAGCTTTTTATACAAAAGGATAAAGTGGGCCTCTAATGTGTACACGGCATTAAGAAACCTAACCAGGAGCAATGAGTAATGGCTACTCCAGTTGATTTTTGCCTCTAAATTTCATTTGCATCCATCTCACCTATTCATTTATATGACTTGCTTTAGGTTAGTGCAGGGGTCAACAAACCTTTTCTGAAAAGGGTCAGGCCCTAGATATTTTAGGTTTTGTAGGCTATAGGTCTCTGTTGCAATTACTTAACTCTGCTGTTATAGTGTGAATATGTGAATAAGAAATATGTAAATGGATTTTTGTGACTGTGTTTCAATAGAACTTTATTTACCATAAGAGGTGGTGGACTGGATTAGGCCTGTGGATTATGGTTTGCTGACTCTTCATTTAGACTCTTAACATCTCTCATCTGAGTTGTTGTAATGATTTCTCTTTCATATGATCAGTTTACTTAATTTTAGTTTCATAAGAGTTTATTATTTTAGGCACTCACAATATAAAGATGAGTGAAGCAAGATTCCTGTTCTTAAAGAACTGGCAGTACAAAAGAAATACAGATATGAGAGCTCATAACATTCATGTAATGAGCTAGGGATGCTCTCTTCATGCAGGCAGAATGGGCTTTCTATAAGAGATGACTGTTCCCCTTTCTTCTAAAATATATTTAGTGGTATATATCTTAAAACAGCATCACAAGTCCTTGATGGGGCATTTAGGTCTCTGATTATCTGCCTATCTGGCCTATAACTGTCTTCCTGGACTCACCTTTTTCACTTTCCACTTCCACATCTTATGTTCTAACTTCAATAAATCTTAGTACTAGCTATGGCGACAACACATATCGCTGTGCTTTTATACTCTTTGTCATCTGCATATGTTGTCCTGGAGTGACTTCCCTTCATTCCCCCATATCCAACTTAGGAAGAATTTTCTATCCAAGCTGTTCAAGGATTGTTATGGGCTGCCTTCTAGGGTTGTTGTGACCAATAAATATGGTAACATACGTCAATCACTCAATATCGTCCCTGGCACAAAGCAAGTGTTAAATAAATATTATCATCACCAACAACAATAAATTCAACATCAACAACATCTTCACAAAGATGTCTTGTAGGCTTTCATATATATATATATATATATATATATATATATGTAGATCCTGTGAGATGTCAGGATTGGAATAAAAGTGATATTTATTAGTATTGAAATGATGATCAAATATGAGGATAGATGAGTTTGACAGCAGAGGGGAAAATCATACTTTAGAGTAAGTTTTCTAAAAGAAACAAACATTTCTCACAATTATGGAGGTTGGAAGTCCAAGATCAGAGTGACAACATGGTTGTGCCTGGTAAGCACTTTCTTCCTGGTTTGCAGATGGCGATTTTTCTTGCTGTGTCCTCACATGGCAAAGATAGACAATAAGCTCTTTGGTGGCTCTTCTAATAAGGATACTAATTCCATCATTAAGGCCCCATCCTAATGTCTAATTACCTCCCAAATGCCTGTCACATCGTGGATAAGGGCTTCAACATATGAATTTTGGGGAAGCACAAAGATCCTGTTTATAACATATTTAAGCAGTACTTTTTGTGGACCAATGTAACACCTCTTTTGCCTTATAACAGCCATTTTCAACTTTTTTATCTCATGACACACAAAAACTAATTACTAAGATTCTGTGGCACATCAAAAAAATGTTAATTTTTTGCTGATCTAGCAAAAAATTGGTATAATTTTGATTTACTTACACCAGACGATTATTGTATTGGCTGCTCTCATTTTTTTTATTTTACAATCTAAGTGAAAAGAGGTCAGTGCCCCTGCCTAAATAGCCAGCTATTGCATGTTTTAAAAATTCTTGTGGCACACTGGTTGAAATTTGGTGTCTTATAATTTAATCAAAGGAGTGACATTTTTACCACCTTTGATATATGCTATTAGTTAGAAGCAAATTGTAAGATTCACACTCCAGGGGAGAGAATCATACAAGCACATGTCTCATTGGAGTTACCTTCGAGTGTGTACACTATAGTGATGGTGACACACTCTTTCATTAAGAGATGAGGTCCATTATCTTTCTTTCCCTTGTGTCCTTTTTGTGACTTGCTTCTATCACATTAGAATGGGGTAGAAGGGCTGTTATATAAGACTTCTGAAATCAAGTCATAGAGGACTATGTGGCCTTTCTCTCTCTGTCTCTCCTTACCTCTCTCTCTCTCTCAAACCATGTGCCTTTGGAGCCATGAACTGTGATGTATGGGCATGCCAGCCATTAGATGATTTCAGTTCCCTGTCTTTTTTTATATTTAATACCCAAGCCATTAGCATAGATAAATTATCTCTATTGTGCCCTATTTGAATTCCTGACCTATAAAACCATGAACAAAATAAATGGTTTCTCCTTGCCACTAAGTTTTTTGGTAATTTGTTATGTGGTCATAATAACTGGAACAACAATGAAAAAAGGAAATTTAAAACTAGCTACTCTACTGTATATAATGGTTCCCAAACATATATCAAGACTCTCCACAAGAAGACTTTTATTGGACATTTGTTGTCTTAATTTCTGGCTTTCTACCATCCTGTAGAGATGGTCTCCTTCCTTTCGATTAGAATGACTTGCAGAGGTCCTGCCACTTCCTACTTGAAGTTCGGACATAACTTCTCAGGCTTTCAGTAAGGAAAACCATTATCCTAAAGAAGGTATGCATTCTGGATATTTATAATATTATTGCCAGCAATGAATACATTGCCAGCAATGAGTACAATGACATTTCTTGAGGACCACATAAGCACCTCAATATCTTACACTTTTCCATGCCATTATGGGTTCTTGGCTTATTTTCCCTAGCCAAATTATGTGTTAAATTGTCTTATTCTAAAACAAAGATCCAGTCTTTTCTTAGAAGTGAATCAAATCCTGATATCTAAGGAATGAGAAAAACTATTTACTTCTTTAAAAATGCCATTTCCACCCCCTCTCCCATGTCTCAAAAATATAAAGATCAAAGCTCAAAGCTCAAATTAAAGACCTGATGATCTCTCTCTCTCTCTCTCTCAATCTCTCTCTCTTTCAATCCTCCTCACCCAAGGATATGTTTATTGATTTTAGAGAGATTCCTGACCAGGAATTGAACCAGCAACCTTTTTATGCTACAACCAACTGAGCTACACTAGACAGGACAAGACCAGATGATTTCTCTGTTATTTAAGATTTGGTTTGGTAATAGGGATAGGTGGGATATGTTCAGAAGAGACCTAGCCTATTCTATATTAAGAAAATAAATTCTTGAGTGTTCTTAATGCAACACTATACCCAAATTAAGAAGAGTTGTGATTTCTTAAAATATATTTTTTATTGGTGACAGTATTAAGGTATCTCCCATTTCCCTCCCCCATCCTCCATCCCCCAGCCCCTCCCCCCTCCCCACTCAGATCTTCACTATCGTATCGCCTGTGTCCATAGGCTATGCGTATAAGTATTGTAAGTTCTTTGGTTTATCTCTTCTTTGCCTTGTAATAAAATAAAAATGATGAAATTCAGCAAGCAATCCATATTCTTTAACTAAATTACTCCTGAAGGGTATTTGCTATTGGCAAAGCTTTAAACTTAAAATGTAATTTTCCTGGGAATTTTTCTTCATTTTTAAAGTAGTGAATTGTCTGTCACCTTGTCATCTGTTTCTTAGAATACTTTTCTTAAGTAGTTTCTGACACCACAGAAAGTACTGATTAAATTGTTTGCCCTTGTTTATATGATTCTCAAAAACAGGAACCCAGGGGCAGTTGGGAGGAAAAATAAAAGAATTCATCCTATATAATAAAGAGGTAATATGCAAATTAACCCTCACACCCTATGACCAGGCCAGCAGGGGGGTTAGCAAGGGATGACCAAACGACTGAACAAGCAGGCTACATGGGGCAACCAGGCTGTCAGGGGGGTTAGTGAGGGACAACCAAACGACTGAGCATCAGGTTGCGTGGGGTGACCAAGCCAGTGGGGGGGGCGTGAGTGGTGACCAGGCTGGCAGTGGGGGCAGTTGGGGGTGACCAGGAAGGCAGGCAGGTGAGTGACTAGGAGCCAGCGATCCAGGATTGTGAGAGGGATGTCCGACTGTCATGTACCGGGCCTCTAGCCTATCTTATATTCTACTAGAGGCCCGATGCATGAAATTAGTGCAAGAGTAGGCCTTCCTTCCCCCGGCTGCTGGCACCAGCTTTTCTACAGCACCCCGGACCCAGGCTTCCCTCCAGCCACCAGCACCTAGGACCCGGGCTTCCCCCTGCTTCCCTCAGGCTACCAGACCCGGGCTTTTCTCACAGAGGAAGACCCTATCCACCTGCTGCAGCCTGCTGGCCTGTGGCCTGGGCCTCCCTCTACAGGGTGATCATGGGGCAATGGCTGGGCCCCTGACCAATCGCATCGCACCCACCTTGGCTGGCCTGACACCAGTGGGTGTCATAGCGTGGTCCTGGATGGTCGTCCGGAATGGTCGTTCCACTGGTCAGCCATTCGGTTGATTTGCATATTATGCTTTTATTATATAGAATTAAATCACTGGGTGGTATGTTTTTGGCAACATCCATACCATCTGGTCAGTTAGAAATGGGTTTAATAAATATTCTAGGTGATACCAACTGCCTCTCCAGATTTGCTCAAGGGACTAGTGCTCAGAATTTCAGAACCTTCCCAGAACTCATTAATATACATTTGATGGCGGGACGCCCAGTGACTTCATGATGCCCATAAGGAATTTGCAGGTTATGGAGTTGAGATGCTGTCCTCAGGGAATTACAGTTTTGTCCTATTCTTCAGTGTTGACTTCCCCCTATGGTCACTGCCAAAGAGGACCTTTCCCTGCTTGCCAGCCTTCTTTCCCTTTGCAGAGTGTGAGCCATTTTGATTAAGCATGCAGCTCTCTGTTTCAGAGAGACCTCTTCATTCCCATGTTATGAAAACTATAATTGTCTTCAAGGATTTTGGGTTCTATCATTTATCCCCAAAAAAGATATTCTGACCAGTTCAAACATAATACAGGGTTGTGACTTGCATCACAATAAAGAATAGCATTCCGTATACTTGCTGCAGATATTTTCTAGCAAACATTCAGTACTTTTAAATCTTAAATTTCCACTTAATCAGTCTGTCTGTGAATTTTACTGACAGAGCATTTTTATTGGTGGAGGTGCTGGTGGCAGTGGTCATCAGGGGAGAGCATCCTTTCTATTTTCTAATGCACTAGATTTTTTACTTATCTGAAGATACTCAAGAGACAGGTTTAAGATTTTGGCAAGTGCAGAAGCTGTTTTAGCAGATTAGTCAGAATTAATCAGTCTTCCATGGAAAATTTTTCTTAAGAGGAAAATCTCATCCATTTTGGTCAGACTATTTGCCTCCTAATGCAAATGTTTCTCCGATAAGCTTCTACCTTTTACATTGGATTTCCATTCCCAAGTGTGATTCATTTTAGTTTTATTCTCAGTATGGTTACAGTTTTTCTCTATGGACATTGTTGTATTCTTCTCCAAATATAATTACCTTGTGGCACAATTAACATTAATATCAAAATGAGTAATCGGGATGACATTTACTAATGATGTTTAAGATCTAATTGTCACTCCTCCTTTGTTTTTCTTTCTAATGTACCTTGTATTTATCATGTAATTACTGTGAACCCCATAAGAGGAGGACACTGGAGGGGGAGGCAGGTACTCACATACTCTTGATCCAGAAGGGAAGGAATAGACTAAAGTTGCATGTGTTTTGGACATGACATAGAGAATATATTATCATTGGTACTGAAGACATAAAGTACTGATTTTTTTAAAAGAAATAATTCAGCATAGTGTGTTACCTGGCACCTAAGTATTTCATTAAATGCTGTAGACAACTCTTCAGTAATCAGGTGTTTAAAAGGATTTAGATCTATATAAAAGATGTCATTTTCACCTCTTTTTCTTTCTCTGTTGCTCCAAATATTGATCTAAATATAAAGTAATGTAATTTTAAAAGGATTGATGAGGCTTAGGGTATATTGCTAAATCATGCTTTTTCTTTTTCCTCTATGAAAAGGATCCTGTTTTCATAAAAATCCACTTTCATTTTTGTTTCGATTTAAGCTGCAGTAGGACTTTCCTGTTCATGTTTTCTTTTTAGGTTTTATATTCCATGTCTTAGCAGTTTTCTGTAGCATATATTATCTGTATTACACATTTGATATTTATAGTACTTGAATCAATACACATTGATTGTCCTGATTTTGTTGAAGGTTTACTTTATGTATGTAGACCTGTTTTCTCCAACTAGACTGTATACTCCTTTTGAGAACAGGGATACTACTTATATTTGTTTATATTCTCAGCAGTGCTCAATACGATGCCGGTCCAAAGCAAACATTCAATAAATGTGTTGGTTGATTTATTCACCTCACCTTCTAAATGCTATTTCAAGTCAGAAATGCTATCTTAACATTATGGTTTATTTCTTTGTAAAAAGAAGTATTTAGGATGGACTTTTTCCCATGAAGCCATGCCATATAATGACACATGGGAGCATGTAATGGTTAAGAGCACAGTTTTTAGAGTCAGCTACTTTGGTTTGAATCCTAATCCTAGCCTTTGCTAGCTGTGTAAATACTTTGCTCAACAAATGATTTACTTCTTCAGCTTCTCAGTTTCCTAATTTATAAAGTGGAAATCATAATAGTACCAACCCATAGAATTATGAGGATTAAATGAGTGAAAATATGTAGTGTACTCAGAAAAGGGCTTGACATGGAAATAAGTGTTATATAAGCGGTGTTTATATATGAAAAGTGTTCAGTTTCATAGGATTCTAGAACATTGGAATTGAGAGGAATTTTTTACCAGACTGGAAAGAAAATAGTCATCAGAACTGGCTTTGAGCTCTAGTTGTAACACTTCTGAAGTGACTTCATTTATGAAGTGGACATGATAAATAATGTCATTGTTGACTTAAGGGTGTTTTGAGGATTAGATAGAAAAATATACCCATGATCACATTATAAATGAAAAATACTTAGCATGTTTGTTATTACTACTATCACAAATGAGAAAACTGAAGTTCACACTATGGCCTTGGGTACTTATTCTTTCAGTGTTCACACCTGTGAAGTATGAATAACAATAGAACCCAGCTCATATGATGATTGCAAGGATTTAATGAGTTAATACATAAAAAGGTATAGGAAAGTCCTCTAGATATTATATGGTAGTATGAGTTAGCTATTATTTTTATTTATTTTCTGTCACCATTTATCCCTTCTATGAGCTATTATTTTTATATTCATTCAGTAAGTATTTATAATCCAGCAATAGTCTGTGGTTATTTACAAAGCTATGTGGAGTTACTGTTTAAAATACCCCTCAGCTAAAGATTTTGATTGGCAGTTTTAGGATAGGTATGAGAGGGTGGATAAGAAAAATCTTTATCAGAAAATTCTCAGCTCAGTTTTCCTATCCTGATTTATTGATTTAAATTCCTTATATGTGCACTTAGACCTATTATGGGTTATGTTAGTTTTTTTGTCTTATATGTGCTTTTCCAATGATTCTATGTAAATGTAAACAAACAGTAAAGGGCATTTTCTATATAGACAAAGACTTGTAAATATAGGTTTAGAATATATTCTACTCCGGGTTTATTTTTTCACTATGGGAGTATCTTTTAGTTTTTCATATTATAATTTTCTTCTCCAGGGAAAAACTGTGTGGCATGTAAGCACTTAAGGCAATTGATATTTTTATTCAAGATGGTTTCCTATTTTATGCTCAAATATATCTCAGAGGGACTAGTCTTATTGAACAGTCTAAACTCTAAACCAATAATTTTCTAGATGTAGGAGCTACCAGTTTTGAGGCATTTCTTTATGAGTGGTATGAGAGAGTGCTTTATATTTTTATTAAAAACGAGTCTAATTCTTTTCTTTGAAAAAGTCTAATTTAAGCCTATTCTTTCACTTGCCTCTTTCACTTGCCCTGTTGGAACGGGGGGGTCCCTCGGGGGTGAGGACTACGGAGCCCACCATGCTAGGGCGTTTGCATGCATGACTCCAGAGACCAGGTTCAGAGACACAGATCTAAGTTTATTGAGGAAGTACAGTCATATAAAAAGGGGGAAGCAACCAATAGGACAGGGACACGCTTGCTGTGTTATCCAATGGGCGTGAGGGTCGGGGCAAAGTGTAAGTGGCTCTTGGAGATTTGTCAGGCGGGCGTTGCCACTTCCTGGTGTGCCAAGGAAGCATGTTTGCTGGAGTGTGCTCACAGCATTGCATCGGCCACAGCACTGAGATAAATCTCTTGAGCTCTGCCCACACCCTCTCAACATTAAATCATTCTTATTTTCAACACTTGAAGGATTTGGAAGAATTCCTGATTAGTTACAAGTCATAGAAACCTGAACGTAGAAGTTGTATCTGCTTTAAACATTACCTTGGTAGAATTACTTGCAGGTGAATTTTCAGTCCAATGGTCTTTGATTCACCTTTGTTTTCTTGACATAATGTGGATGTCTGGTGCCTATTAAATTTCCAATACATATTTAATGAGTAATATTAATGGCTTATGTTGTGTCAGACATTATGCCAAATATTTTATTTGCATTATCTCTTTTGATAATCTTCACCTGATGAGGTAGAACTGTTATTATCTTTATTTTACAAAGGAGGAAACCGAGGTACAGAAAGCTTGAGTAACTTCTAAGAGGAAGTGAGTAAGATACATTGAATCTTTTCTTTCCAGAGAGAGACTAGTTCTAAAAAATCTGCCTTTTATTAACCTATGAATGAGAAATGAATGTATTTGACTTATGGTGTCTTTTGGAAAAAAAATGGACATGATATGAATTTTATGTTTATAAAACTATAAGAAAGTAATAAGGCTTATCAAATATATACGCACATACATATATACATATATGTGTATGTGTGTGTATACATATATCTCCAATCAGTTACAAAGGGATGGATCTTACTAGGCAAATCCTAAGGATTCTAAGTTTGGAATTGTTCTATTATCCAAGAAAGAGAAAATAACCCAGTCTACATGGCTCAGTGGTTGAGTGTCTACCTATGAACCAGGAGGTCACAGTTCGATTCCTGGTGAGGGCACATGCCTGGGTTGGGTTGCAGGCTCACTCCCCAGTGTGGGGCATGCAGGAGGCAGCTGATCAATGATTCCCTTTCATCACTGATGTTTCTATCTGTTTCTCCCTCTCCCTTCCTCTCTGAAATAAATTATATATATGTGTGTGTGTATATATATATTATATATATATATATATATATATATAATATATATATATATATTCTATCTAATAATAGAGAAACATGGTAATTAAACATAACTTCACTACCCTTCCCATTGGCTAATCAGCAAGATATGCAAATTAACTGCCAACCAAGATGGTGGCCGGCAGCCAGGCAGCTGAAGCGAACAGGAGGCTTGCTTGCTCCAGTGATGGAGGAAGCCAAGGTTCCCCGCCTGCCGCTGCCAGCCTCTGAGCTGCAACTCTAAGAAACAATGTTGCAATTATAGAAGCTAAACCATCCCCAGAAACCTGCTTTCAGCCAGCCGGTCTCGGAACTGGAGCTGAAACAGTGTTTCAACTATAGAACCCAAATAAACCCAGATCAGTAGCCGAGGTCTCAGAGCTGGAGCCGAGCCTCAGAGCTAAAGCCGGCTTTTAATTCCAGTGACAGCCATAGAAGGTAAATAAATCCCAGAATAAAAAAAAAAAGAAAAAAAGGAGAAGTTGGGAGCTTCAGTCACATGCCAGCCTGAAAACAGCCCTCAGCCCCTCACCCAGACTGGCCAGGCACCCCAGTGGGGACACCCACCCTGAAGGGTGTGTGACCAGCTGCAAACAGCCATCATCCCCTCATCCAGGCTGTCTAGGCACCCAAGCGGGACCCCCACCCTGATCCGGGACACCCTTCAGGGCAAAGCAGCTGGCCCCCACCCGTGCACCAGGCCTCTATCCTATATAGTAAAAGGGTAATATGCCTCCCAGCACTGGTATCAGCGGAGCCGTGAGGCCTCCCGGCACCGGGATCAGCGGAGCAGTGAGGCCTCACTGCCCCGGGATCAGCGGAGCAGGGAGGCCTCCTAGCACCGGGATCAGCTGAGCAGCGAGGCCTCCCTGCCCCGGTGTCAAGCGGAGCCGCAAGGCCTCCCAGCACCGGGATCAGCGGAGCCACGAGGCCTCCTGGCCCCTGGAGCAGCGTGACAGGGGACAGCGCCCAAACCCCCTGATCGCCCTGCGGCTCTGTGTGTGACGGGGGCGGGGCCACAATCCCCTGATCCACCCTGCTCTGTGTGTGACAGGGGGCGGTGCCCCAACTCCCCTATTGGCCCTACTTTGTGCGTGACCGGGGGGGGGGGGGGGGGGGGGGGGGGGAGCTCCCCAACCCCCTGATCAGCCTTGCTCTGTGCGTGACAGGGAGTGGTGCCGCAACCTCCCCATTGACCCTGCCTTGAGTGTGACAGGGGGCAGTGCCCCAACCCCCCAATCGGCCCTACCCTGAGCGTGTCTAGGGGTGGCATTGCAACCTCCCGATCCGCCCTGCTCTGTGCATGACAGGGGGTGGCGACCCAACTCCCCAATCAGCACTGCTCTGAGCCCAACCAGTGGCTTCACCTAGGGATTGGGCCTGCCCTCTGCCACCTGGAAGCAGGCCTAAGCCAGCAGGTCGTTCTCTCCCGAGGGGTCCCAGACTCTGAGAGGGCACAAGTGGGGCTGAGGGACACCTTCCCCCTCCCCGCCAGTGTACAAATTTTTGTGCACCGGGCCTCTAGTATGTGTGTGTGTGTGTGTGTGTGTGTGTGTGTGTGTGTGTGTGTGTGTATATATATATATATATATATATATACATACATATATATAGGAGTAGGAATGTGAGGCAAGGGAGACATTCCTGAAACATGATCCATAGAACATATAGGAAAGGCCCAGAGAATAGAGTTGTTTTGGAGTAGACTACTCTTACATGCTAAAGAAAACTTGTCACAAATGAAACAGATAGATAAAGAACCATTTAAAATTATATTTTACAGTCAGTTTTACTTTTGTATTAAGATAGGTGTAAAAACAGAAACAAGCTGCTGTCCCTTTCTCAAAGAATAGGTGAAAAGAGATTGAGGATTAAGCATTAATGTGCTAATGGCCACTTCAGTCCTTAAAAAGTGGCTTGAAAGTAACTTCACCAAAACTCAGCAAGACAGTGACAGAGAACAGGGAGAGGCAAACGTGTAGGGTTTCTTTGTAGTATATGCTCTGCTGAAATAAACATTGTAGTATTACGTTTCTTTGAAGATCAGTAAACTTCATAGAACTGTATTAAGAAGAAAAAGTTTCTGACACCATATCTCTGAGTGGTTATGTAAACACCAGGGTCAGGTATTTTCCTCCCACAAATCCACCGAATCACAAACTCAAGATAATTGCATTTCCTCACTTACTATCTGACACAAATGCTATAGAGAACTGGCATAAGTCACAGCACAATCCTTTCGCCGGCATTCTTTTTTTTTTTTTTTTTTAAATTACCAGCATTCTTAGTACATGATTTTTAAAAGAAAATTTAACCACTATGAAACAAATATATGGCATAATTTGCACATTATATAACATAATGTAAGTAGCAAAGGTTTCACAAAATCTCTGTTCTTGTTAAGTATCTCCAAATTAAACAATTGCAGTTGGAAGGAAATTCTAAGGGAGAGAAGAACAATAATTTCAAAGCCAGAGATCTGAGTCCTACTGTCTTGGTTTCCTGCATTCCTTTTTCATTATTTTTTCCTTAATGATTTGTTTTCTCCCCAATTATAGTGGATCTTCTATTATGACCTCTATTCTATTTCTTTTTTTGTAATGCAACATCTTGTATCTTGGTCCTTATCCAAAGGTTTCTTTTTTTCTTTTCCTTGATTTATAGAAAGTTATTTACTTTCAGATGCTAGAGGCAGGATGGCAAATGAAGAATTAAAGTGCTCACCAATATTTGTATTCTCCTTTTCTTCCTAGACCCGTACTTTCCTAGTCCTCTCACACCTAGTAAGTGATAGTTCTGGCCAATGGAATACAGAGTACTGAATGTTATGTGTAGGCTGGCCCCTGAAATTTTTGCTGAAGTTCCTCCACTATAATTTTAACTTCCCTGGTCTGATGTGGTGGCCGGTCCTCAAGCAAGGCTGTCCAATTGAAATATAAAGTGAGTACATATATAATTTATAATTTTCAGGAGACACATTAAAAACAGTAAAAAACAGGTGAAATTAATTCCCTAACATAGTTGTTTAACACAATGTATTCAATATATTATTATTTCAAAATATAATCAGTGCAAGAATTATTAAAAAGACAGGTATTTTGTTTTTTTATACCACATCTTCAAAATCTAGTGTTTATTTTATGCGTATAGCTAATCTCAGTCCATACTGAATCCACATTTCAAGTGCTCAGTGGCTATTGGATTGGATAGGACATTTCTGGAGAATGACATGGAGAGAATGGCATAGCTATTAGATGGAAAACCCTGGGTCACTGAATGACTGTAGAGAAGTGTTGCACACCACAGATCTATAGTGAACTGTAATGTGAGTAAGAAATAAACCGTTGTTAAAGTATAGAAATTAGATTAGATAACTGTGCAGCAAATACTATCTTTCCCTGTTTCTTCTCTTGAAACTCCATGAGAGGAGCACACTTTCCTGCTTCATTGATGTCAGGCTTGGTCAGGTGATTTTCTTTGGCCAATGGAATGTTGATAGTTGTAAAAAAGAGTACAGACAGTCCTCGGGTTATGTAGGACTCAACATATGTCAAACTCAATGTACGTCGTTTCCTGGTTATGTCGCCATCTCCCATCCTATCTAATAAAAGAGAAACATGGTAATTAGCGTACGACCGCTACCCTTCCCATTGGCTAATCAGGGTGATATGCAAATTAACTGCCAGCCAAGATGGCGGCCAGCAGCCAGGCAGCTGGAAGCGAACATGAGGCTTGCTTGCTTCAGTGAGCGAGGACTCCAGCGTTCCCCGCCTGCCTTGCTGGCCTCTGAGCTTGCAGTTTAAGAAACATTGTAACAAATATAGAAGCTAAACAAAACCCCAGAAACCTGCTTTCAGCCTGCCAGGATCTCAGAGCTGGAGTTATACATTGTTTCGATTATAGAACCCAAACAAACCAGATACCTGCTTTCAGCAGCAGAGGCCTCAGAGCTGGAGCCAGAGCTAAAGCTGGCCCAGAATAAAAAAAGAAAAAGAAAAAAAGGAGCAGTTGGGAGCTTCAGTCGGCCTGAAAACAGCCCTCAGCCCCTCACCCAGACTGGCCAGGCACCCCAGTGGGGACCCCCACCCTGAAGGGTGTGTGACCAGCTGCAAACAGCCATCATCCCCTCACCCAGGCTGGCCAGGCACCCCAGTGGGGACCCCCACCGTGATCCAGGACACCCTTCAGGGCAAACTAGCCAGCCCCACCCATGCACCAGGCCTCTATCCTATATAGTAAAAGGGTAATATGCCTCCCAGCACCCGGATCAGCGGAGCAGAGAGGCCTCCCGGCACCGGGATCAGCGTGACAGGGGGCAGCGCCCAAACCTCCTGATCGCCCTGTGGCTCTGTGTGTGACAGGGTGCGGCGCCCTAACCCCCCCCACACCCCCACGGGCCCTGCTCTGTGTGTGATGGGGTAGAGCCATAACCTCCCCATCGGCTCTGCCCTGAGTGTGAGAGTGGCAGCGCCCCAACCCCCTGATCGGCCCTGCTCTGTGGGTGATAGAGGGCGGCGCCCCAACCCCCCCCACCCCACGGGTCCTGCTCTGTGTGTGATGGGGTAGAGCCATAACCTCCCCATCGGCCCTGCCCTGAGTGTGACAGTGGCGGCTCCCCAACCTCCTGATCGGCCCTGCTCTGTGGGTGATAGAGGGTGGAGCCCCAACCCCCTGATCCACCCTGCCCTGAGTGTGACAGGGGGCGGTGCCCCAACTCCCCTATCAGCCCTACTCTGTGAGTGACAGGGGGGAGCTCCTCAACCCCCTGATCGGCCCTGCTCTGTGCATGACGGGGTGGCGCCTCAACCTCCCCATCGACCCTGCCTTGAGTGTGACAGGGGGCGGTGCCCCAACCCCCCAATCGGCCCTACCCAGAGTGTGAATGAGGGTGGCATCGCAACATCCCAGTCTGCCCTGCTCTGTGCATGACAGGGGAAGGCGCCCCAACTCCCCAATCAGCCCTGCTCTGAGCCCGACCACAGACTGCACCTATGGATTGGGCCTGCCCTCTGCTACCTTGGGAGCAGGCCTAAGCCAGCAGGTCGCTATCTCCCGAGGGGTCCCAGACTGGGAGAGGGCACAGGCCGGGCTGAAGGACCCCTCCTCCCCCCCCCCCCCCCGCCCCGAGTGCATAAATTTTTGTGCACTGGGTCTAGTTTATTTATAAAAAATTTTTTCATCATTTCGATGTATGTACATTTGTGTTATATGTTTTTTATTATTTATTTACCACAAGTAAAGGTCAGGAATTGTTATCTTTCTTTCTTTTTTTTTTCCAATATATATTTTATTGATTTTTTACAGAGAAGAAGGGAGAGAGATAGAGAGTTAGAAACATCAGTGAGAGAGAAACATCGATCAGCTGCCCCCTCACACTCCCTACTGGGGATGTGCCCGCAACCAAGGTACATGCCCTTGAGCAGATTCAAACCCGGGACCCTTCAGTCCACAGGCCGACGTTCTATCCACTGAGCCAAACCGGTCAGGCTGTTATCTTTCTTTTAAACTGTTTTTACTGTCTCACTTCATTACTGCTGTGTATGTGCTCCATGTGAGTGATGTAGGTGCTTATGTAGGTGGGTTCCGACTTACGGCAAAAATCGCTTTACCTCACACCTGCCATAGGAACGGATCTCGGATGTAACCCGAGGACCTACTGTACTGGTTATATGTCTAGGCCTTAAGACTTTTTATGTGATTTTAATTAACATTCTTTGAGCTTTTTTCTCTCTTAATTAAAAAAGAGAAAGAGAACCAGATGATCCACTGCCCCCAAAAGAATGAGAAACATATTGAGCAGTCATGAACTAAACTTGTGGTCACCAGTTAAACCCAGCTGAGACTAGCTGGATCAATTGAACATTAGCCAACCTGCAGATATATGAGCAATTAATAAATGCTTTTTGTTGTATGCAGCTGTTTTTTGCCATGGATTTTTGTACAACATTATTGTGATAATAGCTGACTAATGGAGGAACTACCCTAATACGATTTTATTTCCCATGGATGAATCTCTATCCCACTAGCAGTCCATAGTCCTCCCTTCCTGTGGTTCTTTGTTGCATCTCCTCTTCCATTTCTTTCTTACCTTTCATGATCACCTAATCCATACCTTTCTGTGTTATCAGCCAGTGCTGGTCTGCCTTTTGTTTTATAATTATTTCCATGTACAACTGAGAGGTTAGCCAATGTCTTCTTACAACTTGAGATCTGAACATACAATCATTCATGCAATTATCGGAAACTTTTTTTGAACTCAAAAGTTCCAGATACTGTTATAGTCTACAAAGACACCGTAGTGAACAAGAAGAGCTGTTCTTATACTTACATTTTTATATTTGTAGGGGTGCACATAGACAATACACAAATAAAAACATGTAGGAAAATTTATAATATTACTATAAAGAAAGTGAAGGGGAGGTTAGAGGTTGGAGATGGGGGGGGGTGGTTATTGCTATAGAAATTATTTCAAAAACCCCACATTCTATACTTCGAAGAAATATAAACCCTTTCTAGCATCTTTGCCTGTTGGTAGGGGCTTATGTTCTTAGGCTTCTCTGTGGCTTCCAACTGCTTCCACTGAATTAGTTGAGTTTGAGTTTAAGGATTATTTTTGTCATTTTGTTTGTCTTTGGTCTACTTTGTATTAACTAACTTAATTAAATTAGTATCACACAAACCATTCCCACAAAGACATTTGTGTGTACATAGGGCTTTACTCATGGTATTGAGAATATGGAATTATTCATCATGGTAACACAATTTAAAGTTCAATATTAGCTATTCCTGATCCAGAAAATATTAAAGCTAGACCTTAACCTCTGGCCATGATTGATTTATTTTTCTGCTAATATTTTTTCTGTATTTATTCTTTTGTTCTAATCTCTTAATTTTTTTTCAGCAGAGCAATTTAGGTACTACACTTGGTTACAACAACCCAGGCCCTCAGAGTTTCCATTTCCTGCTATGTAGCGTACAAAGTTATTTTATAGACAAGAACACACTGAGGTTTAGCGGCATTGCATTGTATGTTCAAGGTCCTGCAGCTAGAAAATGTTGAAGCTGAGGTTTTGTTCTAGCTTATCTGAGATTAGAACTAATGTTTGAAAACTGAAAACACATTTCAAAGTCCCTTCATTTAGGTGAGCAAACATGTTTGTTTGTTATTTTTTATAAACTTATTTGCAGCCTAGAGCTTCCAGAAGAGAATACAGCCTTGCCAACACTTTGATTTTATCCCTGTGAGACCCGTGTTAGACTTCTACAGAACTACAAGACAATAAATGGGTGTTGTAAGCCACTAAATCTGTGGTAATTTATTATAACAGTGATAGAAAACCTAACATACCTGGCAATATACTGGGCCAAGACTTCTCTGTGAAGCATGCGAGCTCTCAGAGTTCTTAGATTCTCCTGAACTCTTCTGAGGATTCTAAGATCCCTCACAGTGGCAATCATCTGGAAAGGGGCAGGATCCCAGCACCTTTACCTACTCACAACACTGGCCAAATTTTCATATACTCTTGACTAATGAAGAATATCTTTCTGGCCCTAGCTGGTTTTGCTCAGTGGATAGAGCGTCAGCCTGCGGACCAGAGTCCCAGGTTCAATTCTGGTCAAGGGCATGTACCTTGGTTGCAGGCTCCTTCCTGTTCCTGGCCCTGGTCAGTGTGCATACAGGCGGCAACCAACCCATCATTGTGTTTTTCTCTCTTTCCCTCTCTCTTCCACTCTCTCTAAAAATCAGTGGAAAAATATTCTTGAGTGAGGATTAAAAGGAAAGAAAAGAAAAATATATTTTTGCTTCCTCTAGTTAGTTTAACTTTTTCTTTGGTTCTTACAACACCATACAGTTTTCTATTTGTGGCACAAAATTTATGTCTTATGAACTTCATGCTTTTTAGCATTTTTAAAAAACTCAAATATAGTTGTTGTTTTTTTTATAAAGAAGTTTATGTCTTGCAATCTAAAGCCTTCACTTTCAAGACTATTGATTCTATACTGAGGTTCAAGAATGTAGTTTATAAATGAAAATATTAGACAATAATTTAAATTTTGCTCTAGCTTTGCAAAAGCAATCTAGTTTATAGCCTATGGAGAAAATTCAACTGTTGCCTGAATGAAAGCAAGGATGGGACACCTGTAGTCTTTATAGAATTCCCTGTTATCTTTTTAATTTCCATTGAGTTAGTAGTAATGACTCCTTTTATGTCTGATATTGGTAACTAATGTCGTCTCTGTCTCTGTCTCTTGTTAGTCTGGCTCTCATTTTATTTTTTATATTAAAAAAAAAACCAGCTTTAGAGTTCCTTGACTTTCTTTATAATTCTCCTAGTTTTTCAACTTCATTTACTATTTCTATTCTAATTTTTATTATTTCTTCTGTTTGTTTTAGACTTAAATTGTTATTCTTTGTTTTATTTTCTTTCTTTTTTTAAGTATATTTTTATTGATTTCAGAGAGGAAGGGAGAGGGAGGGAGAGATAAAAACATCAATGATGAGAGAGAATCATTGATCCGCTGCCTCCTACATGCCCCCAACTAGGGATCAAGCCCACAATCTGGGCATGTGTTTTGACTGGGAATCAAACTATGACCTCCTGGTTCAAGGGTCAACACTCAACCACTGAGCCACACCATTCTGGCTGTCTTGTTTTCTATAACTCAAGGTTAGGGTATTGATTTTAGATCTTTATTCTTTTCTAAAGTAAGTATTTAATGGTATACGTTTCTTTCTAAGTACTGTTTTCACTGCCTCCCACAAATCTTAAATTTCATGTTTATTTTCATTTATTTCAGTGTTTACTTTAAGACTATTTCCTTGACCAGTGCTTAGTTTAGAAGTGTATTCTTTAATTTTTAGATACTTGACCATTGTCTAGATATCTTTCTCTCATTGACTTTTAGTTCAATTATTTTGTAGTCTGAGAATATGCTTTGATAATTTCTATTATTTTACATTTTAAGGTGTGCTTTAGGGCCCATAATGTGGTCTATCTTGGTGATTGTTCCGTATGAGCTCCATAAAACTGTGAATTCTGTTGTTTTTGGGTGGTGTATTTTATAAATGTAAATTGGATCAAATTTGATGATTGTGCTGCTCAAGTCAAATATATCCTTATTGATTTTATGCCTGCTTGATCTGTCAATTACATTTATCAAGTCTCCAACTACAAGAGTGAATTTGTCTATTTCTCCTTTCAATTCTGCCAGCTTTTGTCTCATATATAATACTGTTTTATTTATTTATTTATTTATTTATTTATTTATTTATTTATTTATTTTTATTGATTTCAGAAAGGAAGGAAGAGGGAGAGATAGAAACATCCATGATGAGAGAGAATCATGGATTGGCTGTCTTATGCAAGTCCCCCACTGGGGATTGAGCCCACAACCCAGGCATGTGCCCTTGACCGGAATCAAACCTGTAACCTTTCAGTTTGCAGGCCGATGCACTATCCACTAAGCCAAACTGGCTAGGGCTATAACACTGTTTTATTTTTTTTAATATATTTTATTGATTTTTACAGAGAGGAAGGGAGAGGGATAGAGAGATAGAAACATCAATGAGAGAGAAACATTGATCAGCTGCCTCCTGCACACCCCCTACTGGGGATGTGCCCGCAACCAAGGTACATGCCCTTGACCAGAATCGAACCTGGGACCCTTCAGTCCGCAGGCCGACACTCTATCCTCTGAGCCAAACCAGCCAGGGCTATAACACTGTTCTAGATGCATACACATTTAAGATTGCTATGTCTTCCATAGAATTGATTTATTTAATATTATGTAATGTCCTATTTGTCCATGATAACTTTTTTTATTCTGAAATCATCTTTGTCTGAAATTAATATAGCTACTCCAAGTTTTTAAAATTAATGTTAGCATGGTATGTGTTTTTCTATCCCTTTATTTTTAATCTATCTGTCCTTATATTTAAAGTGATATGCTTGTACACAACCTATAGTTGGGTCTTGTTTTTTTAATCTACTTTGATAATCTCTGTATTTTAACTTGTGAATATAAACCATTCATATTTAAAGTAATTTTTGAAATATTTGGGTTAATATCAACCATATTTGTAATTGTATTGTATTTATTGTCAGAGGCTTCTTTTTCTGTCTTTCATTTTAATTGGGAATTCTATATTACTCAATTTTATTTCCTTTTAGTGTATCAATTATACTTCTTTAACAGCTTTGGTGATTTTCCTGGTGTTTACAATAATTATTTTATAAATAATCTGAGCACTCTTTAAATAACTCTATTTTTGTTTCATGTGTAGTATAAGTACCTCATAATGAAGTACACCCAATTACTCTCTTCTGTTCCTTGTGACAATGCTGTCATTTGTTAACTTTTCCATCTTCTATAATTATTCAATATATTACTATTATTGTTATTAGTTTTTAAAAGTTATTGTTTAGATAAGTTAAGAATATGAAAAATAAAAGGTTTTATTTTAGCCTTCAATCTCAAGAAATAGAATATCACTTCTTTCAACAAAAATTGAAACCAGTAAAACTTCCTTAATTTCTCTTTTTCCCATGATTGGCTTATAAATGGCATAAAAACTGTATGCACTGACAAGAAAGAATAAAATATGGTCCCCATGTCTAAGGAATTTAAAAGACAATGTACATTATGAGTGCTATATACAGCAAGTGCTAAAGTTGTAATAACAACAACAAAAATTTGAAACTTTAAATGTACGTACAACCACTTGGAAGGTGAATATAATTACTACCCCCATAACATAGATGAGTTAATTGAAGCTCAGAGATATAAAAACAGCTGAGTGACTAAATGGTAGAATCAGGGTTTGCAAGCCTGTCTGACTTATAAAAAATAATGCTCTCCTGTAAACCTAGGTGTAATTTTTGCTAATATTTGTTGACTTTGTTTCATGTCCCATCTCAGAGTTGTCCCAAACCTCTGGAGGAATGTCAGCACCCCCAGCAGGGAGCTACGGATATTGCCTTGTCCTTATGCAAAGCCTCAGTTAAGTATGTTTGTCTTCCCCCTCCCCGCTTGGATTCCTGATTTTTAGGGTTTCTTTCCAATCATCAAAGTGGAAATAGATCATGTGAGACAACATGGATATATAATTATACTATTTATTGTTAACTGTGCCTCTGACTAGTAGCAGGAGAAACAAAATATCAGCAGTAATGGAAACTTTAAGCAAACAGGCTAAAATTTATCCTTTTTTTTCTTTACATGTCATTCTTTAGTTTGATGGCATTATTTGGCAGATGTATAAACTCTTTCACAGAGCTTCCCATGGTTGGAGCCCCCTTATCCATGGGAAGTCTTCCCGGTTTTTACTTCTTATTTCAATTGTGTGTATTTTTTTCTTATTTTATTCTTATTATCATAAAGTGAGGTTCCCCCTTCACAGATATTTGAAAGGGGAATAGTCTTAATGCAGCTTTGACAAATGTCTTTACGTATATCTAATTAGAATCCCATTGAATTCTTGGCTATCTTCACTCCTATGGTTTAAAAAAAAAAAAGCACGCCACTTCACAGTACACCTGTTTTTTCTTTCTCTTTAAAAAAAAAATCTTTATTGTTGAAAGTATTACATATGTCCCCTTTTTTTCTCTCATTGACCTCTTATATCCCGCCCCACCTCCCCACCCCTGCCCCGGGCATTCACACCCTACTGTGTCAATGGGTTATACATGCATGCATACATACATACATACATACATACATACATATAAGTTCTTTGGTTGATCTCTTCCCACCCACCCATTCCTGCCTCCATCTGCGATTCCACAGTGTGTCCCATGCTTCCGTGTCTCAGCATCTATTTGTTCAGTAGTTTATTTTGTTCATTAGATTACACATATGAGTTATGTGATACTTGTCTTTCTCTGACTGGCTTATTTTGCTTAGCATAACACTCTCCAGGTACCTCCATACTGTCTTAAAGGGTAAGAGATCCTTCTTTTTTACTGCTGAATAATATTCCATGGTGTACATGTAATGCAGCTTTTTTATCCACTCATCTACTGATGGGCACTTGGGCTGTTTCCAGATCTTAGCTATTGTAAATTGTGCTGCTATGAACATAGGGGTGCATACATTTTTTCTGATTTGTGTTTTGTGTTTCTTAGGATATATTCCTAGAAGTGAGATTACTGGGTCAAATAGCAGTTCCATATTTAATTTTTTAAGGAAAATCTTTACTGTTTTCCATAATGACTGCATTCCCACCTGCAGTGTACTAGGGCTCCCTTTTCTCTGCATCCTTGCCAGCGCTTCTCATTTGTTGATTTGTTGATGGTAGCCATTCTGACAGGTATGAGATGGTACCTCATTGGACTTTTCATTTTACTCTCTCTGATGAGCAGTGACTTTCAACATTTTTTCTTTAACCTTTCCTCCCCAAAGTTAATTTAAACTATTTCTTCCTAAGTGTACTATGTAGCTCCTTCTAATGCTACTAGCTAATTTGATGCCTTCCACTCATCTTCTCCCTTAGATTACTCCCATCATCAACACTTCCCACTTAAAATTCTTATTCAAGAATAGTTTCAGAGTCCATAAACCTCTCTTTAATTGAGAGTTATACCCTTATGAGAACTATAACACTTCTTTTAGACTTGACAGCTTAATATTTTATTTCAAGATTTTTCTGCACTCAATAGCAGATGCCTGAGAGTTCTTCAACAGCTTCCAAAGTACTTACCTTTCAATCAGGGACTTTCTTACATAAAGGCACCAGGGACCATCAGCTTCGATATGCTATTCAAATATACCACAATTCCCATCCGCCACTTCTGTGCCAAGTTTAAACAATGGTCTTTGTTTTATTTACTGCTTATATAGAGTTATCTGCCAAGTATGGTTTCAAGCTTGTGCCTCCTGGGCTTAAAAAGAATAGAGATGCCACACAGTAAATCTCAAATGTATTTCTCTGAGCTTATCAGAGTTGTCTCTTGAAAAAAATAATATGACTCCCTGAATTACTACAAATATAATTATAAATTTACAAAATATTATGGGCTCACTGGGCCTGTAGCTCTCTTTGTTATAAGGATTTATAAATACATTACTCAAATACTCAATCTGTGTGTGTGTGTGTGTGTGTGTGTGTGTGTGTGTGTGTATGTGTGATGAGTTTTCCTTCATGCTCTTTGGGGAGTGTGAATCCTCTGTGAGACCTTCAGAATCAAACAGAATTTTTAAACACAGAAATTATTCAGTTTATTATCACTACTGTTATTGAAATAAAGTGCCATCCCCAAATAGCAGGCCTGTTAGACCTTTTTGCTTCTCACCTTAAGCAAAATGTATTCTGAGTAAAAAAATGCCAAAACCAGTATCTATTGAATGACCATTATTGGGAAACTAATTTTTAGGGAATCAAGGAAACAGGATTTTATGTAAACTCCCTCAACTCCCAAAGCAACTTTTAAAAATAGCAGTTTTCAGCCAGAAGAACCCTGTCTGCTCACAGAAAGTCTTTGAATGTGCAGTAGACAACTGGTGTCCAAACTAGGGTGTTTTTTTTTTTTTAAATAGCAGACTTTCTTCCATATGAAATTATGTGTGGTAAGAATGGACTCTGTAGTTTATTGGTCATAATGAGAGGCAAAGCCTAAAAAATAAAAAAGGTAGGGTGAAGGATAGAAAGATGGATTGTTTTGAAAGGGGGTGCATGTATTACAAATAACACCAAACAAATCATCAAGACACCATAGATGCACATTTTACTTCAGGTTACTTTATGGTGGGGGTGTAGTCTAAGTTGTGTAATGTCACAGTTCCAAGAGCCTCTGAACAGAGGGCCATCACATTTTGCTCTGGCATGTCTGTACATAGTGTATGGATGTCTTTTTGTGTTTGTTTGTCTTCTTATTTGTTTTTATTTGTGACAGTAAGTATTTTAGGCATTGTAGGTCCCAGAGTCTCCGTCACAAGTAATTTCTTCTGCTATTATAGTGTGAAAGCAGCCATAAAAATGTATAAACAAATAAGCATGACTTTATTTTAAACAGCGGCAATGTGCCAAATTTGGCCTGGAAGCCCTAGTTGGCAGCTTGGCAATATGTGACACAAGAAGACTCAAATACATAATCATTCTGGCTTTCAGGGTCTTACTCTTTAGATCAGTGGTTCTCAACCTGTGGGTCGCGACCCCTTTGGGGGTCGAATGATCCTTTCACAGGGGTCGCCTAAGACCATAGGAAAACACATATATAATTACATATTGTTTTTGTGATTAATCACTATGCTTTAATTATGTTCAATTTATAACAATGAAAATACATCCTGCATATCAAGGTATTTACATTACAATTCATAACAGTAGCAAAATTACAGTTATGAAGTAGCAACGAAAATAATTTTTTGGTTGGGGGTCACCACAACATGAGGAACTGTATTAAAGGGTCGCGGCATTAGGAAGGTTGAGAACCACTGCTTTAGATCAAAGCAGAAGCTAACTTGGGTACTTCTCTGCTGAGAAAGATGGGATGGTCCCCACGGGGCAATTTTCCTGGTATGGTTGTTGACAGTAAACTATGGGAATGTTTGACAGTGTGCCTTCTGTAGGCACAATTATTTTTCATGAAGTTAGAGACAAGAATAAAGGCATTGGGAGTGTGTGGTGTTAAATTAAATGGTTAAAATTAATCAGGGGGAGGAGCAAGCTGAAATGGAAAAGTGTAATATCCTTGAAGGCCATCTAGCATTCTTGAGACTTACCTGAACCAGCTGCATGATTTTCCTAATGATGTTCAAGGATTAGTAAGAGATGTGCTAAAATACAGGATTTGGAAGCAGAGAAGCTTCAGCTGGAATATCAGTTCTTGTATTTATCAGCAAAAAGACCTTGAACAA
This sequence comes from Myotis myotis, assembly GCF_014108235.1. Taxonomy (NCBI): domain Eukaryota; kingdom Metazoa; phylum Chordata; class Mammalia; order Chiroptera; family Vespertilionidae; genus Myotis; species Myotis myotis. The sequence continues at coordinate 48,525,070 of NW_023416324.1, forward strand.
GATAAACAATCTTTCTGAGCACCGCCACCCTCATCGGTAGAAAGAAAAATAATAATGAATACTTCCTTGAGTTTTTGTGTGGGACATTATAATACATGCAAAGTTGCAGGTGTCTGTTTCACAGTAGGCATTTAGAAATATTTCATGTCACCTAGAACCAGAAGAAAATAAGGTTATATGTGGTATTGCTTTGTTTTAACATTTCAATTTTAAGGCTCTTAAAGGTATGCAATTTTAAGGAAATTAAATTTTAAAAATTCTGTTCTCTAGGAAGAAGTCTGAATAGTCAAGTTAATGTCATACACCTAAATGTAAATCTTTTAACATCCTCAAAAATATATATAAATAAAGTATGATTTGCTTGACCATACTTGCTGATTGAAGTCAGCAAATGTATTCTATAAAGGGACAGATAGTAAATATTTTAGGCATTGTTGGCACAGAATCTCTGTCACAACTAATTTAATCAGCTATTATAGTATGAAAGCAGCCAAATAAAAATAAATAAACCAATAAGCACGACTTTATTTCAAAAACAAGTGATGTGCCAGAGTTGGCCTGGGAGCCATATTTTACCAGCTCCTGAAGTAGCACAACAAATATAACCCCACAAATCCTATACTTTTAGTATAATTATAAGTCAGACAAATTACATACTTTAAAAGGTCCATAGTAGAAAAATAAACATCATTTTTTAGTGGAGGTATTTCTCAGGTCTCTACCATAGGTCTTTGCAGAAAGCAAGATGGGTCCAAAAAACTATGGAAGGGAGAAGAGGAAAGTGACGGGCCTAAAATAGAACCACAATCAACAGCAGAATGAGAAAGTCAATTTTTGTAAGGAAATACTGAATAAAGTTCTGGTGATTTTGAGCACTGACTTAACAAAAGGTACTTAAAGGTAAGAGAGGCCCCTAAGGAGACAGCCTTTGAAAGGCAGCATTTGGGAAGAGGAGAGGAAGGAGGAAAGAAGAACCATATTTTGGAGAGTGCATGGCAAAGACAAAAAGAGCAAGGGGGATGGAAATTTATGATCCTGTGAGATAAAATCTAAAATAATTAAAGGACATAACCCTTCACCACCCCTCCTCAAAAAAGAGTCGTCTGTGAAGAAAGCTATATGTTGTAACACTGACAGAAAAGTGGTATGGAAATAGATATTTTTAGGTTACTCCAAACTGTTAGCTTATTCACAGAAATGCAGTTTTGTATATACAAAAGTTCTAAAAAATATAGAACACATGAATACAATTTTTTTAGATGAAGAAAATCCCACTGTCCCACCCCCAATCCATCAGGAAGTCTAAGAGAACTATAATGCATACCCCACACTGAAGAATCTGTCATCGAGCAAGCACATGAAGAAATAATTTATATTATTTTAAAACTCAGCATAAAAATGAACATAAAACAGGAAAAAATAAAAAATGGATTGAATTTAGGAAAAAATAATAAATGATCAAAATCATATCAGAAATAAAGACTAAGTTACAAGATACCTAGAAGGAATAGGTTTGAATAAAAATGAAATAAGGTACTCTAAATAAATTTAGAAAAATAGTAAAGTAAAAAGTGAGAGATGAGAGTTTTAAAAAATTATAATCAACATATTTAGGATTAGAATCCCTGAATATGAAAAATTAAACACTGAAACAGGATTGCTATTTAAAATTCTAATAAAAGAAAAGTTAAAAAAAAATTGAAGGGACCTATCAGGTAACTGGGAAAATTATCTCAGAATTGTCAACTCTGAAATGTATTTTAGTAAAATTACTAGCTATAAATATTCAAGGTCTCTAAAAAAGCAACATGTAAGTCAAGTCATCAAGGAGTAGCATTTTAAAGAAACTCAAAGAAAGATAATGTGAACCAAGGAGTTTATAATAGGAATTCAAGTTGTCTTTTAAATTGCCATCTACACTAATAAAAGACAAACACGCAAATTGACTGTACCTTCGCTACACCTTAAGCCATGCCCACCAGCCAATCAGAGGGACTATATGCAAATTAACCCGACCAAGATGGCGGCCGGCAGCCAGGGAGCTGGAGCAAGCAGGAGGCTTGGTTGCCCTAATGATGGAGGAAGCCAAGCTTCCCGCCTGCCGTGGCGGCTCTGAGATCCACTCAAAGCAACAAAGTTTCAATTATAGAGGGTAAATAAACCCCAGATACCTGCTTTCAGCCAGCCATGGCCACAGAGCTGGAGCGAGCAGGAGTCTTCACTCCCGCCTGCCCTGGCCAGCTCTGAGCTCCTCTCAAGGCTACAAAGTTTCAATTATAGAAGGTAAATAAATCCCGGAATAAAAAAAAGAAAAGAAAAAAAGGAGAGGCCGGGAGCTTCCGTCGCCGGGGGCTTGGCCAGCGTGAAAACGGCCCTCAGCCCCTCACCCAGACTGGCCAGGCACCCCAGTGGACCCCCTACCCTAAAGGGGGTGTGGCCAGCCTGAAAACAGCCATCAGCCCCTCACCTAGGCTGGCCAGACCTCTATGGGGTGAGGGTCCCCACTTGGGGGTGGGGGCTTGACCAGCCTGCAAAGAGCCATCAGACCCTCACCCAGGCTGGCCAGGCACCCCAGTGGGGACCCCCACCCTGAAGGGGGCTTGAACAGCCTGCAAACAGCCATCAGCCCCTCACCCAGGCTGGCCAGGCACCCTAGTGGGGACCCCCACCCTGAGGGGGGCTTGACCAGCCTGCAAACAGCCATCAGCCCCTCACCCATGTGGCCAGGCACCCCAGTGGGGACCCCCACCCTGAAGGGGTGTGACCAGCCTTCAAACACCCATCAGCCCCTCACCCAGGCTGGCCAGGCACCCCAGCGGGACCCCCATCCTGGTCCGGGACACCTTCAGGGCAAACCAGGCAGCCCCCACCCATGCACGTGGCTTCTATCCTATATAATAAAAGGGTAATATGCAAACTGACCCTAACAGCAGAACTACTGGGAATGACTGGTCACTATGACACACACTGACCACCAGGGGGCAGATGCTCAATGCAGGAGCTGCCCCCTGGTGGTCAGTGTGCTCTCCCAGGGGGACCTCTGCTCAGCCACAAGCCAGGCTGATGGCTGCCAGTACAGCAGCGGTGGTGGGAGCCTCTCCCGCCTCCTCAGCAGTGCTAAGTATGTCCTACTGCAGCATAGGCCTGCTCCCCGCTGACAAGTGGACATCCTCTGAGGGCTGCCAGGCTGCCAGAGGGGTGTCTGACTGCCAGCTTGGGCCCGATCCCCCAGGGAGCAGGCCTAAGCCAGCAGGTGGACATCCTCCGAGGGGTCCCAGACTGCAAGAGGGCATAGGCTGGGCTGAGGGATCCCCCCTCCCCCCCCCGCCAAGTGCACAAATTTTTGTGCACCGGGCCTCTAGTATAAAATAGTTGTAAGTGTGCAATAACTCAAGAAATATGTATCTTTGATCCCTTCTTGGATCAAACTATTAGAGAGTGAACTTCATTCAGTTAAAATGTGACTAGGCAAATTTTAGCAAAAGGAGTTATATAATTTTAAGTATGAGATTAATAAAGATGAGGATAGGTATAAGAATGATATGTACATACTAGAGGCCCAATGCATGAAATCCATGCAAGAGTAGGCCTTCCTTCCCCCAGCTGCTGGCACCAAGCTTCCCTTCTGCCGCTGGCAGGCACCTGGGACCCGGGCTTCCCTCACAGCCCTGGCTTTGTCTGGAAGGTCATCTGGAAGGATGTTAGGAAGGACATCCTTTCTAATTAGCATATTACGCTTTTATTATTATAAATTATATGCTCTTAGAAAGTAAGAAAAATTCAGCTAAAAGAGGACAAGGGATGAATACTGAGAAAGTAGAATAATCTCATTACATATGAAATATATCTGAGTTAAAAGGGTACTATTAAAGACTGAAAAATTAGATAGTAAAAGATTAAATAAGAAAGCATGAGTCTAAGGGCATTTGAAAATTACATAAGTACAAAACATAAATCTTTCTAAATACCAAAGGAAGTAAACAAAATTAAAAATAAAAACACAACATAGGTAAAGAAACATGAAAAGAAACATAGTACAGTAATATTTAGAACATTAAATTTATCAGCTATATCAACAAATGTGGATGGCATAACAAGATAAAAAGAAAGTGATTTAAATGTGACTTACAAAGTAGATCCAACTATGTGCCTTACACAAGAGACAAATCTAAAACAAAGAGTGGCATATACGGAGGGGCAAAAATTTCCAGATAAATGGAAGCAATAAACCACAGATTACAATCCTGATATCAAGTAAAGGGTAACATTCAAGGGGAGAAAATTGTTGAACAGGAAAAAAGAATAGCTGTAAATTCTAAAGACCATGAATCATAATAAAAACATAACAGTTATGGAAAGAGAGCAATTAGACATAAAAACACACTAAGAGAAAACTTAAAGACACCAATGTCAGTACAAGACAGATCAAATAACAAAAAATCAGATACAGAAAATCTAAGAAATTAATTAGTTGTTATGAAAATATATATTTTAATGCTAATACCCTAGAATACAACTTCTCAAGTGTACATTGGACATTAACAAAAATCAGCTATGTATTAGGTCACAAAGTGAGTATCTGGAAGTTCAGAAAATAACACTCTGTGGTCATATAAAATAAACTAAAATCCAATAATAAAATAAAAATATATTTTCATGTAAATGTTAAAAAAATACTTCAGTCAAGTAATTCTTCTGTGTGAAAAGGGAAATGCACATTATAAAATTATTAAAATTTGTGATGAAAACACTACATATCAGAATCTATGTGTTAAGTGAAAATAAAAGAATGAAAATAAATATCTCTCTCTTAAGGGTTTTTGCTTGATTGAGGGTTTCTAATGTGATGTCCCACAATGATTAGGCACCAAACATTCTTAATACACAAGCCCCTGAGTACTCAGGATGAAGGAAGCCCCCACTTGCTGAGAAAGTAAAGACCAAAGAGCTCAGCTGTATTTAGGAATCATGTTCTTTTGACCTTTTGGGCTTCAGATGATTTCCCTTTACTTCCAAGTCACTCATTGTTAAAAATGTAATTTTAATTTCATCATTAAAAATGTCTAGTAAATAACTTTAAGAGCTACATGGCAGAAAATTAACACCCTGGAGGCCTGGGTTGTAACCAAGTATAGGAGAAGAGTTTGTAATGCATATTCAGTGAACCATCTAGTCTTCAATATTGCTAGGAACAAAGGCTCTCCAACCTATATGCCATACTGTCATGCAGGTTATATACTCAACTGCAAATGTTATTAGCTCTTTCACATAATCAAAACATTTGATTTTTGCCTGGCTGGTGTGAATCAGTGGTTGAGCATCAACCTATGAACCAGGGGGTCACGGTTCAATTCCCAGTGAGGGCACATGTCCAGGTTGTGGACTCGATCCCCAGTGGGGGGCATGCAGGAGGCAGCTGATCAATTATTCTCTCTCATCATTGATGTTTCTATCCCTCTCTCCCTCTCCCTTCCTCTCTGAAATCAATAAAAATATACTAAACAAAACAAAAACATTAGATTATTCCTAAATGTCTTCAAGATGAAAGACACATTCCTTATGAAGGCACCTGATTTGATCCCTGCATAGCATTTACATATAACACTTCCTTCCTGTCCTTTGTTCTTTGAAATACTTGCATTCCCCCCCGCCCCCCATACAACTTAATTTATCTTGACTCTGTGCCTTTTTGCCTGTTTAACTCTCAGCGAGAGATTAAGTTTTAGTTTTTGTTGCTTTGCTGTTTAACCCATCTCTCAGGACTGCGGTGATGCTGTGGCATAATGTATTAAAGGAAGCATTCTTTGACCTGCTCTTGCATTCGTCATATTCCTTCTGCCTTATGACTGTATTTTATCTTTATCTACATCGTAGTACTTACCATACTGTGGAAAAATTGAAGTCAAGGACTTTCTTATTTACCTCATCATCTCTAGTGCCTATTATGTTACCTTCCACATAACATGCCCAGTAAATGTGACTGAATGAATCTAAAAATATCATTACATGATCTAGCAGCATTAATTGGTATACTTTTTCATCACTAGTTTTTACAGAGAGCATGTAAAGAAGGTTGCTTTGTGTTTTCTTTTTGTGTGTGTTTTCACACAAAACACTCTCCAATGCATGACCACATTTTGTGTTTGAAGAAACCCTTTGAAAATTAAGTAACTTCTTTAAAGATTATAAAGAAGTATAATACAGATTGGATTTTAGAGAGGGTTGACATTCCAAGGGTAATTTTAGCCCTGTCCCTCACCTGCCAGTCCTTGAGAACTTGAGAATCATATAATTCTCAAGGACTGTTAATGTCAATGTGGTAATAATGGTGTGATGCTGCTGTTTGCTGACATGATTGATATTTCCATATTGCTTCAGTTCTCATTGTACTTTTAATCTTATTTTACAGTTGCAAAAAGTTTTAGTCTAATAAAAATTAGGTTTCCCTAGCTTTTTTAGTGGTACATTTTGAATGCTAACAAAATAAATCTGGTACTGATATTTTCATCTTGGATGATGGTCATTTTCTCAGTACTTTGAGGAAATCTCAGTACGAAGATATTTGATTATCAAAGCCTTTTTCATTATGTTTATGGAGGAAATTTCAAAATTCAAAAAATTTCCTAGATTAAAACTATGAGGCTATAAAAACATTTTATTAGGTAAAGATGTATTTTAGTCATTACTTACCCATGAAGGAGCTAAATGAAGTGGGGTGTTTGATCTCCTTGATATTTAGCTACAGTGGTGAAAAAAGAGATACATGAAAGCTAGGAATTAAAACAGGGATTATGATAATAAATTCCTAGATATCATAGTCTACCCAGGTTTATCTTAGAAGTAAAGTAGCAGAGATGTTTGACTCATGACTGAGTGGCTTACTCCTTCTTTTATTGACATGAAATTTATATTACATACTAGAGGCCTGGAGCATGAAATTCGTGCACTCGGAGCGGGGTGGCCCAGCCTGGCCTGTGCCCTGTCACAGTGCGGGAGCTCTGTGACCAGTCACCCCAAAGAGGTAGGCCCTGCCCACCCATGCGGGGCTCCTTGATGGATTGCCCCAAAGATACCCTGGGAGGCGGGAACCCCAGGGTCCCCAGACAGGCCTCGCAGGACCCCTAGGCAGGCTTCACATCATGGAGCCAGGGGACCCACCTCCTCCCGGCTTCACGCATGGATTCGGGTGGAGCCGGAAGAGGGGGGACTCCCAGGCAGGCTCCGAGCAGCTCACACAGCATCAAGCCCAGCCCCACCCACCTGTGAGCCCCAGCTGTGCATGCAGCCATCTTGTGACAGTGTGAGGGCATCATGGCGTGAGGACCACTTGGGCTTTTATTAGTAAAGATACTTAACCTTTTTAAAGTCTACAATTAAGTGTCATTTAGTGCATTCACAGTGTTGTGAAACCATGGCCTCTCTCTAATTTCAAAACTTTTTCAAAGCGACGACAGAGGAATGGTGGCATAAGGGCGCTTCCATCCTCTTCCCCTAACATTTCAACAAAATAACCACCTATAATTCAACAAAGAAGTACATGCTCAACACAGATGCATGCCTGAGAGACCTGCACACTGGAACTAAGGTGGGCTTCTTGGAATAAGCAGGGAGACAAGAGAAGGGAGGGAAGTAGTACATGGCTACAGCACAGCAGCTGGGAACTGAGGGCAGCAGTCTCCGGCATTTTCCTCAGCTGGTCTGGACCAACAGAGCTAACCCTACAAGTGGCTGGCTGTTGGAATAACATCTGGAGTGGTGGCATTGGTAGGGTTATTTTGTGGGTTTTTTTTTTTACCTCCTTTTTGCAGTTGATTTCTAATTTCATGGCATCGTGGTCAGAAAATATACTTGGAATAATTTCAATCTTTTTGAATTTGTTGATGCTTGTTCTATGACCCAACATATGGGCTATCCTTGAGAATGTTCCATGTGCACTGGAGAAGAATGTATAGTCAGATGTTCTGGGATGAAATGTTCTGTAAATGTCTATTATATCCATTTGGTCTAGTGTTTCATTTAAGGCTTATATTTCTTTATTGATTTTTTGTTTGGTTGATCTGTCTAGAGCTGTCAATGGAGTATGAAGGTCTACAACTATACATAATTGTGTTTTGATATGTTCCTCCCTTTAGTTCTGTGAGTAGCTGTTTAATATATTTCAGCACTCCCTGGTTGGGTGCATATATATATTAAGAAGTGTTATGTTTTCTTGATGTAGTGTTCCCTTTGTCATTATAAAGTGTCCATCTTTGTCTCTTGTTATCTTTGTTATCTTGACATTTATTTTAGCATATATAAGTATGGCTACACCTGCTTTTTTGTGGATGTTATTTGCTTGGAGAATCATTTTCCACCACTTTTACTTTGAATTTACCTTTGTCTCTGCTGTTTAGAGGTGTCTCTTGTAGGCAGCATATGGTTGAGTTTTGTTTTTTGATCCACTCTTCCACTCTGCCTCTTTACTGGTGAATTTAGACCATTTACATTTAGGGTAATTATTAATGTATGAAGATTTCCTATAGCCATTTTATCTTTTGTTTTCTGGTAACTCTCTGACTCCATTGGTTCTTTCCTTTTATGCTTCTATCTGTTGTTTTTGTTTGGTGGTATTCCATACATCTTTCCTCTATTTCAGTGGTTCTTAACCTTCTGGCCCTTTAAATACAGTTCCTCGTGTTGTGACCGAACCAGAAAAGAACAAGCCTGGAGGTATCACACTACCTGACTTCAAAATATACTACAGAGCTACGATAATCAAAACAGCATGTTATTGCCAAAGAAACAGACACAGATCAATGGAACAGAATAGAGAGCCCAGCTACTAAACCACACATATATGGACAGATGATTTTTGACAAAGGAGTCAGAAATGCACATTGGAGTAAAGATAGTCTCTTCAATAAATGGTGATGGGAAAACTGGAAAGCCACATGCAAACGAATGAAACAGATTGCAGTTTTTCCCCATCTACAAAAATTAATTCAAAATGGATCAACGACTTAGACATAAGACCCAAAACTATAAATCACATAGAAAAAATATAGGCACCAAACTTATGGACCTGGGTGGTAGAGAACATTTTATGGACTTGACCCCAAAGGCAAGGGAGGTAAAGGCAAAAATAAATGAATAGAACTATATCAAACTGAAGAGCTTTTGCACAGCGAAAGACACGAACAACAAAACAAACAGGCAGCCAACCAGATGGGAGATGATATTTGCAACAGTAGCTCTGACAAAGGTTTAATTTCCAAAATATATAAAGAACTCATAAAACTCAACACCAAACAAATAAACAATCCAATCAAAAAGTAGGCAGAGGACCTGAAAATACACCTCTCCTAAGAAGACATACAAACAGCCAATAGATATATGAAAAGAGGTTCAACCTCACTGGCAATCAGGGAAATGCAAATTAAAACTACAATGAGATACCACCTTACACCAGTTAGGCTGGCCATTATCAACAAGACAAGCAACAAGTGTTGGAGTGGTTGTGGAAAAAAGGGAACCCTCATTCACTGCTGGTACAACCACTATGGAAAGCAGTTTGGCAATTCCTCAAAAAATTAAAAATAGAGCTACCATACGACCCAACAATCCCACTCCTGGGTATATACCCAAAAAACTCGACGCAAAGATATATGCACACCTATGTTCATTGCAGCATTATTTGTGGTGGCCAAGAGTTGGAAACAGCCAAAGTGCCCTACAATAGAGGACTGGATAAAGAAGATGTGGTATATATACACAATGGAGTACTACACGGCCATAAGAAAGGATAAAATAGAATCATTTAGAACAACATGGATGGACCTCGAGAACATTATGCAAAGTGAAATAAGTCAAACAGAGAAAGCTAAGAACTATCTGATTTAACTCATATGTGGAATATAAAACTGAAACTTATGTACACAAATAGTAGTGTGGTGGTTGCCAGAGGGAGGGGGGTGGGAGAAGAAAGGGGTCCTAAATATGAGGTGACAGGAGAAGATTTTACTTTGGGTGGTGGTCACATGGTCCTATATACAGATTTTGTAAATTAGAAATCCACAAATGTTAAAAGTTAGTCTATATGTTCATGTAGACTAATGTCACCCCAATAAAATTTAAAATAATGGAAAAACACCAAAAAACTTTTTCATCACATCAGAATATCTCTCTAACTCTTACACCATAAGTAATCACTCTCTATTTCCCCTTACCCCCATCTTCTGATACCCCTAATTTCTTTCTGTCTCTAAGGATTTGCCTATTCTCGATTGTTCACCTAGTAGGGATCATAGCTGTGATCTTTTGCCTTGCTTTTTTTTAACTTAGTGTAATGTTTTTGAGGTTCATTCAAGTTGTGGTATGTATCAGTATTTTATTCCTTTTTATGACTGCATAATGATACATTATATATAATGTATTATAACACACACACACACACCAGTATATGTAGACATTATATATATGCCTACAGTTTGCTTACCATCCATCTATTGAGGAACATTTAAGTTGTTTCCACCTTTTACCTGGTGTAAATAGTGCTAAAATAGTGCTGCTCTGAACACTCAGGAACAAGTATTTGCTTGAGTACTTGTTTCATTTTTTTGGAGGGTATATATTAGGAGTGGAATTGCTGGGTCGTGTTATAATTGCATGTTTAACCTTTTGGGGAAATACAAAACTGTTTTCAAAGTGGCTGCTCCGTTTTACATTCTCACTAGAAATGTATGAAGGTTCCTATTTCTCTACACCCTCACTAACTCTTGTAAACACCTTTTATTATAGCCATGCTAGTGAGTGTGAAGTGGTTTGTCATTGTGGTTTTGATTCGAATTTCCTTAATGGCCAATTATATTGAACATCTTTCATATGCTTGTTAGCTATTTGTATATCTTCTTTAGAGAAATGTTTATTCAAGTAGTCTGCTTATTGCTTAACTGGGTTGTTTGCCTTTTTTGTTGTTGTTCAGTTTAAGTGTTCTTGATGTATTCTGGATAGTAAACTCTTACAGATACATGATTTATAAATATTTTCTCCTATTCTGTGCATTGTCTTTCACTTTCTTAATAGTATCTTTTCATTACCTAAGTTTTTAATTTTTAAAAAGTCCAATTTATCTGTTTTGTTATTTGTGCTTTTGGTGTCAAATCTCATAATTCACGGACAAATCCAAAGTTATGAAGTTTTATCTCTATATTTTCTTATAATAGTTTTTAGTTTTAGATCTTACATTTAACTTTTTGATCCATTTTCAGTTAATTTTTGTATGTGGCATGAAGTTGGGGTCCAGATTCATTATTTTGCATGTGGTTATCCAGTTGTACCAGCATAATTTGTTGAAGGGACTATTCTTTTCCTGTTGTTTTGGTACCTTGTCAAAATTGATGGGTTATAAAGATATGGGTTTACTTCTAGACTCTCAATTGTATTCCATCGGTCCTTAAGTTTACACCTGTGCCTGTACTACAGTGCATAAATGATACTTTTGGTGCATTGAGTACCTCTTCAAAGCAAGAGAGACTTTCCCTTCTTCCTGCAATCAAATGGCAGAAAAGGAGGCATAACAATATCCCCACCTTTCCTAACTCTAATGCCTGCCAAATACCTGTGATAAGATGAGTGATCACATACATAAAGTCAAATTAGGATATGATGGTATAGTAGAAAGAAAGCAGACTTTATAGTCCAAAATACTTAGACTGGAATCCCAGTTACTAGTGATAACATCTTAGGCATATAATTTTAACCTTTTTGAAACTTAGTCTATACTTCTGTTAAATATGGATAAAAATATCTACCCTATAGTATTTCACATTCTGCATAATATATATAAAGTTCCTCTACTCTAGTGCCAGAAACAAAATATAGAAAAAATAAAAAGCTGTTAATAATAACTCCTGTTTTGTTTTTTTAAACAGAACCTTATATTGAGAGTGATCTTAAACCTTCAAAAATGGTCTCCTGACGATCTTGGAAAAGCTGTTAATTTTAACCATTTCAGAAGATGATTCTTAGGAAAATGAAATTTTACCTACTAGCAATTACATTTGAGTTTGAATGTCAGAGTTAGCTTCTTTTCATTCAGATGTCAGCAGTGTGTGTGTGTGTGTGTGTGTGTGTGTGTGTGTGTGTGTACCTATACACTCTGTTTGCTTTTGTTTCCATGCTACTTCTGTAATCCTTGGTTCAGCACTCTTTTTTAATATGCTTTGTAAATGTGCCTGAAAACAGTAGGCTGCATATCATCAATAAAAAAATAAAGAGAAGTAATGCAACTGCTGGTGATTGAATGGGCTCTTCTGACTATCATTCCCAGACTCTCTGGTTCTCAGATTTATAACCAGTGTAATTTGATTATAGGTAAGAGAACTTAGAGCCAATTGTATTTCTTTGAAAGAATTGTTTGATCTTCATTGCTCCTCTGGTACCAGACATATTGTTACTAGGATGTGATCTCATCAGAGAACCAGAGATTTGCACATAATGAGACCTGGGTTCAAATTCATTCTAAGGTCACTTCACCCCTTCAAATCTGTTTCTCATATGTAGAAATAATGATTACCTCATAGTGCTGATTTTATGAATAAAATGAAATTATGGAAGTGTAAGTGCTTTTCCAACCATAAAGCATCATACACATGAGCTCCCATTATCATCATCATTTAATGCCACTTATGAAATTGTGGAATCTTATATTAGGAAGGCACCTTGCAGGCAACTTTGCCAGTTACCCACTACTGTATTTGCCTCACTAGCAAGATTTGTATACAGCTGTTTGAGTGGTAATACTTACTCTTTGCAATAGATACTTGAACACTGTGCCATTGTAGTGTGAAGTGGCATATCCAATTAAAAATGTAGACTATTTAAAACAAGCATACTCTCCCCAGTGTTCTGTGTGACTGCTCACTTTTAGAGGCAGATAAAAAGTCTTTGGTGAATCCAAAAAAGATCTGATTCTTTGGGCTCTGCTTCCTCAGTAGTCCTCAGTAGTCCAGGCTCTCTGCAACTATACCGAGAATGTCGGATGATGGTAGGTAGTGGTAACCTGGCCACCTTCCCATTCTTTGTGCTTCCATTCTCGTGCTTAGCTGAGACCAACTTCTGCAGTTTGAATACAGGGAATATGAAAACAGGGCATCTTTTAAACAGAATCTTATATACTGTAATGAGAGCTACTAAGAGGTCAGGAAGCTAGTTTCTCTATAACAAAGGTTTGGTTTTATATTCTTTTTAAAAAAAATATGTTTTTATTGATTTCAGATAGAGGGAGGAAGAGGGAGAGAGAAATAGAAACATCAATGATGAGAGAGGATCATCAATCAGCTGCCTCCTACATACTAACTACTGGGAATTGAGCCCACAATCCAGGCATGTGCCCTGACCAGGAATCCAACCATGACTTCCTGGTTCATGGGTTGATACAACCACTGAGGCACACTGGCCAGGATGCTTTATATTCTATGCAACTCTCTAATTTATAAAATATTTTAGGTCAAGTAGAAGATGTTATTTGTAAATATAATTTATTTTATTCCCCCTTCTCCAAGAATTGTTATCATGTTTAATGTAGAAGCAGGATATTTGTATATTTACCCAAAGTATAATTAAGGACTATACATTTCAGAAATTGAGCAGTTCCAGGATTGCCATATAGAGGAAAGACAAATCCTATATGTTTTTCCAAATTCTTGTTGATAAACAATGTAAATATGAAACAACAACCTCTAATAACAGGAGTAAATAGGACTTGATGCTGCCCTCGTGTGTTAGACAGTTGTGTTGGCACATGACACTTATTCTCTGCCCTTCCAGTAACATCACCATAATTTATCTGGAGTATCCATTTTCCTTTACTCTTAGTTCATGTGATTTGGGGGTGATGGTTCCCCTAACCCCTATTACCTCAACAATAATTTATACATTTTAAATTCATTTTCTATTTTGAGATAATTCTAGATTTACATGCAATAATGAAAAATAATACTGAGCTATCCCATAAATTCTTAACTCAGTATCCCCCAATGATAACATTTTGCAAAACCATGGTGCATTATCAGAATGTGGAGCTTGACACTGATATAGGAAAAATACCGAACATTTCCATCACTACATGGATCCCTCATATTGCCCTTTTATAGTCACATCCACTGTCCTTCTGTCCCTATTCCCTCCTTAGCTCCTGGCAACCACCAGTCTGTTCTCCATATCTATAATTTTGTCATTTCAAGGTAGCTATATAAATGGGATCATGTAGTATGTAATATTTTGAGATTGTCCTTTTTCACTCAGCATAATTCTCTGGAGATTCATCTAGATTGTTGTGTGTAACAATTGTTTGGTTCTTTTTATTTCTGTGTAATATTTCATGACATGGATGGACCCCTGTTTAACTATTCATCTACAGGACATTTGGGATATTTTTAGTTTGGACTATTGTAAATAAAGCTGTTATAAACGTTTGTGTACAGGTATTTTTATGGGCATAAGTTTTCATTTATTTTGGATACATGTCTAAGAGTGCAATTGCTGCTTAATATTGTTACATGTTTAGTGTATTGCGTAAAATAGGGTTATTTTTTTAAAATTGTGTTTGGTAGAATTCTCTAATAAAATCATTTGGGCCTGTTGATTTTATTTTTGGAATTTTAAAAATATGAATTTATTTTTCTTAATAGTTATGGCACTATTTGAATGATCTATTTCATGTTGCATGAGTTGTGGTAGTTTTTGTTGTTGGAGGACTTGATCCATTCATTTAATCTAAGTTATCAAACTTATGGTTGTTTGTAGTATTACACTACTGTCCTTTTGATATCTGCAGGATCAGTAGTGATCTTTCCTGTTACATTTCTGATATTGGTGATTTATGTCTTTCTTATTTACTTTGTCAGTCTTGCAAGAGGCTTGTCAATTTTTAATTGATTTTTTTTAAAGAACCAGCTTTTTGTTCTAATGATTTTATTGATTTCTGCTTTTTATTATTTCTTTCATTCTGCTTGCTCTGGGTTTGTTTTGCTTTTCTTTTTCTAGATTTTTGAGATGGGAGCTTAGATTATTGACTTGATACCTTTTCTCTTTCTAATGCAAGGATCTAAGGATATATATTTCCCACTCCATTATAGCATTTATCACATTCCATTATAATTAATTAACTTTAGTGTTTTAGTTCTGTCTCTCAAGTTTGTTATGATGTATTTAATTTTCAGTCATTTCAACTCATGTATTAATTAGAGTTATCGGGAATTCGGAGATTTTCTGTATCTTTGTGTTATGAGTTTATTATTTGATTCCATTGTGACAGAGAACACATTCAATTCAATTCTTTTAAATTTGTTGGTGTGGTTCATGATCCAAAATATAGCCTATTATGGTATAAGTTTTGTGGTGCGTAAAAAGAATGTATAATCTGTTGTTGTGAATGGAATCTTTTATAACTATCAATTAGATCAAGTGATGAGAGTAACAATTTTTTAAATGTTTTTTTTATATCAGAGTAGAAATTGACTAGTCTATTAAATTTCTGATATTTTTCATTTTATACTTATTTTAAGGTATAGCTAGCTATTCAGGGGTATTAAACTAAAAGCCTGTGGCATTTACTAGGTTTTTTCATCTTTAGACTTTAAACTCCAATGTTTGTCTTATTGGTTTTGAAAGTTTACCTCAATTTTTCAACCTTTTTTTTTTTTAAAAAAAATTGTTATTGTTTAAAGTATTACATGTGTCTTCTTTTTCCCCCATTGACCTCTCCCTGGCTGTTCCCACCCCCTAGCACAAGCCTTCACCCTCCACCCCCTACTGTCTGTGTCCATGAGTTATACTTATATGCATGCATATAAGTCCTTTGGTGGATCTCTTTTCTCACCTCCCTCCCCTACCTTCCCTCTGAGGTTGTGGTTCTGTTGGATGCTTCTATGTCTCTGGATCTATTTTTGTTCATCAGTTTATGTTGTTCATTATATTCCACAAATGAGTGAGATCATGTGATATTTATCTTTCTCCGACTGTCTTATTTTGCTTAGCATAATGCTCTCTAGGTCCATCCATGCTGTTCCTTCTTTTATACAGCAGCATAGAGTAGATGTACTACAGTTTTTTGATTCACTCATCTGCTGATGGGCATTTAGACTGTTTCCAAATCTTAAACTATTGTAAATTGTGTTGCTATGAACATAGAGGTGCATATGTCCTTTCTGATTGGTGTTTCTGATTTCTTGGGATATAATCCTAGAAGTGGGATTACTGGGTCAAATGGGAGTTCCATTTTTAATTTTTTGAGGAAAGTCCATATTGTTTTAGCTTGTGAATTGGCAAATACTTGAGAAAAATGGTATCAAATATAGGTCTTACCTCTTTGCCCTTCTCTATGACCTTGGTCATTGAAGTATCTTGGAAACTCTCTGGTGTGTGTGTGTGTGTGTGTGTGTGTGTGTGTATGTTAAAATGTTATATTTTAATTCAAATTTTCTCCAATTATTACCTCCTTTTTGAAACATTCCTCAAACTCTCTCAGGCAAATTTAGGTAGTTCACTCCATCCATATTGTATATCTAGTTAGTATTAACTCCATTAAAGTATTTACCACATTATGTATAATTAACTGTAGTTCTTTTCCCTAAAATCTAAATAACATAAGAAAGGAGAAATTTTAATTCATCTTTGAATTTCCAGAATCTCAGACAGTATCTGACAAACAGAAGGCATTCAATAATGTAAGTGAATACATTATATAATTGGGCAACCCTTATTATTTTAATATTCTAATTAGGTAGTCTGTGATATAATTTCATTTACATTTTTACTTGTAACTTTATTTTAATTTTTATGATTGCTATTTTTTAATCCTGATAATATAAGGGAATATAAAACTATATGCATTATACATCTGTTTAATACCACATGAGACTAATCACAATCCCAATTTTATGAGAACAGATTTATTACAAATGGGTAATAAAATTTTTCACAAATGGGTAAATTAAAGTGAAGAGAGTGGAGAAGCTTGCCTAGGAATATGCAACTAATAAATTTTGGAAGTGATACAAAAATGCATGTCTTTCTAACTGAAGTATTTACTTTTTCCACTAGAACACAATTCATTTTCTAGGCCAAGGGGAAAGCATATATCATCGTGCTTATCCTTCTGAAATGTTTGGCATTTTAGACATTTTGTTTACTAATGAAAACACAAGATCAATAAGAATGTCTGGTACATATTAGGTGATGATTTAGAAATAAGAAATAGAGCCAGAGCTAGACATATATAAAGTGAATTGAGAATGAATGAGTAAATAAGTTAATAAAAATACAAGCAATGCCAAGAGTAAATAAAAGTTGACAGGATATACATGCTACTTTTCTTAGAAAAACACCAACAGTTAATACAGCCTTTGAGAAGCTGGGTACTTAGAGCTGTTGACAGTAATGCTTGCCAAATACAAATAAGTTCTTATAAATTTAGAATCTTTGTGAAGAAATAAAATATAAACAAAACATTTATTTTTCCCTACTCATGATTACCAATTGAGGAAACAAAAGGAGCTAAAACAAAAGTCCCAATTGAATTAAGTGGTGATGGATTGTGAAATTGGCAGTATTTTTATACACAGACTTGATTCTTTCATGTTTCTTCCCAAGAAATGAGAAAATAAGAAGCGCAAGGGCATAGCTCATTTTTTTTCCTGATGCAATGATTCAGGGCAATTATAAGACATGAGTTTGAGTTCAGAAGAGCTCATGTGAAGACTCAGAACAGCCAGCCAATAGTTGACAGTCAGAGAGAGCAAGAAAGTTAATAATAATGGAAGGCTAAATTGATTGTACTCTCACTAAGGTTTTGTTTTGTGTTTTTAAATGTTTGTGAAAAGCAAGGGGAATGTTTGTGAATATGGGTAAATCAAAATATCATTTCTACAAGTTTAATCTATATGGAATTGATTTTTGTGTATGATATGAGGTAGGATCCAATGTCATTTCCTTCTCATGTGATTAACCCATGTGTTTCCTGTGTATATTAAGTCCTCACTTAATGCCATCCATAGGTTCTGTGACTTTATTTGAAGCAACATAGAATGAAATCAACTTACCATAGACTAATTGTTATAAACAAGTTAATTTCCTATAGCATATCATCAATGTTATAATGAAAGAATGTTGAACAAGAGGATGTTATTTGAGGACCTGCTGTATTTAATATACAAATGCACATATGTATATGTGTGCATATATACATATTTTTTTATATACTAGTGACCCAGTGTGCGAAATCGCATGAGACCCAGGACCCCTGAGTCCCGCCAGCGCCGTGGGACCCAGAGTCAAGTCCCCACCCACCCGCGAGCGCCTTGCCGCGCATGCTGCCTCTTGGTGACTAGTCTTTGGTTGTTACGGCGTTACAACCACTGGGTTTTTAGTATATAGATTTTTCTGTTTTTTAACATAATGTGTGGGGGGGGAGGGGGGGAGTGTATCCCTTACATTTATGTTCCACTGGTCAAATCATCTATCCTTATGACTTTATCACATTGCATTATTGTATTTTAAAGTCTTGGTATTTTTTTCTTTTTCAGGAGTATTTTGGAAAACCATGGGCTTTTGGCCTTCCATAGATATTGTAGGATAGTTTTGTAATTCTCTTGTTAAAGATTTTTCAGAAATAGCTTAAAAATACAATTCATCCCTTCCCACATGCTCCTTTTACTGTCTGACATTGACATTCCTTCATAAGGAATGTGGTCTATGTTCTCTCCCCTTGAATCTGGGTGGCTCTGTATCTTGGCAGAAGTGAACACATCTTCCAGGGTTGAGTCATAAAAGCTGTTAAAGCTTCTACCTGGCCCTGGCCGGTTTGGCTCACTGGATAGAGCATTAGCCTCGGTACTGAAGGGTCCCAGGTTCGATTCTGGTCAAGGGCATGTACCTTGGTTGCGGGCACATTCCCAGTAGGGGGTGTGCAGGAGGCAGCTGATCGATGCTTCTCTCTCATCAATGTTTCTAATTCTCTATCCCTTTCCCTTTCTCTCTGTAAAAAATCAATAAAATACATATTTTTTTAAAAAAGCTTCTACGTGCCTATTCTGTTACATGCACCTGGGAGTCCTGAGTAGACATGGCTACCCTAAAGCACCCATGCTGGAGAGAACACATGGAAAGGCTATATATAGATAAAGAAGAGGTGAGGTTTGATCACTGTGAAGACGAGAAGAACTAGAATTTAATTTTGTATTATTTGATATAAAACTTGCCTGCTGACCACACAGAAACAGTGAGCAAAGACAATGTTCATATGAGAGTCTTAGTTATCTTACCTGTGAAATGGGAGTGATAGTATCTACTCCTTGAGGTTGCTGTAAGGATTAAGCCTATAGCCATATACTGACATCTTAGTGGTATTTATTAAGGAGCACCTACCATGGGTATTACCTAGTGGTATCAGCAATAGTGGTAATAAAGTCTATCTTTTGTGCACTGGGTAAATTTTAATTCTTTTCTAGGTTGTCAGTATGGAGAACGAGTGCTTAGAAGTCTTTTATACGTTTTATGGAGCCACTTAGTTGGAACTGGAATTTTTTGTTTAAGGAGATCATTTGAAAAGTATATACGATGTATCATCAAGCTTATTGCTAATCTTTGTGTTCAGAATTTAAGTCCTCAGGATAGAGCACGTGGCAGTTTATATTGGTATGCAGGAGAGGGCAATTCTGTATTCGTGGCAGCCTGTTTAAAATGGGCATGAGCCTCTCATAACAAGGTTATATAGTATTGATTTGCCTTTCAAGTGTTTATTTATTTATTACATGTGCCATTCCTGAAAAATGAAAAGTGCAACAACAATTCATGGCTATTTCCAGCTTCCAGTAGCAGAATAGATATGAGTGTATTTATGGGGTATTTATTTCCTAATGTATGCAATGGAGTTGATTCCAAATGATTTGACTTAGAAGCAGAATATAAATCTCTGCAGGCACAAGTAGAGTTAAGGTTTGTACTAAATCTTTCCCTAAAATACACCAAAGCAAGTTATGAAATCCCTTTCTATGTCTCAAGTTAAATTTAACCTTACTGGGAAGCCAGTGATGAAACAGGACCCCAGGATGACATATTTAACACAACATCCATCACCAACTTACATTTGGTTCAGAGAGGAAATATCTTATTTCTGCCACTATAATGTACATTCTGTAAGACAATATAGTTGGAACTTAATGCTTTGCATATAACCGAATCTATGGGGGGAGGGAACTATTATTTATCCTGTTCCTCTTATGTGCCAGGCGCAGCTCTGAGCACGTTGACATAGTTAACATTTATGTAGTGTTTACTGTGAGCTAGGTATTGTGACTCAGATGCTTTATATACATTATGCATTTAAGCCTCACAATAACCGTATGATTAGATATTATCTACTCCAATTTTCAGGTGAGGAAACCAGATTCTGAGAGATTAAGTAACTTGCCCAGAGTTAGCCAGACTAAGAGCTCAAGTTTGATTGGTTGAAAAGCCCATCTTCTTTCCATTATTGCCCAGATAGTTTTTAATCCCTTTTGATATAGGAATGAATGCATAAATGATAATTCTGGGCATATGTCTTTTTTTGTGGACCTGAGACCATTGCTAAAACATGACAATTCTCACTTACCTCTGAGAGAGACCAAATCAAGAAGATAACATTCATTTATTCAATAAATACTTATTGCCAATTTACTTTGTGTCAGGCATTTCACTAGGAGCTGAAGACATAAAGGTAAAATGCTTGTCCCTGATCGCAGCTGGCTCGGGGTCTTCAGAGGATTCAAACAACAACAAGAAAAACCCACAAAATTTTGAATATGTAGCTACTATGGAAACTTCACAGCTCCAGGGTGTAGGTACTGAACCAAGAGAAGAGAGAAAGTGGGAGAAAAGAAAAACAAATATAAAACCTTTTTTTTAACCTCATTTCTGTCAAAATCTGTTTTTAAACTCATTTATTTGCAACCCATGGCAGCAGCTTGATGTGAGAAAACTTTGGCAGAGGAGAGAGAGGAAAGAAGAGAAAGGAGAAAGGAGAGGCGAAAGAAGGTTGGGAGAGAGGAGGGGTGATAGGGAGGGAAGAGGGGAGGGAGGGAGGGGAGAGAGAGAGGGAGAGAGAGAGAGGAGAGAGAGAGAGAGAGAGAGAGAGAGAGAGAGAGAGAGAGAGAGAATGAGAACACGAGAGTCTGCTAAGATTTCCCTGCGGTTTGCAGTTTGATATCCATTGTCTTTTTATCTGGTTTGGGAAATTATACCCTTTCTCGGGAATTGTCATTTTTGATTTTCTGTAAAGAAGACTGACAGTTGAAAGACTGCTGAACTTTTCTGGGATTCTGCACTGTCACTTGCTTCCCTTTTGTTTTTTTTTGTTTTAAATTGACATCATCAGCTACTGCAAGGGGGATGCTTATTTTCTTAATAGCCAGATTGGGATTTGAACAAAAAGATTGCACTGGACCAGGGAGGGTGGGAAGAAAGGAGCAGCTAGTTAAACAGCAATCATAATTGCATTTATTCCTGGACTTAAGGTCAAATCAGAGTAGTTGAGAGTGAAGTACATGGTTGCTGGAAGTGCTGCAAGAGTGAATTACAAGTGGAGGGCTCTAACCTTTATGTAATCTCCAAATGTGGCCATTGTCAGTCACTTCAATCACAGTGCAGTCAGCAAGGAGACCCTTTCCTTTGGAATGCTGTACGCTTCACTTAGTCCCTCTTATACAATCGGTAATATAGAGTTTAACATTCCTTGTGAGCTCAAGAAATGTATACTCTAGTAAATGTTACACCAGAGGGAGGAACAATAATCCTTACTCTGGTTCATTCCCCTCTTAGTCCAGCACTGTCTCAGATTTTCTCGTTTTTACTTTTTTCATGCCTAGTTTTTTTCAGTACTCTCATGACAGACTAAATATTGTTTTCTCTTAGTTCTATTCTTGTTGACTTGTATTTGTCTAATGCAAACCTTATCCTCTTAGGACTGCCCCCTCAGCAGTTTTCCATAAGGTGTATGTGTCTATCTTTGATTTTTAAGCAGTTTTTCTATCTTGTCACAGTCCCACGTACAACACATCAACTGCTGCATCTGTGTGGATGCCTTTCTGTATTGTGAGGAGTTGAATTGCTTGAAATTCTAGCTTAAGACTTAATGATTTCCCTGTTTAAGATTTTGGAATTAACAAGATTTTCTTCCTCACTGTGATTTCATTTATTCCTACTCCCCTGCCTTGAATGCTCCTAATGGGGGTTGACTGATGGTTGGATGCAACTGTAAAATGGAGTGAGGATGTTGATTAAGTCATTCTTCCCTTTGGGCAACCCTTATGACCCTCAATATTTTATTCCTAGAAAAATATTTGGTTAACAAAGGAGAAAAAAATACTCCTGGAGAAATAGCTTATATCTGGGATGCTATTAATGTTGAATACGCATAATTTCAAGCAAATGTGAAATGTTCTATATTTTTCATACCTCAATCACAGCTCATATCAGACTGTATGTCAGTGATTAGTGTCAGTGTCTATCCTTCTTGTTAAATAGTGTGTAATTTAAGGACAGAGTTTTCCTCTCACTCATTTTATGTCCCTAGCACCTACCAGAACACCTGGCATATCTCAGGCCCTACATAAATATTCTTGAATATATCTTTTATTACTGTTATCTCCTAGGGGTACCAGAGTTTTAATATTCCCAGGGAGTATTATATAAAATTAATACAATTCAGATTCAAATGTTTTTTTTGTTGATTTGCACTGGAGTGTCAGAATTTAAACAACTGTTCGGTACATCCAAATGCCCTTTTAAATTGTGAATGTGTTTTGCACAAACACATATTAGAACACTGAATTATGCAACCAACCAACCTGAGAGAATGCTTTTGAAAATATGAACATATGTGATTTTAAAAACAGAAAGGTGAAAATTAGCATCTCCAAATACAAGTTCTAAGGAGGCATAAAGGATTTAAGAGATGAGCTGTGTTTGTACTATAGCATATAAAATGTCAATCTTTCACCCAGGTGTTTAACTGTTAAGTCAAATGTTTCGATGCTACACAGTCCTCACCCAGATTTCTGTTATTTATCAAAAGCCAACACCTGCTAAACTGGTACAGATGGATTGACTAGCTATTCTGATTATAATCAACCATAAAAGGAAACAAAATGCCCAAATGTGTTTTTGTCCTTGAGTTGTCTGGGGCCAAAGTAGGAGATTAAAATGTGCAAAGTGCTGCATATCCAGCAAAAATTCAAAGGTACTATCCTTGAAACAGAGAAGTGAAAATCCTGAATAAGAACCCCCTATACTATTTTCATGAAGAAGACATAAATGCTGCAGCCTGAGGGGGAGGATTCAAATGGAAATGAGCTAGCAGAGTTGCTGTGCCATGGAAACTCCTCAGCTGCTGCCTGTAAGAGATCTTCTAAAGCCCTAAAAAGGAAGAAAAAGCATCTTCTTGTATGAATATGATGGAAAAAAAGAAGAAAAATTTGGAGCTCATTTGTAGATTGGCATGAATGTTTCCAAGCTTACATCACCAAGGGAGAGGAGAGGGATTGGGGAAAATGAATTCTGGATGAAGGGGTTTTTGTTGTTGTTTTGGGGAAGAATGAAATATCTATAGAACTATAGGGTATTCTTTTGTTGAGATGGGGGCTATCTTGTCAGCTTCTTTATACATACCAGTTGAAGTAGTTCTCTCTGAGTGGGTTCCATGGATTTACATCTTACAGGAAAAGTTAGATGCTATCTAACCCTTTCATAGTTCCTTAGAGGTCCCCCTCTCCCCAGGGGGGGGGCTAGTCTTTAAAAATTTAAAAAAAAATTTTTTAAAGTAATTCTTTATTGTTGAAAGTATTACATGTGTCCACTTTTCCCCCCACTGACCCCCTCCAGCTCGCCCCACCCTCTGCCCCAGGCCTTCACTACCCTATTGTCTGTGTCCATGGGTTATGCATAGATGCATAAAAGGTTTTGGTTGATTACCTCCTCCCCTCCTTGCCCCCACTTCCCTCTGAGATTCTGCACTCTGTTCCATGCTTCCATGTCTTTAAATTCACTCTGTTCATCAGTTTATTTTGTTAATTAGATTCCACATATGAGTGAGATCATCCTATACTTGTCTTTCTCTGACTGTCTTATTTCACTTAGCATGATACTTTCCAGGTCCCTCCATTTTGTCTCAAAGGGTAAGAGATTCTTCTTTTTTACTCTTGCATAGTAGTCCATGGTATAAATGTACCACCGCTTTTTTATCCACTCATCTATCAATGGGCACTTGGGCTGTTTCCAGATCTTAGCATTGTAAATTGTGCTGCTATGAACATAGCATACAGTGGTTCTCAACCTGTGGGTCGCGAACAATGAAAATACATCCTGCATATCAGATATTTACATCACAATTCATAACATTAACAAAATTACATTTATGAAGTAGCAACAAAAATAATTTTATGGTTGGGGGTCACCACAACATGAGGAACTGTATTAAAGGGCCGCGGCATTAGGAAGGTTGAGAACCACTGCTAGAGTTTTGTTTACATGACATAGGAAAAAAATTGATGAAAATTTAAAAGTAAACCTGAATAATTATCTATACCTTGCTGATAATAAAGATACACTAAGTATATAAGAGTATGTATTATTTGGAATTTAAGATGGCAGGAATAGGTTATGGAAGAAAATGAAGTTAACAGGAAAAAAAATATAGGTTTTGGAGTCAAGCCTTCATTCAGTAAATACAAGGTGGGGCAAATTTAGGTTTGCGGTTGTGAGTATGTGAAACACAGAGTTCATTTGTATATTACTATTTATTAATTATTGTATTATTTTCCATATGAAGAACTGTAAGCCTACTTTTGACCTACCATGAACTTATTGGGAGCCTGCTATAAGGCAGGCATTTTCCTGGCTTCTGAGTAAAAGAGAAAAAAAAAAAGAAGATTCCTGCCTCCATGGCACCCATAGATTAGTAGGAGAGAAAAATAATTAAATAAACAGTCACACAAGGAATCTAGCATTGCATTTTTCCAACAGATAGAAAAGAAAAAAGTATTGTGAGGGAAAGAGATTAAGGTGTTTGAGGAACTAAGAAAGTGTTCTACTTCCATTTTTGAAAGTTACTTGTGTTTTGACTGTGGGGAAGTTACTTAATCTCTTTGAACCTCAGTTCAAAACTTTGAAAAAGAGCTACTGAATAATGTGTGAATAAAATGAAGTGAAAAGGGAAAAGTGTCTAACATCTACTTTGGATCTTTTGCATATCTAAGTTTTAACTAGGAAATCCTTTTGTTCTAGTTATATTGTCAATGATCTAACAACGATTTCTTCTCTTCCCTAAATAAATGGCAAAGAACCTGACCAGACTGAGAGCAATATGGATTACTGGAAACTGACCTTCAAGTTCAAATTCATTATATTCCCAGTGCTCTCAGAGAGGATCCTATTCTGTTTTGACTAATTAGCCATAGATACAACTTTTATATCAAAATGTATACAGTCTCCTTCCTCATTATTCTATTAGCAGCAATCATTACCTTATTTTTTTAAAATCTTTATTGTTGAGATTAGTACAGATGTCCCTCTTTTTTTTCCCACCATTGCCCCCCTCCACCCAGTTCCCACCCCACCCCAGGCCTTCACCACCCTATTGTCTGTGTCCATAGGTAATGCCTACAAGCATATAAGATCTTTGTTTAATCTCTTCCCGCCCCTGCCCACTTCCCTCTGAGAATCGTCAGTCTCCATGCTTCTGATTCTATTTTATTCACCAGTTTATTCTGTTCATTAGATTTCTTATTCACTTATTTTGATTTTTAGATTCAGTTATTGATAGGTATGTATTTGTTGCCATTTTGTTGTTCATATTTTTAATCTTTTTCTTCTTCTTAAAGAATACCCTTCAACATTTCATATAATACTGGTTTGGTGGTGATAAACTCCTTTAGCTTTTTCTTATCTGTGAAGCTCTTTATCTAACCTTCAATTCTAAATGATAGCTTTTCTGGGTAGAGTAATCTTGTTTGTAGGTCCTTGTTATTTATCACTTTGAATATTTCTTGCCACTCCCTTCTGGCCTGTTGAGACATCAGCTGACAGCCATAATGGACATTCCCTTGTAGGTAACTAACTGCTTTTCTCTTGCTGCTTTGAAGATTCTCTCTTTATCTTTAGCCCTTGGCATTTTAATTACGTTGTGTCTTGGTATGGTCCTCTTTGGGTTCCTCTTGTTTGGAACTCTCTGTGCTTCCTAGACTTGTAAGTTTATTTCTTTTACCAGGTAGGGGAAATTTTCTGTCATTATTTCTTCAAATAAGTTTTCAATATCTTGCTCTCTCTCTTCTTCTGGCACCCCAATAATGCAAATGTTGGTGTGCTTGAAGTTGTCCTAGAGGCTCCTTATACTATCTTCATATTTTTTCATTCTTTTTTTTTCTTTTTGCTCTTCTGGTATATTATTCTTAATTTCAGTCAGTGTATGCTTAATTTCTGACCAGTTCTTTTTTCTTTCTTTCTTTCTTTCTTTCTTTCTTTCTTTCTTTCTTTCTTTCTTTCTTTCTTTCTTTCTCTCTCTCTCACTTTCTCTCTCTCTCTCTCTCTCTCTCTCTCTCTCTCTCTCTCTTTCTTTCTTTCTTTCTTTCTTTCTTTCTTTCTTTCTTCATTCTCACTAAGATCCTTGAAAGTCTCACTAAGTCCCTTGGAGGTTTCTAGAAGATTCTTGAGTAACCTTATAACCATGGTTTTAAGATCTATATCCAGTAGTTTGCTTTCCTCCATTTCTTTCATCTGTAACATGTTTGTTTGTCTCTGCATTTTGGCTGCTTCCCTGTTTGTTTCTATGTATTGGGTAGAGCTGCTATGTTTCCTTGAGTTGGTAGAGTGCTCTTGTGTAGTAGGTGTTCTATAGGTCACAGTGGCTTAGCCTCCCCAGTCACCTGAGCTGGGAGCTCTAGGTGCACCTCTTTGTGGGCTGTGTGCACAGTCTTGCTGTAGTTGAGATTTGATTTCTGTTGGGGTCACTGGGAGGAATTGACCTCTAGGCCAATTGGCTATGAGGACCACCTGCAACTACATGGGAGAGCTGCTGTGCAGGAGACACCCCCATGGAGCAGTTCTTGTTTCTGTGAGATTTTGGTGCTCACTGAGTCTGCCCCGTAAGTGTGTTGCTTATGGATGTGTAGAGTTGTAATCTGGAATAGTCTGACACTGACCACTGGGTACACTGGCTCTTGGGTCTCCAGGGAGATGCAAAGTCAGCCACTGCCTGAGGCAACCCAGCAGGAGCTACAGAGAGATCTGCAGATTCCTCCTCTTTGTATTGGGTTTGGAAGTGCCCAGATGAGGCCCATCTATGAAGCAAAGCAGGCTGGTGCTGGTGCCAGGTCTTAGGCCTTTTATTAATAGGTTTGGGTCTCTCTGACCCAGCTGCAGCTTGTTTGAGAGATTTTAGCCTGAGCAAGGACAGGCCATTTGTATGCAAAAGCACTGCACACAGCTTGGATGGGGTTATAAATTGGATGAGGTAGGGTCTTAGGGAATTACCAGGGCAGAGCAAACAGAAATGGCTGCCAATCAGCCCTGCAACTGGGGTGGTCCCAGCATAGGAACAATGATCCCTATGAGCACTGCCATCGGGGAGAAAGCCACCCCCGAGTTTCTGCTAGACAATGCTAGACAATCCAGTTCCTCCTATATGTGCCTATGTCCCGCAGAGCCTTGCCTTGGTGCTGGAGCTCAGAGGAAGCAGAGTCTTGTAAGTTCAGTTTGTGGTGCCAGCCTTTTAAGAGGAACAGCTGGGACTCCAGCAGCCTCTGTGTCACTGAGCCCCAATCTGCACTGGTTTTTGTAGCCCATAGTTCTTACTGCCCATAGGGACTTTTTTTCCCAGCTCTGGGACCCTGGGCTGGGGGTCTGGTGTGGCCTTGCTTCTCTGGGAAGCCTCCACATGATCTTTCCCTTAATTAAAAAAGTGGCACACATGGGTGCTAGACCAGCTTGTTCCGTGCCTCTTCACCTCCTACCAGTCTCATTGTGCTTTCTTCTTTACTTCTCTAGTTGTAGGACTTCCATTCAGCCAGCTTTCCAGTGGTTCTGGATGATGGTTGTTCTCTATTTTAGTTGTAATTTTGATGTGTTTGTGAGAGGCGGTGCACATAGGTGTTTACCTGCGCTGCCATCTTCCTCAAAAGCGTTACCTTATTTTTTTAAGAGGTAGAAAGAACCTTAGCTCATTATTTTTGCACTATTGTTCTTGCATTGACCTATGGGTTTCATCTTTTCAACACCTTTCAGGGGTTTGTGTGTAGAAGGTTTATTCTTGGTGCTGGGTATTCAAGCTGTCTGGCATAAAGAAGAGTGTTAACATTTCAGGCTAACAATTTGCACAGTGGGATCTACATAACTGAATAGTGCTTTGAAGATTCAGAGTTCTTCAATGCCCTAGGGTTACCAAGCTAATGAATTGATGATCCAGCATGCTGGGAGCTGAAAGTGAATGAGTCACAAACTCTGGACCACACCTCAAAAGTTGATTTCTTTACAATGGAATTCTTATATGACCTTATTTCTAATGTTTATTTTGGTTCATCACATGATCTGGAAAATGTATTTCTGGTTATTTCAAATTTTAGGAATTGAACTTTTGAAGATCTTAGCATTTAAAGTGGAAACTGTTAATGTATAGATACATTTACCTCATTCATTCTTCAGCCACATATTTTAATGTCATACACCATAGATTCAGAGTGAATTTTTTCTAACCTAGTTCAGGCAATATAATACATTACCTGATTAAGGAAGCAATGCCTGCAAGTCTTGTTGCACATCATGCAGAAGAAGTGTTTTAAAATACTGCTTCCTGGGCCTAATCTCAGATACACAGAACAGAAAATTCTAGGGGTGGAGCCTCAAAATCTATAATTTTAAAAAAAATCTCTTCATGTGATTTTGGTGCTTGAGGTTTGTGGATGTGCCTCTGAGGACTAACAGAGCAAGTGGAAAGTGGCTGTGTGTGTTTTATGCTAACGTGAATCCCTTTTTGCCCACAGGCACATGTCTGACAGTCATTACAGGTGTAATCAGTGCTTCTGCTGATTGCAGTTGTTCCTCTCTCCTTAGTTATGCCCCAGATGTGTCGTAATTCAAAACGGAGCTTATTCCAAGTATTGGAAGGGAAGTTAATGTTGCTCATGGAGGGAATCCTTGCTCACTTATAAATATTCTCTCTCTTTTTTGGTATTACTCTCCTGAGAAAATGCTGAAAAACAAAGTGTGTTCATGTGTTTGTGTGTGTGTATATGAGCATGTGTTTTTTGTTTTTTTTTCTAGAATAATAATGGCCTTGATGAGAAGCCCTTTCATTAGGATTATAGCCTAAGAAACTATAAACACATTCCTAGGTAAATTGCTGTTTTGTAAGCTCCTCAGTTTGAATTATTCAGCTGTTGTTACTATGGAACCGCAAGCCTTGTTCACTTTGCAGAGGAAAATACTAATGGTCCCCCAGTGTCCCAACACTGTGGAAGAGCTCATTAAGGGAAAAGTACTGCTCTCCCTGTTAAAGATACACAAGCTAATGGCAAAATGTCCATATCAAGGTTTTAGGCGTACCGTTTGTTTGGCAGAGCTTGCACTTTCAGATGGGGCTTGTTCTTTGAAGTGTGACCATGCCTCCTTGATGAGTAGTTATGCTTAGGTCAGCTCAGTGCTAAGGATATGACATTTTGAAATAATGAAATTGGCTTGGTCTTCTTTATGGATATGATGAGTAAAATAATAATTTATTTGCCATTTGTTTATTTAACACTTAATATTTTCTCTTTATACTGCTAGTGATAGCAGTATAAAAGATGATTATAGGATAGGATTACTCCTTTAACAAAGGAGAAAACGGAGCAGTTGGGTAAAGTACCCATGTCGGTAAAAAGAGCCTGGATTTGAACCAAGTTCTGACTCAAATTCTTGAACTTTATTATTGCGTTGGAATAGGCAGTATAGATTCAGTGGTATAGAAGCCCTTGATTGCAACCCAATTATCCTCCAAGAAACAGGATAACTGCTGTCCCAGCTGACAGGAGTATTTGAGCATGTTGTAGTCAGCAAAACCCACTCCCTCATCCCACTTCTGGTGCCAGAAATGTTTACCCACAAATGTGACCATAGCTGTGCCTCCTTCATTTGAATTTATGAGGTCCTATGACATTGTAAGAGAAATGAGTTTGTGGGCCCCCATCCTCCCACCCACACAAGGAAAGTTGGACGGTGAGCAAGGAAGTCTTTAGGCTTGGATGGACTAATGCTAACCTTGGAAGCAGGTAATGGTCAGAACTTGGTAGACTACTAAAGGCAGGGCAGTCTGCCAATATATTGTTAGTTCAATCTTACTGATAAGAAATTGAAGCAAAATGAGTTGAAATTTTAAGGTTTGTGAAGGATACTTGTTAAAAATTAATTCAGCAATAGATCTAAAGCTCCTTTTTACTCATTTGTAAAATCAAATTATTTTATTGGCTGATGGGATCTGAGAGGTAATCTAGCTGATCTTTTTTTTTCACACGTGAAGAAAATGAGGGCCAGAGAGATAACAGACTCACTTGAGGAGTCATATTATTATCAGTGGGGTGTTCTCTGTGTCCCTACCTGTTGCTGGTAGAAGTAGGATTCTTGGGGTGCTGTGGGAATAAGAATTTCTTGAGGCTCCCACAGAGGATATGGTATCAGGTAATTGATGATGTGAAATTAAGGGAGTTCCCCTCCAAGGTCCATCTCCCTCCATTCCATCATGGAAAAAGTCCCATTTTGTCTTCAGCAGGGCAAAGTTCAAAGCCACTGCTCAGAGTCTTCTCTCCATATTATATTTCAGTCCGGCACAGCATTTGGTTAGGTTAGCTTATGCTCCCAGCTGCAGTGCATTGGGTGTGGGGTCCACACGGCCATGGGCCATGCAGCCCACATGGCGTGCTGGCTCAGGTCATGAAGCAGGGGAGTGCAAGGGAACAGGAGTGAAGTTAAGAGGAACAAGAGAGTGAGAATTCTTTGCTTGGGGATTTTTAACCAAGAGTTTAACCAATGAATCCTTCAGGATTTCACATGCTTGTGGTGGCTTTACCCTCCTAGCCAATCCATGGTTCCCCAGACTAGACTGATCAGCAAGCACCTTCCCTAAGTCATCTGGACTTCACTGAGCATGAATCCATTTTCCCCTTTGTTTGACCCATTCCCCCAGTGATTTGCAGGGAATAGACCTGTGGTTCCCTGGGGAGTGTAAAGTTGTGGCTTCCTAGTGAAGCTGCCCAGATGATGACCATGCTCATAACATCTGGCCTCCCATTTGCACTCTTCCTATTATTAATATTGGCTAGCTAGTTACAACGGTCACACTACAGCCGGGAGAATGGAAGGGAAAGGAGTAGAACCACAGTCTCCTGACAGCAAAACTGGCCTTTTCACCCTCAGGGGCCAGTCCTCTTGAGGTTGTCTGGAGAACAGGAGCCTCTGGCTGGATCAGCGGTTCTCAACCTGTGGGTCGTGACCCCTTTGGGGGTCGAACGACCCTTTCACAGGGGTCGCCTAAATACGTCCTGCATATCAGATATTTACATTACGATTCATAACAGTAGCAAAATTACAGTTATGAAGTAGCAACGAAAATAATTTTATGGTTGGGGGTCACCACAACAAGAGGAACTATATTAAAGGGTCGCGGCATTAGGAAGGTTGAGAACCACTGGGCTGGATGGAGGGAGAATTGGATATGGAGAGGTAGATTTTTGAAAAGAATGAGGGATAGTTGAGAGGGTAAGTGAAGATGAAACTAAAGGGGCAAGGCAAGGGGATCCAGATGACAGGCAAATTGTGTCCAGAATTGTCAGGGGGTGATATGGTTGTTTTTAATCCTTAGGAGGTGTGAAGCTTCAGCTAATGAAGCAAATTGCATTCCTTAGAAGAAACCTGAAAGTATTGTCACATATTTTCCCTTTGAGTTTTATTCCCTCAACATTCACCTTTCATATGCAAAAGCAGCTGCTTAAAAGCCTGGGAGGTTCTTTTCAAATTACTTTTGTGACTGTGAGCTGCTTTTAACTTCTATCCTGAGTGTCAGTTCCTGACAAGGTTTCCTCCCAAATAGTAGAGTCTCTCCACAGGACATGCTGGGATGGTCACTAAAGTGGCCCATGTTGACCAAACACATTCCAGCTTTCACAGGATGAACTACAAGGTGGCAGATGAGCAAGTGATTGATTTTTCACCTGTGGTACTTGAACGGGATCTTTGGGAGTAATTTTCAAATTTTGGTACAAATATAATTGTATCGTAAGCTTGTTAAAAACATGTATCCTGAGACCCATCTCTTGGCTTAGAGTTTTTAATTCAAAAAGCTTGGACAGAAATCCCCCTGCTTAGCAAGGCCCTAAGTGATTTGGCTCTAAGGAGTTCCTGAATTCACTTTGAGAAACTTTCATTTAAAGTGTTGCTACTCAAAGTGTTATCGGTAGAAGTGGAGTTCTTGGAGTGAATGGGGAAAAGAATTTTCTGAGGCCCTCACGGGAGGATGTGATTTCGTGGAAAGTTTTATTGATGATATAAAATTTAGGAGTTTCCCCTCCAAGGTCCCATCTCTATCTGTGTCACCGTGGAAGAATTCCAATCTTGTCTTCAGCAGGGCCAGAATTAAGGCCACTGCCCATAATTTCTGCTCCATATTAAAGTCCTGTTCAGTCCAGCATCTGGCTAGTTTAGCTTGTGTTCCCAGCTGTAGTTAATTGCATCTGGAGTCTGCATGGCCATGGGCCATGTGACTGCTTAAGGCCACATGGCGGACAAGTGTGGGTCACAGAGCAAGAAAGAGTAAGGGGGAACCAGAAGACAAGAGAGAAGGAACTTTTGTTTGGGGATTTTCACACACTTGCAGTGGCTCTACCCTTCTAGCCAATAATCTTATTCCCAGGCTAGACTGACATACAAGCACCTTTCCTATGTTACTCTGACTTCACTCTGCATGTGTCCATCTCCCCCTTAGTTTGATTCCTTTCCTCCAGTGATCTGAAGGGAATGAACCAGTGATTCCCTGGGGAGTATGAAGCTGTAGATTCCTGGTGAAGCTGCCCATCTGAACTTGTTTATAATATGCGACCTCTCCTTTCCTCCCTATTATCTTATCTAATAAAGAGGGAATATGCTAATTGACCCTCACGCCATCGCAAAGATGGCAGCACCCACAACCAATAAGGAGGGAATATGCTAATTGACTGCCCCGCCCTCAAAGATGGAGGCACCCACAGCCTATAAGGAGGGAATATGCTAATTGACTGCCACACCCTCAAAGATGGCAGTGCCCACAGCCACAAGATGGCGGTGCCCAGTACCCTCAGCCCCGCTGGGGCGCTTGCCTCTGGAGTCCCCCAGTCCCCTCAGCCCCCCAGCCACCCAGGGCCGCCCGAGGCTCAAGTAACCAGGGCTGGTCGAGGCTTGTGCTGCTGGCAGTGGCAGCAGCTGAGGTGTGATGGGGCGTCACCTTCCCCTGATTGCTGGGTTGCCTCCCACCCCTGAGGGCTCCTGGACTGTGAGAGGGGCAGGCTGGGCTGAGGGACCCCCCCTCCAGTGCATGAATTTTTATGCACTGGGCCTCTAGTTAATATTAATAAACCAACTAATTATGATGATAACAAAAATGTGGTCCTAACCATCAGCATGGACATTGCCAGGGAGCTGATACAAGTACAAAATACAAAGTCTCACCCTGAACCTTCTAAAATCACAGTCTACTTTTGAACAGGATTGCTAGGTGATTCCTGCATACATCAATCTGATTTAAAGGGTGCATCGGTTTACTATTCTGCCTGCATAGTGCCATAAAAATACCACAGACTGGGTGGCTTAAGCAACAGAAATTTATTTTCTCACAGTTCTGGATTCTGGAAGTCTAGAATCAAGGTGTCAGTAGGTGTGGTTTATTCTGGAGCTTCTCTCCTTGGCATACAGATGGCCACCTTCTCGCTGTTTGTTCACATGGTCTTTTCTCTGAGTGTGCACATCTCTGGTGTCTCTTTGTAGATATCAATTTCCTCTTCTTATAAGAATGACAGGCATATTGGATTAGGGCCCACCCTAACAACTACATTTTAACTTAATCAGTTCTTTAAAGGCTCTATCTCCAAATACAGTTACAGCCTGAGGCATTGGGTATGAGAGCTTCAACATAAGAATTTGGGGGGAACACAGTTTAGTGAGTAAGCGGGATCATTAATAGACCTGGTTATGTTGTTGGGAGGAAACAGGCTCTTCCACAGGATCACGAGAAAAGCATTTTAAAGATCCACTCACAGAAGATTGTGATGTGGCAAGGTGGTTTATTGGTGATGGGCTGCCCCTGCCTCTGGGCTTCCAATGTCCCATTTCCCTACATTCTGCCATGGAAAAAGTCCAAACTGTGTCTTCAGCAGCAACAAAATAAAAACCAGTGCCCAGAGTTCCTGCTTCATAGTCCTTGGGAGCCTGCATGGTCTATAGGCCCCAGGACGACTGGTAGACCTGAATGGTCATGGGGAGAGTGGGGGGTGGGGGGGAGAAGGGGGCAGGGGGTATGGGACAGTGAGAGAGACAGAGACAGAGAGAGAGATGGAGAGATTCTTTGTTCAAGTGGAATTACGTATTCTCAGATTTGGCAGGAACCAGAAGTTTATTCAAAATAACTAATCAGCTTCCGAAACTTTCCCAGGCTTGCATTGGGGTCCATCCCCTAGCCAATGATCTTTTTCCCAGGTTAGACTGACAGGCCTCTCTGGTCCAGCACCTCCCCCATACCATTTTGACTTAATTGTACATGTTTACCTGCCCCTTTGTTCTATCCCTTCCCCCAGTTATCTGTGGGGAATGGACTGGTGGTTTCCTGGGAGGAATGTGAAGCTGTAACTTCCTGGTGAAGCAAACAGGCCTCTGCTTCTCCACTGAATTTTCTCAGCAATCTCTGACTCTCCCTATGCTTTCTTTCCCTCATTAATATCCAGCTAACAACCCTAATGCTTATATGGGACTGTCATTAACAAGAAGCCTGAGAAGTTCAGAAACTCAGATCTGTTGGGGGCCTGAACCCCTTAATCATTCTTTATCTTGTGTTCTCCATCTTTGTAAATGGCACTATCTTTGGCTTAATTTGTCCAAGTCAGATATCTTGGAACGCACGGCTCCCTCTGTTTTGCCATAACATTGAATTAGTTACCACATCCTACTATATTTACCTCTACTGTCTTTCTAATACAACCAATTTCCCCCATTCCAATGTCCACTACTCTAGTCCCTTCCTTCTTATCTTTCAGCACACTGGACATATCTGTTAACATAAACTGGAAATGTTAGTTCACTGTTCATAATAATATCTTAGCCTCTAGTCTTATTTTCTGGTTCTAGTCCTTATTTATATTAGCCAGAATGTTTGTTATAAAATAAAAATCTTGTAATGTCATTTCCTGCTTAAAATCATCCATGGCTTGCATTACCCCAAGAAGAAAATGTCATCTCCCTGGGATGGCCGACAAAGCTGCTTATGATATAGCAAATCATTGCAAGCCCCATCTCTGCCTTCTACCTGACTTTACTCCTTCACACTCTGTTCTGGAGCCACATTGGATTCTTTTTTCTTCTAGCCTTTCTAGCATTCCACATCGCGTCTCATGTGTGAGCCTTTGCAAAACTACACCTCTACCTGGAGCTCTATTTTTATTTTCTTTCTCTCTTTTTTGCTCACTGTCCCCAATTAACTTTTTATTATTCCTTATATCTCAGCCCTTTTGTCATTTCCTTCCAAAAGCCTATTTACCTCAATTGTCTAGCATAGGTGGCTTTCGTTAGTATTGCTCATCACACTACTTAGGGAATGCTTGCTTACTGTTTTTTTTCCTGCAGTGGACTGAAAACTCTTTGAGGGCAGAGATTGTGTTTCACTTACAGCTGTATTTCTGAAACCTGTCCACTGATGACAAACAGCCAGTTTTCATACATACTTGTTGAATGTTCTACTGAAGGAATTACTGTTTACATAAAACCTAAAAGCCTGGGGAATGGAGCACCTGAATTCAAGTACAGATAATTGCCACTAATGCGACTTTCTGAGGGAGTAACTTCTAATTGGAAACAGGTGTTGGAGAGAAGCACTTGGTTTCCTCTCAAGAACTTAAAAATATTTAGCCCTGTAAGCATGTGGTTTTAGAACTTTCAGTGTACTTTGGGGACAAAGGGACAGACTGAAACAGGGTCAGACACAGTGCGACAGCAGCACTGTGATACCCTTCAAACATCTCAGTCTCCTAGGAATGTCTCAAGTCACCTGCCTCCCTGAATCACTATGAATCCACCCTGGTCTTCTCTCCCGATAAGGTGGCACAGAGGAAATTTTATAAATCGCACTTTATCAGTCCACAATGCAGGGAAAAGAGTAATATGGTAGAAATCCTTGTTCTTTCCTGGATTCTGCTTTTAGAACTATTGTTGTAACTGGGTCTCAGAGAGTAGTTACCAAATCATACATGTTATTAGATATTGGTTCAATATCTGTTTTTTCCTACATAGCTGTAAATTCCATCAAGTCAGAGATCAAATCTATCTTGCTACCACTGATTAACTAGCTCTTATACTTAAGCACCTAGAAAGCACTTAATAAATACTGACTGATTTTGAGAGTTTGGCTTGGAGAGTCAGGCGATGATGACACTATTAGCAAGGATGAGAAACAGAAGGACATGCCTATTGGGAAGATAAAGCACAGAGGCAGTCAAATCACGATGCAGATCTAGAGACTGAGAAATGTGCTGGCAAGGAGTTATGGAGGTTTATTGTCATGGAAAATTGCTGAGATTTAAAGCTTTTGGAAACTATGGGAGTATACAGGGAGAAGATTTTTAGCCTGTGTACATAATGATTATAATATAAAGTAACACATATTAAACACCATATACTATGCATTGTTTTAAGTGCCTTACAAATGTCAAAGTATTTAATTCTTACAAAAACTCCTTGCTATGGTGGTACTATTAGAGTCCTATGAACATATGAAGAAACTGAGCCAAAAAGTGGTTAAGGGGTTTGTCCAAGTTCACACAACTTTTAAGTGGCAGAGACAAGTTTCAGACCCAGATAGCCTGGCTCCGAAGCCAAGATATCCACAGAAAGAACAGGGAGAAAGATGATTCTTCCTATTTCTTCCTATCATATTTTAGTAAGTATTGATGAAAAAAATCATTTTTCAATTGAATTAGCAAAATAAATTTCAGGGTTCATTTCCTTGTCCTAAGAGTGTTATGCTTGTATTCTTACTGAGTGCATGTCTAGGGACTGACAATGGCTTTGCCTAAGCTGCTCCAGGTACTGAAATGACCCATAGATAGGGTGATAGCAAAAGGCTTTCTACTTAAATATCTTGAATTGTTCTTGGCAGCTTATCTTCCAAAAGGAAGAAGCATCAGAAAAATGAAACAAAACAGTCTTTGCATTGTTATGCCAGCTGCTCATCACAGTCCAAAATAGTTGAGACTCTCCAGAAACGAAATTGTCTTAAAGGTCCGGTTACACTTACAGTTTTTCTGATTTTCTTAAAAAGAAAGTTTAATTCATTTAATATTCCTTTTGAAATATGGACCTATCTGCTATTTTGAATTGAACTGGCACTAATGTAGGATAAGGGAAACTGCTAAAGCATACCCATTATTGCCCGGTTGGTTGGGCATCACCCCATGCACTGAAAGATTGCAGGTTAGATTCCTGGTTGGGGCACATGCCCACAGTCAATTGGTGTTTCTCTCTTTTTCCATCTCCCTCCCTCTCTCTCTAAAAATCAATAAAAATCTTTTTTAAAAAGAGTACCCATTATCATATGTAAGTCACAATTGACATGTGCTTTTCTTTTATCCACTTCTGTATTTTCATGTTATATTTTGATGTGTTTTTGATACCTTCTTAGATGTTTCCTATTTCCAGAAGAGCAATACATATACTGAGTGGAACAGTTTCATATATGTATAGTTGGAAATAGATATTTTTATGGTGAATCTGCTTATCAAATTTTTAAAGAAACACAGGTTTGCTGAATTATAGCTTCAGATATATATTTGTGCTTCTCACTAACTGCTTTAAGGAAAAAAAAACCCACAAAACTTCAAATCCCCAAAGAGTGGGGGCCTTTTAAAATCAGATTCATCTGATTTCTAAAGGCATGCCTGGTGAAACAGGCCAGCATGATACCCAGCTTTTGCACCTCATTAGGAGATGTTAGAATCTGCACCAAGGAGCTCTAGCCAGCTGACTCCGCAGTGAAAGACAAGCCTTTGAAAGCATCTTCATATATAGGTTCATTAGAATTGGGTTTGAGCTTTAATTTGGCTTTGTCATTGTTTCAACTCAGCAGCAGCTTTATCTGCATCATTGAGTGATTATTTAAAGAAGGTTTCACTGTCATCTTCGTGTATGCATGAATGTGTGTGTGTGTGTGAGAGAGAGAGAGAGAGAGAAAGAGAGAGAGAGAGAAAACCATGAACCAGCGGTCTTGATAATCAACTCTTAACATTGAAAGCAAAAGTTCACCTCTACATTTTTCTTTCTCCTGACTCCTTTTGCGGTTCTCTTTGTTAATATTTAGGAGAGCAGGGTGATGACTCCTGGAAGAGCTCCCTCCCTTAAACATGGTGATGTGAATGTCCCTGCAATGGCTGTGGCAAATACTGCAAGATCCCCACTGTGTTTTCACTAAGCTCAGCTTGCTCTTTCCTGGGGCTTTGGAGAGCAGCCCATTTATTCGCTTGAGCATTCTGAATATCTTTGACATTTTCTTTGACTGCGCCTCAGGCTGTTGTAGTGGCAAGGGCTTTTAACAGGAGGGTTAACTGCCTGGATGTCAGAAAGCTTCAACATCCACATGCTTTACCAGCAAATAAATTCACGTGTTTTTTTACTTTCAGGTGGGCCTGAGAGCGGGTCACTTAGTAATGTGTTATGTGTGGGTGGGAAGGAGGAGGTGGGACTTTGTGGAAAATTTCTGGCCCTTGTTGCTATTGCTGCATTTGAGTATTTGCAATTATTTCCTGCCTGGGGATTATGATGATAGAGTTTGGATTAAAGTTCACAGAGCAATCTTGATAATTATATATTTATTCTCTTATAGTCTGCATAGTTCAAAGACCAACTTTAAATCCATCAAACAAAGTTGTCAGGATGGAAATTGCTGGATCTATCAGAACTTAACTATTCTGGTCTCCAGGCTCCTCCTGGTGATTAGAAATGAGGCCTAGCTGCCAGGTTTATCTTGTTGATTGCCTTAGTGTCCTCAGCTGAAAAACAGAGATAATAACTCCTTCCTTAGAGGGTTGTTTTAGGGCAAGCATGTCAAGCTCACGACCTGCGGGCCGAATGCGGCCCACAAGGAATATTTTTGCAGCCCAGCCAATATAAAGGTATGTAAGAAACATTTTAATAAAAATTTTGTAACTTAATTTTTACAATATCCTGCTATACATAATTATTAATAACAAAATACAACGTTCGCTAATGACTGATTACCATAATCGTGTTGCAGTCATTTCCCTTATGCATCTTACATGCAGGCGCACCATTTCTCTCCACTAATACTAGCAGCAAATATTTTAGCAGCCAATTGCCATGTCATTAGTCTTGTACTGACTTGTTTGGTGTGCGCAACAGGAAATATTTCACTTTCAGCAAACAAGAAAAATAGGTTTATTTGCATTATGCTTATTAATTTGTGCAGTTATTCAGTGTCTGGTAAGTTAATGTTCAAGAAAAAAATATTAATTTTTATTAAAATGTTCTATTATTTTATGTTAACAATTACTCATTTATTTCAGCCCTTTGTATTCAGCATGTCTCTATGGAACTAAACCTACATTTCTATGAAAATTGAAGCTTTTGTATTTTTGTGGCCCACATAAACTTAAACCTTGTTTATTTGGCCTGTGTTAGCTTTTGAGTTTGACATGCTTGTTGTAGGGATATATATGTAGGGAGGAAACTATCAAGTATAAATACCTTCTACAGCTTAAGTATGCACTATTGTTTTATGTTCTCAAATGTCATTATTCCTTATAACTAAGTTATGAGGTAACTGAACTGGGCAAGATTAAACGACTGTCCCAAGTCTCTTGGCAGAGCTGGGAATAAGACACACGCTGCCTCCTCAGAGTTATCTCTTGGGTCTTTTTGTTTTTCTGAAAAACAAAGGTGTTGGATTTAGATACATCAAGGTTATTCTGAGATATTCTTGAGGAATTTTGCAACATCAGCTTGTTTTTCAGCACTGTTTACTAGGATTCCTTTTCCATTTGACACAATGACTATTTCAAAACTTGTACTTCTCTCTCATGTTCTACATTCAAGGTTGTCCTTTACTACCTGAGGTGATGATGTTGCCTCCCACTTCACGGAGCACATTCTCAGGGCTTACATACCTCAACCTCTCAACCTTATCTTTGTAAACTCATCCATGATTACACCCATCATGGTTAACTTTCTTTCTCAGAGGCATCATATCTAATAAAGAGGGAATATGCAAATTGACCATCACACTAACAGTTAAGATGGCTGTGCCCAGAGCAGAGACAGGGATTCTGTAACACAAGATGTCTCCGCCAACAGCGGAGGCAGAGTTCCTGTAAGAGCCTTAATGAGCAATCAGCAGGGACCTGAGGCTATGTGGAGCTGGGCCGGGGCAGGGAAACTGAGGCTGCGCCCCCCCGCCTGGTGGGGCTTGACAGGGGACCTCAGGCCACACACCCCCACACACCAGTGCCAGGCCAGGGGACTCAGCCTGTGCCCCCCACCTGGCAGAGCTTGATGGGGGACCTCAGGCTCTGCCCCCTGCCCTGGTGACCAGGGGACCTCAGGCCGCATCCCCCACCCTGGCACTGGACTCGAGGACCTGAGGCCATGCCCCCCGCCCTGGTGCCAGGCCAGGGGATCTGAGGTTGTGCCCCTCACCATGCGGGGCTTGACGGGGAACCTCACGGCATGCCTCCCACCCCAGCCCAGGCCGGAGGACTTCAGGCCATGCACCCTGCCCCGGGCTGGGGGAAGTGAGGCTGTGCCCCCGCCTGGCATATCTTGACGGGGGACCTCAGGCCATGCCCCTGGCCAGGCCAGGGGACCTCAAGGTGCACCCCCTGGCCTGGGCTGGGGGACCTCAGGCCGCACCCCCTGACCCAGCGCTGGGCCAGGGGACCTGAGGCTGTGACCCAGGCCCATCAGGGCTTGACGGGGGACCTCAGGCCATGCCTCCTGACCAGGCACCAGGCCGGGAGACCTGAAGCTGTGCCCCCGCCCGGCAGGGTTTGAAGGGGGTGGGGCTGGCTGGGTCTGGATTTGGCCCAATGGGGGTGGGGCCAGCCAGGTCTGGGTTTTGCGTTGTTTTGAGGTGCAGGCGGGTGGGCAGGGACTTGACTCTGAGT
The DNA here is from genome assembly GCF_014108235.1 of Myotis myotis. Classification (NCBI taxonomy): domain Eukaryota; kingdom Metazoa; phylum Chordata; class Mammalia; order Chiroptera; family Vespertilionidae; genus Myotis; species Myotis myotis. Next base: position 48,566,514 of record NW_023416324.1, read on the forward strand.
CCCGAGGTGTGCCCCAGACTCTGACAGGAGGAAGATTTTCATATACATTTTACTAATTTTCTTTCATCTCTGACACTTCTATTATAGAGAAAGGGCAAATAGAAATATTAAAATATTTTCTCCAATTAATTCCCTTTTGATGTGCACAAATTTTGTGCACCGGGCCACTAGTAATAACATAAAATAATATGAGAAGACTTATTGACCCTTTACTATGTGTCAGGTACTTTATGTGGATTAATCCTCACAACTCTTTGAGATGAGTACTATTACTGTTCAACTTTTACACAGAAAGACAAGGAGAAATTGCTATGGCAGAATTGTGTCCCCTAAAATTCATATGTTGAAGCCCTAATTTCTAATACGATGGCATTTTGAGATGCAGCCTTGGGAAGAATTAAGTTTAGCTGAGTTCATGAGAGTGAGGCCCTCGTGATAGGATTAGTGGCTTTATAAGAAGAGACACCTTTTTCTCTTTTGTCACATAAGATCATAGTGAGAAGGCAGCCATCTGCAAGCCAAGGCAAGAGCCCTCACTGGGGAGCTGAATTGGTTGGCAACTTGACCATGGACTTCTCAGCTTTTAAATCTGTGAGGAATAAATTCCTGTTGTTTAAGCCACCCGCTGTATGAAATTTTATGTCAGCTTTATCTTACTAATACAGAGGTAGCCTGTCTGAAGTTAAATGGCCATCCCATGAAGAAGCCAGGACTGAAACCTGGGTCCACCCTCAACTACTCTGGTGTATAACTGCCCCAAAACTTCCCCTTTTATGATCAAGGATAATACCTCTACCTAGTATCTTGCTCATCTATCTGGTCTGGCTTTTAGTATCTTCTAGAACGTGCACCCTCACTTTCTTTCTTATGTTTTCAAGTTCAGTGTCATTTGTTTCCCTCCTTCCTTTCTTAGATATACATGCTCTAATCTCTTTCATCTTAAACTGTATCAAAATCTTTTGTCCTCTAGTGAGCTCTCTTTGCCAAAATCAGTACATTCTGTTCAATTGCTGTGTTTAGTGATTTCATTTTAATGTTTAATAATGTTGAGCCTTTTTGGGTGGCAATTTTTCGCTTGATTTACTAACATGAAACCATTCTCTACTGATATTCCTTTCGCTGTTTTCTTCTCAGTCCTCTTAGTTCATCATGCATAAATGTTAGTGTTTCCCAGGATTTAGTCCTTAGTCGTCTTATCTTTCTATAGCCTCAACCCCAGAGGTCTCTCTTACTCTTACACTACCTTATTGCAGATGACTCCCGGATCTATATATGTGGTGCAAACTGGTGCACAGAGCATGGCTTGCTCTCTCCAGCCAGGTCTGGCTTTTATTGTTGCTGTTGTTATTCAAATGTCAGCTCTTAGTTTAATAGGACACCCTGCCCATTTCCTAACCCTGCAATTTCCTTCCTTTTTTATAAAAGATGTATCACCATCTGACTTTATATTTGTGAATTTCTTTGTTTTCTATTTACCCACTAAATGAATACTTTAGGAGTAGGGGTACCATATAGTGGTTTAAAACAGAATCTAGAGCTTGAGTTTAAATTCCAACTGTGTCACTTACTATAAATCAGGCAAGTTACTAAATTCTGTACCTCAGTTTCATAAAATGAGGCTAAAATTAAAGAGCACCATTCAACATTAGTTAATGAATGCCTCCTATGTTCCAGGCTCTGTTCTAAGCATTGAGGATGCAGTACCAGTTGGAAACCTGGAGACAAGAAATCCATGCCCTCATGGAGCTTATATTCTAGTGAGGAGAGATAGATAATAAGCCAGGTGTATAAGCAAAGGATATAGTTTGTCGGTCCATAGTAAGGCTGTGGAGAAAAAATAAAGCAGAGAATGGGAAGAAGAGGAAAGTTAGTGTTCAGTTTAAATCAGGATGTTTAGGGGAGGCCTCCCCATGAAGACCTTTCATCAGAGGCCTGAAGCAGGTGCGGGCGTGGCCATGTGGCTACCTGGGAGCAGAGCTCGCTAGGCAGGGGGACAGAAAGTGCGCAGCCCCTTCTGCAGGTTAACCCATTGCTTCCCTTCCTGTTCCCATACTGCCCCTCTCCTCACATTAAATTATTCTTTGGTCATTCTGAAATATGAATGTTTCATACCTCTGTATCTTGGCTCATTGTGCTCCTTTAATCTTCGCCTCCTTTTATTTATATTTTTTTTCTGGAAAATATCTATGCATCTGTAAAATAGAGAAAATGATAGTTGTACCTACTTCAAAGGTATTGTGAGGATCTAATTATTTTATGTCTGTAAAGTACATAATAGGGTGACTGACCAACCCATAGTGTGTATAATAGAAGCATCAAGTCTTATTTCTAAAATGCAGATAAGAATCATGGTGTGCTCATTGATATGGCTGGTTGCCTCTTGCTCACCTCTCAGCACCTCAGTTTGGAATGGTTCTCTTCTTATGTAATCCCTGTGCTTACTCTCATCCTGCATTTATCACAAAGAATTGCAATTTCTTGTTTGGATGCATTACAATCTAGACATTAAGCAACTTGAGAATGGAGACTATGTCTGCTTAACTGTCCTATCCCGAGAACTAGGTCTCCAGCTGGCACATGGTGAGAACTCAAAATAATGAACTATTATAATAAAGAGTAAATACAGTGGGGCCTTGACTTACGAGTTTAATTCATTCCGAGACTGAGCTCGTTAAGGAGCTCATTTACTCAAATTACTCTATCAACTCAATGCAAACAATTGGCTGAGAGACAGCTGGTATCTCAAAAAACTCATTAGTTGGGACACTCGTAAGTCAAGGCCCCACTGTATTTATTAATCATGTATTATATACATACATAAATAAATCATGGATATTCATTGAATAAAAATTAATTAGCTAGGTAAACTATTCTACTGAAAAAGTTACTGAAAAACCCACTATAAGGAAAGCTTCTCTGAATGGATTTGATCTCTCCAGGCTTCAATGAGATCCAGAAATTCCTCAGTATGACTTCTTTTCCTGCTGTCCTCCCACAGAAAGTGCACTTTCTACACTCCTTTCTGTCCCAGTAATATCTATTACTGTCAATAATGTGTGCCTGAGGGGTTCATATTGTATTATCCTGAGTTGGTCAGGTTATGCTGAAGGAACAAATAATCTCCCAGTTCTAGAGGCTTAATGCCACAAAGTTTTATTTCTTGTTCCCTCAGTGACCTGAACTGACAGAAGCTCTACCAACTTGTGATTGTAATGTTAGAAATAAGTGGCATTCTGGGCCGTCCAAATGCAGGAGGAGAGAGCCAGCCTGGAGAACTCTCAGGGGCTTTTCACGGCTCAGCCTGGAAGTGAGAGCTGAGTCTCTTGTGCTCCTTTGCATTGGCTCTAAGGAGTCACGTAGTTTCACCTTCTTCGCGGCTCAGAAAGGCAGTCTTAGTGTCCAGAAGGCCAGGAGAACTGGATATGGAACATTAATAGTATTTACCACATATCTTAACCCAGGACCTATAAACGGGGTGCACGTTTTCTGCTTACAACTCTGCAGTTGACCAGATTCAATAGACAACTTGTTGCCCTGTCTTCTCTTGGGCTTGGAGATGATCATTTCAGATATAATTTAGTCAAAATTACTGACTTGCCTCTAGGTAGAAAATCCAATTTTTGTGTTTTGTATCATTTAATCTGTGATGCTCCCTCCTAAATTTTATGCCAACTAGCCTGCAATTGTTGAAATTCTCTAAACTATCAGCACCTAAAGGGGGGAAACTTTGTATTTTGACATCTAATAATTATTGATATGTTAAAAATAAAACACAGCTTTTTGAGTGAATAAATAAACAAGTACACTTTCTGAAAGTACTTATCTTAATTACTACCTTTTATTGGCTCTTATAATTTCATTTATGGAGGGAAAAAGTGGCCACATTTGACGGTGGCTAGGAACAAAATCTCAGGAGGCAAAGAGATGTGGGTTTGATGCCTGGCTCTGCTACTTAACCAACTGCAAGCCTGTTGGCAAGTTAGTGAAGCTCTCTAAAACACATCTGCAAAATTCAATTCATAATGCTCCCATGAGCTTATCTTGAAGATTTACTGAGATAACCCTTATAAAGTGCTGAGCATAGCATCTGGCATCTAAAACACTTCAATTGATGTTAGCTCTTATTGGTTTCTAACTGGACTTTTGCCAGTTTTTCTTCTCAGGATTTAGGCAGATAGTAAATAAACACGGATGTTAATTGAACACTGCCAAACACTGTGCTAAACATTACATATTTTATCTACATTTAATTCTCACAATAAACTTACATTGCTTCTATTATTGCTATAAGTCCCGGCACATATAATAACTTGTCCAAGGTCATGCAGCTGGTAAGTAGTGTAGCTGAGAATCAGACTCAGATCCAGGGAACCACTGAGTCCCAGTCACTGATTGAAAACCACAAGGGAGATCTTCCACTTCCCATTCTGTGGAGATGTGTTCATCTTTATTCAAGTCCATTCTGTTTGCTTGGCTAATGGAAATAATTAAGCCAGTTATTAAACTGAACCGCTAACACAAGTTTTTCTTTCTTTGTTTTTTATTGAGCTCATCACTTTTTTGTTCCAACTTTCATGACAGGAAGCACTCAGCTTTATTGTGACTCACTAGTTCACTGAAATTTAACCACAAAAACTCTAAAGGTATTAGTAGTAATATCATGTTACTGAGATTGTGTGTAACTATTAACTTCTATTATCCAGTGTTGATATTTACATTTCACCCTAAGAGCCATCTTTGCCCCATTTTACAGTGTGGCACACTGTAGCACAGAGGGTCAAATTTCTCCATAGTATCTGTTGAGTTGGTTGCAAAAGCAAGGTGGCAAGACCAAAGCTGCCAGCGGTGGTGAATTACTGTATCACTATCCTTGATGTCACTGTCATGATCTGCTTTGGACCAGCTAATTGCCAATGAGATGGTCATACTTTTATTGTTTATTTACCAAAACTTAGCTACAGGATGGGTAATAATTTGACCAAGGTCATACAGCTGTTACGTGATAGAGGTACGAATCTAATTTAGAACTATTGGTCCAAAGGGAGCAGTGTGATAATACTCTAACATAGCCAAGGGATTTTGAGCTTTATATCCTGAGTTATTTAATTGAGTTTCTTTTGTTCTACTGCTCATACTCTAAGCTATTTCTCTCTCCTTTTTCCTCTCCCCCTCTCTCTTTGTTAATAGTGTTCTCCTTCTCTCTCCTCAGTTTGAATATAAGTTGTATGAGATTTTTTGGGGGAGGGGCGGGGATTGTCTGTTTCATTCTTTATTGTACTTCATGGCTTAGAGCTATGTGTACACATAGTAGGTGCCAAATCCATTAATAAATGTATTGACTGAATGAATAACTCCTCTTGTCTGGAACTGTAAAGCCAAACGGTGAAAACTTTTAAATTTTAATTAATATCTGGTGTGCATGAATGACTGTATCATGGGCCCCATGCCTTCCTGTATTTCCATCTTTTATCATGTCACTTGCAGTTTTTCCCACTAAAAGAGAAGAGATTATACTCAGCCCCCCGCCCCGCCCCGCCTTTCACTTTCAGTTCAGCCACATGACTTGTTCTGGTCAAAAAAATGAGAAAGAAAAAAACACGGAGCCATGTTTTGAGTTTAGATTTCAAAGGTCCTTGTATGTTCCTTCTTGCCCATTTGTGTCTTTGCTAAGAGCAGTAGATGCCCTGGCCAGTTGGGTGCTCCAAGGAAGATGACAGGTACGCGGAGCAGACAAGAACTGCATGCTTGCAGTATGGTGCAGAGCTACCCCATGAACCTAGCTTCTATTAGCCATCCAGACAACTTGCAGACATGCGAGTGAGCCAGCTAGGATCAGCAGAGCCACCTCATAAAGCTTAGCTCCGTCAGCTCATCTCCAGTAAATCCACAAATATTTGAACAGTAATAAATACTTGCTGTCAGCCAATGACAGTTGGCTTTTGACATTTTGTTATGAAGTATTTTCACAAAAATGTATTCACTTTACAGTTAATTCATTTATAAATGTATATACAATATTATATTCTGTGATAATGTATGATTAAACCACTGCCTGCATATTTTGATATGTCATTTGATTCTACTAATTCTGACATAGGTTAAGACATAAAAATTAAACATTGATATAATTAGATATTATTTGAGCAATGATAATACATTTGGGACTACTAAATTCAGTGTTGCTGAATGGTAGAGTTTTATGGAAAACAAAATTTACATTTGATTTGCTAGCCTGGAAATGATTTAATGTATTATGATTATTATAATATAATATTCACTGAATTTTTACAGGACTTGAGTAGGGTAAAGAGGTAGCATAAATGCCAGGATATAAGATTTTTATTTTAGAAAATTAGATGGTAAACATTTTTTACTCTTACAGGCTGTGTGATGGAATATTTTATTAATTTTTAGGAAAAGTAAAATTTTAAAGATTTTTATAAAATAGCATTTTTTGATAAAGAAAAGTATGTATAGATGAATTTCAGAGATTTCCTATTTAACTTTTAGTCACCTGGGGTGAGCTTTATCATTCTTGGAAAGAGAGGCATGGGGAATGAAGTATAAACCTAAGGCTGCTAAAAATGGCCCCAATTTCCAAATAACTTCCTCAGGTCTTGTGCTAAATGAGCTCTGCAATTCTGCAATGGAAAACACCTTGCACATAGTTAGGCCAGCCAGTTGGGGAAGTGAAGAAAGATTTGATTCTGCAAAACAGCAAACTTACTTGTAGTGACTTCAACCAAACAAGTGTGATGATCAGCATGTGAAGTACCAGGGAAGTTCTCAACTGTGTAGGCGGCTAGAACTGTTGCTATTTCAAGATGTATTGATCTTGTAATCTTATTCTCTCATAAACTCCTTTCATAATGTTCTTGGCTAAAGGAGAGTTAGTTATTAGTAGGTTGCTCCTCATCTGATTACTGTTATTTATGTGTACTTATAATGATATTGCTTGGGAAGATTTCTGCCAGCAGTATTCAAGACTTACTGTATTTTTGTAGCTGCATATGTGCAAAGTGCTTGAGCTTTTCTAGATCATCTCACTTTTATCACCCTATAAACAGGTTCTTCTGATTTAGCTTAGTGGCTGGGAATCCAAAACAGAATAAAAATACTATGTCCCCCCAAAACATGAAATATTTTACAAAGCCTTTTAAATAAATGTAATTCTTATTTATAATTCTACTAGTAACCCAGTGCATGGATTCGTGCAAATACAAGGGAAATTAATTAGAAGGTGGCCGGTGGGGTGGAACTGGTTAGATGGGCCGGAAATGCCCTGGAACCAACCTCCCGCAGTCCTTCCCCAGTGTCTTCAGAGTGAGCGAGGTCCATCCAGCAGGTGGGGACCCTTGGCCTGGCCTGTGGGGATCAGGCCAAAACCAGCTTTCCAGCATCCCCTGAGGGGTCCCAGAGTGCGAGAGGGCACTCTGCAAAGTTGCTGTTGTACAGGGTGTGGAAGAGCAAACACAAGTGTGCAGTAAACCAGATTTGGACCCAACAGTGCCCCAGCAACAACACAACCCATGGCTGAAGTGAGGAGTCAGGTTCCCTCCTCTCTGGTTTTGGGGTGCATCACCTGAGAACCACCACTGCCAAGTCACTGCAGTTCGGCAGCTCCTGCGTTGAACATCTGCCCCCTGGTGCTCAGTGCACATCATAGTGACCATTTAGACAGTAGGAGGGACACTTAGCATATTAGCCTTTTATATATATACTAGAAGACCATTGCACAAAGATTCGCACAATAGGCCTTCCTTCCCCTGTCTGCTGACACCGGTTTTCCTCTGGCACCCGGGACCCAGGCCTTTGGTTTTGCTGCAGCGAGGATTGGCTTCTCAAGCTAAGTCTCTTCAGTCTTTAGTCTTCAGTCTTCAGTCTTCACTCCGGCAGGAACCTTCAGTCTTTACTCCATGCCTGTGTATGCAAATTGACTGCCATCTTTGTTGGGTTAATTTGCATAGTCACTCTGATTGGCGGTGGGCATAGTGGAGTGACACCAATTTGCATGTTTGTCTTTTATTAGTGTAGATATAGATAATGAGGGCATAGAGGATGGGCACCAAATGATTTGAGGTGAGGAAGACTCAGAGAAGGCTTCTTTAGTAGATGGATACCTGAATTGATTCTTGAAGAAGTAGTAATAGCCAGATGAATGATTGCATGGTTGAATGTTGATGAGATGGGGCCTAAAGCAACCCCAAGGATCCAGAGAGCTGGAGGGAAAGATTTGGACATGGATGCAAATAGAGATTATAGCTGTTGGGTTTGGGTAGTGGGGAGAGCAACAAGTAGAATTTGACGGTATTCCTGGCTGCTAACCTTATTTTTTTCCTATGAAGTAGAGATTGAGTTCTTTTTCAGGGTGTGAGAGGATAACCATCTATATATATATAAAGAGGTAATATGCTAATTGTCCATTACGGTGTCCTAGTAATGACCAATGTGCATATTGACAGATCAGCAGGAGACTACATGCACAGCAGGGGGTAGGTGGCCAGAGCCAAGTTCCCGGGGGTCTGAGGAGAGTGCCTGACAGGAGCCCGGACTACAAAGAAGGAAGAGGAAGCTGCCACAGGGAGCTCTTCCAATCCTCCTACACAGACACCCTACCTTAGCCTCCGCACTCCCAGGGGGACAGACGGATACCCTATCCAGTCCTCGCACCCCTGGTGGGACAGGGAGGCTGACCAGATGGTGAGAAGACCCAGCCTTGGGGGTAGCTGCAGCCCGTACCTCCAACTCCCGATCTCTTCCCCTGCCACCCCTGCCAGGGGCACCCACAATTGCACGTCAGCGACCATCTATCAGTGCCAGGCCCCCTCCACTGGGGCTGGGCACCCTTCTCCTCTCTACAACTCCAGATCTGGGTGGAGGTAGGCCTGAGCAGCCCCCCAGAGTCAGACCCTTCCCTCCGAGAGCAGCAGTGCCATCTCCGAAGTGGAAGTGTGCTGAACCTTGCTGGCAGCATAGCTAAATCCACCCCCTAGCCTGCTTGGCTCTGCCCTGGCCCAGCCCCCACCCCACTCCAGGATATTGGAGCCCTGCCCTGAGCAGGTACAGCTGCAATACAGCCATGTACAATTTAAAGAATGGCGCCAAGCGGGAAGGTTTGACAGTTACTCTCCCTTCGGCCTTGTCACCCTCCTAGCATCCCCCTAACACCCTGCCCCTCGCCAGCGCCTCCAGGGATGATCACCACTACACGGCTGCTGGGTAGAGCCTGCCCCTCCGAGGCCTGCAGAACCCTCTGCAAAGCTTCCATAGCTACAGTCCCAGGAAACAATCGTGCCCTCCTCCCCTAACCAGCACCTGCTACCTGCGAGGGTACCCGTGAGCTTAAAAATAACAATCCCTTCCTGTTTAGGCATCACATACTTGATGAAACATTTCTAGGTTTATTATCTCAGAACCTCCTCATGACAGCCCAGTGAGGTAGGCAGAGAAGAGCTTACAATTCCCATGGTATAAGCTTATGTATTCAGAAATGAAGCTCAGAGAGGAAAAGTGTCAAGCCCAGTGGTTCCCAAGGTGCAGCACATGCCCCACAGGGGGCGCAATTTGATTTTCAGTGGGGGCAATTTGAGAATGAGTTAACAGTGAATTTTTTGCATTTCTTATGGTTCTAGGGGGCCTCATCTACAGCGTATCCTACATAATAAAAGGCTAATATGCAAATGACCAAATGGCGGAATGACTGGTCACTATGATGCACGCTGACCACCAGGGGGCAGACACTCAACGCAGGAGCTGCCCCTTGATGGTCAGTGTGCTCCCACAGGGGGACCGCCACTCAGCCAGAAGCCAGGTTCATGGCTGGCGAGCACAGCGGCAGTGGTGGGAGCCACTCCCGCCTCTGTGGCAATGCTAAGGATGTCCAACTGACGGCTTAGGCCCACTAAGCCATCAGTCAGACATACCCCCCCAGGGCTCCTGGACAGTGAGAGGGTGCAGGCTAGGCAGAGGGCCCCCCCCCCCAGTGTACAAATTTCGTGCACCAGGCCTCCCCCCCAAAGTGCATGAATTTCATGCACTGGGCCTCTAGTATATCAATAAATGAAACAGTAAAAATAAAAAAAAATCCCTGACCTTAATAGTACTGACTCACTCTCCTTCCCCCCCCCACCCCCCCGCCATTAGCTGTTAAGCTTATTTAGAGTAGAAATTCTATTTTAGTCATTAGACAATCCCTATCACTAACACTGTGCCTGGGACTCTGTCTGCCCTGTATGCACTCAGTAAGTGTTTGGTGAATGAATGTTGAATTTGTTCAGATAGATAAACAATTAAGTAAAAGGGATTCATATAGTGTTCTGTTTTGTACCACAATATATATGGTTTTCTATAGTATTTCTTATTTTTGCGCTGTCAAAGTGTGAATAACATTCAGCTATCCAAGGAGGCAAGTAGGTAATTGACATTAAGAAAGTCTGTCACTAGGAGTACAATATATAGAGGGTACAAAATGGGAAAGACAATCCATTCTGCCTCTAGCACGGAAGTTTGAAGTAGCTTAATAGGGGAGGTGGAACTTGAGTTAAGTCTTGCAAGATAAGAAGGTATTTATAAAATTAAATACAAAAATAGACAGTCTTATTTTAAAACTAGATGGCAGGGGGGAATTAAGACCCCTCATGTGGCTTTCTCTAGATGGATATCTTTGAGTAACTTGTAGATGCACAGACTACATGCCTGTGTGTCTGGAATTCTTTGTGTGTGTTTGTTTATTCCTGTTTGATTTAGTCTTCAGAAAAGGGCAATAACAGCTTTCCTTGCTGATTTATACTTGTTATCCTCTAATGGCTCCCCTGAAGGTTCAGAAACACCCATGTTTAAGGAAGGCATTTGACATGAGAGGAGAAAACCAGCTGACCTTGTTAACCAGACCCTCTGCTTCCCCTGCTCCCTGAGAATTGATGTTTTCTGGTAATGGAGACTCTGGGCATCATGCCACCCTGGAGGTGCCTGGACTGTGTTTAACAGGCACCTTCATTAGATTGTTTTCAATTTCCCGAGAGGTGATCCCATTAGACAGTGTTTATGAGTCATTGTATGCTCTGCTTGTCATTATTCCCCTGTTCAGTAGCAGCAGCACCCCCAGCAAAATATGCTGTGTGTGTCTGTGTGAGTGGTGTATGTATAAAAACAAAACTGCCAGAGTTGCCTTATAGAAAAAAACCTTCCCAATGTAATCAAAATTGAAAAGAGACCATGCAGTCAATACCTAAAACGCGCACACACACACACACACAGGCACACACACACACAGGCACAGTGTAATAGTGATTTCAGTTCAGGAATCAGCTCTGTGGCAATAACCAGAAAGCACCTGAAAATCTGAAGTGTCTATTATTTAGACTTTTTAAAAAATATATATTTTATTGATTTTTTACAGAGAGGAAGGGAGAAGGATAGAGAGTTAGAAACATAGATGAGAGAGAAACATCGATCAGCTGCCTCCTGCACACTCCTTACTGGGGATGTGCCCACAACCAAGGTACATGCCCTTGACCAGAATCGAACCTGGGACCCTTGAGTCCGCAGGCTGATGCTCTATCCACTGAGCCAAAGTGGTTAGGGCCATTATTTAGACTTTTTACTTGAGTTACACATGCTCTTGTGATTCTCCTAAGATAGATTTGTTTACCCATAATTATTTGATTTTTTTTCCTCCCTGGGGAATAATTTATTCCCTGATACTGGAATATTTTTTTCTCCTGCTGTTTTCTCCTTTCTCTAATAGTCACTTCTGATAGATATAAGGCATATGTTAAACAATCATGTCATAGGCTTCCCAGCTCCTTTGCACTCAGACATGAGTGGACAGTAATTCTCTTTTATCTGATATTTCTGGCAAATATGCTGTAGGTGGTGTGTGCCTTCTAGTTCAGACCTCCTACTTATCACCTTTCTTTCATTTTCCCTCTTATGTGTATAGCTCTTTCTTTATAACTTCACTCCCACTAGGCTATGTATTTCATATAGTCTCAGTCTTACAACATTAAGGTTTTTGTTTTTAACATCCTTACTTAAATTATAGCTGCTTTATTGCCTTTTTCTCTACTTAAAGGACCTTGAAAAGAGTATTAGTTAAAAATTCTCTTCTATCTGTTAATTTTTTAGCATGCTAGATTTTCAAGAGATGGAGGCATCTTGGTTATTTTGTTGTTGGCATTAAGAGTTTTAGTGACAGGCCTCACACCATCAAAACAATTTCCTGCTAGTGACTTACCCTCCACTTGAGCTATTCTACTACTTGCTGTTCCCTGTCTTTTAATTGCTTTTCACATCTTCCTCCTGCAACAGCTTTCCTTTCTTCTCTGAGAAACCTAAACTTCTCATTCTTTGTCCTTCTGTCCAAAATTTTTTCTCCATCCCTTTGAAAGTTCTTAAAATTTTATCTGTATCTTATTGGTAGTTCCATTCTTAATTAAAAAATATATTATTAATTTCAGAGAGGAAAGAAAGAGGGAGAGAGAAACACCAGTGATGAGAATCATTGATCGGCTGTCTCCAGCATGCCCCATTCTGGGGATTGAGCGCTCAACCCAGCATATGCCCTAAGAATTGAACTGTGACTTCCTGGTTCATAAGTTGATACTCAAGCACTGAGCTACACAGGCTGGGCCCATTTTTTATTTTTTGAGGGATCTCCATACTGTTTTCCATAATGGCTGCACCAATCTTCATTCCTACCAACAGTGCAGGAGGGTTCTCTTTTCTCTGCATCCCCTGCAACACTTATTGTTTGTGATTTATTGATGATAGGATTCCTGACATGTGTGAGGTGATACCTCATTGTGGTTCTTATTTCCATTTCTCTGATGATTAGTGACATTGAGCATCTTTTCATATATCTATTGGCCATCTGAATGTCCTCTTCGGAGAAATGTCTATTTAAGTCCTCTGCCCATTTCTTAATTGGATTGTTTGTTTTCTTGGTGTTGAGTGGTATGAATTCTTTATAAGTTTTGGATATTAACCCCTTGTCAGATGCATCATTGGCAAACATTTTTAGTTTCTTTAAAAAAAATTTTATTGCAGCCCACGTTTGAAATTTTTATTGTAAACCCATAAATATTAGTGCAGAAATTAGTGAAATAGAAAAAAATGTATATTAATGAAACCAAAGCTAGTGTTTTGGAGAAGGTCAATAAAATTGACAACTTAGAAAGATTTATGAAGAAAAGAAGGGAAAAGACAAAAATCAGTATTATGAATGAGATGATACTCTACATACTCTAGAGATTTTAATAGGGTAATAAGAGAATTATATGAAAAGCTTTATGCTAATATGTTCACTAAGTTGGATGAAATGGACAAATTCTTTGAAAGGTACATTCTATCAAAATTCATTGAAGGAGAAAAATAGTCTAAAATTTATTAAATAAATTAAAATTTTAGTTTAAATTTTCTTTCTAAAAAGAAAACCTCAATTGCAGATTGCTTTGCTGGTAAATTCTTTCAAAAATTTAGGAAAAAATATAAATTTTATATAAACTTGCAAAAAATAGAAAAAAAAATAAATCTCATCTTATTCAATGAGGCCAGCATTATAATTGATACTAAAACCAAAGATGTTGTTAAAACAATAACCCTAATGAGAGTAGATGCCAAACTCTTCAGTATAACTTTAGTGAATATATTTAATTCACCAATGTATACAAAGGATAATACTTCTTGACCAAATGAGATTTCTTCCAAAATTCATGGTTCATTTCGCATTTAAAATCAGTCATTGCAAGTGAGTATACTGAAAGGCAAAAAAAAGTAAAATCCATTGGGTCATCCCCCAAAAATGTAAAAAATAACTTTGACAACATTGAAAAGCCATTAACTAAATAAACAAACAAAACAAATAAAAACAGTCCCAGAAAGCTATGTAAAGAAAGATTTTTTCTTTTACCCATAAAACCGGAATCTATGAAAAACTTATAGCCAACATCCTAATGAAAGACCCAACTCTTTCTCCTATGAGGCCAGGATATCCTCTTTCACCACTTGTATTTAACTTTGATAGTGGTTTTAGCCAGTGCATTAAGGCAATACAAGAAGTAAAATAAGAACAGTCTTTATTCATAGATGATAATGATGATCTTTGCTGAAAATCTGAAGGAAACTACAAAAATGCTACTAGAATTAATAACTAGATTTAGCACATTTACAAGATATGTGATCAATGGATAAAGATCAACTGTATGTTTATATACTAATAGCAAACACTTGGAAATTCAAATAAAAATACTATTTACTGTAGATTAAATAATAATTGGAATAAAATTAGTGACATATATATAAGTTCTCCATACTGAAAACCATGAAATATTGCTGAGAGAAAGTCAAGGTGGGAAATATCATGTTAATGGATTAAAACATAATATTTATAAGATGTCAATTATATCTTAATTCATCTGTAGATTCAATGCAGTCCCAATCAAAATCTCAGCAGGCTTTCTTTGTAAATTGATAAGCCGAGTTTAAAATTCATATGCAAAGGTAAAGGGAAAGCCTACACTAGCCAAAACTACTTTGAAAAAGAAAAACAAAGTTGGAGGTCATGTACTAACTTTTGATCTCAAAATTTATTCTAAAGGCAGAGCAAACAAAACAGTGTGGTGTTACATATGCTAGACACGTAGGTCAGTGGAACAGAATAGAGTCCAGAAATAGAGAAAACATATAAGCGCAATTATTTTTTCTTTTAATTTATTGACTATATAGGGTTGACATTGATTAATAAAATTATATAGGTTTCAGGAATACAATTCTAAAATACATCATCTATACATTGTATTGTGTGTTTATTACCCCAAGTCAAGTCTCCCTCCATCATCATTTATCCCCCCTTTACCCGCCTTTACCTCCTCCCACCTCCTTTATCTCTGGCAATAACTTTTGACAGAGATACCGAGGTAATTCATGGATTTGTTGAAAAGACACAACAAATGATGCCAGATGAATTAGATAACCATGTGCAAATCAATAAACCTCAAACCTTTATTATATATATATATATATATATATATATATATATATATATATATAAATAAATGAACTTGAAATGGATTTAAGTGTAAATATAACACCTAAAATTATAATATTTCTAAGAGAAACCAAAGGAGAAATGGTTATATCTTTGGATTAAGCAATTATTTCTTAGATAGGATACTAAAAGCAGAGGACATTTTTAAAAAAATGTTGCATTGGACTTCTTAAACATTAAAACTTTGACTTTCAAAAGATGCTGTTAAGTGTCTGAAAAGGCAAACCACATACTGAGAGAAAATATTTACATAACAAATATCTGATAAAGGATTTGTAATCACACTATATAAACATTTTTTACAACTCAATACAAACAGTAATACCTGAAAATTTAGACATTTTACAAAGGGAGCTTTAGGAGTGTCAAATATGTGAAAAAATGCTCAACATTATTAGTTATTAGGTGAATGCTAATTAACACCATGATGAATTACCACCACCACTCTAGAATATCTAAAGTAAAAAACAAGGACAAAATCAAGTATTGATAAAAATATGGAGGAATTATAACTCTCATACATTGCTGTTGGTGATGCAAACTTGTACAACCACTTCAGAAAAAAGTTTGGTAGTTTCTCACACAGTTAAACATAAATTTACCATAGGATCCATTAATTCTACTCCAAAGCATTTACCCAAGAGAAATGAAGACATGTGGACACACACTGACTTGTTTATAGCAGCTGTATTCATAATAACCATAAACTAAAGAACACCCAAAGATCCATCAGCAGGTGAATGGGCAGCACACAAATTGTGGTCACATCTATGGTCTAAAACAAAAGTAGAAGAGGTGCTGAGGTGAACTGTGCTGAAAATGCTTTTCCTTATGTGGGTCCTTATCTTATCCTGGACCAATGTTATTTCTAGAAGCTTCCAGAAGACTTTCTCCAGACCAAACCTCTGATGAAGAAGACTTTTCTCTGGCTGGCTTTTACCAATCATTATTCATTTCTAGAATGGAGGGCAAAGGCCCACCATCCCTTTGCACAGAGAAGGATCCAGCTTTCACAAAGCCAAAAAGTTCCGTAAGTGAAGGAACACCAACTTGCTAGGGCCCCTCCTAAGGCCTTAGAAACAGCCATGCAAATGAGCTTCACTGTATGCCCACCTGTCATTGAGTACTTGCCACCACCCTCTGACCAAACTAGGTGCTTTCATGGTGAGGGTCGTGAAATGTTCAGTTAATTGTTTCTGTCACAATTCCCTTCTTAAGGACTCTTGGATTCTATACAGTTCTCTAAGAGTATGATGATGGAATTTATGGGAATTGTAAGTTGATAGGTAGGGTTGTTCCTACTTAAATCTCCTTCACCAGTTAGGTGAGAAATGCTCCTAGATGCAGCCCCCTTGTAGGGCTGATAAAAGCAGCAGCATTCAAGAATGTAGGTGAAGCTTTGTTTAGAGTTTCCTCTTCAACATTTTCACTTGCATGACTTTATGCAAAGGATTTAATATTTCTGGGCTTAATTACCTTCTGTATAATAGGAATAATGGTGGATGGCTGAAAGCTAGATTTGAAATAAGTCTGTTCACTGGTTCCCTGATGTTTTTTTCTCCTGAGGAGATTATCCTGGGCATCTTGGAAGGATTATCCTATCTGTATTATGATGCCTACTTTCAGTTCATAAAATGAGGCTCTCCACCCTGCCTCTACCTCCCCCCCACTTGGAAGGATTATCCTATCTGTATTATGATGCCTACTTTCAGTTCATAAAATGAGGCTCTCCACCCTGCCTCTACCTCCCCCCCACCCCAACACACACATCTTTCCTAGGCCTTTGCTGCAATATGTGTTTTTGGATTTTTTAAAAAATGACCATTTAATTTCAGAAAACCAAGTTACAGATTGTTGGGTGGGTGGTGAGAAGCAGTATATGTATTTTTCTTTCAAGCGCTTATTTAGGGTGATTGTTAACATGTATTTTTAGTGATTAAATCATTAAGTGATAACACAATTTGTGAAATAATGTTTTCTCAAGCTACTCAGTTTTTTAAAGCATGGCACAGCTTTTATTCTGACTGATGTGAATTCCTATTACTAAGCCCTTGATAAATAATTCAAAAGAAAAACAATGGATAACTCATGTTATATTTTTCTTTCATAAATAATGCTTTCAAACCATTAAGTTGTGTTTTCATGGCAGCTTGTGAAATGGAGACTTGCCCAGTCTTTGGTTAAATCAGACCAGGGCAGTCAGAGAAGATACATGATTATTATATAATAACTAGAGGCCCGATGTACGAAATTCGTGCAAGAGTAGACCTTCACAGCTGTGGCAGCTACCTGGATCCCTTCCTCACAGCTGTGGCAGCTGCCTGGATCTCTTGCAGCCCCGGCTTCATCCAGAAGGACGTCTGGAAGGATGTCTGGTCTAATTAGCATATTATGCTTTTATTATTATAGATTAGGATAGATGCCTCCATTTAGTGAATTGTGTCTGTATGTGAGGCACTATTCTAGGCACTTCACATAACTTATTTCATTTAATTTTTACAACCCTGAGAATTAAATATTATCTCTTCTGTTTTACAAATGAGGAAGCTAGAACTTAAATAAAAAGTTAAATAACCACCCTCAGATTATGCAGCTACTAAATAAATAAGCAAGATCTCCATCTGATTCCAGACCAGTGCCCTTAATCACCATACCCAGTGCGCCCCTCACCACTGTGCAACACTTGAGAAATAAACATCACCTGGAAGACAAGTCTGAATTCTTGGTTGATCTCTCTGACCCTAATTTATATGGATAGAGAGTGGATTTTAATGCCTTACTCCCACCCCTCACTCTTTTTCCTCTATGTGGATTCATATGAAAAGGTCTTGATAATAGAAATAATTACCAGACTGCTCTAGCTGGTTTGGCTCAGTGGATAGATCATCAGCTGGCGGGTCCCGGGTTCAATTCTGGCCAAGGGCACATGCCCGGGTTGCAGGCTCAATCCCGAGTTAGAAGGTGTGCATCAGGCAGCCAATCAATAATTCTCTCTCATCATTGATGTTTCTATCTCTTGCTTCCTCTCCCTTCCTCTCTGAAATCAATAAAAATATATATTTTAAAAAAAGAAATAAATAATTACCAGACTGTAAAAAATATTTTAATTATAGTCAAGTACACTGAATCCTGAAGATTCAGGGTGTATAGTAATAAGCCCCAGTGGTGGGGTCCTAGCATAATCTCATTCCTTACTCTTACCCTGAGCAAGGACAGACTTTCTCATGCATGTCTGGATGTCAAGTTCCAATAGAAGTGAGATAAATCACCCAAATGACAGCGTCATCAAAGTGCCATATCTTTGCTGTGTGTTTTCTGCATGAAAGAGGAAAACATCCAAGAGGAGGCAGATAAATGCCCCACTAAATGGCTGGTAAGAAGGATCAGAGGAAAGGATAAGGTGTGAACAGACTTCTATAGTAAAGAATCTTTACCTCTTTACTGGTTCATGTGACAACAAGTCAACAAGAAAGGGCAGCATTTGCTTTAGCAGGCATGGCCCAGTGTCCTATTGTCTAATTAAACCATGGCTTCAAAAATGTGTTTGGCTCAGATAATTGAAAGAGTTTGGTAGCATGTCATTTAAGCCAAGAAACAATATTGGGGAATGGAACAGGAGCTTGTTTTTAGTCCAGGCTTCATTCACTAGCTACTTGCTCTGTTGCTTGAGACAGTTTTTAGGATTTCTGAACCTTATTTTCTCATTTGTCTTTGGTGTCCAGAGATGAAGCTGTCTTGATAGCTTTTCTCCTCTTCTACACTGTGTCTTTAGCTTACAGCAATGACATTGAGTTCTCCCTGACCTGTAGCCAACTGATCCCCACAGTTTAATGTGCACATCAGTCACAGGGGAGGTTGTTAAAATACAGATTCAGTTGCAAAAGTTTTTGGGGTGGGCATTTCTGACAAATTCTGAAATTTTTATGAGAGGATTTTGATAGTTTTATATTTTACATTTAAATCATCAATACACCTGGAATTTATTTTCCTATAAGGATGGGATAGAGATAAGTGGCTTCATCTCTGGACACCACCTCCTTCTTCTCATGCATTTGGAAACCCTGGTTTTTCCTAATGTCAAGATGGCACCTTGTCAGATACACCTGATTCAGAGAACACTACTGAGAAATGCTTGTAAGGTCTTATCAAGAAAGAAGCACATTGAACTATCCTGGATGCAAAATAATGGAAACATGTCACCTGTCACCTCTTGGAATTAATCAGTGGTTAAAATTTAAGAAGAAAGGAATTAATTCTGTTGGTTTTCATCCAGATAATCAAAAGAGTTATGCCTTTCAGTCAAGGTTTTTTAGTGATTTTGGGGTGCCAGAGGTTAAATAACTAGTCATAGGACACTCAGTTAATAAGTGCCAGAGGTGGAAGTTGAACCCTAGAGGTCAGAAAATAGGGCTTTTTTTTGGTACAACCATTGTACTATATACTACCTTCCAAGGAATTATTCCATTCTTCTGCTAAAATCCTTTAGTGTTTGCCACAGAAAATGTCCTAATTTATTATATGCTGTGCAAGGCTCTTCATATGTGGACCTTGCTTATCTTGACTGCTTAATCTCTGGACACTACCTCCTTCCTCTCCTGCCCCTCCCTGGAAACACAAACAATCCCTGCTCCAAATACACTAAAAGTCTTTCAGTGTTTGAATGCCCCATGCTGTCCCACTTCTTGGTCTTTGCATATGCATTTTCAATCCCTGACATAACCTGTCCTTTGTACTTCCATCCACCATCTCTCCATTATAGTAATGCTTACTGATCTTGCTGGTTCCAGGTTCAACTTTCTTCTTTCAGGAGTCCTCTATGACCCTTACTTCTAGGTTAGCAGCTCCTTATGAGGTCTTATGAAATCTGTTTCTTGTTATGGGTTATGGGAGAATTTAAAGTACCATATTTTCATTCTCTCTTACAATAAGACTTGATGATCTGCAAGGTATGAGACTATTTCCATCTCATTCACTGTTCTATCCTAGGTATCCTAGGTGCCTGCCACATATTAGATATTTGAATAATATGGGTTGAAAGAACGACAGCCAGGCTAGCACTCTTAAATAGAAATAGGCTTAGCCACAAAGAACTGATCCAATGGACCTTCAAACTCCACTTCTCAGATAATGCCCAGTTCCTTCAACTGAACGTCACAAAATAAGATTATCAGTTCCTTATGTACTACTTTCCTCTTCCCTTACACATATCTTTTGGTGAGCTGATCAGTTTTGCCTCAAACTCTGCCCAACAGATAGATGAAAGTGAGCAGGCACATAGGATCTGTATTCCATGAGTACTAATACCTCCCCATGGCCAAGCATTTTTTAAAGATAAAGCATATTTGTACACGGAGCTGCATTTTATAAAGTCCCATTGTGAGGCGTGGGGGCAGCAATCTGTGGTAATCATTCACCATCCTGCCCACACAGCAATTTTAAGTTACTTTGAGGCAGTGTTTTCTTTCATCTACTAACTGATAGTTCACTAGGGGGCTGGCAGGCAGACTAATATACGCAGTGTTATTGGTGGCTGCTTAGAAACCCCCTGTTTCCTAGAATCATGTAAATTGTATTATTTTGACTCCCACTGATGAGGTATGACTTCTGTTAACTTTTCTTGCCAAGCTCTGTTCTTCTCCCTTTGTCAAGTTCTCAAAGCATGTACTTCTCAGTAGGACTCAGAAAATTACTGAGGATGTTGTATTTTTATGTATAATACAATCCATAAATAGCATGTATATTACAAAGAGAAATCTAGCCTCCCTTTTCCTTTTATTTGAAACTAGGGGCCCAGTGCACGAAATTCGTGCACTGTGTGTGTGTGTGGGGGGGGGGGGGGAGAGTGTCCCTCAGCCCAGCCTGCCCCCTCTCACATACTGGGAGCCCTCAGGCATTGACCCCCATCACCCTCCGATCGCCTGATCGGCCCCTTGCCCAGGCCTGACGCCTCTGCCAGAGGTGTCAGCCTTGGACAGGGGACCCCCATCTCCCCCCGATCACTGGCTCTGGCCCCCGCCCAGGCCTGAGGCCTCTGGCCCAGGAATCATGCCTGGGCAGGGGACCCCCATCTCCCTCTGATCGCTTGCTCCACCCCCCGCCCAAGCCTGACGCCTCTGACCCAGGCTTCAGGCCTGGGCAAGGGGACCATCATATCCCCCCAATCCCCGGCTCCGCCCCCCACCCAGGCCTGGTTCCCCCGCCAGAGGAGTTGACCCTCATCACCCTCCGATCACCAATCACCGGATCGGCCCCTTGACCAGGCCTGAGGCCTCCGGCAGAGGTGTCAGGCCTGGGCAGGGGACCCCCAGCTCCCCGCGGTTGCAGGCTCCGCCCCTGCCCAGGCCTAACGCCTCTGGCCTAGGTGTCCGGCCCGGGCAGCGGGGACCTGCAGTGGCAGCGGGGGGCGCCGCGATCGTGGGCTTCGCTTTAGGCCCAGGCAAGGGACCCCTAGCTCCTGGGACTGCCAGCTTTGACCATGCCCAGCTCCCATCGCTGGCTCCACCCCTACTTCCTGCTATCACTGGCCAGGGCGGCAAAGGCGCCTGATTCTCCAATCATGGCTGGGGGGCAGGGCAAAGGCGGCCCTGGGGCCGCCTTTGCCCTGCCCCCCAGCTCTTAGCTCCCCCCTGGGTTTCCGATCACTGTCAGTGGCAGGGGGCTTCTTCCTGCTTTCCCTTTCTCCTCCCTGCATTGTGCCTACATATGCAAATTAGCCGCCATCTTGTTGGCAGTTAACTGCCAATCTTAGTTGGCAGTTAACTGCCAATCTTAGTTGGCAGTTAACTGCCAATCTTAGTTGGCAGTTAATTTGCATATAGCCCTGATTAGCCAATGAAAACGGTATCGCCGTACGCCAATTACCATTTTTCTCTTTTATTAGTGTAGATTACATATGAAATATTTA
This sequence comes from Myotis myotis, assembly GCF_014108235.1. Taxonomy (NCBI): domain Eukaryota; kingdom Metazoa; phylum Chordata; class Mammalia; order Chiroptera; family Vespertilionidae; genus Myotis; species Myotis myotis. The sequence continues at coordinate 48,588,464 of NW_023416324.1, forward strand.
AATATAAGAGGATATTTTATAATTATGAGTGTTATAATTTAGCTCCCAAGAACTTACTGACACAAATCCCACCAACCATACTATTGGGATACAGCTGCAGATGAAGATGGTTATTGATGCCTTGTTAGAGGTAATAACCCTGAATGATTGGATGTTAAAAAATCAAGTCTTTCCTTAAAGGGTAGAGATACGGGATGTTGTGCTTTTCATGATCAATGTCTATTAAACAATTCTAAAATGATAATTGATTGGATTGATTGATTTGGTTCCAAATTTCAACTTTCTTGTTCAAAAATTATCTTCTCAAGGACAGAAACAATGTTTTATTCACTGTGTCCCCTTTGGTGCCTCGCACCATTTCATTATAAACCAAGACTTCAATATATGTTCAATTTAATTGAATATTCATTGCCCTGAGTTGTGAAGAGTTCATTCTTATTACAAAGCATTACAACCTGAATACTTTTTAAGATAGAGCATGTGATTAAATAGATATGGACCAATCTTCTTTCAGACAGTTTTGAACTGGCTTATTCCAGATAGTTCTTCCAACATATCAAACTATTCCCAATCTCAGGTCAAATGAGTCATTTACACACATTGGATTTTTTTGCTCCTGTGGTGTTCTCTGCATTGAATCATTTTTCCTTCTTTCCCACCCCCTTTTCCCACTTAAGTTTCAATGGCCAATTTTCTATTTTAAAGAAAAATTTTTGTCCTCCTTTGTTAAACTTTCCTGATTTCCTTTCTAGCCTTATCTCCCCGCACCCCCCCCCCCCCAATTTTCTCATCACACATAGTAGGCATTCTAAATTGTTTGTTATATAAGTGAATGACTACTTTTTTAAGCCCATTCATTTGTTTAACAAATATATTTGGTCATGTATTATGCCAGGCAGAGGTTTAAAATAATCTAAAATGATTTTGATAAAAACTAGAAATAATAGATTAAACTCTCCAGGTCTGTATTTCCCCAAAGCATCAATTGTGGTATGATTTTATTATTTGTCTAAACCCTTTGCAAGGAGTTAGTTCCTTGGAACCTCTACCAGACCCACTGAATAGTGGATTTTGGTACCTCTTGAAAATGGCAGTTAGTTAGCAAGATGTCATTTCTGAAAGCTAATCCTTTACCAAAACCAAACTAGCCTTGTTTGGCAGCTTCCATTAGCTGTATGGAAAAACAGGGAGAGCAAGAGTCACTTATTGAATGCTACATGGCAATCTAGTGATGGAGTTTATTTAAGAAGAGATTCTCTTCTTTGGTTAAAACACATGGATGAACACTCACACACAAAAAGCTAATGAACATAAGGAGAAGAAAATGAGGCAAAGAGAAAACAATGGTAGAGACATCACAGGAAATAGGAATGAGTTTATTAAACACACACACACACACACACACACACACACACACACACACACACTTTTCTAAACAGTCTTTAAGATTGGTGAATCTGTGTCTGAGGTCACATTTCCAAGTTTCCAGATTGCTACACCCCAAATGGTAATGAAGTCACTAGAACTGTGCATTAATTTCTAATGTTGAATACAACTTATCACAGATTTAATGATAACACATATTTAAAAATACACCTTTATTATCTAACAGTTTCCATGGATTAGGATTCTGAATGCAGGGTCCTCTGTTCAGGATGTTACAAGGCTATATTAGAGGTGCTGGCTGTGCTGTTTTCTCATCTGAAGGCTATGGAGGGTGGAGGTAGAATTCATTTCCAAACTTAATTACGTTGTTGGCAGAATTGGTGTCCTTGCAGCTGTATGGCTGAGGGCCCTAGTGTTTTGCTATTGGCTGGAGGATGTGCCCTGGTCTAGAGGCCAAGTACATACATTCTTGTTGAAAGTACTTCTCCAGTGTGGCCGCTTACTTCACGAAGCCCATAAGGAGAGGTTCTCTCCCAAGAAGGGCCCAGTCAGTCCCCCTTTAAAGGGCTTAGGTCTGGTTGGCTCAGCCCTATTCAGGGGAACTTTCCTTTTGATTAGCTCAAAATCAACTAATTTGAGACCTTAATCATATCCCTTCACCCTTGCCATATTCTGATGGTGAGAAGCAAGTCACAGATTGTTATGGGCTGAATTGTATCCTCCCTCCTCCCACCACCCCCACCAAATTCATATGTTGAATTTTGAACCCTCAATAATTCAAAATGTGACTATATTTGGAGATAGGACCTTTAAAAGGTAATTAAATGATGTCATTAGGTTGGACCCTAATCCAATATGATTGAGGTTCTTATAAGAAGAGGAGATTAGGTGCACACAGAGGAAAGACTATGTAAAGATAGACAGAAGACAGCCATCTACAACAAAAGGAGAGAGGCCTCAGAAGAAATCAACCTTTGATCAACACTTTAATCTCAGACTTTAGCCTCCAGTACTATAAAATAAATTAATTTGTTAAAGCCACCCACTCTATGTATTTTGTCATGACAGTACTGCCAAACTACTATACATGTCCCACGCAAACTAAAGGAGCAGGGGTGGGGTGCATACAGGGCATGAACACGAGGGAACAGGAATCACGGAAGCCACCCTCAGATCTCCTTTAATTCTAAGGACATGGAGGATTATACTTCTCTATCTTGGCTTAAAATCTTTGAGATATGAGCAAGAGTACAATGATGACTTTGAGGACAACCATTTAATGTGAGTGCTCAGTTCTCTAGCCCTCCTTTACCCTGCTAGACCAAACCCCCAAACTACTTGTTGCAGTGGTAGCACCTTACTTACCATGGTGAACCTCCATCAACCCGAGTCCCTGAAAATGAGCTCTAAACATGTTCCATGAGCAATAAATAAACCTGTATTATTTTAGGCCACTGACATTTTGGGATTGTTTACTATAACACATAATCTAGCTTAATCTAAGAGACGGAGTAAAATTTTAAACCATTAATGGATTTAGGGAGTTAAAATAACTAAACAGTAAAAACCAAAGTACTTGCACAAATTTGTGCAAAATTGTGAAGTGAGATAGCTACTTCATTTACACCAATGAATTGCTATCAGAAGGTTATATGATGCCAACTGGGACTGATGAAATAATAATGAGTTCAGTTGAAAACAAAGATGTGCCTCTGGAAAAGATTCCTCTGATCAAACTGTATATAAACAAACTAATCTTCTGAGTCATCAGCTTCTATGATAGAGCCACATCTCACTCTAATAGTGTGGCAGAAGGAAACTCTATGAGACAGTCTTAGAAAATGCACCGGAGCTTTGAAATGAATAATCCTCCAGGTGAATTACAATTCTGCACCATTTGCCTCAAGCTTGCTTTTCATTTCACTTTTTTCTCTCAATCCTCTTGAATCTTTCTTTTTGTCATTTTTCTACATTGGTTTCTGTCTAAATAGATCACTGAAAAAATAATTGCTTGATTTTTTTTAATGGGCTGAGATCAAGAAAATATAAAGTTAAGGAGAGCCTATAAGGATGTGTGCTTGTGTAAGTATGAAAAGAAGTTGCAGTGAGACAGAGTTGAAGCAATGAGAACAAATTGAAGGGGTGAGCCAGAAGAAACTCCTGTAGTAAGATTAATTTCTAATTTCCAACTAGCCTCTGTGAATGGAGGCAGACAGAGATCTATTCTGTGGAGTCATCTTTGCCTTTCTGTGTGTCCTATCTTCTGATAAATGCTTTCAGGTAGCAGTACTTTAGCTGAGATAAAAGAGAGGGTGGCTACCCTGTTTAATGGGAGGGGAGTCATGCAATTTATCTACTTTTGGCAAGTGACATAATAATACGTCAACTTCTGTGGCCTATGCCCTTTTGTGAGAAGCAGTTTATGTTCTCTTTCCAGTCCATCATGCCTACTGAAGCGTTCCTTGGAAATGTCAAAGCCACCTGAAAAAGATCAATCATTTTTGGTTAGGGGACTATGAGAAAGATGAGACATAAGGGGGAGTATAGAGAAGAAAGAATAGATTAGATAGCATACTACTTAAGGAAAGATCTGTTCTCTCTGTTAATATTTCTCTTATATGTAGTACTAGAGGCCCAGTGCATAAAAATTTGTGCACTTGGGGTGAGGGGAGGGGGGTCCCTCAGCCCGGCCTGTGCCCTCTCGCAGTCTGGGACCCCTCGGGAGATAATGACCTGCTGGCTTAAGCCTGCTCCTGGGTGACAGAGGGCAGGCCCAATCCCTGGGTGCAGCCCCTGGTCGGGCTCAGAGCAGGGCCGATTGGGGAGTTGGGGCGCCGCCCCGTCATGCACAGAGCAGGGCGGATTGGGAGGTTGCGATGCCATCCTCAGTCACGCTCAGGGTAGGGCCAATTGGGGGGTTGGGGCACCTACCCGTCACACTCAAGGCAGGGTCGATGGGGAGGTTGCGGCGCCACCCCCTGTCACGCACAGAGCAGGGCGGATCAGGGGGTTGGGGCGCTGCCCCCTGCCATGCACAGAGCAGGGCCCATCGGGGGTTGGGGAGCTCCACCCTGTCATGCACAGAACAGGGCTGATCAGGGGGTTGGGGCACCGCCAACTGTCACACTCAGGGCAGGGCCTATGGGGAGGTTATGGCTCTACCCCGTCACACACAGAGCAGGGCCCGTGGGGGGGGGGGGGCATTGGGGCGCCACACCCTGTCACACACAGAGCAGGGCCGATCAGGGGGTTGGGGAGGTCGCCCCTATCAGGCACAGAGCAGGGCTGATCAGGGGGTTGGGGTGCCTTCCCCTGTCACAAACAGAGCAGGGCCGATAGGGAGGTTGTGGCCCCGCCCCCTGTCACACACAGAGCCGCAGGGCGATCAGGGGGTTTGGGCGCTGCCCCCTATCACACTGATCCCGGTGCCAGGAGGCCTCTCAGCTCCGCTGATCCCGGTGCTGGGAGGCATATTACCCTTTTACTATATAGGATAGAGCCCTGGTGCACGGATGGGGGCCGGCTGGTTTGCCCTGAAGGGTGTCCTGGATCAGGGTGGGGGTCCCCACTGGGGTGCCTGGCCATCCTGGGTGAGGGGATGATGGCTGTTTGCAGCTGGTCACACACCCTTCAGGGTAGGGGTCCCCACTGGGGTGCCTGGCCAGTCTGGGTGAGGGGCTGAGGGCTGTTTTCAGGCTGGTGGGTGACTGAAGCTCTCAACTACTCCTTTTTTTCTTTTTTCTTTTTTTATTCTGGGCCAGCTTTAGCTCTGGCTCCAGCTCTGAGGCCTCTGCTGCTGAAAGCAGGTATCTGGTTTGTTTGGGTTCTGTTATCGAAACATTGTATCAACTCTAGCTCTGAGATCCCCGCGGGCTGAAAGCAGGTTTCTGGGGTTTTGTTTAGCTTCTATATTTGTAACAATGTTTCAAACTGCAAGCTCAGAGGCCGGCAAGGCAGGCGGGGAACGTTGGAGTCCTCCGTCACTGATGCAAGCAAGCCTCATGTTAGTTTCAAGCTGCCTGGCTGCCGGCCGCCATCTTGGCTGGCAGTTAATTTGCATATCTTGCTGATTAGCCAATGGGAAGGGTAGCGGACCTATGCTATTTACCATGTTTCCCTTTTATTAGATAGGATATATTCTTTTTTAAGAAAATATATTTTTCATTGATTTTAGAAAGAGGAAGGGAGAAGGATAGAGAGATAAAAACATCAAAGAGAGAGAAACATTGATTGTCTGCCTCCTGCACACCCCCTACAGGCCCATAACCTGGGCTTTTGTCCTGACAGAAAATCAAATGGTCACCTCCTGCTTCATAAGTCCATGCCCAACCACTGAGCAATACTGGCCAGGCATAGTATATATTCTCATATAAGTACTCTAGGGGCCCAGTGCATGAATTCATGCATCTTAGGAACTGTGGGCCGTGAGGCTGCGGTAGTCACAGGGGTGGGTCTTGGCCCATGCTCCGTGCCCCCATCCAGCCCCCTCCAGCTGCTACCCCAGTCCCCTGTCTGCCAGCAGCCCCACTCCAGCTGCTGCCACTCCCATGCACTGATGGCACCAGCCCCGCTCATACCTGCTGATGGCGCGGAGCAATTGGGGTTGGTGCCAGCAGCGGTTGAGAGTGGGGCTGGTGCCCCAATTGCCCCTCAGGAGCAGGAAAGATGGAGAAGCCCTCAGGGGCTATCAGGGCTGGCAGCCCCTGCTCACACCCACCGATGGTGCCAAGTAATCGGGACCAGTGCCAGGCACCGGCAGCGGGTGCGAGCACCTGGTGGGACCGCAGTGCGCAGGAGCAAAGAATTTTCAGTAACCACCAGAGGCTCATCCCGATGACAGTGATCGGTGCCCCACCTTGGTCTGGTGCCCCCGCTCACCTGCTCCACTATCCTTCCGTGGCCAGTGCCCGCCATGTTCCACACATGCCCCCTGATAGTCAGTGCACAGCATAGTGACTAGTTGTTCGGTTGTTCCACCATTTGGTCTATTTGCATATTAGCCTTTTATTATATAGGATTATATACATTTTTAAATATATATACATATATATATGTATATATATGTGTATATATATATATATATATATATATATATATATATATATATATTCAATTAGCAGACTCAGGCCAGTAAGTAGTCTGGTTACCATGGATACCAAAGTGGAGCCTGGGGAAAATAAGAATTTTGATTTTTGAATGTTAACATTTTGCTACCATTCTTGAATTTTAAAAAAACACACACCAATCTTCTTAAATTACTTTAATTGGAAACACTTAATATCTACTATGAAATGGGTTTGATTATGTCTAGACAGGCATAGAATTTTTAATGTGTGTGTCTTTGTTACCCCACAGATGTGTCTATTTTTCCACTCGGAAAGCATACAGTCCATTTCCTGAACACTGACAAGAAGCAGAGTATTATACTCCATTCAAGCATATTTATATTCTTAAAGTTTGGGTAAACAAATAAGAAGGTTAAGTAAAACCAGAAAGAAGGTACACAAAAAGCAACCACCATGAAATTACCTCTGTATGTGATTAATCTACATATTTGGGTGTTTCTATGTGCATCTATGTGTGGGCTACTCTTGGTTTATATAACAGGATAGAAAAATGAAAAAAAAATGGAAATTATCATATTATATCTTAAAAACTACCTGGAAACTTAAAACTAGCCTTTAAATGGCTTGCTTAACAATTAAGCAACTTTAACCTCAGTAATTTTAGAGTATTTTTTAGATAAACTGCTTTGAATCATAAGCCGTTATATTTAGGAAGTCATGTGAAGCATATTCCATGATATATTTTCTGATCTTCTCAGGATTAATTCCATGAATATGAGAGAGAATAATGTGATTTTTTTTGTTTTTCTTAGTAGACTTTTAAAAAAGTCTTTTGGTTTTTAGAGAGGGAGGAAGGGAGAAGAGAGAAATATCGTGGATGTGAGAGCATAGCATCGACCAGCTACCTCCTGCATACCCTCTAGTGGGGCCCAGGCATGTGCACTGAACAGGAATCAAACCAGCAACCTTCAGTGCACCTGGACAATGCCCAACCACCTGAGCTGCACTGGCCAGAGCTAGACTTTATTTTTATTGAAATATAGTTGACCTAACATTGTATTAGTGTCAGGTGTACAACATAATGATTCTGTATATGACACATTGTGAAATGATCATCACAATAAGTCAAGTTAACATCCATCATCATAACAGTACATTTTTTCTTGTGATGAGTGTTTTTGATAATATTAATACTAAGGAATACCCACACATAGTTCTCAACAAGTCTTTTTACTTAGTCCTTCTGCCTTTTCCTCACTTCCATTTGCAATCCATTTCTCCAAGTGCTTCTGGTTTTTAACATTTTTTCTCGAATTTATCTACATCTTTCCACCTCCATGCCTCACCTTTTCTATCACCTCATTTCTTTCCCACTGCACTAGCCCCTAATAGTCACCATGTCTTTGCTCTTGCCCACTTCTAATTCATTCCCTACATTTTGGCAGAATACTATTTGTAAGACAAATCTGATTGTCTCACTCTCCCATTTAGAATACTTCAAAAGGGTCTTATGCTCAGCATATAATGCAAAATAAATAACATTTCTTACATGTTCCTACAAGATCTGGTTTTTGCTCGCCTTCCTCCCACCCCCAAACACACATGCCAGTCTCATCTCATATATTTCCACATACTTTCTCATGCAGCTGCATGGCTGACTTTCTTTTCTCTGGCTGTATCATGCTCCCTCCTATCTTGGGGTCTTTGCACATGTGTCTAAAGTACTCATCTTTTTCATCTTACGAAGTTCATGCCTACACATCTTTCAAGCCTCATCTCAAATATGAGTTCCACAGGGAAAACTTTCCATAAACCCTAGACTAGTCCTACTGTAGACTTGTGTGTGCACCCTGTAGTTTTTCTTTATAGTACCTTTCACAGGTTGTAATTATAAATTGTGCTATTATGAACTTTTATAGTTACAGAGTGCAAATATGTACAAAGATGCAATTGCCTTTATTTCTGTCCAGTAGGATTTTAGCCCCTGGAATTCCTTTACCATCCATGGTGCAGCTAAAACTTCCTACAAGTCACTCCAGATTTTTTTCAATCTCTTTCAGATAAGACTGTGTTTTTTGTTGTTGTTGTTATTCTCAGTTCAAGAGCTTTCCTTCCCCCATATTCTTCTCTTCTCTCAGGGGATATGAGTCTCTGGACCTGAGAGGGAATTGGGGGTACCGAGTGCAGAATGGTTTTCTATTCTCTATAACCTGTGCTGAGATCTACCTATTTTCCTTTGTTCCTTCCTGTGCTGCCATTTCCTGCTACAATTCCTGACCCTGATTGCCATGCCAGTGCCCTCTGCCTAATTCTAATCTCCACCCCAGAGTCTGCTGGTTGATCTGTTTTTAGGACTTTATTTTCTCTTGGTTACTTTCAAACTCAGTTGGTTTTCTATACCCTGCTGGGCTTGCTGCCCTTCGTAAAGGCTGCCCTGAGGCTTTTGTGCCGAGGATACATCTCTGAACCATAGCTACGTCAGGACTGTAATGCTACAGCTGAATTTGGCTTTTCTATGAGCCTTGCCTCCTTCCCAAAATGCAACAGGGGAGATGAGTCTCTGTTCTATCCAAACTCATCTATAGTTTTCTCAGGAGGAGGCAGAGTTAAGGGTCCTTTCTCAGAAATCCACACCAATCACAGGCTTACTCTCTTGCTTTCTCATTGTTTTAAAGTTTCTATCCTGGATGAAAACTGGCTGTTCCTTAATTGCCTTTCTAATATAAAGTTACGAATAAACTTTGTAGCCACTTCCTTAAGACTTTGCCTTCTCTTGATATTCAGAGTCAAGCTTTTATTTAAAATTTTTTCCTCGTTGTCTTTTCAGACATTTGTCCCTGCAATGAGATTTTTAAAATCTATTCAGAAACTCAATTGACTTTCTTTTTTCTAAAATGATTCATACTTTTCCAGGGCATTGGGATAAATTTGAGAAACACTTGTTTATTTTTCAAAATATTATCTCTCTTACATGTGATTATTTTTTGTATCTTCTACAGAACTGTGAATTCTCTAGGGTTAAGAGTCAGGTTTCATGTACTATTGTATCATCTAGCCCATTTTAGAACTCTAATAGATATTATTGAAGAAATAAATAAATAAATGCAACTCTTAGCAAAGGGAAGTAAACTCATACTTCACTATTAATAGGTTGGAACTAATACTTCCAGTAGAAATCCCATAAGGTCTGTTAGAGTAGGTAGTCTGACCTGGGGCCTACCTAACTTTACCATCTGTCCTAATATGAGCATCTGGTTCTGTCCTAAGTAGAAGGAAACCATGGTCTTATGTTCTCTCTGGCTATATGGAAAGAGGAAAGAGATAAAAACATGTATGTGACCCTGAAAAAGCTCCCAATCTAAAGAAAGGGTGCAGAAGAGAGAAGAGAACAACATGTGGCTGAACTTCTTTTCAGGTGAGAAAATGTTATGAGTCAGTTTGTTGCTATGGTTGTGTGGATGAAAGAAGAAGAGAACCACACTCATTTATTTCATACTAGAGGCCCGGTGCATGAAATTTGTGCACTGCTAGGGAGAGGGGCCCCTCAGCCCAGCCTGCCCCCTCTCACAGTCCAAGAGCCCTCAGGGGATGTCCTACTGATGGCTTAGGCCCGCTCCCCTAAGCCGCAGTCTGGTCTCCATCTGTGGGCTGATCAGGGGAAGGCGCCACCCCCATCACCCCACTGCTGCTGCCACTGCTGGCCGCCAAGGTGTTTTCATCAACATGGACTCCAGTCCCTTCACCACAAAAAAATGACAACTTTCTTTAGGCATTTTCTTTCTTTCTTTTTTTTTTTTTTTTAATTGCTTAAAGTATTACAAAGAGTATTACATATGTCTCCTTTTTTTTTCCCCTGCCCTTGACAATCCCCTGGCCTCCCCTACCCCTTCTTTAGGCATTTTCAAGATTCCCTTTGTGAGACTGCCCTGAGGCTTTTGTGCCGAGGATACATCTCTGAACCATAGCTGTGGCAGGACTGTAATGCTACAGCTGAATAGGATATGACATTTCTTTTTTCTTGTTTCTTTTATCCTCACCTGAGGATATTTTTCCATTGATTTTTAGAGAGCGTGGAAGAGAGAGGGAAAGACAGAGAGAAACATCAATGTGAGAGGGACACTTCAATTGGTTGCCTCCTGCATGAGCCCTGACCTGGGCCCTGGCCAGGGAGGAGCCTGTAACCTAGGTACATGCCCTTGACCAGAATCAAACTGGGACCCTGTGGTCCGCAGGCCGAGGCTCTATCCACTGAGCCAAATTGGCTAGGGCAGGATATGACATTTCTTAGCCCCTCCAGCAGCGGACCTTCATTTTTTCCTCCAGGAGTGTGGTGGAAAAACCCTAGATCACCTTCTTGGATTCTTATTACCCAAGTTATCAAGAACACTGCCAGTGGTGTGCCAATGAGCGGTCAGAAAAGGTGTTTCCTCTGCAGCTCACATGCAGAGGCGGGCCTGATGGGGCCAAGCGGCGGTGGCGGCTTGGGCACACCCCACTGCCTCCGCTCCGAGATTGCTGAGGCCAGGCGGAGGTGGCAGCTTGGGCACAACCCCCTGCATCCGCTCTGGGGCTGCTGGGGCTGAGCGGCAGTGGTGACTGGGCACGCCCCCCAGCTTCCACTCCGGCGCTGCGCCATCTGTGACTTGCCTCACAGCACAAGCAGTGTGCAACCTCCTCCTGAGCCAGTTGTGACCGTTACGGCATCCCAGCTAATTTGCATATTACCTCTTTATATAGAGAGATTTTAATGCACAGTGTTCTATCATTCGTAAATGCCTCCCAACTGGTAACTAGCAACCTGACCAGTATCCCTCTCCTTTGGGTAGAAGAGGAAAAATAGGGTGGGGAGGGAGCTCTTCCTGTTTCCTGCCTGCTATACTCTTTCCCTTTAACCATTATAGGAAAAATTAAGCCTAAAATGGCCCCAAGAGCAGCTAATCCTTTCACTGTGTGTGACAGAAAACAAACGCTGGGGCATGGCCTGCTGATGGAACCATTTCGTTTGGGAGCTGGAATCCAAATTTAACCTAGGATTCCATCTTCTTTTCCTACCGGCTTTTTGTTATTGGCTTTTACAGCCAGATGAATTTTCCAGGAAAGTTTCCATTTTAGAAGTCAAGTTGCTCTTTGCTTTATTTTGAACACTAAACCGTCTTGAGCCTCACAATGCAGCACAGTTTAGAAAGAGATTTGGGAAAAAAACCGAAGAAACATTCCAGAACTTTCTTAAGATCACCATGAAATATAAAAGGCCTAACATTTTATTTAGATTATAATTTCACAGCTACAAACAATCACTGAAATAATTTTGTTCCTCATGCATAGTAATCACTTCATTTAGTAATTTGCTCAAGGTCAAACTCTAATTCAATGCCACTCCTTTTGCCTTTGATTCCCAGCCTAGCCAGTCAAACTCCCTCTTCAAGTAGAGGGAATATAAATAGAGGGAGGGAAGACAAGAAAGCTGGAGCCAAGGTATCTGATCAACATGACCTAAGGAAAAGCCATGAGTTCCTGTGAGGATGCCCAAATCTGTCTTGACTAGCCTCTATCTTTCCAGAGGTCTCCTTCCAGCAAATTCCTGTGGTGAAGTTAATCAGAGCCCAATTTCTGTTGCTTCCAATAAAAGCACCCCAAAACATTCATTAAGTATCTTTTTTGTATGTTTTTATACTGCAAAATTTCTCAAAGTCCTTTGTTTGCTAGAATAAAGTTTCTAATGGCGATGCAATATACATGTATTTGGGTGGCAGTTCTTATTATTTGACCTTTCTCATGGAGCTTCATTTGGCTTTTTTTTTTTTTTTTTTTTTAGAATACACTCTGGGAAACACTGCATTATATCATTGCTGCAATGCCGTCCCTTAAGACATTGCCTTAGCCCTAGAGCTAATTCCCAACCTACTTAGAAGAGTTTCTGAAACCTTCCTATGTATTTCCTAAATAAGGGTGCTGCATCTGCATGGTGTGAGGAGAGTGTGGCCTCTGTGTTGTAATGTTGCAACAGTTAGAATACTGGTAGCGATTTTACTTGAGGCATTCTGGTTGAATTCTCTGGTTAGGGTTCCAGGGTTTCTATGATTTCATATTTGTTGCATTACTGACTCAGATATATCCCAAGCAAGGTTTTATGCCTCAGTTTTTCAAGAGGTAAAACAGAAAGGAACTATATTTACCTGGTATCTCCCTGAACTCCAGCAGGTTGAATTAGATAATGCCTGCAGTGTGACCTGAATTCTGCAGAGACAAGGCTTCTGAAATACCAACAGTAAATGTTTGTCATAGAAAAGACTGCAGAGCTCTTTTCATGTATTTTCATCCAATGTTTCGGTAATTACATAACCAGTCTATTAAATCCGTTTGAGAAAAGATAAAAATACCAGTCAGAGCAGTTCACACTGAACACTGCACATGTTTAAGAAAGTCAGAACTTGTGCCAGGGCTGTTGCTTCTCACTAATCCTGGGAGTGGAGACAGGGCTTGCTCTGCAATCCACATCAGTGGCGGATGCATTTAATAAAGCAACATTATGGCCCATGTGCACGGCATGTCATAGCTCTATGCATGCTAGTTAGGAGATATATTAGCTGTTCATTGTGTTTGGTCAATACTCTGCCCATTTATTTTGCCACAGTTTTTACAGCCTGAGACAAAATGATTGGGGAAAAGTATAAGTTTGAGTAAAAGCCAATGATCCATTCTACTCACTTATCTCTAGGAACTCTCTCACACTCGCTTTGAACAAATATGATACTAAATATTTATAAGAGGACTGCCACTCCAAAGTCATGGCCTTTTTTGCTGGTCTTCCAGGAGAGGTGTTTTGTTTTTTCTTTTACAAATGGAAAAATGCTGTAGAAGAGAGTGAGTCTGTTGCTTTTTCTGGTATCTTAAGTGCTCAGCACAGGGCCTATAAGTGGAAACTTGGTGAACTCTGAGTCTTACAAGGGTGGAAGTGATGATAGGTGAGCACCTTGTCTGCATAAGGAAAGGGGCAATGACAGTGATACCACTGAGCCTTGAAGGAGTGGGTTGGGTTGGAAGTTGCTGATAACCATGAGTATAAACCTGTGAGTTCTTTTACTTTGTGGGAATCTTGGCTGCTCTAGGAAAGAAGGTACAGCAGAAGCCTATAGTAGGTTTTGATATGGTTTCCAATCCTACTATTAGCTGTTGTTTCTCTGCTTGGTGACTCTCAGCCAAAGTCACATAGTTAATCAGAAACACTCTTGAATAGAAAAGGGCACATTTAATGTCATCCTGAATGTATTAATTAGTGACATTTAGATGGAGCTTGCTTCTGACTTCCTTACAAAACCACATTTCTAAATGTACCTCATGTCTGAGGTGAGGTTGTGTTTCATGATGTTTGTTCAGTAATTTATTTTTCTAACAAGTACTGATTGGACACTACTACATGTAGCACTGTCCCGTCTTCTGGTGATAGAATGGTTTCTATGACTCATTCCCTTCCCTAAGGCATCTCCTATGTTAGTTGTGAATATAGACACTAAAAAATGATTTAACTGCATTGTATGATTAAAATTTCCTAAAGGAGCAGATCCTAAATGTTTTCTTTCTTTCTCTCCCTCTCCATCTCTCTTTCTCTCTCACACACACATATACACACATACAGAAAATAGGCAAATCTGTGAGGTGGTGGGTGTGTTAATTCAATCAGAGAAATCCTTTCACAATCTATATGTATATGAAATCATCACATTGTACATTCTAAATATATTACAATTTTATTTATCAATTTTACCTCAATAAAGGTTAAAATTAAATGCAATTAGAAAAAAGGTGATTTTAGTACAGTGAGAAATGCATTTCATAATGTTAAACATGAGTGAAGGAAGAAAAACTTAAACTAGCCTAAAGCATATTGGATAGTGCATTACAGGAAGGAGCTGAGCTGAGAACTGAAAGATGACTAGGGATTAGGTAGGTAAAGAAAGAAAGATAAAGGAGAGAAACTTCCCTCTCACAACCCTAGAAGTGCCACTATTATAGGCCAACAGTTTTGAATACTTAATAAGTACATGATTTACATGTCTTTCCTTTATTTCTTATAACACCCTTATGAAGAAAATACTATTTTGTCCCCATTTTCAGGGTAGAGTCTCATGGGGGTTAAGCTGTTTGCTCATACAGTGCATAAATAACTAGAGGAATGTGGATTCAAACCCAGGTTGGTCTGACCATAATACCTGAGCTTTCTAGTGATGCATCCTGGCTCTCATGTCTTCCCAACCTTTAGTTGGACTCGGAATGAGACTGTGATCGAGGGCCACCAATAGATCGACTGGTCAGACTATCTATCTTGTGAATTTCACCAACGACAAACATAGATACTGTGGTGGATTAATGGTTGGCACTGGAACTGAAAGCTGTGATATAATGATCTCGGTGGCCAGGATGGGACATGGATAAATGAACAAATGGAGGATTCTATTTAACAGAGAATGAAGAATTGGGTGATCTGCATGGAGAGGAGTGGAGAGAAGTCCTCTGAGAGATGGAGAGAAGAGGCTACCTCTTTAGTCCCAGTGTCCATGAGGCCATTATATTTTGTTTTCCTGTTCTCCAGAGCCCATGAGAATGTCAATGACATTTTTACAATCCATGAATATATGTCAGTTTCTGTTTCTGGCCCCCAAATTTCTAACTGAAACAGCCTATGTGCCAGATATCATATATATAACTGTACTCATCTTTGTAAACTCCTTCAAATTTAGTGAGTGCTATAGTGAGTTTTCTTATTGTTCCTAGTTAAAAAAATCCATAGAGAAAAGCCAAGAAACTTGCTCAAAATTAAACAGCTGCAGTAAATACTGGAGCTAGAATTTGGGTCCAAGACTCTCTTACTCCAAGGATTATTTCATACTCTACAAAAAATCACAAGTCACATTGCTGGCACTTAAAGAGACCAGAGTTCTTGTTATACCCCCTATCATTTGTAAAAAGATGGGGTTTGGCCAATGCAATGCAAAGAAGTAAATACAAAATATGATGAAAGTAGGTTTATAGTTGTGAGTACATGAAACAGAGTTAATAAAACTATTGTAATAATCATAACCTGCATGTCTATTTTCATACAAACAAATGTAAACATACTTTTGCCTAACACTATTCAAACATTTAAAAAAAATTTATAAACATTTTTATAGTAAGCATGCTTGATATCCCTTTCTCTCTGTACTAGACCTTGTCTTTTTAGGATCTAGGGCATGGATACCTTGTGAAATATGATGTCAAAACTGTGTGACTCTTTGCACATGTTTTAACCTTTCTGATCATGGAATATCATATTTTCAAATGAAAAATAGCACTATAATATCTCTTTCTGTAAGGTCACTATTGTTGTATAAAAATGCCATAGATTTATTGGCATTAATTTTGTATCCTGCTACATTGCCGAATTAGTTTATTAAGTCTAATAATTTTTTGATGGAGTCTTTAGAGTTTTTTTATGTACAGTATCATGTCATCTGCGAATAATGACAGTTTTACATCATTTTTTTTTCCAATTTGGATACCTTTTACTTCTTTTTGTCTAATTGCTATGGCTAGCATTTCCAGTACTATGTTGAACAGGAGTGGTGAAAGTGGGCATCCCTGTCTCATTCCTATTCTTAGGTGAAATGGTTTTAGTTTTTGCCCATTGAGTATGATATTGGCTGTAGGTTTGTCATATAAGGCTTTTATTATGTTGAGGTATGGTCCCTCTATTCCCATTTTGCTGAGGGTTTTTATCAATAAGGGGTGTTGGATTTTGTCAAACGCTTTTTCTGCATCAATTAATATGACTATGTGATTTTTCTCTCTTAATTTGTTTATGAGATATATGAAAACATGCTCAAAGTCATTAATCATCCGAGAGATGCAAATCAAATTGATAACGTGGTACCATCTCACACCTTGAGAATGGCTATTATAATAAATCAAAAAATGACAAGTGCTGGCGAGGATGCAGAGAAAAAGGAACCCTCATGTACTGCTGGTGGGAATGCAGACTTGTGCAGCCACTATGGAGAACAGTATAGAGTTTCCTCAAAAAACTGAAATGGCACTCCCATTTGACCCAGTGATCCCACTTCTAGGAATATATCCCAATAAACTAGAAACACCAATCAGAAAGGATATATGCACCCCTATGTTCATAGCAGCACAATTTACCATAGCTAAAATTTGGAAACAGCAGATGAGTGGATTAAAAACTAGTGGTACATCTACACAATGGAATACTACGCTGCAGTAAAAAAGAAGGAATTCTTACCATTTGCAACAGCATGGATGGAACTGGAGAGCATTATGCTAAGTGAAATAAGACAGTCAGAGAAAGATAAATATCACATGATCTCACTCATTTGTGGAATATAATGAACAATATAAACTGATGAACAGAAACAGATCCAAAGACAGAGAAGCATCGATCAGACCGTCAAACCTCAGAGGGAAGATAGGGGAGGGAGGGGTTAAGGGGGAGAGATCAACCAAAGGACTTGTATGCATGCATATAAGCCTAACCAATAGACACAGACACTGGGGGGGAGAGGGAATGAGTGGGGGTGGGGGTGGGGAGGCAATGGGGGAATAAGGACACATATGTAATACCTTAATCAATAAAGAAAAAAATAACACTATATAAGTTAAAAGATGCAAGTATAATTGTCTATCAAAATGCCCAAAACATTGCATTTCTTCCCCTCTTTTGTTAACATTTCTTTTTCTTCTTTGCCTTCTTCTCATACTCCATTTTTCCCGAGTGCTTTTTGTGAATGTCCAGAATTTGTGTTTAAGATATTGTTTTTAAAGGGAAATGAGAGATACATCCAGAGACTTTAATGGTGAGAGCCACAAGGAGAATTAGAGGGCAATAGTTCCTTTCCAGTGTCATTGTTTCTCTAGCCAGGGGAAGGGAAGAGATTAGCTAATGTGCCATTATCACCTCTCATCTCCTTGATCGTTGCCTCTGGACCTGACACAGGGCCAGATGTGGTTCAGAGCGAAAGTGTGCATTTGACTTTGGAGGAAGGCCTCAGAGCTTTTAACAAACCCTTAATGACATTTTATTAACATTAGGCAGGTCCCCAGGAGACTCCAACAGACCTGTTCATTTTGCCCATAAAGAATGTTGTGGAAGTAGGAATGGGAAAGTATAAGTAAAATGTTGGAATGGTCATAAAAAAGGTATCAGTCTAAGATCAGAACTAGAGGCCTTCCTAATGATTCTAAAGTTGCCAAGTTGGCTATGGAAGACTAAGAGCGCATGAGATGGCTGACATTTTAGGAACACATGATTAAAATCTTCCATTGTCCATTTAGAACAGAGCCTATTGGGGCTGAAGTTTCCTAAGATCTGTTGCATTGTATAGCTTCTAGGAGCAATGTTTACATTATAATATATATGAATGTCACTCCTGGGGTTGTGCAATTGTGCGGTGCAAAATCTGACATAGAGGTGTTCATTCCAATATTTCCTTTGTAGATGAAAGATCTGTGAGACTCAGAAAGCAAGTCCCTTGATCAAGGTCATTCTAGAAGCCAAATTTCTCTAGGTTTTGTGATCTTTCAGCTAAACTCGTAACTCTAAACCTGTGGGTTGAAATTATCTAAGGACCATTGAATTATTAAAAGGAGTGTGTGTGTGTGTGTGTGTGTGTGTGTGATCTCTCTGGGTATGTCATCTCAATTAGAAGTACCATTTGAGAGTTATATATGCCATTAATTTGTAATAATGGAAAGCAAATATTGTTATTTAATAATTTGGTAGACAAAATTCTTTCAACTATAGGATGAATAGTGGCAAATGTAATTGAATACATGGGGCTTCAAATCCAGATAATTAAATATATGTTTTCAAATACAAGTTCCATTCACTCCTTCTTCAATTTGAAATACATGAAGCAAGAAATAGATATTAAACAAACATATGAAAATGTCTAGATTGCTATCTCCTAAAACAATTACAATAAAGTCAATAGGAGCTCTCATACAAGTATACTAGGCTTCTGCCTAGGATAAGTGTACTAGAGTGTCCTTCCTCGGATAAAGCTTCTGTCTATTCTGAATTGCAATTCAATTTAATGACAGGTTACAGATTATAGAATATGTCAGAATTTTAAGACATGGGTCCTAATTTAAAAGGATTTTTTATTAAATTAGGTACAAATAAGTACAGATGAAACATTCTGAGAAGAGAAACTAGATAGTCAAGATACCTCCCTGCCCGCTTCTCACCTCATCTCTCAATTCCCCTCAAATAGGTGCAGGCTTCAGTTTGGGCCATAACTGCACCAAATACATCACTTTGCCATTTGTATTATAGCCTCTGAAGTATTATTTGGTTTCCTTATCTGTAAAATAGGAATAGTAATGTAATACTAACTTTGTAAAATTTCCCATGAGGATGAATTAGGTCATACATCTACATAGAACATATATTAAACTATTGTGAGTATGATGTAGGCAGCAAGGAGTAGTGTGGGTAGCTTGAATTTGAAATGAGAACTACTTGTATACTTTCTTTTTATTTGTTACCAGTTTTGTGTTCTTAGGCAAGTTAATTAACTTCTCAGACTGCTTTTTCCCAATATGTTAAGTGAGAATAAAGCTTTTTTCCCCCCTGGAGTTTATGTGAAGATAAATTAACTATCTATAGTATAGGCCTACCACAGTGCCTGAAACATAAAAGATAATACAAAGTATAAATTTTCTTTCTCACATACTGGACAGTAAGAAATTTAGAAGCTGAGGCTTTCATTGAATTTTCATCATTTTATCACCAGTATCTAGGACACAGCTTGGAGCCTAGGACGTTCTTAATAAATGTGTTGAACTGAATTGAATTTTTAACACATCTGTTTAGTTAAGCTTATTTAGTGCATAGACTATATAGTAATTCAATTCAAGATTTCTCAAATAGAGGTACACACAGATGAGGAACATGAGAATTTGGCAAAATAAGATCCAGAATTCTAATGGTCCAAGAACTCATTGAGTTGTTTTGTACCTAAATCAGATGTTGTTCTGTGTATAAATTATGGGACATTGGCAGCAGAAGTTTGAGAATCTTGAGTCTGTCCTAATGCTCAGACATTATAGGGCTCAGCTGTGCTCCAAATACTTCTTGATCTCTCTCTTTCTTCTAAACCAGCAAATGCTTCATTTTTTCCAGTTCCATTTCCCATGAATGGACAACGAGGTGCCTCAACTTATCTTTGGGAGCAAGCTATGAAATACTTCTCTAATCAGCCTATGGATTCCCTACCTTTTGGTCATATGGCCATTTGTGGTCTACAGAGGCCATACTTGCCTCACAGAGAAGGAAGCCTGGGCAGTGCAGTTGCAGCTAGAAGAGGCAGCTGGGCCTGGTGAGTACACTACTGCTTTTGGCTTCCATCTGCTTATACCCCTTATTTCTTAAAGCTTGTTCATGATTATCTAGCCTTGGTTATAGGAAGGAATGGTAAATGCAGTATTAGCCTCTCTATTGTGGGGTCTATTTAAGGAATGCTATTATGTTTCTTACCTATATCTCCTTGAAGAAGAGATGCATGGCCTATGCTAATGTTCTTATTTAAAATATGCAATGGATAAAAGGTGATTGTGAACTGCTTAGCATGATCTGGTCAGAGAAATGTTTTGATTTCTAATGCTGCCAAATTTGGGTAGAATAAAGTAGTTGAGCCAATTAAAGAAGAAACCTCCCACTTTGGAGGAAAGGGACAATTGGGGAGAGAAGTTAGCTTTGTTCTAAAGGTCAGGACTGAGGGAGGGATAGGGGCATATTTAGGGAAGGCTGAGGCTCAGCCAGGGATGGTTGCTGCATGGCACATCTTGAGATGGTGCTTTAAGACCCATTGGATCCCATTCCATTTTCTTCATAAGAACAAGAAATGCAATTGGTAATGGAATCCAAGCAATAGTCAAGTCTTGGTTCTAGAGGGTTATTGCCACCAATATGTTACGGGCTGCATCCCTGAGTGAAAATACCTGGAACAGGAAAGTCTGCCTTGGGATCAAAGGTTTGGGATTAAGTGCAACTGGTGACTTTTCAAATTTTTTTCCCTTTCTGGCTCATATACCCAATAAATAAGCATTTTAATATCTTCTTCCAAAAAGATGTTTAATTCGGTTGGACCACATAGGTTGTCTAGGGGGCATTGAAATAGACAATGTGCAAATTAAAGTGGTTAAAATTATTCCAAACCGCCGTTCTTTCTAATAGTTCTGTAGATGCCGTCATCTCACATGATCCAACAATCATGCATACAACGTTAATGCATTTACCTTGTCCGTAGTAAGAAACTCAAAATCG
The DNA here is from genome assembly GCF_014108235.1 of Myotis myotis. NCBI lineage: Eukaryota > Metazoa > Chordata > Mammalia > Chiroptera > Vespertilionidae > Myotis > Myotis myotis. Next base: position 48,609,239 of record NW_023416324.1, read on the forward strand.
CATAAAGCTCTACATTCAATAGTTGTAATATCATGAAGGTCCTTCAGAGACCTTTATTACCCACAAACTCCTGTCCTCATTACCCACAAACTCCAGGTGATGCAAATTCTTCCTTTTGACCTATCATATTCCCATTTAACTAGTACTGCTCACTATTTCACAACCTGCCAACTAAATGATAGCTACCAATACCAGTAATACAGCCAAAATATAACAGTGGAAAAAGAGAAATTTAAGCTAGTAAAGCTTCCTTAATTATTTTTGTGTTTAAAACAAAGTAGAGAATGGGGATCAGTGTATTTCAATGCCACACACATTCTGCATTCCTTTAACCTTCAGGCAACACCTCAGCTGGACAGGGATTTTACTTCAGGAGACCTAATCTTCATTTGGTTGGGATCTGAATCCTTGGTCATCTTGCCAACATGAAATTGAGGTCATTTTTCCATTAACCTGCTTCATTGGATGTGATGATACAAAGAGTTTGTCAGGGAGTGTCTAAGTTCCAGGGCTTTACCTCTACTCCTTGCAGGCACAGAATAAGGATAAGCCAGTTACCTCTTTAGACGTAGTGTCAACAATTTGGTCAACACTGGTTTCATTCGTTGGGAAAAGCTAGAGAAACTAAAAGTGGCCACATGGTGATCTCAAATGCAGTTTAGTCTAAGCATGATTGTGTACCTAACGGAATACATCATTCTTTTGGGACTAAAAACTACAGGCAAGCAGAGTTCAGAGATATTGGTATGGGAAATAAAATTTGAAAGTGATTGATTTTAAGACTTATATAATTTGGAAGAAGGAACATCATTTATGGGTCTCTGGTTTAAGGTATGTGCCTTTACTATTACACAGCAACTCACAGGTTGATGTCATATAGCTATTATTGAAGAACAGTTTTAAATAGGTCTTTCTACTTTTTAGTAAAGCAAGCAAAAAGCAGTTTTTTTTTTTCATATAGGCTACCTAATAAATCCAGTTATTTGAAAGGTATCGTCCCATTGCCTCCTTACTTTCATTGTGACCTGGTGTCTTTGGTGAGAGGCAATTCTATGTCTTTAAAGCATTTAGCAAATTCATAGGTAATAGTGCCCTCAGAAGCTTGATAGGCTGGGAAAGTAAGTCCTAGAAAAGAGTCTGTTTCAGTGGCAGGTGGGAGGTATGCTGCGGGAAGAAGCTTAATGTAACTGATATAGTGCAAGATAGCAGCAGAGCTCCTCAATTTAGGTGCTAAATTGGGATGGTGGCTAAAAGTTGCTCTCTACCACTGGAAAATTGTATATTTAGTTGTGATGGTATTCAGGTTAGCCGAGGTAAGGTGCCCAGGTAAGTCTCCCATTTCTCCAATATCAGCTTTTAATTCTAAATTAAGTTCTAGTTTTGTCCATGGATTTCCACTGGCATTATTATTATTATTTAGAAAAGGAGAGAGTAGAGGTAGGAGTCACTAAAAATAATAATAAACAAAGGTTTTGCATCTCTAGGGAACCATGCATGTTTTTTTGGGTGGGGAAAATATCACAGTAAATTCTGTTTTTCTGGTTTGTAGTTCTAAATTACAGCAATGGTACATATTCATTGAATTGTCAAAAATAATCTATTTGGTGACGAATTTTAGCAAAGGTGGGAAACTGTGGAAATCAGATTATAGGACTCATCAATGGATTGAAGACATAGTGGTATGATTATGGTATCTTTAGGGAAGTCTGGTGGTGGAAAGAAGGAACATGGGGTCGAGCAGAGGAGCTGGTTCAGGTGATAGCCCTTAAAAAATGAGAAATAAATAATTACATTTGAGGGCAGGGGCCCTGTAGCTAGTAAAGAAAGAAATGGATCAGGAATCAGGAGTCCTAGTCTCAGTTCTGTGGCTACCTACGAGACCATGGGCCATCTGTGAGGTGTCACTCTAGCTCAGATTGCTCATTTGACAATGATAAAGTAACCTCTTTCCCCCAAGCTTATCAGGGTAATTGCCTCGGATTTGATCCCATACAAATTATCTGTGTAATTTGGAGACGGGGAGAGGAATTATTACCTTTGTTGAAGATCATGTTGTCCTTGATGACCCCTGGAATTCTGGCCATTTGGGATTAAAGTGTCTAAATAGCTACGAAAAACATATCCTTGGCTCAAAAGGTCTATAATTGGTGGCCTCTGCAAACCTTAGCAAACATCCTACACAGAAAATTCCCCACTGCTGCTCGCCTTGCAGAGGCAGCACCGTGTGGCCGAATAAAATGTCTTCTGTTCTGCGTCATGCATCATCAACAAAATTGCCACTTAAGCCCCGATTCCAGAATCTTTATTGTTGGTTCCAATTTATGGAGCAAACATCAGAACACAGCTTGATTTTTCAGATGCCAAGATGAGTTGGCATTTGCTAAAATCTTGTTTTCACTTGCAAACCGATTGTATTTGAGCTTAAAGCTGTGAGAAGGGCACAAATATGACACCAATGCCCTGTAAAGTCTTACCTTTATTCTTTTAGCTTTAAAATCTTTGGAATTGGGGTTTGTGTTAGGAAGGGATAGGGGTTGGGGAGTAGTTTATTAGTTTAACATTTGATTACACATGCATACATGCAAAAATAAATAGTGCTACTACCTAAGTGTGCATTTAATTGACACATTCTTCAGGATAAGAGGCTACTAGAGAGCTAGGAGCTTTAAGTTATTTTGAAAACTAAGAACATGTTTAGGTTGAACTGGCTGGAGTTACTTAGGGATGGGAACTACCAGGGCATCCTGTAGATTGTATTGAGAAAAAGCAGGTATATATGGATTGTGGTTTCAGAGAGAGTAGGGGAAATAGCTGCCCATCTTCTAACTGTTCATGAAAAACTTCTGGTTTAAAGTGAGGTCTGAGAAACAGTTTGAGGTAAAGAAGAGGAAGAACTCTTTAAGAGTAAGGCTCTTAAGATCTAGAGTTGAGGGCTGCGTGAGAAAAGATTAAAATTTTATTATAGGTGCCACACTACCTTTTTATCTGATCATTCAAAGCCTTTTATAACCTAATCTTACCTCACTTTCCCAGCCTAAGCTCTCATATTATTTCATGTGTGTATCATGTTTATCAACCTATACTAATAAAAGAGAAACATGCAAATTGGTGTCACTCTGCTACGCCCACCAGCCAAACAGAGTAACTATGCAAATTACCCCAACAAAGATGGTGGTTAATTTGCATATGCAGGCGCGGAGCGAAGACTGAAGGCTCCGGCCGAAGTGAAGACTGAAGACTGAAGAGACTTGGCTTCTCCGCTGCAGCCACAGTGGAGAAGCCAAGCCTCGCTGTGGCTGGACCAAAGGCCTCGGTCCCGGGTGCCAGAGGAAAACCGGTGCCAGCATCCAGGAGAAGGAAGGCTTATTGCATGAATATTCTTGCAACGGGCTTCTAGTATAATAGTAATATATATAAAATTCATTTAGTCTTTACTATATAGCCTGCAAGTGGCATTCCAAGTATTATCTTAATCTATTTCTATGAGAAATTTACAAGGAAGATTATAATCTATTTGCAGATAAGGAGAACTAAGGCACAGGAAGGGTAATTCACTTGCCAAAAGTCATGCAGCATATCCTTGGAATGACCAGGATTAAAAATTAAACCTGACTCCCTAGATTACAAATGGAGGATAAAGTATTTTAATACGATTAGTGTTCCTAAGAGATTTATTGAATAAGGCAGCTCTGCCTAGTAGCCTAATATAATAGTTTCAACACTCAAGCAATATATGTGGTAACCTGGTGCCAGGCCTCCTAGTGGGGATAGCAAATAGGTTGGTAATATGCAATGATATTAGTAACAAGGCCAGTGAGGTAGGGAAAAGCAATAACAACAAGAAACAAAACCCCCAAAACCAGCACACTAAGGTCATACCAAGGCCAATTCACATTATTGCTCAATTCAGTGAGGGAGCAGAGTAGAGTGGTTTGAAGCCCCTTATGGGACAAAGCAGAAAGAATGCCTCTAATGGCCACAGAAGAAATCAGTTACAGCTGTGGTAGACAGACTCACATTCCATGTCTTAATCCCAAGAATGTATGGATATGTTATCTTACATAATGAAAAAAGACTTGGCAGATGTCATAATGTTAAGCATCTTGAGATAGGGAGGTTATTCTGAATTATCTGAGTGGGCCCAGTGGGGAGGGAGGGAGGGAGAGAGAGAGAGAGAGAGAGAGAGAGAGAGAGAGAGAGAGATTGATTTTGGAAAAGGTGTGGAAATGAATTTCCCCTAGGACCCCCAGCAGGAATACCTTGGTTTTTAACCCATTTCAGAATTCTGACCTCCATAAATGTAAGAAAATAAACTTGTGTTGTTTTAAACCATTATGCTATTGTAATTTGTTACTGCAACAACCTAGAAAACGAATACTGTGGCCACCAAGAAGACTGCATGAGACTCCCTGAAAAGAGAACCTGTGAATATGTGGACACTATCGAGTTAAACAATTGTTGAGTGTTGAGCGAAGGAAGAATGGGGGGAAGGGACTAATAAAAAGGGAAATCTCTGTGTTTGTTTCCTCTAGAGTCAGAGATGGTTGCTTCTTTGTTTGTTTTGCATTTTCATTCTCATTCCTGAGAGAACAGCAGTTGTTTGCTTCAGGAATCACTCAAGTGTATTCTACAATTAGAAGAATTCAAAGGCAGGGCTTCCTGTGTGTGTATCTCTGTGTCAGAGGAAAGGTTTGTCTGTGTAGCTTGCCCATGGAGCCTGAAGTGATAGCTGCAATGCCTGCAGCGTCCACATGTCAGCACAGGCGCATTTCAGAAGTCGCACTGGTCTTAGGACACAATCAGAGAAGGCTTCCCCGGGTTAGTGCTAAGAGGAAACCTGAAGGATTAATAGAAGAAAGTAGGTTAAGGGCAAGGGTCTCGGTGAAAGGGGATTTCAACAGAGGATGCAGCACATGCAAAGTTCAGAGCCAGAAAGTACATGTGTGAGGCTCTGCAAGTACGTAGAATTCTTACTTAGAATGACTTGAGGTGCTGAGCACTAAGAAGGAAGTGGTAGTGATTGATAAGCCTGAAGGGTGAAGCAGGTGTTTGGATATAAAAAGCAGCTGGCCTTTGAAGCCTTTATGCTTTAGAAGGCCCATTTCTGCTAAACTGTGTTTCATGAAGGCATTGACCATGTTGGACTCATTTATCATTGATTCTTAAAGCATAGTACATTCGTAAAACAGATTAGAGCTCAGTAAACATTTATTAAAGAATAGAAAGAATGGACGGAAGGAAAAGAGAGTGAGCAATGGGACACAGGGAAGAAGGAAAGAGATAGAAGGAGGGAGAGAAGCAAGGAAGGAATAGGACAAAGGCAGATTCCAACACGTGAAGCCCTGAAATAGATTGGTAGGTCTATCAGTTACATCAGCAGATGTAACTTGCTGCTTGCCTTTTTATTTGCCCTATACATCAAGGGTTCAGTTTTATTAATCTGCTTTTTACAAAGAGCAGTGAATGTAGACGAAATCCCAAGTTACAGTCCTAGCAAATTCTGCGGCCTATGAAGGGGATAGTGACCTTATTTCTTAGAGTTCCAGTACAAAGTGTCTCTGAATAGAATGTTGATTTAGTCCTCACTCTTTCCCACCTTTTAAAACTTTAATAGTTTTACTGATGGTATTAAACATGATGGGCACGAAAAGGCAAACAATGGACAGGGCCAGCTGAAGAAGACCCTGGTAGATACACATAAGGGTCAGCTGGGATCACAACTAGACTCTCCCCCAGGAAGAGGAAAAGGTCTAGTACTGCATTTTTATCAGGAAAGCTGCAGAATGTATGATTGTCCCCAGCTGTGGAACAGATGTGAGACTAGCAAGTTTCTGGGTTTGGTGTCTACCTTGGAGGACTTTCGTTTATAGTACATATACTATGTGGCTAGCATTAGATGTATTTCTGAGATATTTGTCCTGTCACAATGCCTGAATTGAATAGAATTCTAGAAACTTGAAACTTAAAATTGGACACTAGAGTAATCATAGTACCTGTGCAGTGAAGGGTTAACTCAAGGGATCTGGGTTGCTCAAATACTGCTCATTCCCAAAAAATGCCTGGTTTTAGGATTGGGCCTTCGTCGGTCTATGGCAGCTGCGCTCTGAACCCTTAAATGCCTTCTGGTGAGTATCTGAGGCCATGAGGTATGCTGTACCAGTTTGACCAAAGAGTTTATGTTAACAATGTGATTTTTGGTGAATACCTGTTTTTGCTTTTGGGAGGGCCTGGAGTCTGAGGAGTTGAGCTAGTCATGCAGGTGACACCTGCTTAAGTGACTGACTAATACCCAATAAAAACCCTGGACTCAGGGTGAGTGTCCTGGTTGGGCAACACTTCACATGTGCTGTCATGAATCATTGCTGGGAGAATTAAGTGCATCCTTGTGTGACTACTGGGGGATAACAGTTGGAAGCTTGTGTCCAGCTTCTCCCAGACTTGGCCTCATGTACCTTTTCTCCTTGCTGATTTTATCTGTATCCTTTCCCTGAAACAAACCATGACCATTCATATACCAGCTTCTGAGTCCTGTGACCCCTCCTAGTGAATTTTCAAGCTTGAGGGTGGTCTTGCAGAGCCCTGGCACAGTACTCTCATCCAAAATATAACACGACCTTTTTACTTTTTTTAGACAGTCTGCCCTGGTCTAGGTAGTGCCAAAAGTATAGAAATAAGAATTATTGCATGGTTTCATAATCAGAAATCCTATATAATAAAAGGCTAATATGCAAATAGACCGAACGGTGGAACAGCTGAACAACCAGTCGCTATGATGTGCGCTGACCACCAGGGGGCGCACACAGAACATGGCGGGCATTGGCAGTGGGAGGCAGAGCCAGAACATGGTAGGCATAGGCAGCAGCAGGATGGTGGAACAGGTGAGCAGGGGGCGCCAGACCAAGGCGGGGCATTGGTCTCTGTCATTGGGGTGAGCCTCTGGTGGATACTGAAAATTCTTTGCTCCCACATGCCGCAGTCCCGCCTGGCACTCGCACCCACTGCTGGCGCCAGAGCCACCACTCGTACCTGCTGCTGGCATGTGGCACCAGCCCTGATGCTCAGCGCTATCAGTGGGTGCGAGCAGCGGCTGCCGGCCCCGATCACCCCTCAGGGCTTCTCCACCTTCCCCTGCTCCTGAGAGACAATCAGGGCTGGCAGCCGCCTCTTGCACCAGCTGCCAGCGATGGCCCTGCTCACACCTGCTGCCAGCGTCAGAGCCACAGCTTGCACCCGCTGCCAGCACCTGGTGCTGGTCCCGATTGCTCAGCACTGTTAGCGGGTGCATGTGGCAGCTGCCGGCCCTGATTGCCCCTGAGGGCTTCTCACCTCCCCCTGTTCCTGAGGAGTGATCAGGGCAGCAGCTGCCACTCGCACCCACTGCTCACGCTGCCCTCAATCACTCCACGCCATCAGCGGGTGCGAGCAGGGCCAGCGCTGTTAGCGTGTGGGAGTGGTGGTGGTGAGAGGGCTACTGGCAGACAGGGGACCAGGGGCATGGAGAACGGGCCAAGACCCGCCCCTGTGCCCATTACAGCCTCATGGCCCACAGTTCCTTCCAAAGTGCACAAATTCGTGCACTGGCTCCCTAGTATTAAATAATAGGTGTATTTGTGTTTTCCCAGAATGAATTAATACATCCCTATGTGGTGAAGATGGACAATGCATTATCTTAATGGCTGGCACTAGAATTCTAGAGATAGTTCTCTTTGTTTAGGAGAAAGTCTTGAAAGCTGTTTGGGATACAGAAGAGACTCAAAGTCTCTGAATCTCTTTTGTATCCCAAATAGCTCATCAGTTTTTAGCAAATTTATGATTCTCTACTATGCCTGCTACTGCTATTATTGAGGCTAAAGGAATTGTTGAGCCTTGCTGCTTGCTGTAATGATGCTCATAACCCAACAGGGGGAGATAGATATGTAAAAACAAAGAAAAAAAATCACAGAAATAAAAAAGGGACATAAATAGGATGAGTGGAAGACAGAAGTAAAAAAAAAAAAAAAGATGGGATACCACCTGACTCATCAATAACACTCCTAGATATCTACCTGGGGAAATGAAAACGCATGTCCTTGCAAAGAATTGTACATGAATGTTCATAGCAGCATCATTCACCAGAGATGAAAGCTGAATTGAACTAAATGTCTATCAACTGGTAAATGGGTAATGAAAATTTGGTGTATCAATGCAATGGAAAACAGTTAATTAATAAAAAGAATGAACTATTGAAAGATGCTACAATGCAGATGAATCTCAAAAGAAGATATTATACTCAATGAAAGGAGACAGATACAAAAGAAGATTTATGTAAAATGTCCAGAAAAGGTAAATCTTAGGAAGGTAGAAAGTAGATTAATGATTGCCCAGGACTGAAAGTGGAAATGGGGAAGAACTGTAACTGGGCATGAAGTTTCTTTATTTAGTGATGGAAATGTTCTAAAATTAGAGCATGATGATGCTTGCATAATTCTGTAGATATACTAAAATCACTGAATTGTAAACTTAATACAGGTGATGCTATTTAAATCATTCCTCATTAAAGCTGCTAATGATAGTGATTTCAAAATATATAGGAGAGACTCATTTAGCTAGACTGGAGAGGAAGAAGCTGGATAAACTATGAGAGAATTAATGTCACCTGAGAAAAGTAATTTAGAATAAATATGTTTTTCTTCTGAGTAGAGATACCAGAAAGAGTATTTAAGGGAGAGGAAATAACATATGCAGTTCAGGAAATGTTGGGCGTGTTTTCTTTGAGTGTGGAGGGTGGGAGGGATGAAGAGTACTTGGCACGTAATCAGTGCTCAGAAGCTACTTCATGAAGGATATTTTATAGCATAAGAAGTCTGAAATTTCTTATTTTAATGCTTTTTCATAAGCCTGTTTCTATACCTGAATGCTCTTCCCCTGTTTTTGTTGGTTTCTTCTAACATCTGGCTCTTTCTCATCCTTCAAGCCTCAGCTTAAAAATAACCTTTTCCATGAACCCTGTACCTCAAAAGGTTCTGCTCTCTGCTCACCATTATTCTCCATCAAAAAACACTACTTGTTCATTTATTTTTTTATAGTTTTTCAGTGCCTCTTCCCCTGTTTTTATTTGTTTCTCCTAACATCTGCCTCTTTCTCATCCTTCAAGCCTCAGCTTAAAAATAACCTTTTCCGTGAACCCTGTACCTCAAAAGGTTCTGCTCTCTGCTCACCATTATTCTCCATCAAAAAACACTACTTGTTCATTTATTTTTTTATAGCTTTTCAGTGCCTCATCAGGCACTCAGTAGAGGCTAAGTCTGTTTTACTCACTGGACTTAGGACTAAAAATTATACTCTTGAGTTTCCCACTTTTTAGCTGTGTGGCTTTGGAACATCTTACTTGACCCATTGACTTTTCAGCTTTTTCTTCTGTAAAACCTGGTACAATTAACATTGATCTCTCTATATTTTAGTCTTAATTTGAAGATTAACTATCATAATAGTTGTGAAAATGCTTTGTAAATGTTAAACCTCTCTGAAATTTTATTAAATTATTATAATTGAAATAATGCATTGTTAATAATAGTTATTAATAATTTATTAAAGGTTAACTCTCCCTATAAATTTATTGAATTATTATAACTGCATAATAAATATTATTAATAAATAATAAATAACACATTAAAGTATTTAGGAGTCAGAACATACTTAATGTATATGAGTTATTCCCCTGACTTTTATCATACTAAAACCCTCAGATACATAAGAATTATTTGCTCCCATATAAGTGGTATCAATGAGCTGTAGTTTAGAGGAGGCTTGTGTTTGCTTTTTGTATTTTTCTGATTTCTTATTCTTTCATATCAGGCTTCTTAAAATTGTATATAAACTGTAAGTTGAAAGACGTAGAGGACAATCCAAGAAATTCTCTTATAGAGAGAAACATTATTTTAAAATATACATATTTATATGTAAGAAGTACTGCACAAGAATTTTATGAAACAGAAGTATCTCAGAAATGGATCCTGTCTTTAAGAAGTTTTTATTCTAGGAAGAATGATAAGTTGTAAAAAATTAGAATTCAAGGTAGAAAGAGAAAACGCCATATGAGAGGGGAAATGAAAATATGTGTTTGGAGCAGGGAGAAAGTACCATAGCCTAGCGTGCACAAGGATGAGGGTGGACTTCAGTTAAGTGACAGTGCTTGGAGTGACACTTTGATGATGGGTTAGTTTTCCTCTGGGTGGAGTGACAGGCATGTGGTTCAGTAGGCATTCCAAGCACCAGAGATGTTGACAATGTGTGAGATCTCTGTCCTGTTTTATCTGTAGCCAGTCAGCTAGGAATATGGCAGATAGAAATCAATGGATTGTTCTGTAAAAAGTCAATGGCTCCTTTAGGGTGCTGTAGCAGTTAAAATGGAGCGCTTCACTAATCTGACAAGCATTACTGGGGGTCTAATTTATGCCATGCAGAAGCCAGATTGCACTGGTGGTGTATACTAACTACGTTGTATGATCTCTGTGCAAGTTACATAGCATGAAAAAGATACAAATGCTATATATTAGACTTTTTAAAATAGGGAAATAAAATGGACAAACACACAGGTATACCATCTAATTGAACGACTCAGAAATACAACTATTTGAGAAGACGGAATGATTGAAAGGCAATGTTGCTTTTACAGAGAATTATACCTGTGTTTTTTTTAAAGCTACCAGTTTCTTTCCTTCTTATTTATTTATTTATTTATTTATTTATTTATTTATTTATCATGGACCAGCATCTGGCCATCTAGCACCTCAGTAGCAAGAACAGCTACTTTAAATATTTTGAATTAATTAATAAGTAAAGGAAATTGAGGCTTCCTTGTGCACACCATTTAAGAACATAAGAGTTTTTAAAATTACATTTAAAATTGATTTATTTTAGGGAATGCTTTTAGGCTTTTTAACTATAGCCTTTTCTAAATTTAGTTCAGGAAGAATGTTGTACTTTTTTCAATTAGTATTTAAGAACAAATACTATGTTTCAACTTTTGTATTAACTTCTGTACCTTAGAGCAAAGTGCCTGTGATAGAGTCTGGGTAGAGTCTTGTTAGGAATGTGTTATCCTGTCCTCTGCCATCTTATTTTTCATCAGTACATAGTCAAAATAATACTTAAAACTAAGTGTTATAGAGCAAAGCAATTTCATATATTTTATACATACTATTAATCACAAACATTAATATTTCCCCATCTCTATACCCTTCACATCCAATAAAAGTAATAAATATAGCTCAAGGCATACTTGGATAGGGGTGATTGTGGAACATCTGAACAAATATGTTTACTAAGCAGCTGAATATTTATGTATGACAGGAGATTATGGGAAAATATTTGAGAATCTTTGCTTTATGAGGAGTTGAAGCTATGTATATTGACAGCTACCCTGATTACTGACTGGAATATAGAGCATAAGGAAGAATATGATTATAAGAATAACATGTGGATATAAATGTAAATATAGATATACCTATAGAGACATATGTCTACATGTAGACATAACAGAGGAAAAATGAGAGGGGGGTCAATCAAAGAGGATGATGAAATATTTGGCTTTAAGGCCTCTGGCATGTATATTTCTGGGCTGACCTCATTAAAACTTACAGCTTTGGCCACCATTTATTCACTAATAATTGAACTCTGGTGACCAAAGATATGATCCCCATGTTATTGTTCCAAAATAAAAAGAAGTAGCCTAGGGAAATAAAGAGGCCACACCAAGTCACACAGATAAAGCTGTGACATATTTTGATTTCACTGTCACTGCCCATCTTCTACACAATATGTTTAGGTTATAAGTTACTTTAGTCATAACTGGATTATTATAGTAGCCTTTTATCTGTGACCATTCTCCAGAAAGCTGTTAGATCAGTGTTTCTAAACAATGGTTGCTATTCTGTCATTTCCTTGCTCAATTGCATTCACTAGCTTTCCATTCCCTACAGAACCAAGTCCAAAATCTCTAGCTTGGCATTCACAGTTCTCTAGGAAGCATTGGAACCTTGTTTTCGACTAACGTAGCAAACATGAAGCAGCCATTATCTGTCAAATACTGTTTGACACTAACTATAGAGAGGTGTAAAACCAGTTACATCCATACCCTCACAGATCATAAAGAAAGTAGAAAATACAGACATTGAACAAATAATTGTGATTGTGATAAGTCTTATGAAAGTAACAATATCAAGTAATAGAGTATATGTATCCTGAGGATCTAATCCGGAAAGCAGAAATTACATGCACTGTCATCATTTTCAAAACATACTTGTCCCTTTAACAGCAGTTAGTCAGATCAAAGTGAAGAAAATGATAGTTGGGAGTAAGAGTTCATAATGACTAAATTTTAGAGAACAAAGCTGAGACTTGGGAAAAGGAGAAGGAACTGAGGCTTGAGACAGAAGCAGTCCCAGGAGCTAGGGGGGCTGTCTAAGGTACATTTAGGGTTTGGGCTGTTAAGAGCAATGGAAAAATCACTGCAGAAATGTAAGCTTTGGGGGCAGTTGATCAAAATTGCATTGCATTAAAATGATACTTTGGTTATAATGTGGGAAACTGGAATGAGGTTTTCTGAAGTCATGGTTGTTAAGGGGATTTTTAAGGAATTCAGATGTGATTCAATGTTGACCTTCATTATATTTTTAAAGTGGAGATAGAAAGAACTTAAACAGTTAAAAAAGAGGTCTTGAAAGAAGAATTGGCAGGGTGATTATTGATTGTAAGTGTATTCATTAACTGTGATTTGTTCATTCATATTTTCTTACTTGCCCTCTACTCTTTATGCTGACTAGAGAGATATTTCCAGCATGGTGAAAAGATGAACTAAATAATCTATCATTTTTATTCTTCCAATTTTAAGAATTCCTACTTTCCTTTTGGGGTTCCAGGTTAATACTCTTGATATTTCAGAATAACACCCTGCTAGGCTGAGGTCAAAATTTAGATCTCTGTATATACTGTACATATACCCAGGCATTTCTCAATTTAAAAAAAAATCAATTTTGTGATGTTAAAATTCACATCAACTTAACAAATATCTCACATACTTACAGTTTAATTTCAAGGAATACTGCTTCTCCCCACTGTTTTAGAAACAACACAAAACTACCATGTCAGGGACACCAGGTTAACCATATTCTCTCTAAGAAAAAATTGACTCTAAGCACAGAAGGATGAGTACATAGCAGACACAATAAATACCTATTTTAGCTAAGTGAGCTTTCATTTGTTCTTCATGAATATATTTCATATTATATACTGCCAAGATATTAACATGAAAGATCCATGACCAATGTGTACTATTGATGTGTGGAAATTCATAAGGTTTCTCATGAGCACAGGAAATACCATCAGCATTCTTCACTGTGAAAAATTGCATTTTCATTCTCAGAAGTGTTAGGCATTAGAGTAGATATGTCTGGCACATTCTTGAATGGGTTAGAATGTTAGGTCAAGTTCAGCAGGTAGTGTCCTTGTGCTCACTCTGAATTCTGTGGGATTACTGAGACATTCAGATTTCCTTTTCATATTTGCTCTGCAGTTCATTGACTTTTCATGTAGTAGAAGAAGCTATTTAGAATTTGAGTAGTCCTGAGCCTACCTCTGAGAAGTTATCTGCATATTAATATAACTTTCTTTTCAGAAAAAAATAACCTTGACCTTATGAATCATATTGACTGGGGAAGGAGAGGGATCATGAATTGCTAACCTATTCATATTAATAAACTGTGTGCCAGCAAAATCATATTCATTTGCATAAGCTGCTTCTCTCTGTAGCCCATGAAATTAATATTGCTTAATGGCTGGAAATAAGATCACCTTTGGCTGTACCAGTCATACTCTCATCTTGAAAGGAACAGATAAAGGGGTCTTGACTCAGTAAGCAGAAAACTTTTAAATTACAAGAGTTTTCATTAGACAACCAGTGCAAGTCCAAGAGACATAAGCAGTGTCATGTCTAGATGAGTGTAGGATTCTAGGGCAAATCTTAGAATATAAATCCCTTTTCTATTTAGCTTCCCTGAGCACCATCTCATTCAATACATTTTAACATTGAATACCTACTTATATGGTAGATAGTATAATAACTCTAAGGTGCTGCCTTCAAAGGCCTCGTGGTTTATAATGGGAAAGCAGTACCCAACTTTGTCCTAGAGGCTCTGAGACAATTTTCACAGAGAGATGACATTTACATTGGTCTTTGAAGAATGAGTAGGGAATCTCAGGTTTAGAAGGGGAAAAGCACTTTGGGTAGAAAGGGACTAGGACTTTGAAGAGCAAGGAGTTGAGTGATCCAGGGCTGGCTACATAATTTTCAGGGCTTAACGACAAAATGAAAATGAGGAGCCTCCTTTTTTAAAAAGCAGGAAACAGGCTATTAAAGTTTTCTTCCACTGTCTCTCTCTTGAATTGTCATGGTGTTTTTAATTTGGCATTTAATGCTGTCCTAAGCAAAGAAATATGAAATAATTTAATTGTTATCATGAATTTTGCCATTTATCTTTATATTGTACAATGCCAGCTTTAAATGCAAATATGAATGTTTAACTATAGACACAATTATAACGCTATATTCTTTCATAGAAAATACATGCATATATATTTTGCTTTAATCGTAACAGTGGAAATGCCACACAACTCACTCAACTGTTTCTATTTCACATTTTGATATGTGTGCATTCTGCACCATTTTCAACTTTCAGCTTATTCGTGAATAAAAAGGAGTGAAAGGAGACTATACGTTTTTCCATTTCTTTTTTCCACATCATCATGTTCATGTTCACTGATAATTAGAGACTCAATTATCAAGACATTCAAATAAAGAAAATTTATTTTATGTCTTAAGCTGGTGATTGAGAATGAGAAATATGAAAGATGTTGCCCTTCCAGCTGCCAGGATCAGCTTACTCCTGGCTGGAATAGGTGAGATGTGTTAATCTCTCAGTCGGTAGTTTACCTCAAAGAAGGTGTTAATTGAAAAGATGATATGCTCAACCTTTCCTTTTATTAGCCAAGATATTTTCCTGGGTCTTTTGTTGTTGTTGCTGTTATTTAACTTTAAAGCATTTTTAAAATGTTATCTTTTATTGTAAGGTTATTTTTAACTTTGTTTTATTATTGGCAATTTTCTTTCTCCTGTAAGCATGGTGGTTTTCAACCCTGGCTGCATATTAGAGTCACCCAGAGAGATGCCCCAGCCTTGCCCAGACCAATTAGATCAGAATTTCTGGGAGAGAGTCCCAGGCATGTCTTTTCGAAAAGCTTCCTGGCTGATTCTAAAGCATAGCCCAAGTTAAAAACAACAATGGTGCCTTTCTGTCACAGATGCAATTTTCACCCTAGTTCAAGTGTCTCATAAAAAAGTCAAAGAGGAAAAAAATTGTTTCAATCGATTGGAGGTGGAAATAATTCAACCAGTAAAGAAAACAGAGTTTTTGGTATTATTGTATTTGTTGTTGTTCTTTTCTTTTTCTTTCTTTTTTTTTCTCAAATAAAAGAATCCACAAATGTGTTTTTTAAATAGTGGTCAACCTGGTCATGGATCAGCAATAATGGTTTTAAAGGGCATTGATCACTTGATATCTCAGTTGTATTATATTTCTAGTAAGACATGTTTTTTTTTTGCTTTCTTTTTGTTTTCTTTTCTTTAGAGTCTTATCTAATTGTCTTTAGGAGTACTAGCTCGGAAGATCTAATAACACCATTCTCCCAAACCACATACTCTTCTTACATTGTTATTGAGCTGTTTCTGGGGTTTTCTCTATTGTTTCCATAAATTTTCAAAGGCCTAAGCAAAAAAATGATTATAACAGTGTGTAGTAGTCAGGGACTGCTACAATAATAATAGATGGCAAGCAACCTCCTCAAAGCTCAGTAACTTATGCCAACAAATGTTTATTTTTCTTATTCATGGACCTGGGCATAAACTGTAGTTCCACAGATCTTGGCTGAGCTGGTCTGGGCTTCGCTGTAGGCTATAGGTTAAATCTAGTCTGCCTCACATGTCTCCTTCTGAGGCTAAATAAGGAGCAGAGGAGAACGGGGATGTGCTCCTCACAGGAGGTCAGGAGAGAAAGTGGAAACACATGATGCCCCTTAAAGTCCTCAGCTAGAAATGCACAATGTCACTTCTGCCCCCATGCTTTTGACAAAGAAATTCTCGTGTCTAGGTCTACTATCAATGTGTTAGGGACTATACTCTGACAATAGAGGCTTTACAAAGTCACATTGTGAAGAGCTTGATGTATAACTTTTCTTTCCCCAGTGCTTTCTTTTTTTTTTTTTTTAAAAAAATTATCTTTATTGTTGAAAGTATTACAGATGTCCCCCTTTTTTAAATAACTTGTTTAAATAATTGAGAACAACAATTTATCCCGAACACATTTAAGAAGTGATTTGGATATATATATATATATATATACATATATATATATATATGTATATATATATATATATATACATATATATATATACATATACATATATATATATATATATATATATATATATATATATATAGAGAGAGAGAGAGAGAGAGAGAGAGAGAGAGAGAGAGAGAGAGAGAGAATTTCAAATGAATGTGAAAAATCCAGTCCAAAAGGTGATTAATCTCCGGTAGCTTCCCGGAATTATCAGTGAACTTGAGAGTAGGGTGGACAATTTAAAGGTGTTGGAGGAACAAATCCATTAGTGCTCAAGTCAAGACCCAGTTCTGCCATATATTTGGGTAACATGAAGCAGTTTTCTTAGTCATTCTGGATCCATTTTCCTCAGGTATAAAAAAATAATATTTGTGAGGAAAATCTGAGACAACGTACTTGGTAACACTTGGCAAGACTTAAAAAGCTATAAAAAAGAAGTTTGATATAATTATCAGTTTTACTTAGTTATTTGAATTCCAGTTGGAAATTACTTGTAATTATATAATTGAGAGTGTCAGTTTTTTCATTGGGCTTGGTTCAAGTATGACGGATGAAGAAACTCTGATAAAGTCACAAAGACTTCAGGATGCCTAAAGTACAAGTCACAATCCTACAGCCCATGGGCCACATAGTTTGGTTTGGCCCACACAGTATTTTGCAAACATCTGTAATTGTTGCCACTGTTAAGAAATTGGGAAGCTTCTAAATAAAGATAATATTTCTGGATTCTCTTGAAAAGTAAGCATATTTAGCACTCCCAGGCCAATAGCTTCCCACATGATAGCAATTTTCCACAGCTACATAGCAACTTCTTCTGTAAGGGGTATATGCTCTCCAGTTCCCCATGTTTTTTATCACCTCCTATTATATTACACCCGCCCACCTAATTCATTTACATTATCTTTGGGATTCTTTGAACAGGGCTAATGTTCAATATGTTGATCTACTGAAGCCAAGAAGCAATCAGTCAGTAAGGACAGCAGTCCTAGAGTGCTGAAGCAGAGTCCCAGGCACATCCGCTATGATGTTAGGCAGTAATCCTCTGCTGGCATGTGGGAAGATTCAGGGGTTCATGGGGATGGTGCCAGGGGGGCCATCGTGGTGGTGGGAGCATCCTGGGGGCTTAGAGTAGGGACTCATTATCAAGCACTAAAGAAGTACTTTAACGTTTTAATAACAGTATGCCCCTATTGTACATATTCCTGAATATCAGTCCCATTGTAAACTTTGCATTTCTACCCTAGAAGGCAAGGATATAGATTAGTAATAGGAAATACTGAGAATCTAAATTCAGAAAACTTGACCAAGTTCCTTGGGAGTGTGACTAGAATGTAGAAGATCAAAAAGAATAACTGCATATTCTGGAAAAGCTGTTTGTCCTATTATGTCGGTGCTATCATGTTACCTGTCTTAGTGCAGCCCTTCCATCTTGTATTCGACAAGCTTCTTCTTGGAGCTCAGAATTCATCTCAAGTCTATCTCAGCCTAGCTCCGCTTACATTAGGAGTTTAGTTGGTGTCATTGCAATGCAGATGCTTGGGACCCTGCCTGACAGCCTGGATCTTTTAGAGAGAAGAGAGCACCAGTTTACTGTATCTCTTAATGAAATGTAATGGGTGTAACATTGGAAGTTATAGCTCCTTTCTGTAGGTCTACATGAAATATTCATTTCTGGTTTATACTTTGTTTATCTTGTCATCCAAAATAGTAAAGTAAGTATGGCTGGTTCATTTATGGGATGGAATATTGTTTCTCACGATCATCTTGAAGATTTTGTGGCAGGAGAAATTAGGGCTTTTTTTTTTTTTACTGCCAATTTTATAATTCTTCAAATTGCACATTTTTCTGAGTTTCCATTTTTAGATGGACTAGAATGTGCCACTTAAAGAGAATAATCTATTTTACTGCTGAGTAGTATTCCATTGTGTAAAGGTACCATAGCTTTTTTTATCCACTCATCTGCTGATGGACACTTGAGCTGCTTCCAAATCTTAGCTATTGTAAATATCGCTGTAATGAGCATAGGGGTGCATACGTTCTTTAAAATTGGTGTTTCGGGTTTCATTGGCTCAATTCCCAGAAGTGGAATCACTGGCCATAAAATAGAAGGATCTCTTACCCTTTGTGACAGCATGGATAGACCTGAAGGGCATTATGCTAAGTGAAATAAGCCAGCCAGTGAAAGACAAGTACCATATGATTTCACAAATATGTGGAATCTAATGAACAAAATGAACTAACATACAAAACAGAGACAGACTCATAGATAGAGAACAGGGTGACAGCTGTTGGGGGTGTACGGAGGCTGGATGGAGGAGGGTGGAAGAATTGAGCAAAAAAGGAAATAAAGAAAAAAAACTCATGGACATGAACAATACTGTAGTGACTGTAGGGGAGAGGAGGTTTGGGGGAAGAAGGATGAGAGTAAAGGGAAGATAAATGGTAATGGACAGACTTAATTTGGAGTGGGGAACACACAATACAGTGTACAGATGATGTGTTATAGAATTGTGTGCCTGAAACCTATATAATTTTATTAACCAGTGTCACCCCAATAAATTCAGTAAAAAGTAAAAATACCCATTTCAGAAAGTAAAAATAAATAATAATAATAATAAAATAAATAGAAGAGTCTATTTTATGGTGAAAAATTTTGATGTTAGGGGGAAAAACAAGCAACAATTCAACCCCAAAGAATAATGTGTACCAGAGACTATGGAATAGGACAGTTTGAAGGACCTCAAGTTATACCACTAGTCCGGTCTTACTTCTTGGACCTCAACCCAGCACCAAAACACCTCGGTCTTACTTTTCTTAGACCTGCACAGCCTCAGGGTACTGAGCTCAATCAGTCCTTGTAGGGTTAAGGTGATTTGCAATATTTCTCTGGGAGCTCCTTAAGTATAAAGCTTGGGATATATTTTAATTATAGTAAAGAACCTGTATGATGTGATCTGTTCTGTACTGATTTAGTCTCCATGAGGTAAAGGAAATTTCCTGTCAGACTACAAAAAAATAGTGATAGTGGGTTTTGTGAACCTACAATAAGAATTTCCTGTGGTTTACTTATTCTGCCAGCACAAGTTCTCTACATGTAATTGTATCTGGGATAATTCTCCATATTACTGAAGTCTCCATTGCTATGCTGGGGAATGTAAAATGAATAAGTAACCTTACACATCTATGAGTATATTATTATTTTTTCTCTCCCCATCCCCCCTTTTTTTCCTGACTTTTGCCTCCTCTCTTCCCTGTTTCCTCACAATCTTTCTTTCTTCCTCATTTACTTCTTAACTATTTTTTAAAAGCTTTTGGTTATTATTGAACAAATTTTGAAGCAAGTGTAAATGAAATGACATTCCAGGACCACACAGAGAAGTGAAGTGAAAGAACAGCCATCACCGTGGAATGCCTTAACCAGGTTATCTCATTCCCCTTCACACTTTGCGTGACAGGAATTCTTATTGCTTTCATTTTTCTACCTGAAGAAATTGAAGACAAAGGACCTTATATTAAAAAGCTTTGACCCTAGAACTTGTATCTAAGTCTACTTATTTTATTTTATTTTTTAAGTCTATCTATTTTACATTAAATCTCTCTTTTCCCCCTACCATCATGCTGAAAAAGAATTGGATAAAAAATGTATTCTTTCCTGTGATTTTCCTTTCATTTTTTCTATCTATATTCCCTCACTCTTCCCATTTGACCTTTCTTAACCCCTAGCAGTATAGAAAAGTAAATTTTAGGATTAGTAAGGTGACAGGAGCTCAAATTTAAATATAAATTGAATGAGTTATGGAATGTTATAATATTTTTTAGAGAGTAAACAGTCAGGTCAGGGTAGACACATTTATTTCCAAGATAATTTTAGAATTAATTGGATCAACTTAGTGTTGAGCACCTATCATGAGCCAAAAACCTTATTGATAATGTGAGGAAAGAAAGATGATTAACACAAAGTTTGTCTCTTTGAAGAATGTCTTCAAATAGGCAAACACAAAAAGGTATTCTAGTCTACATAGTACAAGGTGAATTAAAATAGATGCTGTAGTTGAGATACAGTTAACGGATAGGAGAAACAGAGGACAAAGAAATTCATTTTCATCAAAATTAATTGGGGTCCATGTGTCAAGAAGGTGGCATTTGAAATTTTCCTTGAAAGATAAATTTGATGGGAGAAGATGGATATTAACATCCCCAACTGAGAATATAGCATGAAATAGGAAATATGAGAAGTTGTTCTGGCTGGAACCTACAAGGTATCTTGAAGGATATAATAGAAGATAACACTAAAAAAAAATGGATTGAGATCTGATTCTGAAGGGCCATGTTAAAAGTCTGGACTTCCATAGAGACAATTGGGAATTATTGAAATGTTATTAAGTTAGAAAATAACATGATTTAATCTGTGCCAAAATAATTCTGATACAGTAGGAAAGATGCACTAAGAAGAGTCTGTGGGCAGAGAGATATGTTAGAAGGCTATTTCAGTAGTGTGGGTAGAGAAGAGAGATGATATATTAGTTATCTATTGCTGTATAACAGATTATCCTCACATTTATGGTTTAAGGCAGCAAGCATTTATTATCTCAAAGTTTCTGTGGGTCAGGAATCCCAGCGTGGCTTCACCGGTTGCCTGTAGGTCAAGGTCCCTAATGATGCTGAAAGCGGGTTGTTGGCCCAACTGCAGTCAGGTGGCTGTGAGCTGGAAACATTACTTACTTGACACAAGAGCTTTCTTCCACAGGGAAACTCACACATGGCTGCCAACCTCCTTCATAGTAAACAAGCAAGAGAGGGAGCCTGAGAGGAAGCCACAGTCTTTTTGTTACGCAATCTTACCAGTGACATCTTATCAACTTTGCTATATTTTATTCATTAGAAGCAAGTTACCAAGCTCAGCCCACATTCAAGAGGAGGGGATTGATTACACAAGGACATAGTCTTGATTTTGGATTTGTAGCTTCCCAACTGTGAGGAAATAAGTTTCTGTTACTTAAGTCACCCAGTCTGTGGTACTTCGTTATGGCAGCGTTAGCCAATTAATACAAGGATGAAGGTCCAAACCCCAGCAGAGAAGGTTGGGATGGAAAGAAGGGGAAGGTTATAAGAAGCCCTATGCTTTGTTCAAGAAGTGTAGTGCCCAGGTAACAAAAAATTATTCTTAAGTAAAAATCAAGTTAAATAAAACTATTTGTTCTTGCTTATGTACTAGTATGTATGTATGCACACAGATATGTATGTATGTGTTTGTTTTTTATTTGTTTGATGGTGGTACAGAATTGATAGACCATAAGCACTGTGACTTGATTTCAGCTACACATTTAACAATACCATCTGTCACAGGTTCAGTTCTTCAGAAGCAGATGCTGAAACAAAGACTGAGATGCAAGGTGCAGGGATCAACACATGCAAAAGAAAGTGAGAGGAAGTAGGACGGGGCTGAAGAAGAAGTCAAATTGTGATGCAAGCCCTTGTCAGGAGCTGTGGGAAAGTATTGCCTGTTCAAGCTGTCCCACATTGAACTGAGTTTACCGGGTCTTAATCCTTCACATCCAGTCACTTCATGCAGGCTGTCCTGGAAGGGTGTGACCCGGGCAAGGTGTCTCTGTAGCGGAGGCATAAAGCGGGAGAGGTGCACAGTCTGCTGCCTGCTCGCCCTGCAGCTAGGCAGAAATTGAAGAGGATCAGGTAACTCCAGTTTACCAAATCTTCTCTGTTATAGAGTGAAAAACTGTTGTGAGATAGCATGGTTACCTGAACTCAAAACTAGGCTATATGTAAAAATATCGCCAATTACAATGATACTACTTAACATTTTAAAAAATTTTATTGAATTTATTGGGGTGACATTGGCTAATAAGATTATATAGGCTTAAGGTGTACAATTCTATAGCACATCATTATATTGTGTGTTCACCACCCACCCAAAGTCAAGTCTCCTTCCATCACAATTTAGCTTCACCTTTACCCTCTTCTACCTCACCCCTACATCCCCTTTCCCTCTGGTAATCACCATACTGTTGTCTGTGTCTATGAGGTGGTTTTTTGTTTTATTTTGCTTAATCCTTTCACCTTTTCAGTCAGCTCCCAAATCCCTTTTCCTCTGAGAGCTGTCCGTCTGTTCTCTGTACCTATGAGTGTATTTCTATTTCGTGTGTTTGTTTATTTTTATCTGTACTCCATGTTGATTAATAGATGGTGTCAAATTTAAAGCATTTCTAAAATGATGTGCTACAGGATTTTGTCCACATATTGGTATTATTTGACAACACTTTCAATGAATGAGTAAAGGCATAGCAGACAAGCTTGTCAAATCTAGTTAACAAAAAGCTGGGAAGGATAAAATATACTCTGGGCATAGGAGTTGAAGGGATTCCTCTAATGCAATAATATTCAAAATTATCAAGATATGATTTAGAAGGGATACACATTAAATTTTATACTCGGCTTAAACATTTTTCTACACAAATTTGGAATGAGAAGAACCTAACTTAAGAGCAATTCATGTGAGAAAAAGACACAAAACAACCCTTAGGGAATTTAACTGACTCTTGAAACTCAGCATAAAAGGGGAAAAAAAAGAGAGTAAGCTTGAATATCATCTACACCTGACTTTGGATCCTGGTTCCAACATTCACACTTGGCTAGCTAGGTACTTTGACTCTCGGAGATTGGGTTTATTCGTCTAAAATGGGGATAGTAGTAACATTTGCCTTGATTACTTCAGAGACTTCTCAAGAGTATTTGGTGGGAAAAAAACAACAACACACAAGTAAAAGAGTTTTATAAACTGTTATATATAGCCTATAAAGGCATTTCTTTGCCATTATTTTATTATCTCCTGTCAGACATGGAGTGGATACACAGTGTGAAGAATGAGTGTAGAGCAGGCTTGTTTTAGTATATACCTAATTTTCACTGGGCTAGATCCATTTCTGTCTTTTCCTGGGTGATTTGGGGTCTGGCTCCGGTTGAGAGCATCATTTCAAATGTGTAAACTTGGAAAAAAATTGGCTTTTTTTCATGGTTGTGTTTGGATTGAGGTAACTTTTTGCAAAAATCTAGTAAGAGGAAGAATAGCTATAGATTCCAGTAGCACCGAGAGGGGCAAAAGAAATGGTTATAGCAAAATTTCGTACTCAGGAAGTCAAATTCTTTGGTAGGAAGTAACCCTTATCCACAGTATGAATTTCTTTTTTTCTTTTTAAATATATTTTATTGATTTTTTACAGAGAGGAAGGGAGAGAGATAGAGAGTTAGAAACATCGATGAGAGAGAAACATCGATCAGCTGCCTCCTGCACATCTCCCACTGGGGATGTGCCCGCAACCCAGGTACATGCCCTTGACCGGAATCGAACCTGCGACCCTTCAGTCCGCAAGCCGACACTCTATCCACTGAGCCAAACCGGTTTCAGCTGAATTTCTTTTATAAACAATTTTTCTTTGCCTCTTTCAGTCCTCCCGGAATCTGTAGCTATTTTCTGATTATTTGACTTCCACAAAAAGTTATCTAAATAGGGAAAGAATAAAGAGAAAAATTAGTATTGAGTATCAGTTTTGTAGTAATTATTGTGCTAGATGTTCTACAAATGTTTTGTGCCACCCTTGTCCTCACTTTGTAGTTGGAAAAACAGCCTTGTTGTAAAATAAATATTTTATAAATAGATGAATGAATTATTCAATTGGTAATTAGTGGACTTGGATTGGAACCCAGATTTCTGACTCCCATAACTTAAACATCTTTCTACCCGTACCACAAAAACAACATTGAACAAAGTGTTGTTTTGATTCATCACCCTTTGTGTTAGTGTCACCTCTGCCACTCTATGAGGGAAAAAGATAGTTGCTCTGAGAAGGATTGTCAAAGGTAGTGACAACAGTTCTTATTTTGAGCAATAATCTTTCTACAGAACGAGGTAAGGTTTTAATGGCACATGTACATTCATTCCTACTCCTATCTTTATAGCTGTGAACTCCATGGAGTTCTAGAGACCAGTCAGGCTTAAACATTCTTAAGAATACTTTATGGAGGCTATAAATCATTCAATAGATGGTGTAATATCTCAAGTCCAGCCCCCAAAAGTCAACTATGACAACAGTGACAAAAGTTATAGGTCTTCTGGGACCCTCCAAACTGCAACCGTATTCATTACACTCTCTCAATTCAGATTCTTGCCTATGTCATAATCATCCATATTCTAAAAGGAAACACTTGGGTCAGTTTGGGGTAAGGGTTTACTAGGTGTACCAGTTAATAATGGCAGATTTTGTAATCAAAGAAAACACAATAATTTCAAGAGAAACATCAAAAGTGCCTTATTCAAAGTAATATCCATTGCTAGCTATACATTTCCCCCATCTTTCGGGTAATTTGTGGATACCGTCCCAATAGAACTTTCCTTGTTTTGAGGCAAAACCATTCAGAGTCCCAATTTTCCACTTCTTTGTATGTTTTGAAGTGCTGCTCAGAAAGTACATGTGCCATCGATCTGAACAAGTGGTAATCTGAAGGAGCAAGGTCTGGTGAATGCAGCGGGTGGGTTAATACTTCCCAGACAAGATCTTTTAATGTGTTTTTAACTGGTTTTGAAGTGTGTGATGGTGCGTCATCATGAAGCAAAATTACTTTGCTGTGTCTTCTGAAACATTCTGGTCATTTCACGATCAAAGTATGGTTCAAATTGATTATTTGTTGTTGGTAGTGATCAGTATTAATGGTTTTACCTGGTTTTAGAAGCTCATAATACACCACACCTTCCTGATCCCACCAAACACAGAGTATTGTCTTCTTTCCAAAGCGATTTGGCCTTGCAGTTGATGTTGATGATTGACCTGGATCAACCCATGATTTGCGTGTTTGGGATTCTCAAAATAAATCCACTTTTCATTGCCAGTCACAATTCAATGCAAAAAAGACTTTCTTTCGTGCCGTTAAAGCAACATTTTACTGATGACTTTTCGGTTTTCTGTTTGTCTTTTGTTCAGTTGATGTGGCACCCATTTTCCTTCCTTTAAAGTCTTTCCCATTGCTTGTAAATGATCAGAAATTGTTTGCTGAGCAACGTTTAATCTTTCTGCAGTTGTTTTTGAATTTGACCCACATCTTCATCCAATAATGCTTGTAATTGTTGGTCTTCAAACTTTTGCTGTCCACCTGGACGTTCTTTGTTTTTCACATCGAAATCATCATTTTTAAAGCATTTAAACCAGAATTCATAAGTATCTTGAGATGAAGCATGTTTACCATAAGCTTCCCGAAGTATACAATAACTTTTTCTTCAAAATAAAGTAATGAATTAAAACTTCCCGCAAATCCTCTTTTTTTGGGGCACGAAATTCGACATTTTTAAGTGTAAAAATATCTATGATGTTAACACCGTCAGCAAATTTGACATATGACGTTTTGAAGCTTGCTGTCAATACAACAAAATAGCATCCATATCAAATCGCATTTATATCAACATATGTGTAACTCCATCTATTGAAAAAAAAAACCCGCATTATTAACTGGTACACCTAGTAGTAGCAAAGATGGAGGAACTTCCCTGCACGTTGAACTTATATTCCCAGTTCAGAGGTGCAAGGTCTTCTTGGATGGCATGTTAGGCATTAGATCATGGGCCAATCGGCAAGTTAAACATTCTCACATGGTACTGATACAACTGACACTGTCTCAGTCAGTTCTAGCTGCTATAACAAAATGCCATAGTCTGGGTGATATAAACAACAAACACTATTTCTCTCAGTTCTGAAATCTGGGAAGTCTAAGATCAGCGTGTCAGTAAGGTTGGGATTCTGGAAAAGGGTCCTCTTCCTGGTTTGCAGATGGCTGTCTTCTCACTGTGTCTCCTCACATGTTGGAGAAAGAGTGAGAAAGAGTGAGAGATACCATCTCTCTCATGTGTCTAGTTACTAATCCAATTCATCAGGGATCTACCCTCATGACCTCCCAAAGGTCCCACCTCCGAATACCATCACATTCTGGGTTTAGGCTTTGACATCAGAATTTTGGGGGGACACAAACGTTTACTCCATAGCACCCTATATTGCTTAGATATATAGGTGCTCTCCTCAGGAAACTACTACCACCCAAAGTACATAAACATGGAGAGCCCCAGCTCAGATTCTCTAACTATACCTGTCTTCATCTATTCAGGCTACTGTCCCAAAATACCACAAATTGGGAGGCTTATAAACAACAAACATTTATTTTTTACTGTTCTGGAGACAGGAACGTCCAAGATCATGGAGCTGGCACATCCCGTGTCTGGTGAGCGGCCACTTCCTAGATGTCTGTCTTTTCATTGTAACTTCTCATGGCAGGAGGGGAAAGGGAGCTTCCTAGGGCTACTTTTATAAGGACACTATTCTGATTCATGAGGCCTTTAATATCATCACCTAATCATCTCTCAAAAGCCCAACTTCCTAACACCATCACCTCAGGAGTTAGGTCTCAACATATGAATATTGGAGGGCCACAAACATTCAAGCCACAGAAATACCCTAATCATAAAAGGACTATAAAATGTTCCAACATAAAAGAGAATGTGGGATGACACCAAATGGCACTATCTATAGGTACAGAAACAGAGCCTATTAGAGAGGCTATAAAAGCACTCTCCCAAGCTTTAAAGAAATAAAATTCAGGCTTAGGCAAGTCTAAAATAACTCTTAATTTAGTTTCTTATTCTGGATAACAGGTGCAGACCACCTTTATTTTATCTTTTTTAAAGCATTCCCTAGATAATATCTGTAAAAGTGCTCTGCAAATGTGAAGAGCTATATACAATTTTGGGGTGGTTATTATTGTCATTATCATATTTTTGGCCAAGAGCAGAGTAATATGGTACTAGAGTTAGATCCCACTGAAAGAAAGAGAGCATTCCTCTCTGATTGATTAAAAAACAGTGCTCTGAAAGAGGTTAATCATGGTAGTGAACACAGTCATTATTCCACGATCTCCATAGGCATTCCTGGCCTCTCATATGAACACTGGGGAGCAAAACCAGAGGAAGAATGCAGACCTGCTCTCCTACTTCTAAGGAATTTGGAGCCAATAAATATAACATTAAAATGAATGAGCAGGTTGAAAGTTTTAACTTTAAATTATTATTTGATACATAAACATAGACCGTACTCCTGAGCTTATATTTTTAACAAATCACACATCAACAAGCTTCTCTGTTGACAGAATGAACTCTTGGCAACTGGAGAACATAACATAAATTATGAATTAACCATATCAAACCTGAAAATGAGCCAGCATGAAGTTACCTCAATGGTTCAAAGGAGGCCTTTGAAATTCCTCCTGTTTCTTATGTCAGATAAAATAACTAATCCGTGAGTTCAACTTTTTTTTTAAAGATTCCACATATAAATTATACCATGCAGTATTTATCTTTCTTTGGTTGCCAGGGGCTGTGAGGTGGGGGAAATAGGGAGAGGTTGATAAGTTATAGGATGAATAAGTTCTGAGGATCTCATTTATCACCTGGTGACTATAGTTGATAACACTGTATTGTATGGTTGAGATTTGCTGAGAGAATAGAACTTAAATGCTCTCAACAGCAACAGAAAGAAACAAAAAGAAAGAAAAAAGGGTAAAATGTGAGGTGATGGATGTGTTAATTAACTCATCACATTGCATACTTTAAGGATTTAGGCTTCGACATATGAATTTGGAGGGATACACACATTTACTCCATAGCACCCACCTACCAAGGATATTGCTTAGATCTATAGATGCTCTCCCAAGTAAACTACTACCACCAAAAGTACATAAATATGGAGAGCCCCAGTTTAGATTATCCTACAATTTTATTTGTCAATCATGCCTTAATAAAGCTGGAAAATAGTAATCAGAACCCAAACAATCGGAACATTTGAGCAAACAAAATACCTTATTTTCTCACAGTCTCCATTCTTGTTTAACAAAGAGACACACGAGAATTTTACCTGGTTATTTTAAAGTCCACCCCCCCCCCATAATTGTCTTAACAATAAAATAAAAATTTCAGAATAAAAAATGAGCCCTGACCAGTGTTCTAAGTGGTTAGAGCACTAGCCCACCCACTAAGGATCTCAGGTTCAATGCCTAGTCAAGGGCACATATCTGGGTTGCCAATTTGTTCCCTGCCTCTGGTCTGGGCGTGTTCAGGAGGCAACTGGTTGATATGTCTCTCTCATCTTGATGTTTCTCTCTCTCTGTTTTTCCCCCTTCCTCCCTTCCTCTCTGCTCAAGAATAACCTCAACAGACGTGACTTCCATGACCTCATATTTAAACTAGGATCTTCATGACTCTTTCCATATTTTCATTAGAGTCTTTATCACTTTTATTTTCATTGGTATGTATTTGTTTACTGCTTATCACTCAACCCTAGGATGCCAGCTCCAGGAGTTAGGATATTCATTCATTTTGTATGCATTCATCCATTCAGCAAATATATATTGGTCAACCTAGTGACAGAATAGAGTGCACTGTTGAGCACTACTGTATATATATAGTGGATTCATTGGTGTATCAAACAAAGACTGAGTACCCGATGGTCTTTTAGGTACACTCTTTGAAGATCATGCATCTATGACTCAGGGCAATTCTTACACAGGTCGTAAGAGACAGAGAAAATGGATATTCACTCTAGGTTACTTGTGACAACAGAGATTTGGAGGAAATCCAGAGGACTCCAACATGGAAAGTGGATAGATGAAATAGGGTGTATGACTCTTATGAAAAACTATGCCACAGCTAGACACAGTAGATGAATACACAGAGCAATCTAAATGAATCTCAATGGCATAGTGCTGAATAAAAAAGTTATTTAATAAAATACTCATTTCATGTGAATTTATATGAGCACAAAACACCAATATATTTTTTTGCAAAAGTACACAAAGGGACAAAGATATATATTGCGTACATTAGAATACTGCCATGAAGGGAAGGGAATTAGAATGGAGGATGAAAAAAAGGCAATGAAATGAATCACCCAGTGAATGAGCAAGTGAGACCTACAAGAGCAACACTGAGGGGCCAATGATGCCAATAAGTCATGATTGCCTCAGTCAGCACCTGAAGTCTTCTCGTTTTCTCCATAAGCAGGACTCTCCGAGCAGTTCCCCATGGGTCACAATTTTCAGAACCCATAGAATCCTGGATTATCTCTTCTGAACCATTTCATTCTATCTCCAGTTTGCCTGTTATCCTGACACATTATCCAGATTTCCTGCAGCCATATGTGCAACAATAATTAAGATTTAAAAGTGTATCCTTGAGAACCTAGGAGATTCTAAATTTGAAAATGAGGATTAAATTGTATTCTGTATTCTGTACTTACTAAGAGGAGAATGGTCACTAAAATGTTAATCAAAAAATTAATTAGCTAAATGCTCCGAGCTTTCCAGTTGACTGATGTTTTATGCTAGGTGACTTAAATAAAGTTAGAGAGCACACTCAACAATCGTGGGTAGCAGTGAAAATGACTCATGTAGTGACCCAGACCACTGACTATTGATTGCTTAGAGGACGATCTTGTGAAGTGGTCAAGAGCAGGGTTTCTAGATTTAGCTGGCTGGTATCTGAATTCTGTTTTTCCTATTTGTTGACCATTTGTCTGGTGTGTGCGTATAACCTCACAAAGCCTCAGTGCCTTTATTTTTAAAAGAGGGATAACATACTAGTTTATAGGGCTGTTGTAGGGATTAGTGAAATATTTCATATAAAGCACCTAGAGCAGTGCTTCATATCCAATGCATACTCGATAAATATTAGCTTTTTATATCTCAGCAAAGTAGTTCATTCCTTTAAGCAATATGAATTCAGATTTCACTACTATGCCAACTGCTGTGCTCGATGCTGAAAAAAAAAAACAACACACAAAAAACCAAGAGCATGAGCTTGATTTTTTTCTTTGATATTCTGACATGTAGTGGATATGGTAAATAAATACACCAGTCCTGCTGAACAATTTGTTAAGAATGCAGTGTGTACAAGATGCTGCACATAATGGATGAATTCTTTGTGAAGGAGTTGAGAAAACCTTTTAGAGGTAGTAACACTTGGAGATAAGACATTTAGCTATTCATTCAACAGTTATATGTTAAAGTCTACTATGTGACAGAGCTTGTAGTAAAGTCAAGGAATATAAAATTCATAAACATAGTTCCTGTCCTTAATAACATCTCAGTTTAATGAGAGAGATAGATATGTAGATATACAGTGATACAAATGATAATATTCCATGGTCGATGGTT
The DNA here is from genome assembly GCF_014108235.1 of Myotis myotis. Classification (NCBI taxonomy): domain Eukaryota; kingdom Metazoa; phylum Chordata; class Mammalia; order Chiroptera; family Vespertilionidae; genus Myotis; species Myotis myotis. Next base: position 48,639,928 of record NW_023416324.1, read on the forward strand.
TGAAAAAGTGTGAGTAAAATACTACAGGGTGTTATGTCATGTCACGTTGTGGCAGGCATCTCAGAGATGAGGTAATATGTGAGCTGTGTATGGAACAATGAGCGGGAGTATGGCAAACGTAGAAAAGGGAGCAGAGACTTTTAGGCAGAAAAATGCCTAAAAAAGAACCAGGGAGAAAAGACGTGTACATGGTTAGATCTGTATTGAAGCATATGAAATTTAAGTTGCAGGACCTCTTGCTTGAGTGTATTCCTCTATTGCTCCATGTGTTCTCCAAGATGGTAGGAATCCACAGAAAAATGAGTTATTGGAGGCATGGAGCCCTGGCCGTGATGGTGGTCGTGGAACTGAGTGGGACCAGCAGGCTGCCAGCACTCCTTCACTCCTGCCATTAGCGCCTTGCCCTCTTTGTACTTACTGATCATTATAATCCTGTCTTAGATCCCAAGAAGGATCTGAGTAAGATGCTGCCCTGCATCCTGCGTAGGGCCACTGTGATCCATGTGATGGCAAGCTGTCCTATCTCCCCAGTCCCCAGAGCATCATGGTAGGACAGTATGGGAGGGTGGCTTAGATTAATGAGTTGCTGCCTGGGCTATGCTGGATCTAAGGATCTAAGGACAGGAAAGGGCTGGACTTCTTACTGCACTTGCTATTGAGCCAGAAATGGCACCTGAGAAGAACCACAAAGAAAGTTACAGATGAAATGGAAAGAAAAACTTCTAAACAATCAATAAAGAAAACAAATCTAGATCAGTCTTGTTAGGAGGAATTTAGAATAACCTTGCTATTCTATAGAAAATATTAAAAATCATTGCTCGTGAAGAGATCAAAGATTTTGCAACCCCCCAATTAAAAAAAAGAGGATATTAAAGAACGAAGTTATGACATTAGTTAATAACTGTTAATTTTCTGGATTGTGTATATATATATATATATATATATATATATATATATACACACAATATATATATATATATATACACACTATATATATATATATATATATATATATATATATACACACACACACACACACACACACGCTAGAGGCCCGGTGCACAAATTCGTGCACTGGTGGGGTCCAGCCAGTACACACACACACACACACTAGAGGCCCGGTGCACAAATTCGTGCACTGGTGGGGTCCAGCCGGGGCGGGCTGGCCAGGGCGAGGGGCCGTGGGCAATTTTCCGGCCGGCCCCAACTCCCATGGGATGGGGGTGCCTGCTCTGGGGTGGGCTACCAGGGTGAGGGGCCAAAGGCATTCCAGTCGTTTTGCCGTTTGGTCAATTTGCATATTACCCTTTTATTATACAGGATGTATATGTACATATAATATATATGTACATATATATAAAATATTTGTCAACTTTCTAAAATTTATAATTTATTTTGATTTTATAGTTATAATTTTGTTACTTTTTTTCTTAACAAAGATCCCCAAATTTATTTAAGCATCTGGCTTCACAAAAACTAGATTCTGTTCTGATTCATAGTGCTAAAAATGAGATGCATTATTTTTTAATTGCAATTTTCCCTTTTTTTCTACATAATTTCTAACCAAAAGAGCAATATGAAGGATAAGCTAACATATGTATGTTATCACACAAACTTAAAACTTATTAATAACTGAGCAAAGACTGATATCTTTTATTGTAATACTTTAGTATAGTGATTTTCAGTCTTTTTCATTTCATGGCACACATAAACTAATTACTAAAATTCTATGATGCACCAAAACATATATTAAAATTTTTGCCAATCATACAAAAAATAGGTATAATTTTTATTTATTCACACCAGATGGCTATTACCATATTGTGTTAGCTATTGTCATTTTTTTTATTTGACAACCTAAAAGAAAAGAGGTCAGTTCCCCTGACTAAATAGTAAAGTGCTACGTTTTAAAAATTCTTGCAGCACACTCGTTGAAAATCTTGAAAATCACTGCTTTAGTACTTTCTTGCAAAATTTGTTTTGGGAAACATTGTATAGGTTAGGGGTAAGGCCTCCTGCTTGCTTTTCCTTGACTTTGACATTGTAGTGACTATAAACCAGGGTCCCACTTAACTACCTACTCAGTTGCCAATGCAGAGAAAGTGAAGCACAAGACCTGTCCGGATCTGAAGGCTGAGTGGCAAGGGAATGATTTACATCCAATGAATTCACATGCTGGTAAATATGGCCCATCACTATTTCAAATTCTGATTAATCTAAATGTCAGCTACTCTTTTCTTGGCCAGTGGTACTGAATGAAGGAAGATGGGTAGAGAGAAACAGCGCTTCTTTAGTAAAGGCAATTGGGAAGGGTCCTGCATGACAAACCTGATTTTTATAGTACTTACAATTGAGAGTGACTGTAGGTTTCTAAAGATGGAACTCAATGGCATGGCTTTATGTTTGAGGAAAACAACTTATGAATGAGCGGATAAATGATTAGAAGTGAGAGGGGCTATGCAGAGGTGTAGTTGCCACACTTTAGGGGAAAGATGGTGGAGATCTGGGCAGAGACGATGGCAGAGGGAATGGAGAAGTCTGGATTTCAAAGACCATCCTAAAAGATATCTGAAGCTAGAAAGAAGATGGTCAGTTTGATTCTGGAACTGAAGAATTCAGAAAGACTTAGGTTTTCATCTAGGTTTCTAGTTTTGGAAAAACTTTTAATGTTGCTTGGAGAGTATAATAAACCAGAAGAGTGGATTTTATGAGAAATATAATGCGCTCAGTAGGTAGATAGAAATAGGGTGAGCTTGGGTAAGATGTCAGGACTGGAAATGAAGAGGTGGGTGTTGTCAACATATGGGTAGTGGTTGCAGCCATGCAAAAGGAGACACTATATAAGGAGAAGAGTAAATAACATAATATAAAAGGGGTATTTTTGTGCAATTAAAGTGGAAAATAACTAAAGCCAATGAATGAAAATAAAAGGGAGCTGTCTCAGAACTTGGGACAGAAGAATTATGTAACCTGGCTAAGGAAGAAAATAATTTCAAAAGGTACAGGATGGCCAACTTTTAAAGTTCTAAACTGGGATATAATATAGTCATTTTTGCTTTTAGCAATTGAACTAAATGGAAGAAAAACTTGAGATAGGAAAGCCAGCTGGAAGCTAACATAATGCTCTGAGAGAAAAGGAGATAACTTCTACCATGCAATAGAAGTTGAGATAAAAAGAGAAAAAAAAATGTAGGTGTCACTTTGGCAAAGACTGATGGTAGCTTGATATGAAGAGTAGGGAGTTAAGAATTACAGCTGATATCGAGGTTTTTGTCTTCATGAATGGTACTGTTGTTAACGAAGATGAGGAATGGCAGAGAAGCTGATTTGAGGCAATTTGGGGGCAGGTAATGAGCTTTTCTTTTTTTCACCTTTACTCGTATACTTTATTTGATGTATATTAATAATATAAACTAAGTGGGAGGAGAAGAAAGAGCATGGGCTTAAGTATTGTAGAGTTGGATTCAAGTCCTGGCCCCGCCGATTACATGTTGTGGGACTTGCACAGAGTAGTTGCTCAGTAGCACCAACTCTCCTATCTCTGACTCTCATCCTGCTCTTGCTCTCTCCTTCTCTCCTTTCCATTTCTATTGTGAGTTCAGTCATTTGAAATGAACCCTTCTTTTGCTTAAAAAACAAACAGACAATACAAGAATTCAATCGTGCCCTGTACTATTAGTAAGGAATGTTATCTTAGGAGATATAACCATAATTTAAAATAATTATCCTGATACCCAGATAAGCAACATTCACTTGATAATGTCAATTGAACAGTTTCCTTTCTAAGAAGGGTCACTGACACACAAGAGAGTAACTCAAAAGACAGAGAGAAGAGAAAGGGAGAGAGAAAGAGAGAGAGAGGCAGGCTTAACAATTTATACTTTCAAAATAAAAACAGCTAAGAATATTCTGTCCATAGATATACTTTAGAATTTTTGAAGGAGCAGGTAAGGATTTGAGAGATCATTGAATATTATTTTTCCATTTTCTTTTCTTTTACAGCAGAATCTTACTTCTGCAAATGAAATCTTATACAAATAAAGGTTATTTGTTTAGAAAATTAACCAAGTTCCTCAGATTGATGTAAGAGTGGGAGACCCTGAGCCCTGATTTCTCAGTCTCTCCTAACCTCTGAATTTAGCTGGTCCCTGAGATACTCCATGGAACTCTAGGACTCTGTGGACGACAGTTTCTAATCGCAGTTTCAGTCTGATTGCCTTTTAATGAAGGGGACACTGAGTCATATGGTGAGGTTAAGTAGCTTGCTCTAAGTCCTAGTGGTGAAGTGGCAGGACTTGACTTCTTGACTTCTCTCCCAGGATTTTGTTGGAGGGGCCTTTTAAAGCTTGCATACTGAGCAAATCATCATCTTCTCATTTTATTTTTGCATCCAGTGTTCCATAAAACTAAGAAAAGATTCAGAATGTTTCTCCAACCCCTTCATATCCAGGCAGCGGAGGTTGACAGCCTCATGAGAAAATATATAAAGCTTTTCATTCTGGGGACTGACTAGCTGCCTGCCAAATTTGATGAAGTAGGAGTGGTAGCCGGCCAGGGACATGGAGCTGAATGAGTGGATTCCTTGAGGGCAACTAAGAAGCAGAAGTCTCCTACATAGAGACGTAGCACAGAATCCCACTGGGACTGGCATTCCTGTCTGGGAGCCAGGACCTAAGGAGCACGCATTCATCTCTGGTGCTCATATTGGGAGGTCACTGCAGAGCTTTCTGAAGGCCATGTGGGAATGTCTGTGGGAAGGGGGCTGTGCTCTGCCAGGGCCAGGAGGTGTCAAAACAACTAGGGGGCATTGGGGAGGGTGTTTGCTAGTTCTAGAAAAAGGAAAAGATAATTAATGCTTTTTTTTTATGAGTTAAAGTCTTAGACTTTGTATCATTTTCACAACATTTTTCTGAACCTCTCCTATGTCCAAAAAGTTCTGTGGATGATCAAAATAAGTTACTCCCCTCCAAAATTATATACCCAAAGGAAGTGACATCACTATCTTGAGGAGATATCGGCCTTCCCATGTTCATTGTAGCATAATTCACAAAAGCCAAGACATACATACCTGCATACACATATACCATGGAATATTATTCAGCCATGAAAAGTAGGAGATTCTGCCATTTGTGACAACATGGATGGACCTTGAAGGGATTATTGTAAGGGAAAGAAGTCAGAGGGAGAAATACAAATACTGTATGGTCTCACTACTATATGGACCCTAAAAACATTGAACCCTTAGAAAAAAGAGTAGCATAGTGTTTGCCAAGATCTGAGGAAATGGGGAGATGTTGGTCTAAGGGTACAAACATTCAGTTAAAAGGCGTCCTAAGGATCTAAGGTATAAAATAGTGACTGTAAATACCAATAATGTATTATATAGCTGAAAGTTGCTGTAAGAGTAAAACTTTAATGTTCTCACCATAACAACAAAATTATGATTATGTGATGTAGAAGATATATTACATGAACCTTATTGTGGTAAACATTTTGCAATGTAGACATGCATTAAATCAGTACATTGTACACCTTAAACTTAATGTTATATGTCAGTTATGTCTCAACAAATTAGATGTAGTAAATCAAACCTGTAACTTAACTTAAATAATATTTTATTCATCTTTTATTTTCATAGTGCTTAGTTTAGTGTATTTATTTACTGAATGAATTTATAGTACATCTATATATGAAAAGAATTTGAAGCACTCACAAAACACTTAATAATAGAAAAAGGAAATAGAATTAGTAGAATATTAATAGAAAAAGGAAATAGCATTGATAGAATAGGAAATCAGTTGTAGAACAGAAAGAATAATATAATTTTAGTCTGCGAAGGAGAATTGCAATACATTGTTTCAAGTTATGTGACCATTTGTAAGTTATTTAACCTTTTTATGCTTTTTTCTCCTCATCTATAAAATGGTGATAATAATAGTTTCTACTTCATGGGTTATTATGAGGATTATAGGACTTAATACATGTTAAGTTAATAACTGATCAATAAATCTTAGATAGTATTTTGCTTTGCTTCCTGGGAAATTTCTTCCATATTATCTTCCTACTACTTCATAGAGTTTTAAATTACTATTGTATCTTGATGATATTATTTAACTTCCAAGGACTTTTTGATTTAAGTATTTCTGTGTGTGTGTGTGTGTGTGTGTGTGTGTGTGTGTGTGTGTGTGTGTTTGGTAACTTGCTTCATTAGTAAAATTAAAATTTCTCTAAATATATTAAGGGTCTTTTATTCATAATTAGAGGCCTGGTGCACAAATCTGTGCATGAGAAGGGGGGTGCAGAGAGTAGGGACCGTGGGAGGTTGGCTAGCCAGGGTAGGGACTGCAGTGGGAGGCTGGCCAGAGGGAGGGACAGAGTGAGGTTGGCAGCTGGCCCCAAAGAGGGAGCCGGCCCTCGGCCTCCCTGAGAAAGGGGCCACGTCTGCTGCCACCCACCCCCGGTTCCCCATCCCAGCCCGGCCCGAAGGCCCAGGTGGGGTTGGGAGAGGAGGCAATGGTTGCCGGGCTGTGGGGGGGAAGAATGGATGCTGACGCTGCTGTCAGTGCTCTGCCACTGAGCAGTTCCCTGCCTCCTCCCCTCCTCTTTCCCTTGCCACCATTGTGGCAGGCGGGTGGCCCCAGGGAAGGGAAAGGACGGGAGTGAGACAAACACTTGTGTCGCGGGCTGACTTTCAATAGATCACAGCAAGGGAGCTGCTCTGCTATGTATGAAACCCTGACCCAGAAGCAGGTCATCTACAAATGGTTTAGCACAAGGGGACGATTGGGGAGGGGCTGTGGAAGGTTGGCCAGCATGGGAGGTTGGCTGTGGGAATGCACTGACCAGCAGGGGGCAGCTCCTGCATTGAGCGTCTGCCCCCTGGTGGTCAGTGTGCATCATAGTGACTGTTTGGTCGTTCTAGTCATTCCAGTCATTCTGTTCGACCAGTCATAACGGTTGCTTAGGCTTTTATTCTATACTAGAGGCCCAGTGCACAAAAATTTGTGCACTCGAGGGGGTGGTGAGAGGGGGTCCCTCAGCCCGGCCTGGGCCCTCTCGCGGTCTGGGACCCCTCGGGAGATAACGACCTGCTAGCTTAGGCCTGCTCTTGGGTGGCAGAGGGAAGGCCCAATCCCTAGGTGCAGCCCCTGCTCAGGCTCAGAGAAGGGCCGATTGGGGAGTTGGGGCGCCGCCCCCTGTCATGCACAGAGCAGGGCGGATTGGGAGGTTGCTATGCCACCCTCAGTCATGCTCAGGGTAGGGCCGATTGGGGGGTTGGGGCACCGTCCCCTGTCACACTCAAGGCAGGGTCGATAGGGAAGTTGTGGCGCCACCTCCTGTCACGCACAGAGCAGGGCGGATCAGGGGGTTGGGGCGCTGCCCCCTGTCATGCACAGAGCAGGGCCCATCAGGGGGATTGGGGCTCCGTACCCTATCACACACAGAGCAGGGTCGATGAGGGGGTTGAGGAGCTCCCCCCTGTCACGCACAGAGTAGGGCCAATAGGGGAGTTGGGGCACCGCCCCCTGTCACACACAGAGCAGGGCAGATCAGGGGGTTGGGGTGCTGCTCCCTGTCATGCACAGAGCAGGGCCCATCAGGGGGGTTGGGGCTCCGTACCCTGTTACACACAGATTAGGGCCGATCAGGGGGTTGAGGAGCTCCCCACTGTCACTCACAGAGCAGGGCCCATCAGGGGGGTTGGAGCACTGCCCCCTGTCACACACAGAGCAGGGCGGATCAGGGGGTTGGGGCGCCGCCCTCTATCACCCACAGAGCATGGCCGATCAGGGGGTTGGGGCCCTGCCCCCTGTCATACACAGAGCCGCAGGGCGATCAGGGGGTTTGGGTGCTGCCCCCTGTCACGCTGATCCCGGTGCCGGGAGGCCTCGCGGCTCCTCTGATCCTGGTGCCGGGAGGCATATTACCCTTTTACTATATAGAATAGAGGACTGGTGCACGGGTAGGGGCTGGCTGGTTTGCCCTGAAGGGTGTCCTGGATCAGGGTGGGAGTCCCCACTGGGGTGCCTGGCCAGTCTGGCTGAGGGGCTGAGGGCCATTTTCAGGCTGACGGGTGACTGAAGCTCCCAACCGCTCCTTTTTTTCTTTTTTCTTTTTTCTTTTTTTTTTATTCTGGGCCAGCTTTAGCTCTGAGGCCTCGGCTGCTGAAAACAGGTTTTTGGCCTTTGTTTACCATCTGTATTTGATACAGTGTTGCGGTCCGGCTGGCTGAAGCCACCTCCTGCAAATCTCCTACTGGGGATGTGCCCGCAACCCAGGTACATGCCCTCGACTGGAATCGAACCTGGAACCCTTCAGTCTGCAGGCCGACGCTCTGTGCACTGAGCCAGACCGGTTTCGGCAAAGGATCTGATCTTAATAATTGGTTCCTAACAGACTTTCATCCAATCCTCCTAACTTAGCCCCTACTCACTCCCTCTTTCAGAGCATTGATATTGCCAATTCCTGAGCCTTTTGGAGATTCTGCATCTCCTAATTGATTAGGTCATCAACTTCCACTTCTGCCAGCCCATGATTCAGTATTTTCAAATCTCTTAAATTATCTACTCCTCATTCATCTGCTTTGAGATTATATAATTTTATTGCTGACATCTTTCCTCTCTACTTTTCTCCCCATGCTTTGTGTTTATGCCTAAAAAATCCTTTATCACCCGTTCCATGGATCTTTGGAAGGAGATGAAATTAAATATGTACATTCAATTTGCCATCTTTACTTGAAAATACTGGATTCATTTTCCATATTTATGCTTCAGTAGCTACTAGTATGTGCTTTTGAGCAAGAATATGAGACTGTTAAGCACTGTAAAATTATGAGATATCTTCTTTGGATGTGAAAAGTATGTTGCTGAGTTCCTGGAATGTTAAAAGCAGAGATGATATTCCAGATACTTAATAAATATTACAATGTGGACACTAACCACCTAGGTTCTCCATGGTTTGCATTTCCTTTGTTTGCAGACTGGTAGGGTCTCAGGGGTTTATTTCATGTTTCTTTTTTCTTGCCCTTTATGCATGGCCTAATGTTAGGAGTCAGTTAATACTTCTATGAATCTTGCAGATATATGACTTTTCATGAACCCTTCTTGGTAATTCCTATAGATTTATACTTTTAAAAGACCATTATTCTAATTCCACTTGGCCTCTATCATTGTGCTTGTGATTTTTAAATGCCAGACTCACATGCTGCTACCTCATTAGGGCTGGGGTGACTCAGGTAGAAAGCAAAGAAAACATTTTGGGATCACTGGGTCTTCTCACTAGCCAGAGACTTGAGAGTGAAAATCTCCTTTGGTCGGGGCAAATGGATATCACTCTACAAATAGAGTGAAGAAGTAGGTGAATTTGACTGAAAAAAAATGTGGCCAGTTCTCTGTCCTTTCATAAACAGTCCAAGCTTTGAAAGGGCATTAATGAGAAATGAGAAGAAAAGTATCTCAGTCAATACAATCTTCTACATTACAGCTTTGGATTTTGCCTCACAGACTCCTCTGGGTAGAGCAGAACACTATATCCCCTCTAAGAGGTACTTGCTGTTCTAGTTCTATTTTTCTTTGTCTTTACCACGTTCACAGTTGTACAAGTACCTTATGCAATTTCAGTGAATTGTAGCTTGGCATAGATCAATACCAGTCTTGGAGCTGACAATTTCTTAAAGCGCATACCCCTTTAAAGGCACCTTGTGAACAATTCCTTACAAGCCTTATTTAAGGCTCCCTTGAAACTTAAGTACTCTGTAAGGATGGCGTCTAATCAGTTTTCTACAGAAAATCAACCCCCTCAGACCTTGGGCAAGCATTGGAGCTTGCCATTTTAAGTGCTATAAAAGTGACACGGGAGCCCTTAGTATAAATTGTTGTGGATCAGGGAGAAGGTTCAGAGGTGCTAACCCAAGTTGGAAAATGCTAACTAATTTATGCTCCCCAATAGTGTTTTGGTATGGAAACTCTCATAGTAGTGAGAAGTGATAACCATAATGTCTGGATTCCTTCTTCTGATGATAATGCCAGAGCCTTTATTCACATTTTCTTGATATTTTCTCTTTAAGGTAGAGACTCCCACTAGGTATACTGATCATATGTTTTAAGAAAATGCAAGCTCTTTTTCTATTATTAGAAGAGTACATACTCATAAAAAGTTGTAAAAGGGCTAAAGAAGTAGGGATATCACCATATTCTTAACCCACAGAAGTAATTATTGCTATGTGTATGTATTTTGGGGTGGGTCTTTTTCTTTCCAAATGTAAGTTTTTGAATATTTGGAAAAACATATTTGTAATCCTATGTCTTCTAAAATTTAATTTCTTGCTCCCCTCACATTTATCATAATACTAGAGGCCCAGTGCATAAAATTCATGCACTGGGGGTGGGGAGGTCCCTCAGCCTGGCCTGTGACCTCTCACAGTCCAGAACCCCTCAGGAGATGTCTGATTGCTGGCTTAGGCGTAAGCTGGCAGTCAGACATCCCTCTGGCAATCTGAGATCCCTCTCTCCTTACCGCCTGCCTGCTCGCTTCTTACTGCTTGGCTTGCTGCTCCTTAGTGCTGCTGCAGAGGTGCGAGAGGCTCCCACCACCGCCTGTGCTCCCCAGCCATGAAGCCCGGCTTCTGGCTGAGCTGCCACTCCCCCTGTGGGAGTGCACTGGCCACCAGAAGACAGCTCCTGCATTGAGCATCTGCCCCTGGTGAACTGTGCATATCATAGTGACTGGTCGTTCCAGTCGTTCCACCATAACGGTCGCTTAGGCTTTTATTTATAGATAAAAACATTTTAATGATATTGCACATTAATTATATATATTATATTTAATTACAGTTTGATGCTGTTGCGTAGATTATTTAATTATCTTTTACTGTGGGATATTTAAGTTATTTTCAATTACTTCAAATTTAGAATATAACAAAGTAGCCTTTTATAGTAGTGGTAAATAAGAAGGCTATTCTCAACATCATATTCCCATAAGTTAGAGCCTACTTCTTATCTATTTCTAAATAAATTTCAGATGGATTAATGATTTAATATTTAAAATGGTATCATAAAAGGAGTAAGAGAATACAAGGGTGGATATTTAAATACTTTTAGTGTAGAAGAGTCTTTTTAAAGAAGAAAACAAAACAGAAACCACTGGGAAATAATTCGTAGATTTAAAGGGAAAATAACAAACAAAATTACCTAAAAATATCTTGAAAATCAACAATAAGGCAATATTAAGATATAAAAATGGTCTAAATTTGGTGTATAGGTGATTCACTACAGAAAAAAGCCAAATTTATTTAAAATATTTATATATACTAGTAATAAAATTTATGTAAATTAAAATAATGATAAATCATTTCTGCTATCATACTTAGAAAGTTTAAAATGATTAGGACACATCATATCATCAGTGTGGGATAACACAGAGATAAGTTGTAAATTGGTACAACTTTCCTGGAAGGTATTTTGATAATATATATCAAAGATCCTAAATATTGAATACTTTCAAGAAATTCTTGGAATTTGTTCTAAGGATATAATTAAATAAGTGTCTGTGCATAAATATTCATCCCGGTATTCTATATAATCATGAACAATTGAAAGTAACCCAAATGTCAACAGCAATGGGTTGTTAAACATTTTGGCATGACCATACCATAGAAAGTCATATGGTCCTAAAAAAATATGTAAATGTATTTTAGTGTTATATAACTAAGGACACTTATTATCTACTAAGTGGAAAAAGCAATACTGAAGAAAATGTATGGCAGTCTATTTTTGCATATATTTATGTTTCTGATTACTTGGAAGAAAATCTGGAAGAATAGGAAAGAATTTTATTAACAGTGGTTATTTTTGGGTCTTACCTCCACAAATTTATACTTCCTATGTTTTCCCTATCAGAATTATTCATGTACTTCTAAATCCATACTTTTTTTTAAATAATAAGAATATATAAATACTATTTTGATAAATACTTAAACCCATATGTCCTTACATGCATTTGTTATTTTTTTCCCCTTAGGATAAATGACTAGGAGTGGGAAGGTTAGTTCAAAGGATGTGAATATTTTTGCAGCTCTTGACGTATCTTGCAAATTGTCCTGTATCAACATACCACCCTCATGGCATTAACATAAAAGTATCATTTTCATCATACTTTTATCATCATTGGTAAAGATTACATTTAATAATACATTTTAAAATATTTTTTCTTGAGGAAATCTTTTTAAAACCATAATAACAGAGCTTATATTGCAGGCAGTGGGTTTTCAAATAATCATGAAATCAAACTGGCTTTTCACAGGCCACAAAATTATACTGAATTACTATGCCTTTTTTTTTTAATAAATATATTTTTACTAGAGGCCCAATGCATGAAATTCATGCAAGAGTAGGCCTTCCTTCACCCGGCTTCCAGCACCGGCTTCCCTCTGGTACCCAGGACCTGGGCTTCCCTCACAGCCCTGGCTTTATCCAGAAGGTTGTCTGGAAGGACATCTGGAGGGATGTCTGGTCTAATTAGCATGTTATGCTTTTATTATTATGGATTGATTTCAGAGAAGAAGGGAGAGGGAGAGAGAGATAGAAACATCAATGATGAGATGGAATCATTGATTGGCTGCCTCCTGCACACCCCCTACTGGGGATAGAGCCCGCAACCCAGGCATGTGCCCTTGACTGGGAATCAAACCCGGGACCCTTCAGTCTGCAGGCTGATGCTCTATCCACTGAGCCAAACTAACTAGGGCTACTATGCCTTTAAAAAACTTTTTTTTTAAAGCTAAGAGTGGTAGGTGAATTCACTGATATTAATCATTTTGTTATTGTCTGCTTTTTCCAGTTGAGCTCTGCCTTTTGGAGGATCTCATGCCTTTTCTCTCCATTTCAAAGAACAAGTCAATATTAAGGTGAAAGATATTTTACTGAATCCTGTTTCTAGGAGATGGTGTTTTCACTGTACTGACCAAAGGAGATTAAGATTCTGGACCCTGGCAGCAATTGTCTGTTTTCATTATTCTTTCCTCTTTAAATCACTCTTAGACAGCTGGTGGAAGATAGGAATTCTATCTTGAGAAGATTTATATGAGTTGCCTATCAGCTCTAGGCACTGGGACAAATATTCTCTCTTTCTTTCTTTTCTTCCCTTCCTTATATTTCCTCCCTCTCTCCCTCTCCCTTTATCTTCTCTTGTACATGTTTCTTCTCATCGACTTAATGTTCCTCACACTGGCAGTTCCTCACAGTTGCTGCTGGAATATACAGAGGATCAGGTTTGAGATTAGGCATACATAGAAAGGAGCTAGGAAAGCTACTTGGCCTTATTTTCTTTCTTTTTTTAAAAAATATATTTTATTGATTTTTTACAGAGAGGAAGGGAGAGGGACAGAGAGTCAGAAACATCGATGAGAGAGAAACATTGATTAGCTGCCTCTTGCACTCCCCCTACTGGGGATGCGCCCGCAACCAAGGTAGGTACATACCCTTGACCAGAATTGAAGCCAGGACCCTTCAGTCCCCAGGCCGATGCTCTATCCACTGAGCCAAACCAATCAAGGCTGGCCTTATTTTCTTTACATCACTTGGTAAAAATCATTTCTCTCTGAGGTGTACATTGGCTCACAAGGGGACAGCATTTGATTGTAAGCAAATGCCTCAAAGTGCTATAGAGCATTCATTTATCTAGCCTTATCTGTTGGGCCATATAGTTCACAGGAATCTTGGGAGTATTGGACCATGTTGTTGTGGTAGAGAATGCTAGCTGTTCACAGAGACCACTACTCTACTGTTCTTCTCGGGCACAAAGTTAGACTATACTTCCCATCTTTCTTTATAATGAGCTGTAGTCATATTACTCAGCTAAAGCATGTGAGTGGAAATGATTAGTGTCATTCATAGGCTATGACATAAAAAGCTCCTATACATGCCTCTCCATGAATTTCCTACTTCCAGTTGTTGGGAGTGGACACATAAGTCATGGAGACTTTGGGGTCCATGAGTTAATGGTGCTACAAGCCTTTAAGTTGAATACAGAATGCATATCAATGCAGAAACACTCTTATCTGCTCAATATCCTGGGTGATGTGGCTAACATGCTGCTAAGATGTCTCTTAAAGTCTGGAGAAAGCAGTGGCCTTCAGCAAGTGGAGAAGAAAGGTTCCATGGTAGAAAGGTATATCACAGTTTTAGAAAAGCATGCATGCTGGAGTGACTATCATCCAACCATGGTAGGTGGGGGAGTCCAGAGTCTACTTCATTTACCAGAGCCAAAAAAATTATGCGGATGAGAGGATGACCAATATCACTGAGAAACTCAATGGTGGCTTTGTAGGCCAAGACTGACACTAGGAGAAATTATAGAATTAGCTTACCTATAGCAATGGAGATGATATGACCTCACAATAATAGAAACCAGGTGGAGGCACTTAATCAATAGACAAATCATTAGTTATCACAAAAATTGGACGGTCAGAGTAACATAGAAAGAAACCCAACCTTTGAAGAGCTGTGCTAATAAATAATAGAACCTTGCATCCCTATGGCAAATAGATGGGCAGTCAATAAGGTTATTGCTCAGTTTTTCCGAACAAAAGAAATCAAGGATGCTGGATCAGGAAGGTGATGGCAACTTCCCCAGTAGAAGTCACAATCTTTTGTGTGGTTTCTGGACATGAACCTTTTTTTTGCACTGGGAACTCAGTGACTGAAAGAGACACCAACTCTCCAAGAGAAAGACCCTGCAACACCACAGTAAGTGTACACAGTAGTGATTTCCTCCACCCTTCCTCACACGGACCTACCATCATTTACTTAGGTATCCATATGCTGAGGCAAAGGGTAATACCAATTTTAGATGAACCAGTGACATCATATTTATAGGACATGATGAGAAAGCCATGGCAAGTACATTAGAAGCATCCTCTATGTAAGAAGAGGGTGGAAGATAAATCTAAAAAGTTTTAATATCCTGACAAATCAAAGATATTTTAAAGGTTTATTATTCTGGGATATCCTGGAATATCTCCCTCTACATTAAGAACAAATTATTTTATTTTGGACTTTCCACCATTGAGAAGGAAGCATAGTACTTGGTAGGCAACTCTGCATTCTGGAAGCACATATTCCACATATCCTGCCAAGATATTAGAAAGACTACTTAGTTATTAATGAGCCCAGAGCAGTAAATCCCTCTGTATCCAATTCTGGCTACAATGCAGGGGCCATTTATGAGGCAGTTCCTATAGTGTGACAGATATCTGTGATGGGAAAAAGGATCCTATGTGAGTTTCTGGCAAACTTCAGTATAAATATCACAACATAGATCTCCAGTGTTCTGATGCAAGATGAAGCCTTCTGCAGCAGTGAATTGCATACATCTAAAAAACTGCTCCTGCCATGCTACTGAGCGCTGATAAAGACAGAGCTCCTGACCGCGAGTCATTAAGCAACCCTGAGAACAGGACTGCTCATTATACACTGAGCCCTGTCAGATCCACCAAGTCTATGATTGGACAGGTCCAACCAGGGATAGGGTCATCCTGAAAAGAGTCATGTTGGAACAGAGGATTAAGAAAAGACTGGCCAGAGGTAGCCAGGCCACAGATTGAGTGAGAACATTTTCTCTCTCGTCATGCTCCAAGATAAGGCCTATCATAAAATGAGAGTTCTGTCATAGAATGAGCTAGTACATTGTCCTGCCAATGTTCATAAATCACTGACAAACTCCTGATATTCAAATGGTAGGGTCATTTTTCTGCAAGTACTTTGAGACTTAACATTTTAAATTACTGCACACACCATGAGACGGATGCGATTAAATCCCAGCGCTTTCATAAACCTGTAGGGTGCTGTGGGGAAGCCAACTCTGTGAAAATGTTCACTATTTCCTGACTCTTCCTTTCTATCCTCCCTTGAGAGAGGTTATCAGCCCTCTTGGTTAACCATATATCTAGCTTAAACCATTTGTCTAAATAAAAGGGAAATCAAAAGTAGGAAAACACCTGCCTTGAGAGATGTTTTGAAGTTTTTCATTTGGTGAAGGATTATAGGTACAGAGGATATATCTGCTGGCATGGGGGCTGTGCCTTTGAAAGCCCTGGACACAAAGCCCAGACTTGCTCCACTCTGGGTATTGTGAAAGTCTCCCTTATTCTTGCTTCTTCTTCCCGTTTGCTTTTATCTTCTTTGAATTAGAATAGCCTTGCCCTCAGAGTGATAGATATAATGTGTCAAGATTTAGGATGGATAAATAGGAATTTGTAGTTTGGTCAGCATATAAGCATGCCACAAATGGCATGTGGATTTAATTCAACTTGCCAGCAGATACAATGCAGAATGAGAATAAGGAAATTATTTTTATGTTCAACCGCATGCCTAAAGGCAAAATTACTTATTGTGGTGATGATACTATAAATGTCTCAGAGAAAAGGGAATTTATAATGATGCCTCTGTGCTCTTAAAATCAGACTTGGATACAGTGGTTCCTGGGGATTCCAACAGTTACTTCTCATCAACATTCAAATTGAATTCATATCAGCGTCAAGCTAAGGAAAAGTGTATCTGCCAATTTATTCCTACAAATTATCCCATATCTACCCCATCTCATGGAATTTATCACCTAAAACTCTAATGTTACACATGGCAAGTCACACAAAGCAAGACTCAGAGAACCCCTGCAATGGCACAGTAGTGGAAGCATATGTAGATGATAATTTTTAGCTAATTTTGCATTCCAGTCCCAAGTGAAAAAATAACAAAACAATTTCAGTTGACCCAAGTTCTTGATAACCTCTTCAATATGCTTATATACACTTCTATACTGTTACATTTGAATATGATCACTTGAAATTTATTTTCTACTGAGGGTTCATTACAAATAATGAAATTATGTTTAAGTACTAACACTAGAGTGAACTATAAAATGGATTTTTGAAGCATCAGTGTCTAAAATAAATATATGTTTTTTTCAAATCTGTCAAAATGCCATGAGTTTGTAGCATGACACTTGAGGGAGTCTATCTAGCATAACCCCCTGACTTTTGCATCCTTTGCATTTTAGCTGAGTGCACCTTGAAAGAAGTGTCTCATGCTTGGGACTGCATTCTGCTCCCTCTCAGTTCCAGCTGTCTGTGCTTACTGAATGACCTGATACCCACAGCAAAGGCTACAACAATAGCCCCCACTAGATTTGAGGGCTAAAGTCAGGAGCATAAATTCTATGGATGCAACTATGAACGATTGGTATTAATATCTCCATGTTACAGGTGAGGGAACTAAGGCTAAATGAATTTAAATCATTTTATCCCAAATGCTATGCAGTCAGTAAGAGTGATTGGTCATATTCCAAAGCAGATTTGCTCAACAATAAAGCCCATGTTTACTGCCATTATGTTGCCTCCTTGTTGCTGTCATGGTGACATTCTCTGACATCTATACCATTGTTTGATGTTTACCTGGACCTATCTCACAAAGTGGTAGAAAGGTGCCCAATTACTTTCCTTTTTTGTTGTTGTTTTAACACAGTCTCTGTATCCTAAGTGGTAACTGGTTTTTTTAAAAAAGGAACAATCAATGAAAGCAAATACTTATTTAAGATCTACCACATACAAAGAAAGAACTGTGTTCACTTGAGAGATGCATAGCATATTAGAAACACCAACTCTAGATGTGTCTTGGAGTTATATAGCCCTGAGGTTTGCCAATTATTGACTGAGAGCCCTTGACTGATATTCTGGTCACTCACCTATTTGATCTTAGATTTATCCCTTGCACTTCCCTCACTTTATTCTGTATTTCATTGCACTGACTTCAGCAAACAGCATTTAACATGCTTTTTCACCAATTGGATTCTGGCTGTGATCAGCTAATGGAGGGCCTTGGGAGAAGACTGGAACTGAGAGGAAGGCAGGTTCTTTCTCTTCCATGTTCTCTGCTGTAGGCAGCGCCTTAGTGGTGGTTCCATCTTCTTTATAGTTCCCAGTTCCTGCAGGACAGTGGTTCTAGCTTACATTGGAACACCCTGGTACTGGGGCTCTGGTAACAACATGTACTCCTTGTCCTGCTAGTCCTAGGGCTGGTGGTAGCTTCATGCTACTTCCAAGTTCAGGTTTCTGCATTGTCTCCTATTTGCCCTTTCAGCTCCTTCAATCCTTTGATGTATAGTTTTGCATGTTAAATATCTGTTATTGAACAACTTAATATGGTTTCTGTTTTGTTAACTGAACATGATTGACATAGTAAGACCAAATACTTAACTTCACTGTGCCTCAGTTTCCTTATTTATAGAATAAGGGTGATGATAACTACTTACAAGTTACTTAAACCCTCCGTGTCTCAGTTTTATCATGTGTAAAATGTGGATAAGAACACTACTTACCTAGTAAATAACTAATCTAACTGCTGTAAGAAACAAACCACCCAAATTTCAGCAGCTTATCCTTACAAATGAATATTCTAATACAGATCTAGGCAACATGGGGAGAGGTCTCTAGTTCAGTCATTCAATACGTGGCTTCCAATATTGCCTTGGGGATCATGTCCATTATACTAGGCAGAAAATGATAGGATCATGTGGATGATTCTTATTGGCTGAGTCTGGAGGTTGTTCACATCACCCCCACTCACAATCCACTGATTAACTCAATTATACTGACTCAACTAATAGCTAGGATACTGGGGTATATAGTCTTGGTAAGAGTCAAAAAAGAAAAGAAGGAAAACTAAGATAGTGGCATAGGTAAATACCGGGAAATTGCTGCCTCCCACAACAACTTCAAAAATACAACGAAAAGACAAAACGGACATCATCCAGAACTACAGGAAGGCTGGCTGAGTGGAAATTCTACAACTAGAAGGAAAGAGAAAAGCACGCTGAGAGCCAGAGGAGGTGCGGAAGTAAAGTGCAAAGGTGCAGAGGCTCGAGCGCGTGCACGTGCGGAAAAGGGGCTGGCACCTGAGGACGCGGCTGTCTTTTTTAATCAGGAGGGAGTCACAAGCTCCCGACTGCTCTGAACTCCGGTTCTGGGAAGTCTCTGGGGACCCAGGACTCATACGGGGAGAAACTGGACTGTCTGGCAGCAGGCAGAACTCAGAACTTGAGGGCAGCTTTCCCTCAGAGGTGCTTGCAGCAATTATCAGGACCCTGAGACACGTGGCCCCTTAGGGCAGGGCTAAGGACCAGCCCATAGCTCCTTGCTCCGCCCTTTGATTCCCTGAGACCCCGCCCCACCCAGGATGTGGCAGAGGCTTTTGCATATGAATGCCCTGGCCCTTTGCAACCTGAAAATTACCTAACAAATTGCAGCTGGGCCAGACAGACCCAGAACTTCCAAGAGAAGGCCCAAGGCCCCACAGCAGCTTGCATTGCTTCACAGCTGGGCCTCATCAGGGCACCTCCAAACTCCAAAAAAAGAAGGGGAATCTGCAGTTCTCTTCATAGCTCCTGCTGGGTAACCTCAGGCAGAGGCTAAATTAGCACCTCCTTAGATCCAAGAGCCAGTGTACCCAGTGGTCAGAGGGGGACCATCCAGATTACAACTCCTCAGATCCATAAGGGACACACTCAGGGCGCAGACTCAGTGAGCACCAAAGCCTCACTGAAGCAAGTCTTGCCCCAGAAGGGTGTCTTCAGCACAGAAGTTCTCCCACTGTAGACACAGCTGATTCTCACAGCCAATTGGCCTGGAGGTCAGTTCCTCCCAGTGATCCTACAACAATCAAGGCATAACTACAACAAGACTGTACACAAAGCCCACAAGGGGGTGCACCAAGAGTGTCCACCTCAGGTAACTGGGGAGGCTGAGCCACTGGGCCCTACAGGACACCTGGCACACAAAACCAGTCTACCAACACAGGGAAGCATAAAAAATGCAGAGACAAAGAAACAGGTCACAAATGACAGAAATGAGGAAAGCAAACAACTGGATATAGAGTTCAAGACCACATTTATAAGGTTTTTCAAGAATTTTATGGAAACTGCCGATAAATTTAGTGAGACCCTGGAGGATATGAAAAAAGACCAACTAGAAATTAAACATGCACTGACTGAAATAACGAATAATATACAGAGATCCAACAGCAGACAAGAGGATCCCAAGAATCAAGTCAAAGATTTGAAATACGAAGAAACAAAAAATACCCAACCGAAAAAGAAAAAAGAAAAAAAGATTCCAAAAATATGAAGACAGTGTAAGGAGCCTCTGGGACAACTTCAAGCGTACCAACATCAGAATTACAGGGGTACCAGAAGAAGAGAGAGGGCAAGATATTGAAAACCTATTTGAAGAAATAATGACAGAAAACTTGCCCTACCTGGTCAAAGAAATAGACTTACAAGTCCAGGAATCACAGAGAACCCCAAACAAAAGGAATCCAAAGAGGACCACACCAAGAGACATCATAATTAAAATGCCAAGAGCAAAAGACAAAGAGAGAATCTTAAAAGCAGCAAGAGAAAGACAGTCAGTTACCTACAAGGGAGTACCCATATGACTGTCAGCTGATTTCTCAACAGAAACCATGCAGGCCAGAAGAGAGTGGCAAGAAATATTCAAAGGGATGAATAGCAAGAACCTACAACCAAGATTACTTTATCCAGCAAAGCTATCATTCAGAATAGAAGGTCAGATAAAAAAGATTCACAGATAAGAAAAAGCTAAAGGAGTTCATCACCACCAAACCAGCGTTATATGAAATGCTGAAAGGTATTCTTTAAGAAGAGTAAGAAGAAAAAGGAACTCTTACCATTTGCCACAGCATGGATGGAACTGGAGAGCGGATAAATACCACATGATCTCACTCATTTGTGGAATATAATGAACAACATAAACTGATGAACAAGGACTGATCCAGAGATGGAGAGGCATTGATTGGACTGTCGGGCCTTGGAGGGAATGTATGGGAGGGTGGGGGTAAGGGGGAAAGATCAAACCAAAGGACTTATATGCAAACATATAGGCCTAACCAATGGACACGGACAATGGGGGGGTGAGGGCATGAGCGGGGGGGGGGGAGGGTAGGGGATAACGTGGGGATAAAGACACATATGTAATATCTTAATCGATAAAAAATATATTTTAAAAAAAAAGAAAATTATTTTGGTGATCAGCTATTAATTTCTGCCACAGCTTCATAGGGATTATATGAGGATTAAATTAGTTAATAGTCTAGACTGTTTAAAGCAGTGCCTATCACATAACTAGCATTATGTCAGTATAAGTTATTACTGTTATTATTAGCATTAAATTAGGTGATGTTTATAGAGTTTGCAAGGAGTCTGACATATAGCATACTCAAGAAATATAATAAATGTAATAAATATAATAAATGAAATATAATAAATGTAAGTGTAATATTCTTACATCATTATCATTGATGTAAGAATCATCTGAGAATTGAGATCTGAATATAAAATTTGGATTTACCACTATCTTGGATAATAATTTTCTTTTTCATTTATAGTTTTGTATCTATGAATATAAATAGCAGTATTTTTATTTATGATGCAAAGGATAATGATAAATTATAGGGTAGCTTGGAATATAAAATGAGTTTGAGTATGAAGTTGCCTACTGCAATATTTAGAACACGATACATGCTAAATATGTATTCAGCCTCATCTCCTTCCATAGATACCAGGGAAAAGAGGAAGGTGGGAAGGAACCAAATAGTTATTGTCTATAAAGCCAGATATAATCTGGAGGGAGATAATAAATATATCATACACTATTTTAAGTACTTTGGCATTTATGGAAGAAACATTCTAGTTATAAAGCAAATGATAAGCAAGTAAATAAACATATGTGTATATGTATGGGTGTATACACACATGTATGTTCAGATAGTGAGAAGTGCTACCAAAAATAATAAAAGCAGAGTAATGGTGGTGGTGGGGATGGTACTTCCATTGGGTAGTAGTTAAGGCTTTCTGTAAAGATGCATTTGAGTAGACATGGAGTCTGTGATGGAGCTGGTAATGGGGGGAAAGGAAAGTGAAGTGTGGGCTTATGGCTTCATGATCAAAACTGGAATATAGGTATAGAGAAACGTCCTGATTTTAATTTTTAGACCACCAGTGTTTATTGTCAAATAATCTTCCTCATTGACTCAAGATAAGAAAAGAGTCCAAATGAAGGGAACCGTTTTTAAATCCTAACTCAAAGACTTGGTCAGTGATAGGGATCATTCCTAGAATTAGAATGATTAGTTTATTACTGGGCCTTTTCTAAGAATACACATTATTACTGGACCTTTTCTAAGAGTACAGATCGGATTCCACTCCAGATTTGTCCCTTTGCAAGACTCTTCCTGGCACTTGGGGAACGGCAAAGCTGAGCCAACTGAATATGCTTGGTGTGAGCACTATAGGAAATTTGAGCCAAGGCTGTCAAAGAAAAAAGAGGGTATATGGGAAGGGATGTTCTGTAAATCTACTTATCTACTGAACTGAAAATAATGTCTTGGATCTCCCAGGTGACATTATCCTGTCCAGTTTTCTTGTGAGGATCATGGGGAAAGAGTGACAATAACAATAGACTTTATGTGGTATATGATAAGTCATGAACCAAAAATGGACTGTGTCCTTGTCCCAACTCTTACTGGTTTCCTTGGTGATATTCTATTTCTCCATCTGCAAATACTCTCTGACCCACAGGGCTGGCCTCTGGTAACGTGAAATGCAACAAATATTGTTGACCTTTTTCATGTGTCAAACAATGATGTACCTCTGGGGATGCAGCAAAGGGATTGCATTCAGTGAGGAGTCAGACAATAGAAAACAAATATATGAATAGAATGGTTAGTATGTGAGGAGGTAGTATTATAGAAAAAAATATATCAGGGGTGTGTAGAAAGGGTCAGATTTTAAATCAGATGATCAGGGAAGGCCTCAGTGAAAAGATGGCATATAGGTAAAGACCCTATGAAAATGAGGAAGCAAGCAGTTGGTTTTTTGGAGATAGATCATCCCAATAGAGGAAGCAAAAAGAACAAATGTCCTAGTACCAGAATGTACCTGGGGTGTTTATGGCACGACAAGAAAATCAGTATGTGAGTGAGAGGGAGAGGGTAGAGGATCATTCAGAGAAACGATGGAAAAGGATGGGTGGAAAAGACCAAAGGATGGAACCAGATCTCTAGGACCTTGGAGGCCACAGTAGGGGCTTTGGCTTTCAGTAAGAATGAAATGCAAAGTCATTTACGTGTTTTGAGAAGACAAATTATATAATTCACTTTATGTTTTAACATGATACATTAGGTGCTATTTGTTGATAGAATGAAAGGGCGGGGGTAGGAGAAAAGAAACTAAATAGGAGAATACACCTTCTGCTTACCAAGTACTGGGATGTCTGGTAAGTCAATTAAAAATAATATTGTTTATAAATATGAAACCAGAACAAATACGAAACTAGAACAAATGAAATAGTTGGATGTGGGAGCTATAGGCCATGTGGGGCCCAGAGAATGGTCATTATTCCAGAGTACATGAGTTTGAGGAGAAAAAGGCAAATTTCCCATATTTTATCTCTGTCTCTGTATCTGAGTCCCTCCCTCCTCATGAGTACAAGCTCTGACAAATGTTGCTTTCTAGTCTCTGGTCTCTCATTTCTATAAACACATGCTAATCAGCATTTTATATCTAGTTACGAAATTTCTTTATGATAGGCATTTTCAGGTTTTTATATTTGTTTCTTTTAAAATGGATTGCTTTTTTTTAAGGAACATTCACTTGTCTCCTTGTCAATCTGAAGAAAACATCCCAACCTGTCAAATAAAATAATCTTGGAAATTATTATATTATTTCCTAGGAGGAGGATTAATGGTATCTTTTTCCCCCATTATATTACTTTATATTCAGAAAATTACAATTTCCATCCTGTCTTGTGATTCCAGGAGTTTTCCCGATTAGAGTCCTTCTACCTTGTATTTTCTGCTTAAAAATCTGTATTCTTGGGAAACTATCTAATGTGTACTCTTATAAAAGGCCCAGTAATAAGCTAAAGATTGACATAGTAATTGTTCCAAAGGGGAAACCACTCAGGGGGTGAGTAGTATGGAATTCTCTGTTTTCATTCCAATAGTTGCAATCAAACTTCTAATTGAAATTAATCACTCGGTTGCTTTCTAAATTATTCTGGTGACTTCATTAATCTTCAGTGATAAGCTACCTCTGTTATATTTAATATCCTGACAAGACAAGCCCCATATTGTCAAGTATGAGTCAAATTTCAGCCAGCCTCTAATATTTCTGGACACTAGGAACCTATGCTTTCTCTTGTATGATGAGGGCATATTTTCAGACACAGTTCATGTTCTAAATAGACTGAACACTTGTCTCACATTGTAAAATCCCAGAGGTCAGATACCAGTGGCAGCTATAATGCATTTTAGCTCACTCGACAGAGTACTAAAAGGAGGTGATAAAGTTGTTCATCAACTCTCTCAGTCACTCAGCTGGAACTCCCTTGGTTTTGAGGGTGAAGAGTCTGTTTTCAGAGGCTCATAAGACCTCTATTATCTCTGAGGTGGCAGTTGCCCTCTTGTAGGTATCACACCTCTTAAAAACAATGCTATAACATGTGCAGAACTTGCTTTTCTCACATAACCTGGTCCCTAGCGAATGCCATGTCTGATCCCCTTGTGCCCTTAATCTTTATTTCCAGTCCCATGCCTTGTGATTCAGACTCAGCCAACTAACTAACTTCTATGCATCACTTGAATAATTAAGAGTCAGGGCCACTAAACATGTTCAAAAGTCAACTTATTGTTTTAACTTCAAAATATGTTTGTCCTTCAGGGATTCAGTTACCCTTGTCAGAAAGTTGAGAATCCTTCCTCAGTTCCTTTCTTCACCACCCACATCCGATCAATGATTTAGGTCTTGATCCTTCCATCTCTTTCACATTTCTCTGTCCTCTCCTTTGCTTCATTCCTGACACTTATTTTATTTGGGCCATCCCCATCCAAGGTAGAACTTAATGACT
Source organism: Myotis myotis (assembly GCF_014108235.1). NCBI lineage: Eukaryota > Metazoa > Chordata > Mammalia > Chiroptera > Vespertilionidae > Myotis > Myotis myotis. Next base: position 48,664,901 of record NW_023416324.1, read on the forward strand.
GCCTCCTATATGCTTCTGTCCCTTCCTGATAGCAATCCAAATCTTGTTCATAACCACCTCTTTATGGCCTGAGTGATTCAGGGAAAGATGATCCAATCCCAAGCTTCTGGGGTAGGTCTGATCAACCCAATGGCAAGTCTATATTTCTTACCCCAGCGATTAGTTCAGGAACCTTGGTTTCCACATTCTGTAGACCAAAGGTTGGATCAAGAGCACATGATCCATTTTGCTAATGAGACACAAGGGGATGATTTCTGGGGTGGCGGTGATGATATAAAGCTTGGATCCGTGTGCCACCATAAAGGAATCCAGCCAGAGGATGAAGCATAGCCATGGGAAAAGAAAATAAATGGATCTGGAGAAAGCCCATTAAGCCATACTTGAAGCTCACCCTACCTCATTACTTTCATTACATGAATCAATACATTTACATATTGATTAACTGGTTTTGACTAGGAGTTTCTCTCATTTACAATATAGAAGTCCCGATACATCTTATCTTGCCAAAGTTATCGCAATGGTCAGGCAACTCATTTCTCTGCCTCTGGTATATACCCCTCTAGTTGCCCACCCACTCTCCTAACAGGGGAATCTTTCACACAGACCTATTCATGTGCTTCCTACTTAATCCCCTACCATGGTAGCCTATTATCTTCAAAATAAATTAAGCATGACACATAAGGTCTCACATTATTGGATTTTTCTTCTGTCTTCCCAGCCTCATGTCTCATTTATTCCCAAAGTGAATCCCATGCACAATCCTGCTTAAATAATTTTGACTCCTAGAATAGAAAAACTTTATCACTCACCTCTCTGTCTTTGTATATGCAACTTCCTCATCTTAGAAGTAAACTAATTCCAGTCTATTCAGTAACCACCTACTTTGAACACGCAGTACACCTAAATATGTGCAATGTGCTAGCAAAGCTCCTCCGCTGTTTACCTGGTAAGGTTCTGCTCCTCAGAAGACTTTGTGCTTTCTCCCCTACTTTATGCCTCCTTTCCTGTTAGCACTTACCACATTCTGTTTCAATGGTTTACTATAATTGGTCTCTCCTTACTTGTGCCCTCAAAGGCAAAAGGTATTTCTTATTTATCTCCATATCCCCAGTTTCTAGTATTAAGGTAGTTATAACATTTTTATGGACTTAACTAAATAGAAAGCCAAATTATGAGGCATGTTTGATATCAGCTAATCCTAAAGTTCAATGAGCAAGATGACCTACTCCTGATGAAAAATGGTACTTGGTGCATGGTTTCCATGTAAGAGGGGTCATAGAAAGTGAAGGAGCCTCGAGTGACTGGCAAGCACACTCAGGCCCAAGGGGCATCCACAGCTCAACCGATTACTGTCAAGGAGAAAAATGGGGTCTATTTTGCCAACACTTAGATAAACCCACCATGCAGGTCAGTCCTCTATGGATCTTGCATCTATGGGTTAGCTACGGCAATGGCCTAATAGGCAGCATCCTTGGACGTATTCCAAACCCTTTATTTTATAGGTGAGGAACGAAAAGCAGGATCAAAACAAAGTTTCCCCTAAGAGATCCTCAATCCAGGGTATGTGCCTCTTCCATCAGCTCTTAACTCAATGTCTTATAGCAGCCTATGTGTCCTCCTCCTCCATCCCAGCGCATAGTCTCCAAGTACAGAGAATGCCTTTACCTTTCACAGGACCAGGTACTGAGTTGGTGCTCCGTAGCTAATCCTGAATGAACACCGAATGGAAAACATGCTCCTAGCAGACACATTTGACTTTGGACATCACCACCTTTAACACATAGATTTGTAGATTCACCTCACAGGACATTTAATAAAGCGTTATGTGCTGATCTCCTAGAAATTGGGAGTGGGATGGATAGGGGCTACTAAAGTACTGAGAGAGTTATGTAGATAACATCTCTACTGCATGGCATAAAGGTCAAATAGAAGAACAATGTGCTGTGTTAGGCAAAGAGGAAGGAGCATTAGTTATGAAGGCGAGTAGAAAACTTCCTAAACTGAGTGATCAAGGGCATGCAAAATTTTAACAGATAATTAACTCCTGGCCTGGGGAGTTGTGTGCAGTCGCCAGTGAGCCTTGGTCATACACTCAGTGTCTTGCCGCTTTCACTTTTGCCTGTAGGAGCATGTCTGTACTGGTTAACCTTGATGGGGAGTTCCTCTTCATCTTCTAGAGCGAGACCCCAAGGCAAAGGGTCTCCAAGATAAAGCCATATTATTTCCAGTCTGTGGTTTTGGACCTGGGAGAATGCAGTCAAAACAAATAAAACATAAATACACAAATAAAACAAACAAAAACACCACCAGGAAGATGAAAGTCCCTGGAGATTCTAGGTGAGTTTTGAAGCCTCTTGGTGATTATGTATAACCCAGTCAAATTCTGCCTCCAAGTGAATCTCAGAAAATTTTACAAAGAGGCTTCAGGAGCAGATTCTTACTGAATGGCTGATTCTGCCAGTCTTGACCACCGAGGAAGCTGATTCTAACTGCTCATTGGCTAAAAACTCTTTGAGCCGGATACCATGCTTTGAGAGGTTGTGAAGCCAGCTGGTTTCCCATGTAGTAATAACTGAATACACTATTATGTACGCCTTGTGTGCAGGGTAGCTCTGTCATGATCAGTTTCACCTAGTAGGTGTTCTTGTTTTTCATTTACAGATAAAGAAACAAAGACTCAGAGAGGTTGAGGGGCATACTGCGTGCCACACAGCTGGAATGTGGAGGAGCTGCAAATAGTATCCAGCTATAAATGGCATTTGAAACTGGATTTCTTTCTATTTCACTTGGCATGGGGGAGGTTTACAAAGATTTCAGGTCAAAACCTCAGAGTTTGAGAAGGAATGGTCATTTATTAAAAGTAAAACTCTGCTCATGACAGTTATTTTCTCTGATCCTAATACCTGAAATGGGGATAATAATGACCTGTTTGGTATGTACTTTACTTTGCTCTTGCTATGCTCATATAAGACCATATAGTGTCAGATTAACATAAATATCAATAATTTTGTTTTCGAGGGGAATAGTTGTAGTTATTTCCTTTTGAAGATAAAGACCTAATATTTTTGCAGTAGTTTGGTATAGTGTGATAGTTAAGAGCACAGCTTTCAGAATCAGACATATTTGGGTTCCAGTTCTTGCTATGATAGGCAGAACAGTGGCCTTTCAAGAATAGTTACATGCTAACCCCCAGAGCCTGGGATATGTTAGGTTTTCTGCTAAAGGAATTTAAGGTTGAGGATGAAATTATGGTTGCTGGTCCACTGCTGTTGTAATGGGTAGATTACCCTGGATTATCTAGGTAGGACCAAATGTCCTTATAAATGGAAGGAGGAGGCAGAGAGCCAGGGTCAGAGAAGATGTGACCTTGAAAGCAGAGGTCAGAATGATGAAGTTTCTGGCTTTGAAGACAAGAAAAATGTCACCTCAAAAAGGTGGAAAAGGCAACGGAATGGGTTCCTAGAGCTTCTGGAGAAAAATGCAACATCCCTGTTGACCCCTTGATGTTAATCATGCAGTTTTTGAAGTTCTTATCTCAAGATAGGGAGAGAAAGATAGAAACATCAGTGTTGAGAGAGAATCATTGATTGGCTGCCTCCTGCACACCCCTACTGGGGATCTGGCCAGCAACCCTGGGCATGTGCCCTGACCAGGAATCGAACCATGACCTCCTGGTTCATAGGTCGATGCTTAACCACTGAGCCACGCTGGCCAGAATTAGTGTTGTTTTTTTATCACATTGCTATAACACCTTAACACAGACCTAGTAGCAGTCATTAACTTTGTATTATTGTGTTATAGCAGCCATAGAGAACTAATACAGTAGCTGTGTTCCTTGGAGAAAATTACCAAGCCTCTCTGAGCCTTACCTGCATTGACACAGCAAGTAACCTGCCAGTCAAGAGTAACTTCATTGTTATGATTAATATCATATAGCAATATTACTGGACTAACAGTAATTTTAATGGGGCGTAAGACCCTATGTTTATCATAATTAGGGTCAAGCTTGATTTTCCTGTTTACATGGCACTATCAGCTCCAAGAAGCTCTGGGCAGAAAAATCTGGCTGACTCATTGCAAGCCTAGTTGAACACCCACTGCACTGCATGTTGCCACGTTAACTGGCTGAGGTTTCTGCCAGAAATATCCGTTGCCTAGTTAAGGGAGTGTTCCCTGCTTTGGAAGCCTAGGCAACTGCATATGTGAAAGTTTCTGGTTTCCTCGGATTGCAAAATAAATGTCAGGGGAGATAGAAATGCTATAAAAAAGGATTCTAAGAGACAGTGCAATTAATGAGATAAAGAGAAAGATTCTTGTTAGGCTCAGGAAGCCCTTTCATAGATGCCATTAATGGATATGCCTTAGATGGTGGCATTGGCTGCATCCATGACTCCTTATATAACATGATGGAATTGGAAGTGGTGCTGGATGGAAGCCAGGCACCCTTTCTCTCCCGCATCCCATCAGGAACCAGAATAAGCTGCGTGTGTGCCACCGAAAAGTTACTTAATTTCTCTTTGAGACTGTATTGCCTCTTTCGTACCATGGCACAAATAGAGTAATAAAAAGCACTGTGAAATGTATACATGATAATGATAACTAGTAGTTATTGGTTGCTTACTATATGTAAGGAGTTATTCTAAGTACTTTATATGTAAAATCTCATTTAGTCTTTACAGCAAACCATGAGACTATTCAGTTTCACAGATGAACAAACTGAGGCGTAGTGAGATTCATTTCCGAAGGTCACACAGCTACTAAGTAGTAAAAGCAGTTGATCAATGTGCTCAAATGCCTGTCTAAGGTGTGGTACGTGGCATGGTAATGGCTCAATAAGTGTTAGCCGTTGTTATATATATATATATATATATATATATATATATATATATATATATATATATATATGCAGTATAGTTGTTAGGATTAAATAGGAAGTCTTTTTAGAAATAAAATAAATAGCATTTACGTAGCTTCTGTTTTGCAGTGGCCTCTTAGCCATCCTTCTTCTGTTGTGCCCCTGACCTCATTATGCCAATATAAGTGGCCTTCCAAAACATGAACCAGTGGATGCCATTCCCTGTCTGAAAGTTTAGATATAATACATTGGAATCTGACATAGTGTGTCATGAAAGCCTTTCAACACTGGGCGTGTGCCATGATGTAGTCAATGCCCATCTTTTCAATCCTGGCCAGAGCCCCATGTCCACACGTCAAGACTCTGTCAGAATGCTTACTATTCCCTCATCATGTCTCATTATTCTTTGGCTGGACATATCTGTACATGTTATACCAGAATACCCTTACTCCCTTTTACTGCCAGGTGAATTTATGCTCACCTTCAAAAATTAGATCCTGGACTGATGCACAATTTTTAATGAGCATCATATGCATCGTGTAAATGCCTGTTCTGCAAATAACATCTTTGTAGAAAGAAAACATGCCAACTTTTGTTCAGTGTTCTTATTTAGTTTGCTGGATCCTCCAAATTCCCTAACTCCACCCCTTGTCCCTTGCTTTCTTCATGGATGCTCCCTTGGCCACTTCTTAGATCATCTTTATCATTCTGCTTGGTACACAGTTCAGGTTCCCCTGACTACAGGGTTCAGCTTCCTTCCCAGCTGTATCATCATTCCCCTTATTCATGGACAACCATCATGGTAACATTCTCCAGGCTTCCCTGGCCTCAGGACCTTCGCAAAGGCTGGGGGTTAGGATCTGGCATCACAAGTGACTTTCTTTTGAGAAGCCTTTTCTGACCTCCCCAAGAATAGCTGTGCTCTCTTCTTCTGGCTCCTATAGGGCCAGTTCACTACTTTATTATGGTGTCTGTTGGGGTAACTATTATTCACTGAATTAAAAAAATATTTTTGTTTTATTATTTTTTAAACCTAGAGTAAACTAGGCCTCTGGACAGTAGAAATAATGTTCTAGTTACTCCTTGTCACTTAGTCTTTTTTTTATTATTATTATTAGTTAAGGTATTACAAATGTGTCCTCATCCCCCCCATTAACCCCCAACCTCCCCCCCACACACAAACTCATGCTCCCATCCCCCTGCTGTCCATGTCCATTGGTTTGGCTTATATACATGTATACAAGTCCTTCGGTTGATCTCTTCCCCCAACCCCCGCCCTCCCCTACTTTCCTTCTGGGGATTGACAGCCTGATTGCTGTTTCTCAGTCTTTGGGTCTGTCCCTTTTCATCAGTCTATGTTGTTCTCTATAATCCACAAATGAGTGAGATCATGTGGTACTTATCCCTCTCTGACTGGCTTATTTCACTTAGCATAATGCTCTCCAGTTCCATCCATGCTGTTGCAAAAGGCAAGAGTTCCTTTTTTTTTACTGCAGCATAGTATTCCATTGTGTATATGTACCACAGTTTTCTAATCCACTCATCTGCTGATGGGCACTTAGGCTGTTTCCAAATCTTAGCTATGGTGAATTGTGCTGCTATGAACATAGGGGTGCATATATCCTTTCTGATTGGCGTTTCTGGTCTCTTGGGATATATTCCTAGTAGTGGGATCACTGGGTCAAATGGGAGTTCCATTTTTAGTTTTCTGAGGTAGCTCCATACTGTTCTCCACAGTGGCTGCACCAGTCTGCATTCCCACCAGCAGTGCAGAAGGGTTCCTTTTTCTCCACATCCTCTCCAACACTTGTTGTTTGTTGATTTGTTGATGATAGCCATTCTGACAGGTGTGAGATGATAACGCATTGTCGTTTTGATTTGCATCTCTCGTATAATTAGTGACTTTGAGCAGGTTTTCATATGTCTTTCGGCCTTTTGTATGTCCTCTTTCGAAAAGTGTCTATCTAGGTCCGTTGCCCATTTTTTTATTGGATTGTTTACCTTCTTTTTGTTAAGTTTCATGAGATCCCTGTAAATGTTGGAAATTAAACCCTTATCGGTGGTATCATTGGCAAATATGTTCTCCCATGTAGTGGGTCTTCTTGTTGTTTTGTTGATGGTTTCCTTTGCTGTGCAAAAGCTTTTTATTTTGATGTAGTCCCATTTGTTTATTTTCTCTTTAGTTTCCATTGCCCTAGGAGCATTATCAGAGAAGAAATTTCTTCAGCATATGTTTGCGATTTCGCTGCCTGTGGATTCCTCTAGTATTTTTATGGTTTCCCGTCTTACGTTTAAGTCTTTTATCCATTTTGAGTTTATTTTTGTGTATGGTGTGAGTTGGTGATCTAGTTTCATCCTTTTGCATGTATCTGTCCAATTTTCCCAACACCATTTATTGAAAAGACTGTCTTGACTCCATTGTATGCTCTTGCCTCCTTTGTCAAATATTAATTGAGCATAGTGGTTTGGGTCGATTTCTGGGGTCTCTATTCTATTCCATTGATCTATATGTCTGTTCTTGTGCCAGTACCAAGCTGTTTTAAGAACAGTGGCTTTGTTATACAGTTTGATATCTGGTATTGAGATCCCACCTACTTTGTTCTTTCTCAGGATTGCTGCAGCTATTCGGGGTCTTTTTTTATTCCAGATGAATTTTTGGAACGTTCGTTCTAGATTTGTGAAATATGCCGTTGGTAATTTAATGGGGATTGCATTGAATCTATAAATTGCTTTGGGTAGTATGGACATTTTGATGATGTTGATTCTACCAATCCATGAACACGGTATATTCTTCCATCTGTTTATGTCTTCCTCTATCTCTTTTTTCAGTGTCCTGTAGTTTTCAGCATATAAGTCTTTTACCTCCTTAGTTAAGTTTATTCCTAAGTATTTTAATTTTTTTGGTGCAATGGTAAATGGGATTGCTTCTGTAGTTTCACTTTCTCTAAGTTCACTATTGGTGTAAAGAAATGCCATGGATTTCTTAGCATTAATTTTGTATCCTGCTACATTGCCGAATTCATTTATTAAGTCTAATAATTTTTTGATGGAGTCTTTAGGGTTCTGTATGTACAGTATCATGTCATCTGCAAATAAGGACAGTTTTACTTCTTCTTTTCCAATCTGGATGCCTTTTATTTCTTCTTCGTGTCTGATTGCAATGGCTAGTACTTCCAGTACTATGTTGAACAGGAGTGGTGAGAGGGGGCATCCCTGTCTTGTTCCTGTTTTTAGGGGGAATGGTTTTAGTTTTTGCCCATTGATTATGATGTTGGCTGTGGGTTTGTCATATATGGCTTTTATTATGTTGAGGTATGATCCCTCAATTCCTATCTTGCTGAGAGTTTTTATCAAGAAAGGGTGTTGGATTTTGTCAAATGCTTTTTCCGCATCAATTGATATGACTATGTGGTTTTTTTCTCTCAATTTGTTTATGTGATGTATCACGTTTATTGATTTGCGGATATTGTACCATCCTTGCATCCCTGGGATAAATCCTACTTGGTCATGGTGTATGATCTTTTTGATGTACTGCTGGATCCGATTTGCTAGGATTTTGTTGAGGATTTTGGCATCTATGTTCATGAGGGATATTGGTCTGTAATTCTCTTTCATTGTATTGTCTTTATCTGGTTTTGGTATTAGGGTGATGTTGGCTTCATAGAATGAGCTGGGAAGTGTTCCTTCCTCTTGGATCTTTTGACATAGTCTGAGGAGGATAGGTTTTAGGTCTTCCTTGAATGTTTGGTAAAACTCCCCTGTGAAGCCATCTGGCCCTGGGCTTTTGTTTGCTGGAAGCTTTTTGATTACTGCTTCGATTTCCTCCATAGTTATTGGCCTATTGAGATTTTTAGATTCTTCCTGGTTAAGTTTTGGAAGGTTGTATTTATCTAGGAATATGTCCATTTCCTCCAGGTTGTCTAGTGTGTTGGAGTAGAGTTGTTCATAGTATTTTCTAACAATCCTTTGTATTTCTATGGGGTCTGTTGTTATTTCTCCTCTTTCATTTCTGATTTTGTTTATTTGGGTCCTCTCTCTTTGTTTCTTGGTGAGCCTGGCTAGAGGTGTATCAATCTTGTTTATCCTTTCAAAGAACCAGCTCTTGGTTTTGTTGATCTTTTGTATTGTTTTTTTGGTCTCTATGTCGTTTATCTCCACTCTGATCTTTGTTATTTCCTTCCTTCTGCTTACAGTGGGCTTTTTTTGTTGCTCCCTTTCTAATTCTTCGAGTTGTAGAGTTAGGTCATTTATTCTCATTGTTTCTTGTTTCTTGCAGTAGGCTTGTAGAGCTATGAACTTCCCTCTCAAGACTGCTTTTGCTGTGTCCCATAGGTTTTGGATTATTGTGTTTTCATTGTCATTTGTTGCCATGATGTTTTTTATTTCTTCTTTGATCTCACTGGTGACTCAGTCGTTGTTTAATAGCATGCTATTTAGTCTCCATGTGTTTGATTTTTTTGGATTGTTTTTGTTGTAGTTGATTTCCAGTTTTATGCCTTTGTGGTCTGAGAAGATACTTGATATGATTTCAATTTTCTTGAATTTGAAGAGACTTTGTCTGTGACCCAATATATGGTCTATCTTTGAAGATGACAAATGTGCACCTGAGGAGAATGTATATTCTGTGGCTTTGGGGTGAAATGTTCTGAAGATGTCAATTAATTCCATCTGATCTAGTGAGTCATTTAGGATTGATGTTTCTTTGCTGAGTTTCTGTTTAGAGGATTTGTCCAGTAGAGATAATGGGGTGTTAAGGTCCCCTACTATGATTGTATTGCTGTCAATCTCTCCCTTGATCTTCTCCAGAAGATTTCTTACGTATTTGGGTGCTCCTATATTGGGTGCATATATATTTACCAGAGTTATTTCTTCTTGTTGGACTGCTCCCTTTAGTATTATGAAGTGGCCTTCTTGATCTCTTTTTATGTCCTTCACTTTGAGATCTAATTTGTCAGATATAAGTATTGCTACCCTGGCTTTTTTTTCGCTTCCATTGGCCTGAAAAACCTTTTTCCATCCCTTCACCATCAGTCTGTGTGCATCTTTTTTTCTGAGGTGGGTTTCCTGTAGACAGCAGATATATGGGTCATGTTTTCTTATCCACTCATTTACCCTATGCCTTTTGACTGGGGAATTTAATCCATTTACATTTAAAGTTATTATTGATAGAAACTTATTAGTCGCCATTTTTGTTCTTTACCACTGCGTTCCTTCTTTGTTTCCTGTTTTTTCTATTTACAGCAGACCCTTTAGCATTTCTTGCATTGCTGGTTTGGTTGTAATAAACTCCTGTAGACCGTTTTTGTCTGTGAAGCTCCTGATTTGACCCTCAATTTTGATTGATAGCCTCGCTGGGTATAGTATTCTTGGATTCAGACCCTTCCTTTGCATGACTTTGTATATTTCATTCCATTCCCTTCTTGCCTGATGTGTTTCTGTTGAGAAATTGGTCGCTAGTCTGATGGGGGATCCTTTGTAGGTAACTTTCTGTCTCTCTCTGGCTGCTTTTAAGATTCTTGCTTTGTCGTTGGTGTTTGCCAATTTAATTATTATGTGCCTTGGTGTCGGTCTTTTCGGGTTCATTTTGTTTGGGACTCTGTGAGCTTCTTGGATTTGTGTGAGTTTTTTCCTCCCTATATCAGGGAAATTTTCTGTTACTATTTTTTCAAACAGGTTTTCTATTCCTTGCTCAGTTTCCTCTCCTTCTGGCACCCCTATTATTCGGATGCTGTTTCGTTTAGCATTGTCCCAGAGTTCTCTTAGGCTCTCCTCCTGCTTTTTAATTTTTTTTTCTAGAAGCTGTTCTGTTTGGGTATTTTTTTCTACCGTGTCTTCTAGCTCGCTGATGCGGTCCTCTGCTTCTTCTAGTCTACTGTTGATGCTTTCTATTGAGTTCTTTATGGCAGTGATGTCGTTTTTCATTTCTTCTTGGTTTCTCTTCATTTCCTCTTGGTTCTTCTTCATTTCCTCTTGGTTCCTACACATATTGTTGAATTGGTCTTCCATTCTTTTCATCCACCTTATGGCCATTACTCTGAATTCTTTCCCTGACAGGTTGCTTGCCTCCATTGCCTCCATTTCGTTTACTTCCTTTTCTGATGATGCCTGTTTTTCTTTCATATTTGGGTTGGTTCTTTGTTTCACCATGATTTCTCTTCTCAAGGTGTTTGGTTATGTAGTTCTCTCTCTGCTGCGCTGATTCAAAGGCACAAAATACAACACAACAAGGCACAACGTACAAGGCACCGAACTAAATGCATTCACAATATTAATAACCCCAAATAAAGGTGACCCCCCGAGCGAAGAGAATTAGGGGATAAAGAAGAAAAAAGAGAAAAAGATTAAAGAGAAAAATAAAAAACAAAAAGGAGTGCCGAAATGAGATTGGGAAAAGGGAGAGAAGAAAAAAACAAAAAGACAAAAAAACAACAACAACAACAAAAAAAAATTAAGAGAATGAAATAGAGGTGGGGAAGAGGCTATTTGTATGGGGAGAGCGAGGGATTGGAAATTAGATATATAACTAGGGTGAAATTTAGACAGTGGGTAGAAAGAAGGAATAGGTAAAATCCAAAGCAGGAATAGGGTAAGAGAAACAGGACAACAAAAGGGGAAAAGTGAGGAAGAGAGTTATGGCTTAAGGGTAAATGTGAGATAGAGAGAAATGATGCTAAAGGAACGATGAAAATAGAGTGTAGAACACTAATCCCAAAATAAAATAAAGAAAAATAAAAAAATAATAAAAAATAAAATGACACTTGAAAAAATGGTAAAAGGATAGCAATAATACTGGTTAAAAAAATGTAGTAATTAAAAAGGTAAAATCAAGTGACGAAAAAAATAAAAAATAAAAAAAAAATAGGTTCTTGATGAAATGGTGAAAAAAGAATTAAAAAAAATATATATATAAAAATATTCGGAAGTGAAGGTGCTTCAGATCTTCCACTCTTCTTTTTGGCACGCCTCAGTCCTGCCAGGCATTCAGGGGAGTGTTGAACTTCCCTGCGATACACTGTCCCTCCGTGCAGTAAACCACAGACCTGATTTTAAGGCAGCTTGTATTTGTTTACCAGACTGCCTTTATTTGTGATCGCAGAAGAGACAGTTCGTGGCTCTGCCTCTGGGTGGCAGTGTGTCTGGATTGACCTCTGAGGCTATAAGTCCTCTCTATCAGTAGGGTTTTGTTTTTGTTTTGTTTTTTCCTCTATGGTATTTGGAACTGATTCGGGAAAGACCACTGCCCAGAGCTGGTTCCTTGCCACTGCCCTCTGTTTCCCAGGCTCCCCAAAAAGAACTTTCCCCTACAGGCTCTGTGAATGACCCCAACTGGGGAATCCCATGCACTGGGTTTAATAATCAAATGCACGGATCTAAGGGGAACTGTAACAAGAGCCTGATAGTTGTGCGAATTCGCAAGCCTCCACCTTCCAGGTCTGCGCACAGTCTCCGCGCGCCCACTCGCCCCTGGCACCAAGCAGCCAGCAGATTGGCAAAGTCCAAGGCTGCTCCCTTACATCCAGTCCAGCTATGGGCTCATTTTTCGCATTCCCTTCTGCCAGCAGCCCTGTGGGGCCCCTTCCCCACTCGCGGGTCACGCTGGTCCCAACGGCTGCAGACTCTATTTGGAGCAGATTCCGCCCCGCGCGCGCGAGTTCGGTCCTCCCTCCAACCCGAACTGCAAACCGCACCTTTAGGGGATGTCCAACCTTTCCGTGAGAAGAAGCAGTGCTCGTCTGAGTTCAGGCAGTCACGCTGCTTGTGATCCCTTGTTTCCAGGTTAGTAGCTGGTCTCTGGATGCCGGCAACAACCACCCAAGATGGCGCAGTCTCCCCTGCTTAGCTGGCGCACCATGAGAGGCTTCAGACACAGTCTCCAAATGTCCTTTTTTTTTTCCTGGGGGTTCTCGGTCTTTCCTAGCTGCAGACAGTCTCTCAGCTGAAAATCCTCTGCCTATTCGGGCTGCATGTTACCCGTTTCAGCTGCTCACCCTTATCTGCTCCAGGACAAGGCACAGGACACGTCCGTTTATACATCCGCCATTTTCCCTCCCCTGTCACTTAGTCTTGAGTGAACCACTTAACCTTCTCTTAATTTCACTTTTTTAAATGAAAAAAAAATTGGATATAATAATTATTTTTTCAGAGTTATGAGGATTAGGTATAGTGTATAAAAAGGATCCATAACAGTGTCTGGTACATAGTAAGATCTAACATTTGATAGCAATCATTACAGACTCAATTCACAGAGAGACCAAACAATTTGCTCAAGTAGAGATGAAGCGGGGGAAATGTGTTAGCTTTTGTCTTCTCTAACCCTTCCAGGGACCCAACAAATTCAACATTAGATGTGGCATTAGCTCTAACTTTCAGGGTAAGGGGTAAATGTTTGGGGTTGTGAATTTGTCTCTTTCATTGAATCCAGTATCTGGTATGTCTGGAATGGATCCTGGGCCTCTATTAGTCCATTGACATTCAGCCTTCCCGGCCCATCTTTGTGTGGTAACTACTCACTCTGCTGTCTGATTAGCTCTCCAGGCCAACTCCAACCAACCTGTCTATGTTCTTACCTGTACCGTAGTTGACACCTGTTTTTGGAAATTGCCAACTTTCTTTCCTGATGGCCAGATCTGCTCCCTTCTGGGTCTTGGCTCATGTCTCCAAAAAGCCTCTGTTTACCCCTTGAGCACCATCAACTGGACTATTGCATAGGTAGAACACAGCTCTACAACCAAAGTTGTTACTCTAATCATGACTTCCTCTCACTGCTCACCTATTGGCACGTCTAAGATTCCATAATTTTTTGCAGCTCAGAGTTTACATGAGTTATGTGAAGGGATGACTCATGTTTTTGCAAGGGTAGAAAAGACTGATGACAAATAGGTAGATTCTGATGTTCTGTTCCCTCCTTCTCAAGCCAGTTTAGGAATTCTGGTGATGGACTTATTGACAAAGGTTCTTCCTTCACTTTAATCAGCACTGTTTTATGTGCCCAGAGACCATCACTACACCTTGCAAGAGGGGAAGCTGTTTGATCGAACTCCTGATTGCTTGCTTCCTTCAATGCCTTTTAGAAAATTTAGAGTGGAAAATGTGTTTTCTCTGAGACCCAGATATTGATACAAGCTATTAGTTTGAAAATAACTTATAGTAAGTATTATTCATTAATATTACCCTTAAAGTCCACCTGGCACCTAAATTCTTGCTGTTAAGTGAGGGTTTTGTGGCAGAATAATTTTTAAAGCACCTTCATGTAATGGAAAGGGATGTAACTATTAAATGGAAAGCAGTGAGTGTTCACCCAGGCCTACCTTTTCTTTTCTTTCTAAAGAGATCTATGAATAAGCAGAGGAAGTCATCTCTTGCCATACTTTCCAATGCACAGATTGCCTCTTTCCACTGTGTCAAATAGCAAACCTCAAGTCAGGGACCAGATCTCAGCTGTAAAAATTACATTCCTCTTTTTTGTAGGTCAGTTGAGAATTCAAAGGAAGATTTTCCTCTGAGCATGAATTCCCAAATACCTTATAAGGTAGCTCCTTGAGCATTTTCCTAGTGAATTAAATTATGAACTGGAATATGTGACTTTCGTTGCTCGAACAGTTCAGCTTGCATCTCTCTTGATAAGAATGAGGAAAATTATAAGTCATAAAAAAAAAGACTGCAGAATTAAGTAGCCAAATACAAGAACAGGTATGGGTAATAATGCAGTTCTATAATAGATTTATAAGACTATACCAGGGAACTCTCCCTCTAGACATTGGTCTTTTCACTCTTATTCTACACTCTAGATATTACTGGATGCTATTTTTCCACTTGAAACTTTGTCTTTGAAATTTGAAATTTGAATTCTGAATTCGTATTATCATTCCTCACCTTTAAACTAGTTTATCTTTTTTGACACCTTTGTTTTCCTGATTGCAGGGAAATGAGGATTATCTTCCACTCTTCCTTCTCTCATGCCTTATTGTTGGTTAACGAACACATCCTGCCAGGTTTGCATTTGAACTCTTTCTCCAGTACATACCCTTCACTGCGAGATGCACGGGCTGTTCCAATCACATGGCTGAGGTTCTAATTCAGGGGTCAGCAAACAACTGCCTGTGGGCCATAGCCAGCCTGCTAACTCTTTTAGTCAGTAGAAGTTTTATTGGAACACAGCTATGTTCATTTCTTTTTGTACTATCTGCAGCTGCTTTGGTGCTCCAATGGCAGAGTTGAGTAGTTTTCAAAGCTTAAGCTATTTACTGTCTGGCCCTTTACAGAAAATGTTTGCTGGTTCCTGATCTAGTTCATGCTCTTATAACCTCTCACCTGGGTAATTGTAAACTCCTTTCCTCGCTGTTAGTCACTCTAATACCAGTCAATCCACCAAAGTGATAACACAATCCCTTTCTACCTCAACCCCAAGCAAATGCCCTGTAGTCCTTCCTCTACCACAGATTTAGGCACTGTAGAAACAATAGTGAGCAAGATAAACCAGATTCTTGCCCTCACAGCTTTTGTTCTTTATTATAAAAGAACAGCTAGGCAATTAACAGTGTTATCTGTGCTGTAACCATATGCTTATCTAGATAATTGACTGAAACGCTAGTTCCATTCCATACCAACTGTGTGACCATGAGAGATTTTTTAAGGATTAGCTTCAGTTTCCTATCTCTGGTTCTGGTGATAAAATGAGATAATCCTTGACTGTCACATGGCCTTGTGTCAGGCGCATACTCAATAATATTAAATAATAATTATTGGGAAAAAAGAGCTCTTTGGCAATATGGAACAAAAAAAATGTAAGCTAGTCTTAAATGTCAGGGGTTGGCTTTTATGACTGATGTCTTTTAAGGCTGTTATCAATAGGAAGAGAAGCAGTTTCTGAGCAACAAGGTACGGACCATGTAAAGAAATGGAGGGAGAATTTTCCTTGTTCTCTAAATGTTAAATAATTGCTGCCATGTCTTTGCTCCCCAAACTACCTTGTTTCTATTGCTAATAGAGCTATCACTGCAACATGTTGGAGTTGTGTTTTTGAGGGTGAAAGCCATACTATTATGTTTATCTTTATATTCCCAATTTTGCTGGATTTGAAGATGGTGGAAAGGGCCACAAACCAAGGAGTGCAGGTAGCCTGTAGAAGTTGGAAAAGGCAAAGAAACAAATCCCTCTCTGTAGCCTCCTAAGAAGAACATAGCACTGTGGACATCTTGATTTTAGCCAGTGAAATCCATGTCAGATTTCTGGCCTATAAATAATATAAGAAAATTAATTTATGCTGTTTAAGCCACTAAACAATATTGCTATTATGACAGCAATAGAAAAAGAATACACTGTCTCTCTAGGCACGGAAATGATTTAAAATTTTATGCAAAGAAATGATTAAGGGCTTTATCTTATTATCCCAATGAAAAGGACTTTAGAATATTGGGACTCAGAACAAGATACATTCAGTGTCAAGTTTGGCATATGGGTAAGACTTCATGTAGGAGTAAAGAACTTTAAGAGTGATTTTAATTGGGGCTTATTAAGAATGTGATTGCATATTATGGCTGGGAGTTGTCTCATGATTGAAAGGAGGGAAGAAAGGGAAGGAAGAAAAAAATGGGAAGGAGTAACCTGTAAAAATAAGTAGCAGTTTTAAATATTTTAGGGTTTTTTTTTAATTATTGAGAAGGAAGCAGCCTAAATACAAAAATAATCACATAGGAAACAACTTCTATCATTTCTTTCAGTTCTCAGTCTTTGCTTAAACGAACCCAGTGGGGAAGTTTTTCTTCCCTGTAGACCTTGTCTACGCAATCACTTCAGCTTTTAGAAAATAAATAATCCAAACAGGCTTCATAGAGAGCTTGTATTCATTCATGAAAATAAAAGAATTCAATTATTTATAAAGTCAATTATTTTACAAAGACGGTGAATGACAAGTAATGGTCAAGGAGTGCTTTGCTGGTCACTTAATTTTTTAAAAATTGTGAAGAAATGTGTGCCAGACTTTAAAATTTCACAGTAAATCTGCAGTATATTGATAAAACTCTTAAGAAGAGGCCTGTTTGTGACTTTGGCCAATCTGAAAAAGCTGAAGGTTAGTCCAGTATCACAATATTACCTGCATGAGGCCATAGGGGTCTCGTAGTTTCCAATGAGAATTTGGTGTATAAAAAATCATTCACAACCTAGAAAGTTTAGGCAGAGGCTCATATTCTTTTTCTTGGAAAGATGAAGTGCTACCAAACAACAAGAGTGGGTAAGGTAGACAAGAGGTGAGTTTTTGTGGGCATCTTCATATTGGGTCACAATAGGCAAAAGCAAAGAAATGCTTCTCATGAGCTGGTCCTGGCCCACATTTTCCAGTTTAGTATTAATGTGTAAAAAAGGTCAAAGTAGCTAATAAATTTACAACAACTTCCTCTTGCTCTTTACTAAAATAAAATAAAAGTTTTTCAAAGACTTAATAGTTATTCTCAAAATATACATCTTCTGTGTATGACATTCACAGCTTACGTAATTCCAGATGAGGCTTTGAAGGTAGTAGAGCATTTTCATGCAAAAATTTAAGTGAATAAATTTTCTTGCTTACAGTGGTCCCTTTTGAACTTCTGTTGAAAACCAATGTAAAGATGTGCAATGATATCCACATTATTCTGAATTATATTTCAGGAGAAAAGCTGAGTCTCAAAGGCTAAGAGATAGAACATCTGGTATAACACCACTAAACTATGATGGTTACCGTTTTTTTCCAGAATTACAAAGACATACAATTTCTTCCCAGTTGAAACTTAAGCTATTTATTTTTTTGTTAGAGGAAACTTTTTCTGAGTTTAGGATTTAATGACTAGTATTACATTTTTGTGATAACAGCTTTTTTTTTTTCTTCAGGTTTCCATATCAATTGAAAACTTTGATTGGGTGCAGAACATTTTTTAACCCAAAGTTTAAATAAGTGGGGGAAAGGAACTATAAGTACAAAAGTGTGTTCAGTGACAAGTCATTCGCCACCATTCCAGACCACTAGTCCACCTTCCCGTGGCAACCACTACCACTAGTTTTTAGTCTGCCTCCTAGCAGTAGTGTGCTTCTACTTGAACCCCATCTTCATTATGTTACACATTACTTTACAGCGGGCAGTTTCTGCACCTTGCTTTTCTCATTTAACAATGCACTTCAGAGAGAGATTGATATCAGCACCTATAAAAGTTACCTTATACTTGTCAACAGAGGCCAATTATTCCTTTGAGTAGATGTATCATAATTTACTTAACTGACCTCCTATTGATGGGCATTTATATTATTTCAGGATTTTATCATCACAAAAAAATTCTGCAGTGAGTGAATATACTTCAGCACGTATTCCTGCATACATGTGAGGATATTTGTGGAATACATTGCTAAAAGTAGCTCAGCATGAGTAAGGGGGTGACATGTGTTTACACTCTTAAATAGAGATTTCTATATTGTTCTTCAAGAAGAATGTGCAATTCATACTCCCACCAATGGTATATGAGACTCTTGTTGTACTGTAGTCTCTCTAACATGGTATTGTTCTTGCTGATCATTGTTAATGAGATGGGAGTACTGGAGACTCATTGTTTTAATATGTGTTTGTTAGACATTTACTCAACAAATAGTTTTTAACAAGTACATTTTTCAATAAAAACAAGACATAGATTGTTCCACATATATATCACTATGAATAAACTATCCCACAACTTAGTAGCTTAAAACAGTTTATTCCTATTTTATCTCCTGATTCTGTGGGTTAGGAATTCTAATAAAACATAATGGGAACAGCCTCAATCTGTTCCGTGATCTGGGGAAGGCTGGGGTTGGGGGGGGGGGGGGCCTCCGCTGAGTTCCTCTAATGGCTGGGGACTAGAAGAATGAGTTAGCCAGAGAGTTTTTAGTATCAGTCTGTCTGTCTGTCTCTCTTTTCTCTCTGTGAGCCATAAGCTCTTCATTTGGCTAGCTTGGACTGTCATACAAGGTTGAAAAAAATAAAAAAGGCCTAGTGGTTAAGAACTTTTCTTTAGTTGTGCTTCACAGATTATGTCTTTAGAGGATATGCATTTAAAAAATTGTTATAATTGTGTTAATTTCAAAATTGTGAAATGTTTTATTTATTGCATGAGGTCTTAAATTATAATTAGCTAAAACAGAGGACTCTGACAGTTCACAAATGGAATGCTTTGTTTTCCACTGTAATGAATTGGAGTCACTAGTTTATCCTAGATTCAGCTGAAGCTTTTCTTTCCTTAAATTCTGTACAACATTAGTAATAAAGTAATTTTTTAATGAAATGCAAGCCACAGTTTATCAAATTGAATTGAAAAAATTTTTTTGCAGCAGATGCTAATACTTCCACACAAATCCATTTTTTTGTCTTCTTTGGATTTATGCTCTGATAAGATCACAGAGAATAGTCAAGGATTATACAAAATATAATTATAAATTGTGCTAAGTGCTATGAAATGTATAATATAAGATCCTTGTGTGGTTTGGGGGATGAGGGAAAGGTTTCCTTGAGGAAGTGAAATTTTAACTGAGATTAGAAATAAGAAGGCAAAGAACACCAATGTAGGAAGTGGGGTTATAGGGAGAGGGTGGAGTGGGAAGAGAGGGAACATGATGGCTTAAGAACCTGAAAGAAAGCCATATGGCTACAGAGCAGAGAGCTGGGAAAGAAGGCACAAAATGAGGCTGAATCATAGCCTTTCATATGGATCATATTAAGGATTTGGTTCTTTATCCTGAGATTAATAGGTAATAAATAACTAGAAAATGCCTCTCAACTCCAGGCTCCAGGTTCATTGATTTGCCCACTTCTAGGACCCAGACTTTCTACAAATTAAGCCAGAAATTGGAAGGGAGAGAGAAAGAGACATTGTCCTAGGAGCCTGAACCCTGGATGGAGTCTTGGGGACTGGAAAATAAAGTTTGGGGATTGGAAAGAAAAGATTTTAGATTTGAGAGGTTTCATTTTCAAATGGTAACTGTATCAGGAGTTAGAGGAGGAAAGAGAAATAATTCTATGTTTTTCTAGAAGGAAGGGATTTAATGTAAGAAATTAGGTGCTCACAAAATGATTGTAAGGGTTTAGAGGAGTAGCAGTCAAGAATCCTCTTATGAGACTATTAATTTTAAGAGCCAACTTTTGTTGTCATAAACCAGATGTCAGGATACTACTGCTATGATGACCACAGTCACAATTACTTCACATTCATGTAGCTGTGACCAGACCCCACAGTGATTCTCAACCTTCTGGCCCTTTAAATACAGTTCCTCATGTTGTGACCCAACCATAAAATTATTTTCGTTGCTACTTCAAAACTGTAATGTTGCTACTGTTATGAATCATAATGTAAATATCTGATATGCAGGATGGTCTTAGGCGACCCCTGTGAAAGGGTCGTTCGACCGCCAAAGGGGTTGCGGCCCACAGGTTGAGAAACGCTGCCCTAGAACAAAGAGTCCAGCCACCTCAAGCCCTGACACCTGTTCGAATTTGAGAAAAATGGCCCCTCCTCCTTTTCATCTCCCAAATCTTGAACAAGTACATTTTCTTGACAGAAACCAAACTGCATAGATGTCCTTATTTGCAAGAGAGCTGGGGTTAAGCTGTCTTCAGACTTGTAATTGCTGCAATACATAAAAGCCGTGGGAATGGATGAGTCAATAGATAATATCCACCGACCAAACCTAACTCTCCTGAGACACATTGACAAATAAGCCAGGATGAGAAATGGAGAATGAGCCACAGTAAACTCCCATTGATTTCCAGAAAAAAATTGATGGCTGTGATCTGAGGAGATAACATTTCAAAATTTCTGATACTGTGTTGGCCATTAAATATATAATTCTTGGACGGGTGCCCCCAGTAGGCTGTACCTTGTTTTCCTAATCTGTTGAAGAAGTTGATAAAAATGCTAAAGAGTAAACATGGAGGTCAAAATGTTTCACTCATTGCCTGGCCAGTGTTGCTCAGTGGTTGAGCATTGATCTATGAACCAGGAGGTCATAGTTTGATTCTGGGTCAGGTCATATGCTGGGGTTGTGGGCTTGATCCCCAGTAAGGGGCATGCATGAGGCAGTTGATCAGTGATTCTCTCTCATCTTTGATGTGTCTATTTATCTCTCCCTCTCCCTTCCTCTCTCTGAATTAAATTTTAATTTTTTTTTAAATACTTCACTCACAGCTTACTAAAAGATGAACTTTTATGTGCAGGATTTTTTTTTTTTTACAAAGTTAAAAGTGTGTTATGTGTGTCAGTTCTTTCTAATATGACCAGAGTTTTGATTCACTATTACCCTAAAAATAATATATGTAATTGCCTTACTTGGGTTTATGTAATAGTGTAAATTGCCTGCAACTGGGTATGTCATAGTGGAGGAAACATGGTAATTAGCATAGAAAATGTGTGTTCCAGTTCTTGCCTCTTGCTTGGAAAAGTTAAAGCCTCCTGGTGTCTTAGTTTTCTCAGATGTAAAATTAGGAGCTTGAGATTAAAAAATGTCCCCAATGCCTCTGCTCTAAAATTCTATGTTATTATTTTCTAAATGGACTAATTTAAGTTGTATGAAGACATAACCACAGTGACACTCAAAAAAGATGATGTGTCAAATGATTTAGACTCCCTTCCGTTTAGTTTGAAGTCTTAGAGATATCTTAGACACTTTGATCTATTTTTCTCTTTTTGCTTTAAAGAAACAAGCCTTTTATGGGGCTGCTTTTCT
Source organism: Myotis myotis (assembly GCF_014108235.1). Lineage (NCBI taxonomy): Eukaryota > Metazoa > Chordata > Mammalia > Chiroptera > Vespertilionidae > Myotis > Myotis myotis. Next base: position 48,686,472 of record NW_023416324.1, read on the forward strand.
CTCTACATCTCACCATAGATTCCTTTTCATTCCTGAGGTAAAAAACAATCAGCACACTGTCCCTATTTTTCAAGAAGAAAGTTTGCAGTCATGAAAACATCCCTTTAAACCACCCTGTGTGACTTTTTATGATGAGCAGAATGTCCAACAATTCAGCATCCATAGCACAGCCCATTTAAATTCTGTCACTGGTAGTTTGAGGAGACCATGGGAGCAGCAATGGGCCAGGTCCTCACTGGAGACAGTGTAACCAATTTGACCTACACTGGACTCCATCCACATCCATCCATTCAACTCTCTCAGAAGCCTCTTGTGCTGTTGCCAAACAATCGAACTCTCTTCCCTGAGATGTGAAGTTTCTTATTTGAAAAACCAATTTCACTCTTTTTTTTTTTTTTTTTTTTTGGTCCTTACTGATTGCAATTGCTTGAGATTGATGCTGAGTTTTCATGGGCTGTTCTTTGAAATGCAAAGAACAAAGCCTCCCAGGCTTTGCTGGAGGTGCCAGCTGTAGTCTTGCTATGAGTACTTGTTAAATGCTAGCTTATTCCATAGAAGAAAGTGGGAATTTGAATTTGTATTGGTCATTTCCCCTTCCAGCTGCAGAGTTATTTTATTTTTATTCCTGATGTGAAGATATGTTACTTATGCTGTTGCTTCTTCTATTCTTATTTGGCCATTGGAGCAATTTATTGAATGCCGTCTTTCTAGAAAGATCTTAGTCCCTCCAGAATTAACATGCTGAGTCAGAAGATGCTCCATAAATTCATCAAGCAAAAAACATAAAGCTATGGGCCCAGAATGCCTACCCATATTCTTCACTCCCTTCAAAGAAACTAATTTGATATCTTATTTTTCTGCTTGACATGGCATTATTGAAGTAAAAAAGCATAATTGGATTCAGGGACAGACTTAGAAAGGCTGAAGAGAAAGTGCTACAGGTAAAGAGGGAGTAAAAGTGATAGGGGAGCTCAGTAATCCAAGAGGCTACAGAGGCAAAGACAGTTTCCTGCAAGGTAAGAAAGGGTGCATACTTCCCCTCCATGTTTCTCCTTTTGCCTCCTACTCAATCAATCCATTTGGCTTAGTACTTCAGCATTCCCTCGATTAAACCCCCTACTCAGATGTCCAAGGTTGGAAGGCATTCCTTATGCTACCTTTAAAAGCAGTTCAAATGTAATGTATTAGAAGAGTGAGGTAGAGCCTTTGAAGGATTCCTACATACTGATAACTACTGAGAATATTACCTGGAAACTGTTCATTTATTGAGCTCATGTTCCATGTTATGCCCTGTATTAGAAGCTAGGATACAAAGACAAAAGTCTGACCTCAAGAAGCTCCCCCGATAGTGGGTAAGTGAACAGGCTATTTCAATAGGATGAGACAGGTGCTAAATTGGAAGTATATGCCAGCTGTTTGGGGAATGATTGGCCTAAAGAATACTTAACAGATGACATTTGTGCTGAATATTTGAAGGCGTACTGGTGGTTTATCAAGAGGTCAAAGCATAATAAAGAAAAGATGTGATGGGGTCGGGAGCAGAGAATTAGGCTGAGGAGAGTAGAATATGCAAAATTGTGGCGGAAAACATCCTCAGAGAGCTATTATTGGTTTGGCATGGTTGGATACACAGTTGAAGAGACTTGTGGTTATAACTACAGGATGAAATAGATACATATCAGAACAGTGGGATTTCCCCTCACTGCTTCAGTAACTATGCTGGTTCTTGTTTAATTGAAGACTTTCCATTTTTTCTCCTACTTACTCTTCTTCCCAAATCATTGATATAATCACTTCATTCTTAGAACTCCTCATATTTAACTTTGGTTTTGAAGTAGATCTTTAAAAACCTTGATTTATTAAGGTGGATGAGATGATGATAGGTGCTTTTTTAGGGAAAGAAAACACATATAATTTGTAACAGGTTGTGTGGAAAAAGGCCCAGGTGGGTAGGGTAGGTATTGAAAGTAGCTCAAAAGAAGCCAGAAATGGGTTTTCATGGAAAGTATGGGGTGTCCTCAGGCTACTTAAAACAAGTACTGGAACTAATAGGAAAACACACTGAGACCTCTTCCTACGGGAATGGTAACATTCTACAGCTGCAGCTACGGAAACAGGGTAGGAAACATACATGAGGAATAAATATCAGTAGATTCATGGACTAAAGCAGAATTCATGCCTTCATGGAACAAGGGACAGGGAAAATGGGAGAAGATTAGGGCCAAATAATGGGTAAGGTTTAGGAAGAGGTTGAAGTTCAGGGAGAGATAAAGGTTGGGGTAAGGCCTAAAGTTGGTTAAGTCCTCAGAGATAAGAGTGATGAATTGGGACAATATTCAGGGATGTCTGACTCCTTTCTTGGTGTTAATGTGGCTGTTGTGATGAATCAATATAAAAATTGCTGCCTTCGAACATTGCATTGGAATGTTCTTCTTTGAGCTAAGAAATGTCAGTGCTGAAGCAGGGGACAGTGTTGGGATTGAAGAGGATTTTAAGCCTGGAATAAAAATTCAGTATATGTTTTCTGTGGGGAAAGGATATATCACTTACCCCAGAATTCTGGCAAAAGGAAAGAATTTAGCATATGTGCTGGAGCCCTGAGAAACTAAAGGAAGTATACTCAAATTTCCATCCAAGCAAGCATAAGTATTTTCAAGATAGGTGATTAGTTTTAGAGACTGGGGGTCATTATGAATTCTCAACATCTGAATGCAGTCCATATACCGAGTGTTGATAAATGTGCTCTGCAGCATTTCTGTTAATTATACTTAATATAAATTTATGTTAAAAGTGCTTACCAGCTCTGGAAAATTTGGCTTAGACTGCAGACCGAAGGGTCCCAGGTTTGATTCCAGTCAGGGGCACGTACCTCGGCTGCAGGCGCCTCCCCGGCCTGGGCCCTGGTCAGGGCTCCTGTGGGAGCAACCCACAATTGATGTGTTTCTCTCACATTGATCTCTCTCTCAGTCTTTTCCTCTCTCTTCCACTCTCTCTAAAAATCAATGGGAAAATATCCTCGGGTAAGGATTAAAAAAAGGGCTTACCAAATATTTATAGGTATTCCTAGGCAGTCTGGCCAATGATGAGGTGGAATGTGACCCCCACTTATGCATGAAAATACTTGCATAGAGAATTCATGAGAAATTTTATTGTTGAAAATGCTCTCTGCCTGGATGTTGTGGCTCAGAGTGTTGATCTATGAACCAGGGGGTCATGGTCAGGGCACATGCCTGGGTTTCGGGCTCGATCCTTGTAGGGGGAGTGTGGGAGGCAGCCGATCAATGATTCTCTCTCATCATTGATGTTCCTATCTGTCTCTCCCTCTCACTCCCTCTCTGAAATCAAGAAAGAAAGAAAATGGTATCTAATTTTAGTTCCACTGTGAGCAAGTAGATCATATTGATATGTTTGTGAGCAGGCAAGCATTTTGTATAAGCAGGAAATCATGCAATAATAGTTGTGGAAAGTTCATGTTCTAGTCCTAAGAGATTTAGCAGGGTTCAAGGGTAATGGGTCAGTAATGAGAAATCTGAAGAGTTAGCACAATTGGTTATAAGAGGGTAATGTAGAAATCAGAGTTCTTGTCAAAACTGCTCATAACTGAGCAGAGCAAGAAAATATCTGAAGTCAAGGGAAGGAAATCTGATTAGAAATCTGAAAGCAGTTTGCATGATTGCATTTAAACATATTAAAGGCAAATATAATAATATTAAAGGCATAAACCAACAATCATTGTAGAGAAAGCCAAGAGGCATGATGAGCTTCAATGCATTCCTGCAAACATGCTGTTATGATATTAACTTGATTCTAATATCTCTGAAAGCATGTAAGATGTAACATAGAGCTTTGTACCCTAAACCAGTGGTTGGCAAACTGAGGCTCATGAGCCACATGCGGCTCTTTGACCCCTTAAGTGTGGCTGCGAAGTTTCAATCGCACTGTACGTGCGCACCCGCATGTGGTATTTTGTGGAAGAGCCACACTCAAGGGTCCGCAGTTTGCCGACCACTGCCCTAAACTATTAGTCTTTTATGCAGCCTTTTTGAAGAAATGATTCAACAAATAGAACCAACCTCAGGCAGGTTCTCCATGGGCATTCCTTTAGCTATACTCATGGGTAACATGGAGGCAAGGCAAAAGATCTCTTGGTCATAAGGGTATGGATGATCAGTCAAATGGGCAAGGTGGCCTGTGTTGTGGAGAGAGGAACTAGGGAGAATGGGCATGTTGATTCTTAACTGCAACCTGTCAATGACAGATGAGCACAGATGCACCGAGAACTTTCATTCGAAATTTCATGGAGAACATAATGTGCAGCAATTCAAATCTTATATCTATTTTTGAAATGTTATCCCATCACATATTTATAAAGAGGAAAAATATTTTAGAAGTAGTAAACAGTAAAAGTGTGACACACTCTTGAAGGCATTAACCAGTCTCACATGCAATAACTCTTCAACGTTTTAGCACTGCAAACGCCTGGCCAGCAAGTACTTCATCCCCACGAGGAGGATTTTAAGCTTGGCGTCTCCACTGACACTTTGCTTTGATTAGGGCTCCTGCCAATAGATTTGATCAATGTTCTGCTTGCCTAGTGGAACCTCCTAAATTCTCATTTGCAGCTGTCACTTTTCAGGGACTTGCAAACTCTCAGATCATTAAAGTGGCATGCCACGTGACTCAGATTTGACAGACAATCGCTTACTAAAAATATCTGTCCCGATCAGTGCTGATGTGCTAAGGGGATATTTTCGGCTTCTTGTTCTCTCTCCTTCTCTGTGATGACACTGTACCCGGTGAGTTGAAAGCAGTAGAAGAAATAGCATTATTAAAGGCAGCAGGTTATTGCGGTGCACAGCCTGCCAGTGGGATCTGGGTCAGAAGCAGGAACCCACGCAGTCCTCTGAAGGTCTGATCTCTGTTGATCCCTGCAGCCCATGGACCTGTCATTGTATACTCACATGCTTCTCAGACATCCATAACTCTTCTCTCCAAATGGCCTTTAATTAGAACTGCTGTCCCTGTTGCTTGGTTGGATATGTTTGATCTGACTTTGTTTGAGGCCATTATGATCTCTCTTGGTTCATGCTCAGTTGGGGTGTCAGAGATTAAAGCCTTGCATGATTTCCCAAATTGACAAGTAGTGATGGTTATGGGCTGGGAGGCTAGCTACATTGTGAGAAATAGATCTCAAAACACATCATTGCAAGGTTAATCTATGGTCCCCTTAAGTCCTCTTTGCATATATCTTGAGTTTTTAAACAGTAATACAAAGTGAGAGAGAATTTTACCTTTAAACTGTATTCTTTTGAGATTCCGCTCACATGATCTGCCCACCTGGGCTTTGGGATTTTAAATGCCGTTGCCACTGGGATTCATCTCTCCCAGTGTAGAGCTTTATTCCTGAAGGGGCTGCTTTATAAACATTGCTCACATTTCTGTTGAAAAATACCTCTTTCCATGCTGAGTATTGCCCCCATAAAGACTCCCAGTTGAACAGAAATAAGTTAATTTTCCCTATGTCATATTTTCAAAGATTCTTCTTTTTACTCCAAACGTAGATGCCGAAGGTTGTGCTGTTTAAATATTTCGCCCTCATTATGTGCATGTTATATTTGCTGACAGTTGCTTTTACCAAGTACTTTTTTGTAATTGAACACGATGAAAGTATAATTGCACACTTTTTCTTTCTGCCTGTGCCTTCTCCAGTACTCTAGAACAGGATGAAATGGTGAGCTCTATTATTAAGCCAGGGCCCAGGCTCCCCAGATGTCTGAGCTGATTGAGACAGGGACAGAGAAAATAGAGTTAGAAGTATCAGTCTCACAATATGATTGTATCTGGATTGAAGGTTTGTTTTTTTGTTTGTTTGTTTGTTTTTTTAAATATATTTTTTTTATTGATTTTTTTACAGAGAGGAAGGGAGAGAGATAGAGAGTTAGAAACATCGATCAGCTGCCTCCTGCACATCTCCCACTGGGGATATGCCTGCAACCCAGGTACATGCCCTTGACCGGAATCGAACCTGGGACCCTTCAGTCCGCAGGCCGACGCTCTATCCACTGAGCCAAACCGGTTTCGGCTGAAGGTTTGTTTTTAACTGACCCACTATCTGATGGGTTATAAGTAAGACCTATGAATAATCTCTTGAGTTAAAGAATCCTCTTTGCACTTCTGTTCTTTTGGTTCATGACATAGGAGTGTAATTTTAAATTGGATTCTTTGTCCAGAACTCCATATGAGCTGAAACACTTACTGAAAATTCATGTCTTTGCATGGGAACTTTTGTGCGGCTCCTGTCTACTCCCTCCCTTCAGGATCCGTACTTGCCCATGGTTACTCTGTGTGTAACTGGAATCTTTATACAGATAATCTGGAATTCTCCCCACAATATCTATCCTCTCATGAAATTAGGTCCTCTCAACTCTCTGCTGCCATTGACAAAAGCCCAAATATGTTTGTGAAGCTGCTTCCCCTGGCCAGCCTCACAGCCTGTTTTCTAAGCCCATCAAATAACCCGTAGTGACTGATGCGATATCTAACCCTGGAGTCCTCTGCTCCCCATTGGCTAGTTGTGCTAAGGTTCTAGGAGGCTTCATGCACAAACCTTCTCACACTGCAATCCATTACTGGCAACACCAATGATGCTACAGGATTTGAGAAAAGGGAAAGGGTGATCTAGTAACATTCTGATAGGCTGTTTAAGATTTTTATGCAAAGCTATATTAAAATCACAATATGTTTTCTAGTTTTCAAAGCTTTTAATTTAATTTTTATCTAAGTGTGTATATTGTTACAATATCAGTTAATTCTCTAAGTCTTATAATCACTTATATGTGGAGTCTAATGAACAAAATAAACTAATGAACAAAATAGAAACAGACTCAAAGATACAGATGTGGAAAAAATACATTTCATTTTCAAAAAAAAAGTGATGAACTGTTTAATAAATTTTTAAAATAAAAAAAAGGTACAGATGTGGGATCTAATGAGCAAAATAAACTAATAAACAAAATCGAAATAAACTCAAAGATACAGAGAACAGACTGATAGATGTAAGAGGAGAGTGAGGCTGGGGAACTGGTTGTAAAAGATGAAGGGATTCAGCAAAGAAAAAGAAGCTCATACACACAGACAACAGTATGATGATTACCAGAGAGGAAGGGGTATGTGTGGAGGTAGAAGAGGGTATATTGGGTGATAAATGGTGGAGTTTGTGTGCCAAGCACACAATAAAACAGACAGGTGATGTATTATAGAATTGTATACCTGAAACTTAATAAATGGTGTTAGAGGGAGACTTGGCTTGGGGTGGAGAACACACAATACAATATACAGATGATGTATTATAGATCTGTACACCTAAAACCTATATACTTTTATTAACCATTGTCACCTCAATGAATTCAATAAAAATTAAAATAAAATAAAACCATGCCTCCTTACCTAATTTTCCTTTCATCTGATTCTCATTCCACAGGCACAGAACCTTTAAGTGCTTTTAGCTGTTTCACTGAGTATTTAATGCCATATTTCTAAAATAACATTATTATTTATTAATATTATTATTTTGAAGGATTTTTTTTCAGTTTTTGACATTATCTTTGCATTTAAAATGTATGAAAGCTGAGGCTTACCATTCTCACACCCCTCCCCTCTCTGTACACCCATGCAAGCTTCCTTCTACCCATCCTCTGCATATCTCTATGCCAGTGGTTCTCAACCTTCCTAATGCCGCGACCCTTTAAGACAGTTCCTCATGTTGTGGTGACCCCCAATTTCATTGTTACAAATTGAACATAATTAAAGCATAGTGATTAATCACAAAAATAATATGTAATTATATATGTGTTTTCCGATGGTCTTAGGTGACTGTGAAAGGGTTGTTCGACCCCCAAAGGGGTCGCGACCCACAGGTTGAGAACCGCTGCGTCTATGCCATCATTTAGATGGGATGAAAATTAGTATTTATATTATTTTTACTATTGACTCTGTTCATACCTTAGCTATGGCATATACTATGATTTCTTTCTTTAACTTTGGATTTTTTTTCCAGTTATCATCTGTCCTCGTTTTTGTTTGATTACTTTTCTGTTTATATAGCACTAATTCATCTGCAAACTCTCCAACACAGCTAGCTGTGAAACTCCTTCCAATACTGTCAAAATAGTTGTGTAATCTATTGTTCTCCCCCACGCATATAGAGATAATCTCCCCAGGAGCTCTCCCTTCTCATTCTCCAATCTGGACTCTTTTCCTCTGGGTTTGCTGCACAGCTGTCACCTTCTAGGATTTCCCTAATTCATCTTCCATTTCCAACATCCTATATTTTTATCTCTTTATTTTGTTTGTTTACTCCATTCATTTTGGTAAAACATATCTGTGGTGGGAAATTCTAAGTTATTATCATGATCTCCATATCCTAGTATTAATGCCTCTATGTGTGTGTTGGGAGTGGGTGGGAGGGGGAAACCTAGGGACTTATTGCTAGGCAACAGAATATGGCAAGGGGCACTGGGTTGTCATTTCCATGATTATATTACCTAAGATTGCGATGCTGGTCTTGCTATAAGGCTCTTTCCCTTACTGGCTTTAAAAACACAAGTTGCCATATTGTGAGCTGTACTGGAGAGGACCACACAGAAAGGAACAGAAGGCAGCTTCTGGCTAATTGTCAGGGAGAAACTGAGGTTCTCAGTCTGGCATCTTGCAAGGAACTGAATTCTGCAACAAACAAGTGAGCTTGGAAGGAAATGCTTCCTTGGCCAAACCTTCCAATGGAAACCCAGTCCTGGCCATCACCTTGACTGCAGAGTACACCGCTACGTCATGCCCCTATTCCCGATCTGAAGAACACGTGAAATAATAAATGTGTATATGTTTAAGCCACCGAATTTGTGATAATATTATTGTACAGAAGTAGAAAATGAATACAAGTTTTGGTACCTGGAAACAAAGTATTGTCATAACAAATACTTAGAAATGTGGGAGTGAGGCAGTGGGTGATACCTGGTCGAATTGGAGAATGACAGAGAAAGCTTAAATTACCTTGACAGATGTTTCTTCCTCGGAATTCTCATAGTATTAATTTTCCATAACATTCCTTTCCCTTGTTCTGTTTTATATTGCATTTATTTACACATAAGTTTCGACCCCTTTACTGTACCCCTTTACTTACATCTCATTCCCCCAATCTCCTTTTAAATGAAAGAATCAATTAATGCAGCTAGTACACTATAATACTCTCTGACAACTTTTATTATTAAACTTAAATTAAAATCTTTTCACAAACCCAAGTGGACTTACTACTGTGAGAGCATGCTCATTAGGGATTTCTTTATTTTGATGGATTGGTAGCTTACAGTCTGGATATGGGGAATGATTTTGCCGTTTAGTGAAACTTTTACCAGCAGCACAAGTGTTTTTCTTTCTTTCACTGTCCTCAGAATATAAAAATCAACATGCTTCTTCTGTCAACTGTATTTATAATTTCTTTAGAAACACCTTTTATTTCTTTTAAAATGGTATGTGAAAAAGGAAAACCATAGAATTAAGCAGAACACAAGTCTGCGCCATGAATAATTTTGCTTTTGTTGTCGCCTTCATCAGATTTGCATTCATAATGCATTTTGAAAACACCAACCCACTTATGTTTTCCTCTGAAACTAGTGAACAGGGTTGCTGGTGTTTTTTTTCCACAAGAAGAACCTTTGCTAGCTTTTTCTTCAAACCCTGTCCATCAGGGCGTGTTTATTTGCTTTGTTTCTTAGTTCACTGAGTGTTACATTTCCATAGCTTTCATTCCAGAGTCCTTTGACAATTTCTCTTTGTTTTTCCCCTTTCCAACATCTGATCGTGGCTCCAGCCTTTGACATGCATGCTGGTAAGGTAGAAGTGTAAATTCTGTACTCATTCTCTGGTTGCAAGTTATTTATTAAAGCAATGTGAAGTTCTTGGAAAAGTAAAGGTATAGGATTAAAAGCCCCAAGTTTGAATTTTAATTCTACTACTATTAAGTCAGTAACCTGTGATAAACTAAGTTCTCTTTCTGGATATTTCCCTTCATCTAGAAAGGAAATGGGTGAGACCAAACCAGTGGTTTCCAAGTTATAATCCTTCATAACTCAAAATAGCAAGGGGATAATTCCCTGGCCAGGGGAATAAAGAAAGGCAAGCTACACACACATTCACATAATAGTTGTTCTTGCTAAGACTAGAGTAGGGAAATTGGGCTTCACAACAGAATGAAATCACACCATCACATCCTATACCCATATCCCTAATGGACAGGAATATAGGAGTCACCATGGGGAGATAAAGCCATTTCAATTTGTGGTGAGATATTGCTTCAGAGTTTGACAGTAGAAGTCATCAAAGAACGTGATATTATCAGGTTTCAGTTTTATTTTATATATTAGAAATCTTTGTAAAAGTTTATTTAAAATAAATATTATGTGTCTAAAAGTTCAAAATAAAGTTTATAAACCACTGGACAATTTGGTGCTATAGTTCTTTTCAACCCCAGATATTATGCTTGACTCACTAGGCAATGCTATAATGACTGACCCAGTGGAGTCGGTATTTGGTGTCTTCTGTTTGAAAATGTCAAAAGAACATTGGAGGGAGCAAATTAAAGGACAGCATATGACATCTCTGAACCTGTACACTATAAAGTTCTGTGGTGTGCCCTCACATACTTTCTCATCTCTGACTTCATTTAATCAAAACAAGTTACTAAGGATAAAATTCTTGGTTACAGGAATGGAGTTTGGGAGGAAGTTGGATCTGGGTTTAAGTCCTGGTTTTATAACTTAATTACTGTGATGTCTTGGGCAAGTTATGTTATCTACTGAAAGCTTCATTTTTTATCATCTATAAAATATGACTAATTATATCTTCTTCAATTGGTTAGCATTAGGTTACAACTATATAATTGATATTAAGTTCTTAATATAGTGCTTGGTAAATGATCCATAAGTGTATCTGTTGGTGGTGATGCTATTATAACCCTCTCTTTAGAGTTAGCTGGAGGAATACTTCTGCAAAGCCTTCCTTGACTATCTTCATCATACCCTAGGTGTTTATTTCCCTGTGTTTCTACTTTATTAGTCCATACCCCCATTAGATAACTTTTTTTCTGAATTTCAGTTTCATACTGGAAGCTCCTTGAGGGAAGGCTTTATGTCTTTTCATTGATGTATTTCAATGCCTAAAATAGTATGTGCATTTCAGTAATGCTCAATAAATAATTTTTGAATGAATGAATGAATCCTCAAATGAAATTTACATTTTTTGAACTGAAATTTGTTCGTTTTTGCTCTCTGTTGCATCCATACTTATCTGAGGCAGTAGAGGCATTGTTGATATAAATAGCTTCTAACAGCTTAATATGCCATAAGCCACAAGGGAGATAATGCCGAAGCCAAATTGCATTCAAGCACAAATTTCACTGAAATATTTGTTCAACTCAAGGACATAATTTCTTCCTATTCTTTGGATATACAAAGTTGTAGATGAAGCACCAAAATAGCCCTTTATATTAAAAAAATCATTCTTTCAGACTTAATGAAAGCCTCTCCTCTCCCAAAGGGACTTCCTTGGCAAAGCAGATCCAAACCGATTTCCTTTCCACTTTCAATTCCTCTATTCCTTCCCTGTTTATATAATTTATTTTCCATATAATTATTGCGCATTTACCCACAGGTTTTTGGGGTATTATGACAGATGCTAGATAGTAAGCTGTAATTTGAGATAGATGTGACCTCTGTCCTTGTGAAATACACCTTCTATTAAGGGACTCAGACAAGGGTCTGCATGTGGAGCAGATTGACCTTTTCTTGGGCAAGCATGTGGGTAGACTGTTAGACCCACAGGAGTTGTCAGCGTGCTCTGGGCAGACCAGCTTCCTTATTTTCAGAGAATGTTTTAGACACTGAGAAGATGCCTGCCCCTCCTTCAGTTTACATAGGACCCTACAGATCTGAAAGACAGCTGTTGGGGCTTAGGCATATAGAGGGTGAGATAATGGTGAGGGAAACTCACCTGAGGAAAAAAATACCTGTTAAACAAGGCCTTCTCTGTCCCCTCTCCACCCCTCCCTGCTAAATCCTCTGAACAGCAGTGCCTGGAGGCAGCTGTGTGAGGCTGATGGTTTTATGAGACTCCCATCTCCTGTCCAGGTAGTGTGTGAAGGAGAAGGCAGTGGTGTGAGATGAGCATCATATCACTAGTTATCTGAAGGAGCTGGCCTGCAGAGGCGGAGGGGATCTGCTACTTTCTAGCTCAGGAGAAGAGCCCAAGGGGTCAGCAGGTTAGACAAGCTTGTCCTACATGGGACAAGCACTAGCAACTTGTGAGAGCAAGTCAAGAGAGACCATGGGAGTAGCAGCCATTAAGCAGAAGTGCCACAAAACCATTAGTAGCAGCCCTGATTATTGGAGGAGAGTCCCAGAATGCCCAGAGATTCCTGCTGAGGGTAATTAGGATGAGTGATTATGGAAAAGGCAAGTCTTAATAGTCAAGAGAGTGAGGCTCTAGACCAGCCGTGGGCAAACTAAGGCCCGCGGGCCAGATCCGGCCCGTTTGAAATGAATAAAACTAAAAAAAAAATAAAAAAATACCGTACCCTTTTATGTAATGATGTTTACTTTGAATTTATATTAGTTCACACAAACACTCCATCCATGCTTTTGTTCCGGCCCTCCGTTTCAGTTTAAGAACCCATTGTGGCCCTCGAGTCAAAAAGTTTGCCCACCCCTGGCACACATTCACCACTTCAGTAATGATCATGTCTATGATCATTGTCTTCTGATTAAGTTCTCCAAGAGTTGAATGCCTTGTGTTCACTTTATACCAACCCCAAAGGCGCTGGGTGTGTGGTGCCCCTCTGAGCAAGACTTTCAATAGGTAACTTGCACTCTATCACCCTATCGTGCTACCTACTGTATGCCTCCTTCATTCCTACATACTTGCACGCATGCATCTCAGATGGTTACATTGCCTAATACTTCTTCAAACTACTTATCCTAGGTAGTTACCTATCTAGCCTGATAACAATGGGCTCATATTCTAATATGTTCCTTTTTCCTTCCAAAAAATTTCTGTCTCTTTAGTACAACACATTTTGGTCAAGTAGATAGAGAAAAGAGATCCAATTAAGATAACTCAAGCCTGAAATCATTTCATAATCATTTATTGACTGTTTATTTTTCCCCAAGCACTATCATCAGTAAGACTCAGTTTCTACCTTAATGATTTCATCAACTAAACTAGGAGATGTAGTATTTGTAGTGAGAAGTGTAAAATTATGGAGAACAGATTAAGTATCCAATTTGTGGTATGACAGGACAATTCAGAAAAGGGAGAAATCACTTTAAACTTGGGATACCAAGGCAACATGAACGTTGCATTTGAGATGGTCCTCGATCTGTTGAAGCAAACATGTTTATATTGGGGACAGAGTGGTGGGGGAGTGGAAGGGGGGGGTTTCCAATAAAGGAATCCTTTTACTCTTCCAAGATTACTTGAATTTAAATGGATGTCTTTGAACTCAAATGGACCTTTAATGGGTGAAACTGCTACCAGTATGAAAAGGGAATGAGCTCTATGGGCTTGCTGTTATTATCTGCATTTATAGCTGAGACTATGGAGGCTCAGAAATTTAATAACCTGACCAGTGTTCCAGATTAATAAATGACTGAACTGGGAGGCAGATTCAGATCTGCTAGATGTAGACTGGTCTTTTCTCTGCCCAACGATTTTGGACTATGTACCAATAAGCATTACTAAAAAAATAAGGGGAAGGATAAAAATTTAACTGGAGAGGAGGAGTTAGTTCTGTGTCTCAAACAAGACTGCGATATTGCATTAAGGGTAAGCAGATACCATTACTGTAGGTATTCTTAGAGTGTTACCATGAATAAAGATTAAGACTCTTCAAGGGGGGTCATAGACTGCATTCATTCCATAACTGGACTACGGAACTGGATTTTTGTGGAACATTTTTGGGATGAGTGTTTATCAGATATATATTTGGGAGTGCTGCAGTATAGCCCAGAGATGGAGCAGAGTTTCAGGCGATATGGAGGAAAGTGGGAAGGCAAAGGTAGATGTTTAGGACCCAGCTACTTTTCCTGTTCTCCTTGAAGCATAGCGTATAGACCAGTGATGGCGAACCTTTTGAGCTCGGCATGTCAGCATTTTGAAAAACCCTAACTTAACTCTGGTGCCGTGTCACATATAGAAATTTTTTGATATTTGCAACGATAGTAAAACAAAGACTTATATTTTTGATATTTATTTTATATATTTAAACTCCATTTAACAAAGAAAAATCAACCAAAAATATGAGTTCGCGTGTCACCTCTGACACATGTGTCATAGGTTCGCCATCACTGGTATAGACAGTCACTTTTCTTGTTTTGAGTCAGGTTAACCTCGGCTGAACACATCTTAGGAGTTCAATCAATACTTAGAGAATTGAACTGAATTTGAGAATGCAGCACATCCTCTCATTTAACCAGCGGTGCTACCAACAGCAGAACTGTTTAGAGAAAGGAACTGTGTGAAGAGCTACTCTGGCAACGGCTTTGATTTGGCCGCTCTGGAGACAGCAGAAGGTCCTCTCTACACAATCCCATTGTGAGTCCTCTCTACACAATCCCATTGTAAATTTCAGACTTTCTGTCCCTACTTAGGATCATCTCCGCTCTCTACACCCATCCCCAAATTGTGACCTGAAGCCTTATGGTGTATTTTCTTAGTGTTTCAAAGGAAGACTAGTTTGTAGTTCTCTTTTCTTCAAACATTTTTATGGTGGTGTACATTGAAGACAAAATATTGTACTTTACAATATTTACACTCAGAGATCAATGCAACATCCTGATTTTTATTTGAGCTGCAAAACCCATAGCATTTTTGTAGGAAATAAAGCCACCAGAAATTTGAGTCCACATACTCTCCTGAATTATCAGGTAGAGAGAAAAGGGATTTCAAGAACAAAGAGAGATGTCTGACTTACAGGACTTCAGATTTTATCCAGTTGACCTTTCAGTTTTAAAAGAATGGTAGCTTTTATGGTGTGTGTATGTGTGTTTTTCCCCCTTCAGAGTATGGGTCAGGAAAAATAATATCTCCATTTATATTGTATTTTTAGCTTAGTATAAGTTTTAAAATATCCATTGTCTCACTAGCCTTGATTGTTTCTCGCATCATGTAAAATAAAAGTGTCCATTGTTGACTGACCTCAATGTCATAGAGAAAAAAAACTAGGACTCAATAGGTAGTGGCTCTTAATGAGTGCAACCCCAGTCAACTTAATTAAAAATATCTATTTGTGCAATTAATATGTGTTAAGCACTGTAGTAGGTCCTGGGAATATGGGGACAAAGATAAGCAAGATACTGTCCCTATCCTCAAAGATCTAGCAGTCCAGGGAGAAAAACCACCATGGAAACATGGAAATGACAGATTAGAATCTGTGGTGATAAGGTCTGCTCACTGTGCAAAAGAAACATCTGCTTTCTCAGTGAGAAATGAGAGACTTGTGTTGAGAGTGATTCAGAGCAGTGGTTCCCAAACTTCAGTGGGCACCAGAATCACCACAGAGTGCTGGATCCCTCCACCAGAACTTCTTGTTCAATAGTCTGAGGTAGAGCTGGAGAATTTTCTTTGCAGTATATGGTGCTGGCGCTGCTGGGTCTGGGGACCACACTTTGAGAGCCATTGATTTAAAGACTGGGTGATGTAGGATTTGGAGGTTTTGCAAAAATTGGATTTATCATTAAAGGGACAAGGAAAGGCTATTAATTAAGGCTCAGAAAGAAGGTTGTCAAATTGTTTTAAGAGCCCAGTGAGATGTGAAATTATAAATTTTGAGAAGGGAAGTGGAAAAATGGTAGGTTATGGATGGATCTTGCCTAAGATGACCTAGGAGTGAAAGAATGATAGATGCTGGTGATAATGTTTTTGGACATGTGCTGTTACTTGGGTAGGAGGGAAATAAAGACAGGTTGGGGTGATAGGCCCACCACAGTTGTCTTTATACTGTGAAATTATGGTAATGATTCTCAAAGTAGCATGTTTATGAAGGTTTCTTGAGGAGAAGAGGCAGGTTTTGCCTGCCACCATTGCTTCAAGTAGTGTAGCTGTGCTTTTATTTCATGTTGTAGCTATAGAGATTCCTTATGTAATACTTTTCCATAAAAAGTTATACAACCAAATGGAATTTGGCCACAATAAACTAGTGTAAAAGGAGGAAGTCAAGGATTTGGGGGTCTTAATGGGCTTTGCTGACAAGGGGGTTCTTCCCACTTCCAGTCACAGCCTGGGCTCCTTTTGGTTGCCAAGGTGAAATTTCCTTTCTGTAGCAGTGATTCTGGAATAATGTTTTCATGGAGAATGCCCAAGCGAGAGAGAAACACAGCTGTCTGCTAGTGAAAGGTTATACACAATTCCTCTCCAGGGGCTTGGGAAGGCAAGAAATGTGTAGCCCTTTTAGCTTGATACTGTTTCTAGGGGTCATTTTATTGGGAACATAGGGTAATTAGTAAATTCTCTGGCCCACTTGGCATTTGTCTTATTGATCTCCTGATATTTTACAAATGTTTACATTCATGTAATGCTATTTGCTCTCCTTATATAACCCTTCCTAGTGTGTTTCTGGAGAAAGTGTTTCAGGAAAGATGAGACAAGGATAAAATGAGGGCAAGATAAAAAACCATTTCATAATTTAAGCCAGTGTTTTCAAAATATGTATGGATAACAAATAATATCAAATACTTGTTAAACATAAAATGTCTAGATTTGAAACCACGCAATAAAAATTCCCAGCGGACCACCTTGAATCTGTATTTTTAACAAGTTCTCAAGTGATTCTCATGCCACCAACTGATTATTGGTATGTAAAAAACCATAGCTTTAGGCCACCTATATATGGTCTTATTTGATGTATTCAACCAGGACTGGTCTACAAAGCAATGCACAGCCTGTGGGTAGCTTAATCTTATCACCCACCACTCAGTCACCACTACCATTTTTATTTGCTTCTGCGAGTCTTAACTTCCCACACATAATATGCTCAAAATAAATATTCTCTAATGATCCTCTGGGGAACAGGCAGCAAAAACTGGAAAGAATAGAGTTTACAAAACTACCCTCAGGGAAAAATGTAAACCAATTCCAGGCTTGTAACTGTGCCCGATTCTTAAGTATTTAAGAACGGGCTTTAGCATTTTGGTGCCACGGAAATAATGCAGTTGCTACCGCATTTGCAGAGGATATGGGAAGAGAGATGGATTTAGTTACATTATCTTTTTAGGTCCTCAAAACAGTTCTGCCTTGCAGCATTATAACCCCTCACATATAGATGGGGGAACTGGGGCTCAGCATAAATAACTGTCTTATTGTCACACAGCTACAAAGTGACAATGCCAGTGCTCAAACCCAGGTCTTGTGGTTCTAAAAATCTATGTTTTTCACCATATCATGTAATGCCTATGCAGCTTATCATGTTTTCTAATACCATTAACACGGGTGAATGCCAAGATGCATTCTGAAGAAATAGCCATGTATGTGGGATTGCTTGGCTAAGGCTCCTGGGAAGGAGGGCTATTGTGCATGGAAGCTATAGCACGCAGAGGATGAGAGCATGTGCCCTAACTTCAAGCTTAAATTTAATATCTCCAAGAACCTTAGGATCAGTAATTCTCAATTTTCTCATCAGTGAAATGGACACAGTTATTCTACTGTTCAGAGGGTTGTTATAAGAACTGTATGCTATATTATATGTAAAGTACTCCACACCAGGACTGGGGAGTAGTAATTATTGAATACCTCAAACAAGTTGTTATTTAATCATCCCCAGGTGGTCATGTAGGCCCACCTGACCCATGTCCAGTACATTGAGAGATCTTATTGTGGTTTTCTTTTATTAAAGAGCTTTATGTTAATAAAATGTTCATGAAATCATTTTTTTCAGTGTAATCTTGCTTCAATATAATTTAATGAACCTTGATAGATGTGATTTTAGCTATGTAGTTAAAATTGAATTTTACTTCCATGAAACAGATTTTTATAATAGGAAGGGCTTGAATTTTGAATTAATACAGGATTGGGCCCGATTGTCTACACTGTCAATCTCTAGTCATATGAACTTGGGCGGTTTCTCTGAGACTCAGTTCTCACTTGTAAAAGGAAGATAATAGCAATGTCTTCACAAAGGTTATTGTGAAGATTAAATGTTGAAAGGATCTAATAGCATGTAAAATACCTGGCAGTTAGTAAAAGTATAATTAAGAATGCTTTCAGCAGCAAGTAACAGAGCCCAACACACATGCATAGGTTAAACAAGTAGGGTTATTCTTTTTCCCCTTATAACAAAATGCCAGAGAGAGAGATAATTCCTGACACTGGATGAGCTGTTTAGTAAGAGTGACATAAACTTCGTATTCTTTCTACCAACCTCAGAACAGTTCCTTTTATCCTAAAGTTATTACCTCATGATCACAAGATGACATCCATGACTTTTGACTTCAGTTTCAAAAAGAAAGAAGGACTAAAAAAAAAAAAAAAATTAAAAAGTCTTCTCTTCAGGAGACTTGAGCTTTGTATTCAGAAATAAAATCCTCCCCAAGCAGAGAGTCAGATCTGTCAGATCCTTAGACAGAATTGAGTCACATCCTCCCCTTTAGCCCAGTCAATGGCTGTGGGTAATAGAATTGCCACTATTCATCACCTGGACTGGAACAAGGAAGCATCTGACTTATATTTGACAAAGGAATCTCAACCAGATCCCTGACACAATAGAGATCTATTGGGGTAGGCAAAGGAGATGTTGGGTAGGACACAGAAAATCTCTGCCACAGTGGTCATTCAATCAAGATTAATTTAAATCTTCCTTATCTAATAAAAATGAATAAACTTATAAGTAAATAAAACATCTGTGTCCAGGTTACAAGGCCTGATATTTAGTTCATGAAAATATCATCTCTGGACCCAAATATACGGTCGGACTCATGAATTTATTCTCAAAAAGAGTCAGACTTTCAAGAAGTATGCTTAATAATTTAGATGCTTTTAAAGCATGGATTCAAAAGAATGAATTTCAATCTAAATATTGGAGGAGATTAATAGCAACCTTTGGGTCACTTTCAGAGAATGCTGGTCTTGGCTAAAGACTTGGGTAATAGAACTATCTGGGAGCGTAAGATTTGCATTGGACCTTTTCCCAGAATTACATTAGTCAGACATGGTAACTTGAGGAGGGAAGAGCTGGAGACATAGCTAACAGTCATGAACTGCTTCTTCCCATGTGGGAAGGTTTGACTTAAAGAGTTTGGACATCATTTTATTATAGGTATATTCCAGGCCAAGATCTGACTCCTACTTACATTTCTAGTTTCAAATTGCACCACTCTCCACCTTATCATCTCTCTCCTGTACCACAACTCCAGACTCCCCTTCCACCCCAACCCCACTCCAAGCTAGGCTATCTCAGTTACAAACTGCCTGAGTAACTGATACTTTCCTTTGTAACACATACAACACATAAATAAGTGAGTGATTACTTGTGTAATTATCGTTTGCTATCTCTTACTCAGTAGACTATAAGCCCTTTGTGGTGCTATATCCTCAACATCAACAATCTTTGTTACACAGTAAGCAATCCATAAATATGTATTTTTGAATGTACCATATATATTTAGAATGTACCAATTGAGAAATTTATCTAGAAATCCAAGTATACAGACAGATTGGGGAGGAGGAATTTTTACTTCATAAAGTAATTTCCCAGAGGAGTCCTTTAAACATGGAGCTCTTTCAGGCATTTAAAATAGGATTTTATTTACCAGAATTTGATTCACATTACTTTTCAGGAACACACACACACACACACACACACACACACACACACACACGCAGCAAAGCCTTCTCATATAAACATACCCTCTAAATTCCTCATTTCTAGGCATGACCTAAAGGCCATTATAAAAAAAAAGAAGAAGAAAAGAAAAGAAAGAAAAAAAACGAGGGTAAAACCAAGCTAGCTCTAAAATATGAGCCTAGTGATTAACAGAATGGAATAATGATGAGAAAGATTAGATGCCTCATAGGAACAATAGGATAGGATTATGTGGCCCTCAAACAATCATCTCCCATTCTTTCTCCTAACAGCAGGTTTGATTTTGAGTCAGTTCTGGGCATGAATCTGTTCTGTAGAGGACTAGGATGATTGTTCTTGTCTGAAACAAGCCAAGTGGGCTGTTGGCCAAGCCCATTAGTGTCAATGTGGGCTTAGGGGTGGGGTGGCGATAGAATACCGAGACGTGGGTAATAATGATAATGGCAGCTAGCAGTCCCTGTGCATTCACTGTATACCACACACTGTGCTATGCACTGGACTTGGATCATTGCTTATAAACTTTGAACTCCTATCTGCCACTTATTCACTTCATAATTTTCAGAAAATCATTTGATTTCCTATCATGCAGTAAGTAAAACAAATGATACCTAATTTAACTTCCTCATAAAATAAGGTTCAAAGGAGGTGATGGATGAGAATACGCTGTCATCTGTGAAGCTCTTGAGAAATGTAAAACATTTTACTATGGATTATATTTGTATGTATATATACAGACTAGAGGCCTGATGCTTGAAGGATGTCGGTCTAATTAGCATATTATGCTTTTATTATTATAGGTTACAATATAGTTATATATATTATATATATTCACTTATGTACTTTGTATCTTGATTTATATTTATTTGTTTCAGCAAACATTTAGTTGGATCTGTGCTTGGATATAATGGGAGCTGAAAAGCCATATAGCTCATCAACCTTTAAGACTAAAACTCCTTAGAGAAAGAGAAATTTGCCTCTTAAAGGATGAGGAGGAATTGCCCAAGTGAAGTAGGGCAGAGGAGTACTGGGCCTGCCAGACAGATGCAGTGGAATAAGCAAAACTAAAAACACCTTAGAGCAGCGTTTCTCAACCTGTGGGTTGCGACCCCTTTGGGGTCAAACGACCTTTTCACAGGGGTCGCCTAAGACCATTGGAAAACACATATATAATTACATATTGTTTTTGTGATTAATCTATTTGCTTTAATTATGTTTAATTTGTAACAATGAAACTACATCCTGCATATCAGATATTTACATTATGATTCATAACAGTAGCAAAATTACAGTTACGAAGTAGCAACGAAAATAATTTTATGGTTGGGGGTCACCACAACATGAGGAACTGTATTAAGGGGTCACGGCATTAGGAAGGTTGAGAACCACTGCCTTAGAGAATATCCAACTGTTGGTCCTGGGAAGAAAAGCAGGACTTGAGTCAGAGTGTCAAACAATGAGGCTTGAATGAAAAGTTACACAAGGCCAGATTATCTAGGGCAGTCCATACCCTACTAATGTGTTTGACCTGTATTTATGGAGAACAAATGAGCAGCTTTAAGCAGAGCGATGACATAGTTGTATTTGTCTTTTAGAAAGATCAATCAAAGGCAGCATGAAGGATAGGTTTGAGAGGCCCCAAACTAGAAAAGAATAGTGAAGTTAGGAGGCTAAAACAGTAATTCTAGTCTGATGACAAGGCCTCAACAGGAGAAATGGTAATTGGGATGGAGAGGAGGGGATGAATTCTCTAAATGTATGTGTATGGGAGAAGAGTTTCACATTGGCAAAAGCTGGTTACTGATTAAATATGCAATAAGTAAGAACAAGTAAAAGAAAGCCCTTGGTGAATTCAAGAACCATAAATATTTTTTCTGGATGAATGGGTGGATGGATGGATGGATGGATGGATGGATGGATCATTTGGGTATATAAATGCTGAAAAAGTTTGATTTGGTTCTGGACCTCATCAGGTACCAGTTTAATTTTTATTTTACTCCTATAAGTCTAATTATTTAGTCAAATTATTCAGCCACTTAAACACCCACATTCCATGAATCCTACCATGTACCAAGTACTATGCAGGGCTCCAATGGCATGTGGAATTAAATAATGGTGGCCATCCCCTTTGAGGGGTTTACATTCTTGGTAGGAAAACAAGGCTTGTAGAAAATCTAAGGCATGCTGGGGGCAAATGTTGTGTGCAGAAGATCAGTGGTGCAAGTCCTCAGACATGAAAGAGAGAAGATAGGGTAGCATGGGTGGCTTCATGTTACACGTACAACCTTATTGGGGCCTTGAAGGAAGACAACACATTTAGGTCAAAGGAACAGGGAAGGAATTAATAGCAAGAAGAATGAAAGGAGTTAAAGGGTGAGGGGATCCGCGGAGCTGTGTTTGAGGATTGTGTCTGGAGAAAGCCTCTCTCTAGTGTAGCCAAATATGGGATATTCCGGGTGGTCCAGCTCTGCATGGTCCTCTTTGCTCTGTCAAATCGCTCACCCTCATTTTTTTAAATTTCTTTATTGATTAAGGTATTACATATGTGCCCTTATCCCCATTAGCCCTCCCCTGACCCCCCATCCCCCACTCATGCCCTCATCCCCCTGTTGTCTGTGTCCATTGGTTGGGCTTGTATGCATGCATACAAGTCCTTCGGTTGATCTCTCCCCCTCACCTCCACCCTCCCCTACCTTCCTTATTGAACATTGAATCCAAATCAGTGGAGTTGAGGAACGGGTCCTATCCAGCCAACCACCTCAGAGATAACTTCTAAGACAGCCATGAGAAGGCGCTAGTGTTCTGAAGATCTCACAGTTTGGAAACCCTTGAGTTAGTCCAGTCCCTCATTTTAACAGTGGGAAAACTTGGACCTGGAGAGGGTATGAAAATTGCTCAAAGCCTTGTATACTAATATCTCCTGACTCAGTGGAGTAAAGTTGTAAATAGAACTCATATTTCCTGGGGCGAGGCTGAGCTGCAACAGTTTCTATATTCTTGGTTGGAGGCAGGCACCTTGTTAAATCATATGCTGTCCAGTTCTTGACCCTTTTTGGACATTTTTATGTTGCCACTGCCTGGGTAATCCAGAGTCTGCAAAAGCCCCATGCCATTTCTACTGAGTGTTCAGAAGCCACTATGCAGGCTGCCCATTTGAAAACAATGGGCAGGGAGAGGGAATATTCGCTTTTGGGAGAAGGTACAGTCCTGATATGCCCTGTACTGCCTTTGTGTTCTGAGGGAAATATTCCCACTTTTGACAGATGTTCTAATTCAACAATTAGCGGTGAGTAGGACATGCAAAAATACCAGTTGCTAAATCCTTACTTAGCCAAAGGGGAGACAGAGGGTATTTTTATACCCGGCAGCCATGGGCTGTGTAGCTTGAAGCACTCACTTGGCCAGCATTTCTCGAGCCTATGTGTTTCACCACTAACCGTAATTTATTTTTAAATATTCTAAAACTGTGCCTATAACACCAGCTTCTGGGTGGTGGGAGGAGAAAAGCAAAGCATGTGATGCTATTAGGGATGCTATTAGGCCTCTATTAGGGAGCTTCCTTTCTAGGCTTTGGTACATGTGAAACCTTATTTGGGCCTGGCAACCCTTCAGCCAAAGGGCAGCTTTGTTAAGAGAGCCTCCAAGTGGGACACTTGTGTTCCAGCAAATGATTAGGCCCTTCTGTGCCACTCAGGTATTCTGGGGAAAATTAAGACAGGAGATTTAATTGTTTCAATGCTCCCAGCTCTTCTCTCTGCATTCTTTTCTCCCCTATGAATAATATGCTTCCTCCATTGTCCACTGCATACCAGTTATTCCCATATCTCCATCATACCTCCATTTTTTCCCTGCAAAATCTTCTCTCAAAAAAATTCAATATCAGTATTTTGAAATAACCATACACAGCTGTGATTTCCAAACCTTTTTGATTATCCATGTTATCCTGTATAATAAAAGGCTAATATGCAAAGTGACCAAATGGCAGAACGACCAGTCGCTATGATGTGCACTGACCACCAGGGGGCAGACGCTCAACACAGGAGGTACCATCTGGTAGTCAGTGTGCTTCTATAGGGGAGCACCTCTCAGCCAGAAGCCCTGAGCTGGGCTCACAGCTGGCGAGTGCAGTGGCGGTGGCAGGAGCCTCTCCTGCCTCCATGGCAGCACTAAGGATGTCCAACTGCTGGCTTAGGCCCATGGGGAGCAGGCCTAAGCCGTCAGTTGGACATCCCCTGAGGGCTCCCAGACTGCGAGAGGGCGCAGGCCAGGCTGAGGGCCCCCCACCCCAAGTGCAAAAATTTCATGCACCGGGACTCTAGTAATAAAATAAATAAATGCATATAGACAAATGAGCAGGTGCTCACAATATAAGTACATTCATAAAATATATGCACAGTATACATTTAGGAAAATATTAAAAATCATAGTGGATACAAATAGTCTTAATAATTTTAATACTTTTGACCAACTTGTTATCAAATTGGGTTTGAATGTCACTCTTTACATTTTTGATGTGGTTAGTGAAGGCCTCATGCCAGGAGTAGGAGAAGCCTTTGTTGCACCATTTTTATTTTTTATTTTTTTGCAGTTAGATTCTATATAAATTATTTGTACTGCCTTGACTATGCAGTTCCTCAGAGAGGATTGTTATAAGCTACAAGTGCATTTTGTGCTGGTTAGCTTGTTTAATATCAGATAATCTACTCTGTATAGCCACTTTGTGCAAATGATAATATGTGGCAATATTACAAAAGCAGCTCCGTGTGCAGGTGCCACTGCCAATCTCTCCACCTGCGATGTCCTGCTCTGCCAACAGGTTCTTCTTTCACTGACATACGGACTCCAGAAAAGAGGCTCATCTCAATCTGAATATTAAATATTAGCATTTTTTCTTTAACTGTTTTTACATTAAAAAATAAAAGTTCTCCTATGCATTTTTCATTCCTTAGGTGTTCATTTGGAGCATTCCACTTTGGAAGCTGTAAATGGGCCTTGGTAAGTGAGCCCCTCTGTCCTCTCTCTGACTCATCTACACATCTGGATTGCCTGAATGGTCTGCATTGGTCACGAGGCCTCAGAGGAAAGCTGTGTATGATGAGGGTAAATGCTCAGTGCTCAGAAACCTGGCTTCCAGGAGCTGAGGGTTAGACACAATCTAATTCAAGTTCTTCAAATCTGTATTTTCAGTGGACTCTGTGTATATTGCCCAGAAAGATATGGTTAGCTTGGTTGTGAACTCCACCAGGGGGTGCCCTGACCTGACCTCATGGGTCCTATATTCTGAAGGTCAATGGGGCACTTTCTGACTTGGTCCCCATTTCTCTCTTAACAATCTACCCTCTTTCTATATTTTTTTCTTTAAAAAAAAATTCAGATATGCTAGAAATATCTTCATTTTATTACATTTTTTATTGATTTCAGAGAGAGGAAGAGAGAGGGAGTGAGAGATAGAAACATCAGTGATGAGAGAGAATCATTGATCAGCTGCCTCCTGCACACCTCCTACTGGGGATTGAGCCATCAACACGGGCATGTGCCCTGACTGGGAATCAAACGGTGACCTCCTGGTTCATAGGTCGACATTCAACCACTGAGCCACACCAGGCAACAATCTGCTCTCTCTCTCTAATGTTGTGATTCCCTTGCACTTTAGCAATCGGGCTATCTTCACTTTCTTCTGCTCGCCATTTCAGATACCCATAGTAATTATAGGTAGAGCACATTTTGCTCCGCACATCCAACATTTACCACTTGTTGTAGGTTCTGTTCTACAGTATTTCTCTCATTAGTCTACTTTTTCCTACCTTCACTGTTAGCACCCTAATTTTGACCTCATTATCTCTTGCCTGAACTGGTTTAACAGCCCTCCCCCCTTCCCCCTCTCCCCCCCCCCCGCCCGCCACCTCCCCAGCCCTGACATCCCTGCCTCCTGTCTCTCATCACTGAAATCTCTTCTTCACGCCACTGCCACCTCCAAATGTGCCTCTTCTTTGCTTGGAAATTTCCAATGGCTCCTCTACTCCCTGCAATAATCACCAACGGAGGGTGACATTCCCATTCACTACACCATGTGCCCAATCCGCCTTTTCTGACTTCCTGCACTTCTCTAAAATTCGTTGTTGTCCAGACAGTTGAATCCTTTTGCTATTCATTTAACAGTTCCCACATTTGCACACGGTTGCACTGTTGTTCCTAATTTTCTCTGCCTGGAAAATAATCCCCCACCTCATGCTTTAATCCATTCATTCAACTACTTTTTGAGCACCTGCTAAGATTTTCAAAATCTCTCACTGTAAAGTATCTATCTGTCCTTCAGGGTCGATATCAAATATAACCTTCTCCATTAAATCTTCTTTGTCTTCACAAAGTAATGCCTTCTAATCTTTCTCAGTATTGTTTCATATAGCACTTTTATTTTTTTGGTCTCAGACTTTGGCTAAAACCATTTAACAAATAGCCAAGCACTGTGATAGGTCATATATGATTATACTTAATAGTCCCTATACCCTTGCCAAGTCTATAATCTTACCTTCATTTTAAAGATTAGGAAAATGAAGCTCAGACAGAAATGTAACTTGTCCAAGGCCAAATCGCTAAAGAGTGTAGAGTTAGGAATCAAACCAAGCCTGTCCTATGTTCTGATTGGATGATCCCTGATTATGACCATCATTGTGCTTTTTTATCACCAATAATATAGCACAAACTCCTGGTCTCTTATTTACTTCAGTGTTAGCCATATCATGTTTACTCAGAACTGGATTGATTGAGTTTGATTCAATCAAACTGTACCTGAGGCACCTTGGAAAAGGGAAGTCAAAAGAATTGGTGGCTTCCACATGCCTTGAGGTTGGCAAACCCCACTAGTAGAGACCTGTTCACATACCATTCAAAAAGGCCCACGTCCACGTAGGTCTTCATTTTCTAGCTGTCTACAGTAGCTGCTGCCTAACTTCTGGCTGCCACACAATCTACTGCAGCTTTAAATATTCACTATGTTAATGCTGATTACTGAAAAACCGGCAATTAAGTTTTCATGGCATAATTTCTATGCTTCACTGGAACAGTGCTAATAGTACATTGTGTCTGTCCCTTCAAAGAACCCACCTGTTTTGCGGAGAGATGGCAGCAGGCCCAAGATGTGGGCTGCTCAGCAGAGTGCGGGTGTCAGTTACAGGATTCGATCATTGCATCAGGAACACAGATCTTAACCACAGGAAGGGTGAAGGTGTGGATCCTCTTTCACCCCTGCCCTGGGCCTGACCAGAGTTAAATTTGTCTTCAGACTCAAATGAAACCTTCCTCTATGTCTTTGCCACTTTATATTTCCTGGTATTTCAAAAGGCAGTGAGAGCCATATATTGTAGGGTGGCTCCCTTCTGACCAACAGCCAAGACCACAAGGCTTTCATAAAATCAGACCTGTGCCACAGGAGTTTTCCTCTGTGTCTGGTCTGTGTTGCTACATTTGCCATCTCAGCCTTCATTTCCCACTGGTTTCTCAACCTTTGGCTCATTTTTCATCTCTGCTCCATCCCTTTGGACCAGAATCTTTCTTCAAACTATTCTTTATTTCCCCAGTTCACTACTATTATTTAGGAAGCTGGATTCTGTTCCTCTGCTTTAGGCTCCAGAGCTAAGAGCCAGCCAAGCACAAAGCCCTGAACACACCATTCTAGCAAGCTCTGCTCTGCTGGGAGCCCAGTGGCAGGCAGGCTGGGACAGAGCTAAAACTGGACATGAAAAGGACCGCAGCTGGAGGGGACTGACCCAGCTACAGAGGTGACCCCTGAAAGGGAAAGCATTGAGCCCAATGCCACTTCCTTAGGAGCTGGGGGAGGAGGCCAGCATCGAGGCCCATCTGGTTCTATCTGGTAGTCAGAGCATGGGGATTAGAGCCTCGTTAGTGGCCATATGCAAAGGCCAACTGGTGGCCGCTTTGTGAATGGGGATGGTTTGCATAATTTGGAGAAGTCTACTCTAGTCAAAGTTAGACATCATGAAACAGGATTTGGGCTTGGGAATGAAAAGGACTTGGGTTCTAATTCTTGCTGATCCCTAACTAGCTCTGTGACTTGGGGCAACTTAATCTCGGTGAGCTATGGTTCCCTCACATTATAAAAGGTTACATCATAACTACCTCTTAAGGCTGTGGTAGGATTTAATATAGTAATATATGTCAAATACCTCACACAGGGGCTGATAGTCAAATACAGTCATTCATATTAGATGGGAGGGTTGAGAGCGGAAGGATGAGAGGATATGGACAGATGTATATAGTGACTTGTGTACAGGATCTCAGTAGAAATAAGGTGCAAATCAGGAAGCATGGTCAGAAGACCAGGAATACAGGTGGGGCCCAGAGAACCAGGGCCAGAGCCAGAAAAAGGCAATGTCGAGCTCCCTGATATTGACTCAGACAACACAAATTAGAGACCTTCCCAGCTGGTAGGTCAGAGGCTGCTAATGTCCTCCCTGCCACCATCAGGTTTGGTTCAGAAATTGGGCAGGGGCCCTTGGCACCTATGGAGGAGCAGACAAGGACATTGCAGAATAGGCCAGCCTCTCAGGTTGATAAGGTGCCTGAGAAATAATGGAAAATTCACTACCTCACCTCTGCCAGGAGCTGGTGCAGCCACCTGGTATCCTGTCCCAGGAGCCAGGAACACAGGTTGCAATGGCACTGTACTTGGCTCTTGCGTTAGAGGACCTGAGTAGGGCAGATTACTGGTGTTCAGGAAACAGCTTGGCACAGAGTAGAGTCATCCTGCAAAGGCAGAAGCAGATTAAAAGTAAGGTACTGAGATGCCCACTGATAAGGCCTGGTGGTTGCTTCTTTGTTGCTTCTGTTGATTCTTGGCAAATACCTAACCTTTTGAGCTATTGTCACAGCCATGATGATCAATGGCTGTGTGTGTGTCTGCGTGTATGTGTGTGTTATTAAGACAAGAGTAAGCATTATAATATCAATGGGTATACTAATCAACTTGCCTACATATTTTAAGGGTCCCATTATTTTAATCTTTCTTCCCATACAAATCATGGTTTCTATAAGCATCCCTACCCAAACTTTAAAATCCATGAAGGCAGGAAGAATTCCCAGCATCTACCTAGCACAGAGTAAATGCCTAGAAAATATTAATTCAATTAATCACCTGTATTTAAGTTCCTGTGTGGGACACTTGAACATATGATTTTTTAATTTTTGTCATAACCCTGTGAAGTACCATTAACCAAATTTTATAAGTGACAAAACTGAGATACAGAGAAAGTCCATATGAAGTGTATAAGTTTCAGAGTTGGGGAAAATCTTTAACTTATGCGTCATGTCATATGTCTAGACTTGTTGCTTGAAAACATGGTCATCCCTGTAGCTCTAAACTAGAAGGGAGAACTCTTGGGATTTGGGGTTAAATGGAGAGAATAAGTATCAAAGAGGGGAGGAAAGGAATATGCCATTTCCAGAGTGACATAATTAACATTAATAGTCTGTCTGGCATAGTATCACAAGATTTAGCAAATAAAAATACAGAATTCCCAGGTAAATTAGAATTTCAGATAAAGAAGTACATTTTTTATGTGAGTAGATCTCAAAAATTGCATGACACATACTTTTACCAAAAAAATATGTCATATATCTAAAATTTAAACTTAACTGGGCATCCTGTATTTTATCTGACAACCCTACTCAAGTTTGATGTATAGTATAGTTCCCAGAGACAGTGGTTAAGACTGATGGGGGGGGAAAAAAGATTGATGAGGATGGAGTTCTGACTGAGGAGGTAATCTATAGTTGGAACAAGTCTGAGGACTGTGTGTCTTTTCAGGTACTCAACACACATTGGGCGGGGGGGGGGGGCGGGGCGGCATTATCTCTTTCTGGGCACCGTGAAGAAGGGAGAAATGTCTGGATGCCAGTTAATCTCCTTCAGTGCTGGGAGCCCAGTAGAGAGCAGAGGAATGTATACATTACTGTGATATTAGGAAGTATGGGACACATGGCTGGGGGAGACTGGATACAAGGAGGCTTTTTGAGGAAGAATTTATCCCAGCCAAGCTTAACTCAGTATAATTTCCTGGTTCCCACTCCACAATTTAAACTCCATGTTCCTGCTGAAAGGATTTCCCAAAATGCAAGACTGCATACATCCCTGCCCTTGCTTAAACTTTTTCATGATCCCCATAACCTTTTAAGGAAATAAGCAAATACTTCTACTTGGAATAAAAGTATCTGTCTGAGAGAGATCCTCTGTCCTGGGCCAGCCCCATCTCTACTTTGCCTTGGCTATGAAGAAGTGTCCTGAAGATCAGTCAGCTCTCCTGGACCCCATCCCTTCCCCTCAATGTGGTCCTCTTCCTGACATGGCTTCAGCTTTGCCTTGCCTGCCTAAATCCTACTCTTTTATAGATGGCTGCTAGGAATGAAGCACCTTCGAGTTGGCCAGCTCTTGACAAGCTACTTAAATTATTTAATCCTCCAAGACTCTGTTGCAAAATCACACCTCCTTGGAGCACACCTCTTCCTGCCTGTAACCTTGTGGGCTTCTCCTCTTAGCTTTCCTTTATCAGTTCAAATTTAAATTATCAGAGCACCTGCGACCGGTGTGGTCATCGTCAGTTTGGGGTCTGTCTTTACTACAATATGAGCTTTTTGAACAGAAAGGTAGCGTATTATTTTTGTCTGTGTCTTCAGGATCTTACACCTTGCCAGGCATGTCAGAAGGATTTAGATATTTGTTGTATGAATGAATAGATATTTTAAGCAAATTAGTCCTTGTAATAAAATTCCTACTAATAACAATAGCTATCATTTACTGAGCCTGACTCACAGTGAAATGTTCTATATACATATCTTTATTTAATACCCACAGTGACTATATGAGAGAGGAATTTTTTATTTTTATTTTTTAAAAATATATTTTATTGATTTTTTACAGAGAGGAAGGTAGAGGGATAGAGAGTTAGAAACATCGATGAGAGAGAAACACCAATCAGCCGCCTCTTGCACACCTCCCACTGGGATGTGCCCACAACCAAGGTATATGCCCTTGACCAGAATCAAACCTGGGACCTTTTAGTCTGCAGGCTGATGCTCTATCCACTGAGCCAAACCGGTCAGGGCGAGACATTTTTTACAATCTTCATTTCACAGATGAGGAAACAAAGGTAAAAAAAAACACACGTTAGGTGATGGAGCTGGCATTCAAACCCTGGTGTGCCTAACTGCAGAGCCCATGGTCTTAATCACTAGTCATCCCTGCCTCTCAGATGTCCCCTAGGACTGTCATCATCTTCCCTAAACTAGTCGCCTACTCTTTTCCTAGCGGGTTGAATGCACTTGTCACATCTGACTATTCAGGTAAACCAAGTTGAGCCAAAGAAAATATATCCAGTGGGAGAATCAGGGCTTATGTAAACACCCAGACTGTGAGGAGGCCCGTTGTTTTCCTTTGTGCCCTGCTTGTAATAAATAAGCCAGGACTGCATGCTCAAGTCATTAACAGAGAGAGATGGAGCCAGCCAAGTCATTGCTTTGCGCTTGGAAAAATGGAAATGCTGCTTCCATTTTGTGGAGCAGGGTGGTGAAGGAATTCCACAGCCTTTATGTGCTTAAGAGGATGGTTGCATATTGGAGGAGAAATAAGAGGTAGGAGATACCTCCAAAGGGATTTATTGGGAAAGTCTTTACCAGAGAAGGCCAATGAAGGGGCTCGCTAGTGCTGCACCTGAATAGTTAAGTCTAGTTTTGGATCGGTGCTCAAGTCCCTGCCTCCCTCTGACCCGGACCTCATTGTTCTCTACAAAGTGGGTTGAGGTACATTACATAAGAGCAGGACATTCTGCAGTGGGTCCTGATGAATACTACTTCTGTGGTGTGTTAGAAGTCATTATATGGTGAAAATCACTTCAAGTTTAAAACAAAAAGGAACCATCCTATAGAATAAAGAGCTAATATGCTAATTAGACTAGATGGCAGAACAGCCTTCTGGAACGACCTTCCAGAATGACCAGTGAGCTGGGGGTGGGGCCGCAGGCGAGGCAGCCGGGGCTGCGAGGTCCGAGGCGGCTGGGGCTACAAGGGCCAAGGCGGCTGGGGCTATGAAGGCCTACCCT
Source organism: Myotis myotis (assembly GCF_014108235.1). Classification (NCBI taxonomy): domain Eukaryota; kingdom Metazoa; phylum Chordata; class Mammalia; order Chiroptera; family Vespertilionidae; genus Myotis; species Myotis myotis. The sequence goes on from NW_023416324.1 coordinate 48,718,479, forward strand.
TGAATGAATTTCGGGCATCAGGCCTCTAGTTCTATATAATAAAAGCCTAATATGCTAAGTGTCTGACCGTTTGTTTGACCGTTTGACCAGTCCCTATGATGCACCCTGATCACCAGGGGGCAGATGCTCTGACATGTAGGTTAGCTTGCTGCTGGGGTCCAGTTGATCAGGACTGAGCTAGATGGGCCAGATACCCCCTGGAGCCCTCCAGCAGTCCCTCCCTGGCCCTGGTGCGGTCCTCTGGCCTAGCCTGCACCTTCTCACAATCTGGGGCCCCTCGGAGAATGAGAGAGCTGGTTTTGGCCCAATTCCCACAGGCCTGGCCGAGGGGCCTCTAGTTAGTTTATAACAGGTTTGCTGTTACAGTTTTTTGTTACCTGCTGCAGGGTTTCTCAGGACCTTCCTATGCTAAGGTAAATTACTAATATCCCAGAAGTCATGCACGAGGTGGCATTTCCAAAACTTGATCAATCATCAAACCACATTTTCAGAGTTTATTATGCGGTAGAGTTTCCCAGGACCTAGCCCTGGGGAATGCTATACTAGATCCTGTCTGGCGGTCATTTGTCTGAAGGAGAGCTGGACTGCCACATCTGTTTGCTGGGGAACACCTGGCACCAAGGGAAGTAAGTGGCTGAGCTTACTTACCTTCTGGTCAAGGAGGGGACACACAAATGTGCTTTCTTTCCAGTTATGTTCCCAGGACTTCCCCTCTTACTTAATTCCTAAAATCTTGTCAGAGACAGACTGGGTTTCACTGCGTGCTTTGAGTTTATGCCTATATTGAACACTTCCTTGGAACCACACATTTAATATAAATTTTATTTTTTCATTCAACAAATTTATTGAGCAATGATTGAGTGCCAAACACACTATTAGATACTAAGGATACTAAGCACTGAGCAAAACAAATATATGTTTTATATAAATGACCTCATTTAATTTTCATAAGGCACCCCTGCACAGCAATGGTTGTGCATATTGTATAGTAGTAGATTACATTTATAGCCCTTCCTGAAATATACATTTAACTGTTCCCATTTAACAGATAATCAAACTGAGGTCCAGGAGTTTAAGAATTAGAATAACTAGTGAGCATTGGAACCAGGATACAAACTTAAGTCTCTTCCTATTGAAGTGCCAAGGATAATTTCAAATTTTCCCCAAATTTTCTGGGGGGTTTGATGGGTTTCTGTTTGTTGTTGTTGTTATTAGTTTTGTTTTCCAATCAGGCTGACCTAGATAAGTAGTCCATTTATAAATGAAAGCTTTGGTACCAATTCAGGATTTAGCTTTTAGTACCTTCTCAGTCAGGAACAAGGAAAGATACTAAAATTTATGAAAATGTATATTAATTACCCATTTCTGCATAATAAAGCACCCTAAAACATAGAAGCTTAAAACATAAACCATTTCATGTGCTCACAGTAGCTCCATTGGACTCCTCTGAGGTTGCTCACATGGCAGCAGCATCTGGTAACTCAACTGGGGCTGAAAAGTCTAACACGGCCTTGATTTCTTATGCGATGGTCATTGCCGCTCACAACAGGACCTACTGCATTTAATAGGATCTTCCCATGGGGGTGGTAATAGGCCCTCTCAAGAATTAGGATTAAGAACTCCCACACCATTAGTTCCCCCACATTCTGCTACTCAAAGCAAGTCATAAAAGTAGCCCAGAATCAAGGGCAAGAAATGGGTGCTCATTTTTATGGGGAGAAGCAGCAAAGTGACACTGCAGAGGGCCCTGTGGAGAGAAATCACTATATTATAGCCATGCTTGCAAACACTCAACCACTATCTTTTTTTTTTTTTTTTTATATATTTTATTGATTTTTTACAGAGAGGAAGGGAGAGAGATAGAGAGCTAGAAACATCGATGAGAGAGAAACATCGATCAGCCGCCTCCTGCACATCTCCCACTGGGGATGTGCCCGCAACCCAGGCACATGCCCTTGGCAGGAACCGAACCCGGGACCCCTCAGTCCGCAGGCCGTCGCTCTATCCACTGAGCCAAACCGGTTTCGGCCACTCAACCACTATCTTAACAGATTTCTTTGAAAACCTGCTCAGGCAATGCACCCTGTTAGTGGGCAAGGGCTCCCTAGTAAGAGCTGATTAGAAAAGAGACCCTTGCCCAAGAAGGAGTCAATCCATTGCCAAGTTGAGTCAACTAGATTCTTTCTTAAGAATTTTAATCTATGAAGGACAGATATAAATTGACAGTCAGCAGTGCTGGAATCCAAAACCCTTCCACGCAGTCATTTCTCTCCATATTCATGGCGAAGCAGAGATATGCCATTCATTTATTCATTCATTCAAAAATATTTACAGCACACCCATTGTGTGCTTGGTACTGGGATAGCCCCTGGGCCCACCCGACTGAGAGAAAACAATTAAAGCATTTCCACAGAGATGAGAGAACAAACCCCACATTTCCAAAGAGACAGAGGCTCTGATTCTAGAACCTGCGAATGACTTATACATCCTGCCCTGGGCTGCTCTAAGTTGCCTCAGGAACTGGACAATAAAAACCTTCATTTCCTTAAGCTGGTAGAAATGAGTTCTGTTATTTCCTACCTAAATGAGCCTGGATAGAGTATTCTCTGGAGAGAAGTTACCAGTTACTTCATGCGTTGCCAGAGAGAATGTAACGTTGGAACAATTTTGTCTGCTGTTCTGGGACTTTTAAGAATTAGTACCTGGGTAACATGGTCATTTGGATTTGGTAACAGCAGTCCCCCAAAATGCCAAGCAGATTCAACTTTATTTTTATACAGCAAGATAATTCTAAATAGAGCAAATCTGTACTTGGTTACTAGGCACAAAATGACTCAGAAGGAAACAATCTTATGTTGCTGATAATATTTATTTATTCAATGTTCCAATGATTATTTTTGAGTACCTACTGTGTGCCAGGCACCACTCTAGACACTGAGACATCAACCAACCAAATTGACAACATTGTTCCCAAGTTATAAAAAGTGAGAAAGGTATGAAGATAATTTTTATTCTTTTGGTCTCTTTAGAAATAGATACTTTCTAAAATCAGTATTTTCTTATTGAGAAATCCAATGTAATATATCTAGTTTTAAGATAAACATTGTAGAATTTACAAGTACAATAGAAAGTAAAAACAACAACAACAAAGTATTAAAGGGAATCCAGTACCTTTCTTTAATTACTAAAGGCCCGGTGCACGAAATTTTGTGCATGGCGGGGGAGGGTCTCTCAGCCGGGCCTGGGCCCTCTCACAGTCTGGGACCCGTCGCTCCTTACTGCCTGCCTGCAGCAGAGGCGGAAGAGGCTCCCGCCACCACAGCTGTGCTCACCAGCTGTGAGCACAGCTTCTGGCTGAGCGGTGCTCCCTCTGTGGGAGTGCACTGACCACCAGGGGGTAGCTCCTGCATTGAGTGTCTGCCCCCTGGTGGTCAATGTGCATTATAACGACCGGTCATTCTGCCATTTGGTCAATTTGCATGTTAACCTTTTATTATATAGGATTTCTGTGAAATAATTCACTGATTTTCTTGCAAGTCTGAGTCTATACTTCTGACCTAGTAAAGCGCTGAGCTGTACTATGCATTGGGAGTGAACTGGTAAGAGTGGGGATAATATATGTCTATTAGAGCAGGATTTGGGGCATTGCAACTCATCTACTGAATTACTGTTAAGAGCCTAATTCTTATTAGTGCTGGCCGTATTTGTTTCTCCCCTGGTAATTATCATTATTAATACAGGTTTAAATCAGTTGTCTACTATCTTCCCATAACTTTGTGGGGAAAAAATACTATTTAGTTTATTAAAGTATTTTTAAAAATAAATAATCTAAAATGTTTTCTGAAATTTTTTACATGGCAGAATCTTTAACTTTAATAAAAATGTAACACCTTTTATGATAGTCAAAATATTTCTTCTTAAATGATTGGGTTTGATTCTGGGAGTTCAAACATCAATATCTTTCCTAAACATTCTACATAGGTTCACATAAGAATATTTATTAAATCAGTTGTCATGATGAACTCTCCAGGATATTGCAGACACTTCTACAACAGAAAAATTAGGGAAATAGATAGATAGAAAGATAGCAAGATAGAAATAGATATGGATATGTATAGATATTATAGGTTGTAGATGGTATAGATATAAATATGGCTTCTGGACTTCTTGCTATATTTGCAGAGCCTGGGGAATTATTTTCCTCCTGGTGGACACTTTGAAAGCTTAATCATAACAGTTGATAATACGCCTATGCTTGGGTAGTATTCCCTTTTGCTCAGCCCACAGAAACATGTCTGTACAATTAGCCCAGACTATTAGAAGACATTATGTAGAGAGAGATAGCATGCACTAACTGTTCAGAAGGAAGAGAAGTGATAGAGCCAAGGGACTAAAATTACAGATCTTGGCCACTTACTGGCCACATAACCTCAAATAAATTGCTTAGCATCTCCAGTTTTCTCATCTGTTATATGGTCACTTTAAAAACATCTAGTTCACTGTAAGAAATATATAAAATTATTCAAGCACGAATATATAAAATTATTCAATGGCACAAAGTAAAGCACTGTTTTTGCTAATGTAAGAAGAATGAACAATAATGGGGTTAAGGGTGAAATTCGAGTTAGTAGAACATGGACAGATGAAATCTTAAACCAGCTTTTCCAGGTCCTTTATTTTGTGGATAGAGAATCAGAGAGGTTAAGTGACTCACACAGAGTCACCCAGCAAAATGTTAGAGCTATGACTTATACACTAGTTCACAGTCCCAGGTAAGATGCTTTTCAACTGGTCTGTTCTTTTATTTTCCCCTCTCATAACAAAAAGGATAATTAAGGACAGATTATCCAAGTGACTTTTTCAGTCACTTCAATCCAGGGAGTTACCTGAAACCCCACTACTTAAATGTGGCTTTTTTTTTTTTTTTTTTTTTTTAGGAGAGGAAACTTTTGTATCATCAGGATAAAAGGGAGCACAGTGCTTAAAGAACAGACTCTATCTCTGACTCCATTAACTCTATTTGTATGCTTTCAAAAGGAAATTCTCTTGGGCAGATAAGAAGTTGGCATGCTGAAAGGTAATACATAAATTTCCATGCTCAATAGTCGGGACTTGAGCAGGCTTGTCTGCAGTGCAGCCCACACCATCTATTACTCATGGCTCTGAGCAACAGAGCAGGGCAGCGCTTATTGTTCAGTGTACAAATTCATTCTCTGAGGGGGCTGCTCTAAATGGCAATCTACTCACTTCTATCCTCCCATATATCTCCCCCTCAAGATGCCTCTTGGGATATGAGGAGGTAGAGGTGGGGTGATGTGGAGGGTGTGGCTGCATTGAGTGGACAGATACCTGAGGCTTCCTGCTGGACAAGGGTGCTGAGTTTCCTGTGCTGAGCATTCGTGCCTTATAAATACGTCCTTTAAAAAAGCACATCTGTAACTTTCCATGGTGATGCTCTGGTGCAGACCTGGAGAGAGCTAGAGGTATGAAAAATCCATCTCAGTTTGGGATAGAGAGCAGCTCAGAAACGCCACAGTGATCAGCTGTTTAGTTCTATGGGCATGTCCTCCCAAGGTGTCTGATGGGGAAATGTTTGTTTAACCTCTTTTAGATTTCTAGGCCAGGCTGTTTTCAGAGGAAAGATCAAACAAAGAAAATAATTTCCTATCTAATAAAAGAGAAACATGGTAATTAGCGTATGACCACTACCCTTCCCATTGGCTAATCAGGGCAATATGCAAATTAAATGGAAGCCAAGATGGTGGCCGGCAGCCAGGCAGCTTGAAACTAACATGAGGCTTGCTTGCTTCAGTGACAGAGGACTCCAACGTTCCCCGCCTGCCGCTGCAGGCCTCTGAGCTGCAAGCAACTATGTAACAAACATAGAAGCTAAACAAAACCCCAGAAACCTGCTTTAGTCCACCGGGCTTCAGCCAGCAGGATCGCAACATTGTAAGCAAAGGCCAGAAACCTACTTTCAGCAGCAGAGGCCTAAGAGCTGGAGCCAAGCCTCAAAGCTAAAGCTGGACCAGAATAATAAAAAAAAAAAAAGAAAACAAGGAGCGGTTGGGAGCTTCAGTCACCCCCAGCCTGAAAACAGCCCTCAGCCCCTTACCCAGACTGGCCAGGCACCCCAGTGGGGACCCCCACCCTGAAGGGTGTGTGACCAGCTGCAAACAGCCATCATCCCCTCATCCAGGCTGGCCAGGCACCCCAGTGGGGACCCCTACCCTGATCCAGGACACCCTTCAGGGCAAACCAACCGGCCCCCACCTGTGCACCAGGCCTCTGTCCTATATAGTAAAAGGGTAATATGCCTCCCAGCACCGGGATCAGCAGAGCCACAAGGCCTCCCGGTACCGGGATCAGCATGACAGGGGGCAGCACCCAAACCCCCTGATCGCCCTGCGGCTCTGGCTCTGTGTGTGGCAGGGGGCGGGGCCACAACCTCCCTATCCGCCCTGCTCTGTTCGTGACAGGGGAAGGCGCCCCAACCCTCTGATCAGCCCTGCTCTGTGCCTGATAGGGGGGAGCTCCCCAACCCCCTGATCGCCCTGCGGCTCTGTGTATGACAGGCTGCGGCGCCCCAACCCCCTGATCGGCCCTGCTCTGTGTGTGACAGGGTGCGGTGCCCCAACCCCCGCCACCCCACACGGGCCCTGCTCTGTGTGTGACGGGGTAGAGCCATAACCTCCCCATCGGCCCTGCCCTGAGTGTGAGAGTGGTGGCGCCCCAACCCCCTGATCGGCCCTGCTCTGTGCGTGACAGGGTACAGAGCCCCAACCCCCCTGATGGGCCCTGCTCTGTGAGTGACAGGGGGCAGTGCCCCAACCCCCTGATTGGCCCTGCTCTGTGCGTGACAGGGGGTGGTGCTGCAACCTCCCCATGGACCCTGCCTTGAGTGTGACAGGGGATGGCGCCCCAACCCCACAATCGGCCCTACCCTGAGTGTGACTGAGGGTGGCATCACAACCTCCCAATCTGCCCTGCTCTGTGCATGACAGGGGGCGGCGCCCCAACTCCCCAATCGGCCCTGCTCTGAGCCCGACCAGGGGCTGCACCTAGGGGTTGGGCCTGCCTTCTGCCACCAGGGAGCAGGCCTAAGCCAGCAGGTCGTTATCTCCCGAGGGGTCCCAGACTGTGAGAGGGCACAGGCCTGGCTGAGGGACCCCCCTCCTCCCTGAGTGCACAAATTTTTGTGCACCAGGCCTCTAGTATAATAATAAAAGGGTAATATGCTAATTAGACCAGACGTCTTCCGGATGTCATTCTTGATGTCCTTCCTAACAAAGCCGGGGCCCGAGGGAAGCCAGCCCGGATCCTGGGTGCCTGTGGGTGGCCGGAGGAGGGAAGCAGCCTGGCTCTTGGGTGCCGGAGGGAAGCTAGTGTCAGCAGCTGGGGGAAGGAAGGCCTACTCTTGCACAAATTTTCATGCATCGGGCCTCTAGTAATTTTATAATAAGGTATTGCATATAATGAAGTTCTATAAAGACATCACCCCAAATTTATTAGAATTTATTTTTTTAATTAAAAGCCTTTAATGTTTTATAGATGCCTTGGATGAAATAACAAAAGGCTATTTTACTAACTATGACTCAAGTATCTAGGGAATGATTTTAGCCTTCTGGGATTCAAGCTTCTAGAATGGGTTCTTGGAAAACCAAAAGAACCAAGGGGTGGGTAAAAGGTTTACAGTTATTTTTATGGAAAATAATATAATAATTAAATAAATAATAATACAAGAATGAACTCTGTTTAGTGTACTCACAACTGAAAACCTATTTTTGCCAACCCCTGTATATAGATTTTGTCTCATAGTCTACGAATTACACATATTTCATTGTAATATTTACCTAGAAGAATTTTAATGGATTTAACTTGCAGAGACCAAATGATTGTAGTAAATAACATTCACTTAGTCGAATGAATATTAATCATAATATTCTAACTGGATAGAAATATGAAGGGGCAGAATGTGTTTGAGTTTGCGCCCTGATCCTCACCCCCACTGGGTGACATTCTCTTCTGAAATAGCTATGGATGGCCCTAATGGATTTGTTTTTTCTACCCTGCCCTGTTTTTCCTTTGTTCCTCATTTCCCTTAATCACCTAGAATACCTTCGCTAAGGCATCTGTGTGTGAGGCCATTCATTGCCCTTTGTGAACAAAATTGTCATCTGGGAGAAGTATGTTTTTTCTACTGATGCAAAATAAAATAAAATTTAGGTAACTTGGGATCTGTAAATCTCAAACCTGGATATTCTTTTTGTTGCTGTGGATCACGGAGTAGCTAAGGAGACAAAGCACTCCAACCCCTCCGGATAAGCATCAGCAACCTCGCCTCCAATCCTTTTGGTATATACGTTGCCATGGTGTCAGAAGGCGGTGGCCTAGTTAAAGCATTGCAATACTGGGGCTCTTAGAATGCTTTGTGAAATGTCCTGTCTCTCAGAAAGGCTTAGATTAGCTGAATCCTTGTTTAACTTCCATGGTTTGATGTATGCAATGTCAGTGTTATCAAGAAAATTTTCTAAAATTTCATAAATGCTCTCTTCTGCCTTCAACATTTCCGAAGGTCCCCAAAGTGCCTTGACTACAGTCTTTCTATCTCTGTCTCTCTCTTTATCTCTTCACACCCCCACCTTCTCTATATCTTTTGCACGTATTTATTGAGTACTTCAAATAGTACTGCACTATAGGAATGGTTCCTGGTAACACAACCCTGCAGCACATATATTACTTTCCTTTTCTCACACAATTGCACCTGAATTTTAGGGAGTTTGAGTACTATGATCAGAGTCACATGGCCAGGAGGTTTAGCAGAGGCAGGTTTCAAGCCAAGTTCTATTTTATTTCACCATCTCTGCACTTTTTATTACACCTGGCTACCTGGCGGTGGGGGTGTGAGTGGTCTGATCAGTACAGGTGTGCCCCCTAAGGTTTTACCAGTGGCTGACCTGTTATTAATTTGTAGATCCCAGGATCTTCTTATCAGTGAAGAATTTGATAGTAAATCTAAAGAAAACAAATACTTGAAGTGGTTAAGGGAACTCTATAAGAATCAGAAAATGCCGAAGATCAAAAGATTTTATATATCTATGTAAAAGAATTATTTAGTGTCACTTTATATATGCCATTTATTTAATAAACATTTTTAGTACTAGACTGTCTTTGTTACATTCTATCACTTAACGTGGAGTCTTGAAGGAATTATTCCAGAAGTCAAGTTCATCTAAGTTTTGAAGATGGTAATTCCGACACATAGTTAGTTATACTATTAAAATATTTTAAAAGTAATGAAATAGTTTGCTCTGACCTTTTCAAAGACATTTGGGAAAATGATGATGACTGGTAGGCTATCTTCTTTCTGGCATATGGTACATGAAAAAAAAATGTAGTTTCACATTATGTCTGTTTGCTGTCTTAAAAGAGAAGGAGAAGGTAGGACTAGCGTTTGTTGATATCCCATTAGGAGCCTAAGTTTTTGTTATGCATATTCATACATGATTGCATTCCATGTTTACATTTTAACAGATGAGAAAACAAAGGAGAAAACTGATATTCTTAGGTAAATAATTGGTAAAATTTTTAAAGTAACTCATCACATTTTCATCCTGATTTCTAAGTCTATACCACTATTCTCCTTTATTCCCCACATGTAGGATATACTACTCTTCCTATTTTTCTTTTTATCTAAAAAATTAGTCAAACATCACTTCCTCCAGGAAGACTTCCAAGACAGCCCAGCCTGCACTGTTCTGTCTCTCTCTTCGGAATTCCGATAGGACTACTTTTCAGAATTACAAAGGTAGTTCATCTCAGACTGCCTTAAGTTTATCTCTGGTTCATTTTTACACGTCTTGCCTGTCTGTCTAAGCTTGACTTTCCTGAGCAACTTGAGAAGCTGACATACACCTCACTCATTTATTATTTCCTATTAGAGCGAAAGACAGCTAGTCATATACATACTTATCAAATGTTTCCGAACACAGATGAGTTCAAAATACTCAAGAAGGATTGGACATTGTCACTAGATAAACATGTGTCTTTGGGCACGTCTACCTGATTTTTTTCTAGGTTTCTACTATTTACTTTTAAAATCAGGTTGCTTAATTAGTCCAACTCTATAACAAAATTTCTCAGTTTTATAAGTATCACCCAGAGGATGCTCATCAAAAAAAAATTAGATTATCTTTACTATAACCCTTCTTAGGGATTTATAGGACAAAAAGGGGGCCCAGGAATCTGAATTTTATCAGTTTCTTGGGTGATCCTATGCAAGTGATTGAGGACCATACTTCATTATTCACTGCTGGAGAGCAATGGTTGCCTATTGTTTCTTTTTTATTTCTTTTTTAATTGAATGTATTGGGGTGACATTGGCAATAAAACCATAATGGTTTCAAGTGTACAACTCTGTAACACATCGTCTGCATACTGCATTGTGCATTCACCAGCCAAAGTCAAGTCTCTCCACCACTATCTATCCCCGCTTTGCCCTCTTCCACCTTTCCCCACCCCTTTCCCTCTGGCTATCACCACACTGTTGTCTGTTTCAGCTGCATCTCTTTAAATTGGTTGACTGTATGAAAAATTTAAACACCAAAAGGGGGCACTAATACTTTCTCCCTTTGGGAACTCCTCACACACACTGCCAAACCACCTGTGTTTGGCACATTTCCATGGTAACTGCTATGCTAATTAATGCTGAATTATGTTGTTGGTATGGTGAGTTAACATTTTCCATGTGGGTTAAACTGGATACAAAAAGCTGCAACAGCTTATTCATGTAGGATCAATTTTATGGAATTTTCAATGGTTTCACTAAGCCACATTTCTTCATAAATTTTAAGGAGATTTATTGCTGAAATCAAAAGTTTAGCTCAAAATAGTACTTGAAATGTTCTTGTCTCCTAGGGAAGATTTTTTTCAAAAATGGCAATCTGGCTTTAGGTATTTTCTCACCCCTTAGAGCAGTGATGGCGAACCTTTTGAGCTCGGCATGTCAGCATTTTGAAAAACCCTAACTTAACTCTCGTGCCGTGTCACATATAGAATTTTTTTGGTATTTGCAACCATAGTAAAACAAAGACTTATATTTTTGATATTTATTTTATATATTTAAATGACATTTAACAAAGAAAAATCAACCAAAAAGATGAGTTCGCATGTCACCTCTGACACGCGTGTCATAGGTTCGCCATCACTGCCTTAGAGAGAGCAGTGATGGGACATAGCCAGAGGCCTGGCAGAAGGCATCAAGATCACAGAGGTAGAACCAAGAACCTGATGGCTAATAAAATAGGATGGGAAAGTAATTAAAATAATTTCCTGAGTAATCATAATAAGACCGATTATTTCATCACATGCCCCCATGAATTTTTCTCTTGCTTCAACAATGTTTGGAGGAAACATACCTAGGACTCCCCTTCTTTCAGCCTCTGACCACCCTGCAGCACCTTCTCCAATCACAATCTCTGATATCTGCCAACAGTTTCTTGTGGTTAGCTCCTTTTTACTGACCAACCATGAGCTCCAGATTCCTCAGTTATTCCTGGCCAACCTGCATCTGCAGGCCTCCTACCCCTAGCTCTCTATTTTGATCATGAGGATGTATCTCCAGAGGGCACCCAGTGTCTCTTAAAGATGTGCCCTCTTCCAGGATGTGCAGAAACTGTCCCCAGACAAGTGGGGTAAAACCCTGGATTTCCTTATAATTAAATGCAATAATCCATGGCACATACTAAGTAGCAATGAATGATTACTAATATTCATTGGAAAATATTATGTAATCAGATATCAAACCTAAGAACAAGGTCTGAGGGTTTTGACTTTATGTTGTGCTTCCTCATCCAAATCTCGCTCCGTTGGCCTCAAAGGGTTTGCAATGTTGCCGGTTGAGTTCTCCAAGAAGCAGATTCTGAGATGTCGTTTATTTAGTTCACAGTATGTTCAGATGGGAGGATCCTTGGAACAAAATCCTATGAAAGAAAAGGAAGAAAGCAATTTTGAGCAAAGGGGTTAAGGGAGGAGTTGAGCTGTAATGCAGGCCGAGCAGCATCAGCTGACCACATAGCAAACTCTGGACTCAAGTGGTGCTCAGAATTGGCCTGCACTGGGCCAAATTGACCAGGTACTTGCATCTCTGCCTCCACAGTCATTGGACATGGCTGGCCAGGAGGACATGACACTGAGTCAGGTGGCTCTCTGCAGCTGAGGCAGTCCTTGCTGGCAGCACTCTCTTCAGCTTAGCAACAAGTGTTCTTTGAAGAAGGATTGGGTGGCCATCACTGTGTCCACCATACCGTATTCCTGCCGTACTGTTGCATGATGATAGCTAGCTTATAGTTTTCTGTGTTTGTCTATCTATCTATCTATCTATCTATCATCTATCTATCTATCTATCTATCTATCTATCTATCTATCTATCATCTTTCATCTATCTATCTATCTACCTACCTACCTATCTCAACTAAGGCACAAATAAATTAAATTGCTCAAGATCAACCACCTGGTAAGTGCCTTTAGAAACAAGACAGTCTAGCTGCATTGCTCACACTCTTAAAATCTTGTGATAATCTGTGGAGCAGTGACCTGGGCCTCCAAGAGATTGAATGATCCTGTCAGAAACAGGTGTGGGTCTCTACTACAGTGATTCTCAAAATGTGATCCCCAGATCAGTAACATTAGCATCACTGGAAATTTGTTAGAAATGCAAATCTCCTGGCCTCACCTAGACCCAGAATCAGAAATTCTGGGAGTGGAGCACGCAATCAGTGTTTTAACAAGTCCTCTAACTTGATAACCATTGCAGTAGTATATAGGTACAGCCCTCCAAAACAACCTGCCATCTCTCCTAATAGCCTTTCTGTTCAATCTCCTTTCAGTTACCCAAGTGGCCCATCCCCCTCCCATGCAATTCTGCCTCCCCCCAGCCATTGGCTCCCAACAGTGAGTGCCTTCTTTTGCTAGATTTCACATTTGTAATGGAAGGTTTCCCATTGGATAGTGTTGCCATCTTCCCCTCCCAGCCCAAGGGTACTGCTTAATTGGTTTTTATTATTTATGGCTGGCAATCCAAGCCAACTGTGCTGGTTTTACTGGCACGCCAAAAAGTTCTGAGTTCAAATATCAGCTCCATGACTTACTAACAGCATGCCCTTGATCAAATTCAAATTCATATTTAAATTTAAATTTTTTCATCTGCAAAAGATGGAAGTAAAAAAATACCTATCTCACAGGCTTGATCTATATACTTATTTAGATCATTTATTTAATAACTGCCTAGGTTCTGACATATGAAATATGTTCCAGAAGAAATTTGTTTAAAACTTATGTGCATATCCTTCCCTGCCCCCCTGCCCCGTATATTTTTGAAAGACCAGCTGGTCTTAAGAATTAATACTACATATATGTATATATGACATCTTTATGCCAGGGAGAGCATCCCTATTTATGTATTGTTACTCTCCCCAAGAAAATCATTTGTTGAAATATTTTGCTTCAACAAATATATTGGTTGCTCCAGTGGATTGTACATCTAAATATATGTACATGTGCACACACATACACACACACACACACACCTAAGCTGTTTTAAGAAACCATTACATAATCACATAATCATACTGTGAGTCTAATATCAACCCAATGAGATAAATATAGACCCTTCTACTTTAATGATGATAAACTATCATTAATAGTGGTTAACTACCTTGCCAGATATCCCATATGATTAATAAGGGGCAGAACCAGAATTGTATCCTGGGATCCTGGTATAGTCTTCTTTTCATTATAAAACCCTCCTGCAAAGAACTCTGATTAGCAATTAATTTTTTTTTAATGAGAAAGATTTTTAAGTGTTGGTAATAGATTAAGGACAGTATCCAGATAATAAAATTCACCATTTCTAATCAGGGAATAATCAGAGTTCTCTGTGGATTGCAGTTGGGAATCATGCAGAGAAAAATTCATGTGATCATCAGGGTCTAAGAAGGCTATGATGTGGAAGAAGCTGAGAAGTTATTTAAATGCCAAGGGATTGTTATTTAAACCTAAACTCAGGAACCTATGAAAAAAGAGAATGAGTATCTCCTGGAGTTAGGCCCATTAACATCCTGCGAAGAGCTAACAGTGAAACAGAGCACATCTAGGAATGAAGAGCTTCTTAGAGGTTGAGGACCCAGCCAGTCTTCACAGGTGTCTAGATCTCTGAAGTCTTGGCTGAGCTACTGGAAGTCAATGTAGGAGCAACCATAGCAGTAGTTCTCACCCTTGGCTGCATGGTAGAATTACCTGGGGAGATTCTAAAAATGCTGATGTCCAAGCTACATCTATATCATTTAAGTCAGAATCATTAAGCGTGGGACCCAGCCACTAGTATTTGTTAAAGATCTCCATAGGACCTATCAGTGATGGCGAACCTTTTGAGCTCGGCGTGTCAGCATTTTGAAAAACCCTAACTTAACTCTGGTGCCGTGTCACATATAGAAATTTTTTGATATTTGCAACCTTAGTAAAACAAAGACTTATATTTTTGATATTTATTTTATATATTTAAATGCCATTTAACAAAGAAAAAATCAACCAAAAAAATGAGTTTGCATGTCATCTCTGACACGTGTGTCATAGGTTCACCATCACTGCCATAGGTGATAATGTATCAGTATAGTTAAGGTCTAGAAGAGTCTCTGTCCTGGAAGCTCTGTTCTTTTTTGGCATTTCTTACCTCCATTCCCCGCTCACTCCTCCCTTCTTCTCATTCTTACTTTATATCTTTCCTAAAAACATGGTTGAGACTTATTACATGAGAATCCATGTGTTATAAAGATACATAAGATGTGATTTCTGTGTCTGTATTATTTGAATGCCAGCAGTATAACAATAACAAATGAATGCAAACATAGAGGTTTAAACCAACACTCATATTAGCTAACAGTTCTGTAGTTCAGAATCTGGCACAGCATAAATGAGTTCCTTGCTCAGGATATAACAAGGCTGAAAAAGAAACGTTGTTCAGACTGAGTTTTTATCTAGAGGCTCTAGGAAAAAAATCTACTTCCATGGTCTTTCAGGTTGTTGACTGAATTCAGTTCCTTGAGGTTGTAGGACTGACGACCCAGTTTCCGTGCTGGCTATCAGTCAGAACCTAGAGGCCACTCATGTTCCTATCCATCTAATGCCCTTCATCTTCAAGTCAGCAGTGGTGCACTGTCTTTCTCATAGTTTTAATTTATAATTTCTCTTCTGTGACCAGCTGTAGAAAATTATTTGCTTTTGAAGGATTCACATAATTAGGTCAGGACCACTCAGATCATTTCCTCATCTTAAAGTCAGTTGGATTTTGGATCTTAATTACATTTGCAAAACTTCCTTCACAGCAACACCTAGCATTTGGTTAAATAATTGGAAGAAGGTTTGAAAGCACATGGGACAGGAATTTTGGGGGTCATCTTAGAATTCTGCCTATGACAGTTCCCAAGAAGTTCACATGTAGGAAAACAAACTTGGAACCCCTGGTAAAGCAATAGAAGATAACAGATATAAGCAATAGCAGTACTAATGAATTACTAAAGGAGCTATGAACTTTAACTCCAGGGTATATGTGCAGAGGGTCAGAATAGGCTTCTTAGAGTTGACTCCTGAGCCTATGCAGACACTAGACAATTATTATTGAGCATCTTCTGTGTTCCAGGCACTGAACTGAGTTCTGAGCGATGACTAGTTGTTTTCCAGGTGAACAGGAGTATCAATGAACTTTCCATAGAGGAGACACTATATGAAAAAAGCATGTATCCAACAAATGACAAAGAAGAGAGGTATTGAAGGGATGTGATACTTTTCAGTTCTGTTACAGCATAAAACATATGGGAGAAGTGGCTGGAGATGAGGCCAGAGTGAGGCAGGGGCCTAATAATATAAAATCCCTGTGACACAGTTTTTACTTTACTCCTTGGTACAGGGAATCATTCAAGGTTCTCTCCCCAACTTTGCTGAGGCATATTTAAAGTAAATAAACTGCACATATGGAAAGCATGTAATTTGATGAATTTTGACATATTTATGCACCTATGAAACCATTAACACAATCAAGAAAACAAACATTTTCTGTTACTCCAAAATTTTCTCATGCCCTTTTGTAATTCATCTCTCTCTATACCTGCTCCAGCTAATCACTGATTTGCTTTCTGACACCATATATTAGTTTCCATTTTATAGAATTTTATCTCAATGGATTCATATGGTGTTTATTTATTTGTACTTTGCTTCTTTGACTCAGCATATGATTTTGAAGTTCATCTATGTTGTTGCAAATATCATTTGGTCATTTATATCTGACAAACATTTGCCTGTGTCACAAAGGCTTCTGTGTTTTCTTCTAGAAGTTGTATTGCTTTAGCATTTATGTTTAGGACTAGATTCATTTTGAGTTACATTTTTGCATTTGGTATAAAATATGGATCAATGTTAATTTTAAAAATATGTTTATCTAGTTGATCCAGGATGATTTGTTGTAAAAACTTTACATTTCTCATTGAATTGCTTTGGTAACTGTTGAAAATAAATTGAACACATAAATGTGGGCCTCAAAGGAGTTTAAGTAGTAGAAAGATGATGATCCATGCACATCATTCATTCTTCTTTTATCATTTCATTTCATAAATATTTCTGAAAATCCTACCATATGCCAAACACTGTTCCAGGGACTGAGTCTTACTTGTGTTTCTGTCTTCAAAGCTTTGAACAGAGTCTGGCACATAATAGACCCTTTGAAGTGTTTATTTAACCAAAAGAAAAAAAGAAAGACAAGTAAGAAAGAGTCTCTGTCTTCAGGGTTCTTAGAGTCCAGAGTACAAGAAAGATCCTTGGGTGAAATAATAGTCAAGGAGATGATTAAGAGCGAATGCAGCCCTTTGGTAAAGAAAAAATAATGGGAAAGCATTGAGCTAGGGTAGTGGTAGTGAAAAAAAATAGTACTTTCAAGAAATACAGGGAATGGTAACTAAAGAGAAGGAGTTTGAGATGCTTTTCAGGTTTGCTACATAAGGGATATCAAATATATAGTAGATTTAGTGAGAATAGAATCTGGGAGTCACATATGCATTTGAATGTCCTTAGGCAGAAAAGGCATGACTCCTGTCTTCCAAGAGTTTATATCCCAGCAAAGAATGGAGACCTGTATAGAGAATGTATGATGTATGTGGAAAGAAAGGAGTTAACATGAGATGATGGGAAAGTAAAGAGGAGACTGTGTGGAGGAAGTGGTATTTATTTGGACCTCGGAGAAAGATGAAGATTTTTATTGTTTGAAATGATTAGGGACATTTCATGAAAATGGAACAGTATAAGTGAAAGCAGGAGGCTGTGGCTGTACATGGCGTTTGTGCTTGTCAGTGAGTTGTGTGTTGTGGATAAAGCAGTGCAATGTGGTTGAGGGACTGGCGGGTTCAGTGGGAGTTGAGGCTGGAAAGAAAGGTTGGGACCAGATGATGGGGGATTTCAGGTACCTGGATATACAGCACTTACCATGTCTTAGACTTATCTGATAGACTAGTGGCCTGGTGCACAAATTTTGTGCACGGGGATGGGGGGGTGTCCCTCAGCCTGGCCTGCACCCTCTCCAATCTGGAATCTCCTGCCAGTTTAGGCCCGATCCCACAGGCAGTCGGACATCCCTCTCGCAATCTGGGACCACTGGCTCTTAACCACTCACCTGCCTGCCTGCCTGATTACCCCCAACTTCCCCCCACTGCTTGCCTGATTGCCCCAACTGCCCCCCCTACCGGCCTGCTCACCCCCAACTGCCCTCCCCACCAGCCTGATAGCCCCCAACTGCCACCTCTGCCGCCTGCTCGCCCCCAACTGTCCTCACAGGTAGCAGGTGCTGATTGGGGGAGGAGGGCATGATTGTTTCCTGGGACTGTAGCTATGGAAGCTTTGCAGAGGGTTCGGCAGGCCTCCGAGGGGCGGGCTCTGGCCAGCAGCCCTGTAGCAGTGGTTGTCCCTGGAGGCCCTGGTGAAGGGGGGTGCTAGGGGGCACTAGGGGGCAGCGAGGCTGAAGGGGGAATAATTGACAAACCTCCCCATTTGGTACCATTCTTTAAATGTGGCCTTTTCACAGCTGTAAGTGCTCAGGGAGGGGCTCTGATCTTCTGGAGCAGAGTGGGGCCTGGGCCAGGGCGGGGCCAGGCAGGCTAAGAGGGTGGGTTTAGACTTGGCCCTGGTGAGATTCGGTGGCTTCTGCGTCCACTGCAGAGATAGTGCCACTGCTGTTGTGAGGTAGGGAGGGGGGAATGGGTCTGACCCTGGGGGGTCTCTCAGGCCTGCCTCCACCCAGGTCTGGAGTTGTAGGGAGGAGAGGCCTGCCTGGCCCAGAGGAGGGGGCCCAGCAGTGGCGGGCCACTGGCCCCGGGTGCCTCGGGGTGCTGATGGGTCATTGCTAGCATGCTATTATTGTGGGCACCCCTGGTGGGGGAGGCAGGGGGTGGGGGAAGAGATTGGGAGTTGGAGGTGCAGGCTGCAGCTACCCCCGAGACTGGGTCTTTCCCCGGTCCTGTCAGCCTCCTCCTCCCCTTGCGGGTGCGGGGGCTGGGGTAGGGATTGGAAGAGCTCCCTGTGTCTGCTTCCTCTTCCTTCTTTGCAGTCCAGTCTCCTGTCAGGTACTCTCCTCAGACCCCCGGGGAACTTTGCTCCGGCCACCCTGCCCCTCCATGGCTCCCTGCCACCCGCCTGTCAGGAGGCTTCCGGGGCTCCCTGCTCTGGGCAGCGTGGTCCTGGGGCAAGGGGTGGGGGTGTGGGGAGCAGCTCCAGTAAAGCTTAATAAACACTGGGGTCTACTTCGGGATTTGGCTGCCCAGGGAAGTCTGCCTGGGCAGGACGAAATCATGCGTGACCCTGAGCCCCACCCTGCATCCCCACAGCCCCACCCACCTTGTTGACAGGTCGTGACTGGGACACCGTTAGGACCAATTAGCGTATTACCTCTTTATATATATAGATTAGCAAGACATGGTCCCAGCCTCCATGAAACTCATTTTCTAGTGAGTAAAGTAACCCAATAAATAATTATAAAGAGGCTGAAATGTGCAACAAGGACATATCTAAGTTTGAAGGTATAAAGTCAGGGGTAACTTTGTGGAAACTGGGCTACCTTCACTCAGGAGAACTTTAAAGGGTGAGTGGAGATTTCTGGAGGATGTAGGGTGGAACTTTGTTTAAAGAAGTCTTTCCACACAGAGGCAGTAGCATGAGCAGATATGTGGAAGTATGTGTGCTCAGGCTCTATGCTTCTCTCATTTGCTTTTTTCTTGCTTCTAGATGGAAATATAATTCTAAAATCTGAGTTTGGGCTTAAGGTGGAAATGGACATACTGCTTTGGCTTCCAGGCCATTCTCACCGGGGTCATTTTCATTTACCAACAGCAGAGAGTACTTATTGTAGGACCAGGTGCTGGCCCATCGTCAATGATGAAGCTGCACTTTTATATCTCTTCTTGGTACTGATACTTGTGTAAATTTGCCTCGGAAAACTGGCATGAGGAAGTGGTGATCATAAAGCAGTGATGGCGAACCTTTTGAGCTTGGCGTGTCAGCATTTTGAAAAACCCTAACTTAACTCTGGTGCCTTGTCACATATAGAATTTTTTTTATATTTGCAACCATAGTAAAACACAGATTTATATTTTTGATATTTATTTTATATATTTAAATGCCATTTAACAAAGAAAAATCAACCAAAAAAATAAGTTCGCGTGTCACCTCTGACACGCGTGTTATAGGTTCGCCATCACTATCATAAAGCAAGATTCATGTTTTCCTGCATTCTTATAAAAACCTTACCCACCACTAATAATTTGGAGTACAGAACTTGAGTTCTGCTTCGAACGGACAAAGCTTTGGTCAGAAATGCTAAATTTCAGAGGCTTCTACAAAGTTATTTGTTATTTTCTTGGTTTGGGGCTCTCCTTATCTCCTGTCACAGCTCTGCAGTGCCTGGAATCCTGATGGTAAGAAGCCTTAGGGGGGCCAGTGTAGGTGTTTGGAATTTCAAGTGATTCAACACCACTGGAGACATGGCCTGCTAGACATGACAGCCGCTCCATTCCCGCCTGTCAGAAATTTGGGGGCCGGCGACAGACTCCCCCAGAGTCGTGAATATGAGGAATAGCTTTGTGCTCAGCAGGCAGTTGTCTGCTTAGAGTCATTCAGGCTGAGAAGATACTTTCGAAATAGAACGCTTGAGTTTCAACTCAGAAAGCACGGAAGCATAATGGGAATCTTTATGTATCTACACTTATTTGTTTCATCGGGTTGTATCATTTTTATTGAGTCTAAGGAATTGTGGTTGCATAGTCAGGGTTGTACAGAGGGACACTGTCACAGGTGGGGTTTCCTGAGAATCGGATGCTGAGGTGGGGTGTATTAGTGAGTTCCAACTGCCATACCAAAGTAATGCAGTTTAGGTGGCTTAAACCCGTGGTCGGCAAACTGCGGCTCGCGAGCCACATGCGGCTCTTTGGCCCCTTGAGTGTGGCTCTTCCTAAGCCTTAGGAGTACCCTAATTAAGTTAATAACAATGTACCTACCTATATAGTTTAAGTTTAAAAAATTTGGCTCTCAAAAGAAATTTCAATCGCTGTACTGTTGATATTTGGCTCTGTTGGTTGACTAATGAGTTTGCCGACCACTGGTAAACAACAGAAATTTATTTTCTCACAGTTCTAAGGGCTGGAAGTCTGAGATCAGGGTGCAGCATGGCCAGGTTGTTGTGAGAGTTCTCTTCTTGGCATGCAAGTGTCTACCTTCTTGTTATGTGCTCACATGAGTATTTCTGTGTGCATGCACATGAAACGATCTCTCTCTCACCCTCTCTTTCCTGTACAGCCACTAATACTATTGATGCAAGACTTCACCCTAATGCCCTCATTTAACCTTAATTACCTCCTAAATTAGGGTTAGGGCTCCAGCATATGTGGGCACAGTTCAGCCCACAGCTCAGAGATTACCCTGCAAGAGGCTTATGAGGGAGCACTTGGGTTCGCCACTTCTAGAAAGTAAGATAAGGAAACAGGGTTGAACAGAGGGAAAAATTAGGCTATGAAGCTGCCTCTCTTATCAAAGGCATCAGCTGGCTCTCTAGGAATTCTGAAACTGGAGAATGCCCTTCAGAGTTGTTGAGGACTTTCAATCTCCATGTCAACCAGTCATTGGATGTGGACTGGCCCCAGCAAGAGTTTTCTTATTCTCTCCTTATTGATCTGTATGTAGTTTGAGAATGAGTGTCTAGATTTCTAGACAACTGCCACTGTCCCATGGGTGTAGAAGGCCTTTTTCAGATTCTTGCTGTAGATAATGGTTTTGATGACTCATTCCTGAGGGGGAAAAGCAACAACAGAAAGCAGGGAGAGTTCAGACCAAAGGATTGTGCTTCTGAAGGCACCCTAAGGATAAGACACTAAACATCTAGTCTCGAGTGAAAATTTCAGAAGATACCAACATCAAAATTATACATCACTTTGGGTGATTCAGCTTTCAATTAACCTACTCATCTGTCTTTATTTTCTTTAAATCTAGGCTGACTGGCTTAGTTAGCTAAGTCGACCATTTCAGATCTTCACTTCTCATGTAGAAAATATTTTCATCTAGACAATATTTACCACTTTTACAACTTCATGTGTTTAGCTACTACAGACCTTTTGGGCTTTAGCACTCCCTAAACTCACAGAATTAACACTTCCCATTATGATCTTCTTAGCATGTCTTTGTTACTTGCTATATGTCCTTTGCAGCAATACCCACACGTGTAATTACTTGGCTAATCCTTGTTTCTCTAGTAGTCCCATGTTAGTTCCAGAAAACAAGGGAACCACATTTGTCTTATTCACCATTGCATCATCACCATCTAGCACACTGCTTGGCACTTAGTCAGTGTTCAGATATTTGTTGAATAAATAAATGGATGAGTCAATGAATGTTAACAAGGCAAACGTGTCAGCCAGAACTTTTGGGATCATTTAGCATTTATAATATGGAGTCCACAGTGTCTCTGTTCACATACTAAAATATGCCATTTTTCATAACTCATTTCAAAAATAAATTGCCCAAAGTATACATTGTCATACTATTTCAGACCACCACTTTGGGAAAAACACCTCAAGATCTGTCTTCCTGACATACATCAACAGCAGTCAGTAATTATTAAAAGGTCAGTGATTTTAAATTGTCCTTCATGGTCCCTGAAAACACATCAGGGGGTTCTCACAAGTAGTTGCACACATCCATTCATATCCCTTTAGTAAAGAACAGCCCTTTAATGAAGAACAGCCGAGTTTTCCTCTTTGACTGGAGTAATGTGGAGAATGCTTACTTCACTAGTCAGAGCACCAGATTCCACTGGCTTTTCAGTGAGTTCACAGCTAGATTCCCCTAGCATCCAACATTCCTTTTCTATTTTTTTAAAAAGATTAAATAGCTTCAATAATTTATTAGGTTCATGCAAAGAGACTACCATTAATTGCCTATGACTATGTCAGGTTTCTCCTGGCCAGGTAGGAGAGCCTAATGTTAAGTAATATAAATCTTTTTTGTTGTTGTTGTTCTTGTGTTAATCTTGGTCCTTGAGTTGACAAGAAAAATCTAGTTTATTGGAATAACTGTTTTGAGTTTTAAGAAAGCTATTGAAAATGTGTGGCATGGCTGCTTGTATTCCCATGCTGGTTCCTGTGGGAGATATCATTAATATTAACAATGTTTATTTTTATTAAACCTAATCCTTCTTCAGAATCCTTCCCAAAATAGTATTTTAGGCGGCCACTATTACTTACCATATTGATATGTGAGATGTAATTTCTTCTATCTTTACTCTAAGGCAAAACTGTAACTTAGGAACACATCAGAAAAATGAATGATGCACTCAAGGGATAGTGTAAGTATACAGTTGGATAAATCAAACATGTTTATATACATTCTAGTTCCTAGGACTTTCATGCACATTCTTTCACTTGATATTCATAGTATCATTATAGAATAGGCAAATCAGACATTTTATTTCCATTTTATGGATTAAAATATTAAGACTGAGAAAAGTTTAGAGATTTTCTTGGAATGAGTAAAAAAAAATAATTGGTTTTCTGGTTCCAAATTATTTTAATTTTCTATAGAAATATTTTATAATTAGAATTACTTCCTATTATAATTATATAATCATTTTTTTCTATATAATTATAATTGTTTTTGTTTTCTATTCTTTATTTCTGATGACCAAATTTATTAATATATAAAGTGTATGAGCAGGAAATTTGTAAGGTTAAAAAATATACGGTGACAAACTTCCCTTTCCCCAATAAAAGACCAATTAAATTAAAGACTGCAGGGATAAAACATGATGCTAGTATGAACTTTATTCAAGACATCTGATAAGGTCTTTTGACTCAGAGAAGAAAGCTGTTTGTTTTCCAGCCCAATTGTCAAAATATTATTGATCTTTCTGATAAACAAGCTGCTTAGAAACTATTGTGGGGTGCTCCTATTAAGTCCAATCACTAAGTAAGAAAGCAGAGAACATCACAATGCTTACTTAGCATAGGCACAGCCACTCTGGAAGGGAGGCCGCATTGAGAATCCATTTTTGGCTGTACTTCTGTATTTTCTACAGATAATTCCTCCTTCATCACCTCTCTCGGGTGTTTGAGACAGGTTCAATACCAATGGGTCTGTCTCTACGATTTATTTCTGTGATTCTTGAAGAACTTGAATTTTATCAGTGAAAAAAAGTATGGAAACAGGGACTAAGAAGTGGAGGTTAGGGTGTGAGAGGTTTGTAAAATAAACGTGTGTGTGTGTGTGTGTGTGTGTGTGTGTGTGTGTGAATGTTTGGAAATGAATGACTTAAAAACAAACATTTACTAAATTTAGGGGGTCGTAGAAATTTATATGCAATATATTAAAAAACATTATGTTGAAGAACATAAAACAAAACCACTTAAAAATTTCTAAATAAAATTTCTTTAATAATGAGAACTATATGTATCCAATACTCAAACCAACATATAAGGTAATGAATTAAAGAAAAGCTCATTGTTAGGTACATTGATCAATCAAAGAAATACAGACCAATGGGCATGAAAACAAGCCATCCTATTTAAAAACATAAAAATTTAACATATATAGAGATAGACCTTAATTTTAATTTTACATTACTTAAGTCTCATTTGCTTTGGTTTGGTGATTAGTACCTGCTCTAGGTAGTCCCTTCCTCTGCTCCATAAAATAGATAACCTTAATCTGAAGACTCCATCCCATTCAGACTGAGCCAATCCTGATGAAGGCCTATATAATATCAAAATTATGGAGAACCAGGTAATAGGACCTAGATGGGCAAAGGCTAGCATTGATTGCGTGTAAGTTGAGCCCTGAGTAACATCCCAAAGATAAAATTTTTTTTTGTCTATTTATCTTTGACATAATAAAATCATAAAGAATAAATGCCTAACACAATGCCTATTACATAGATTCATTTTCTGTGGCTGCTATTATTAAAAGCAGGCCAATGATCTATCAAAAATAGCCAAACATACCTTATACCTAAGGAAAATCCACTATTGTTATTTTGATGTTCTTTGTTCTACATATTTTTCAAGAATATGAAATATTTCTTTGTGGTTGTATTTGCATATGTGCATAGACATTTTTGGTTTTCTGGAATTTCCACCACATGTCAGTCACACCATCGATTAAGCAGTGGTATTTCAAAACTCATGGCAAATGAAAACTCCCTAAATTGGTTTAAAAATTCACATAGTAAAATAACATGAATTCTGAATTTTGATTCAGTGGTTCTTGTTTAGACTTTGACCAGGCAGAAGCAGGCATTGTTGCATAGGGAAACATGTTTATACTTGAAATCAGAGGTATATATTGAGTTTAAAAAGAAAGCTGACTCACAGGAATCAGATATTTTACTCAATGGTAATTATAAAGATATAAACAATGCATTTTTTCTCTCTTGGAGAGGCTTGAGATGACCAAACAGCTTTTTAGGTTTATTAGGACCTATTTTGGTTTTGATTAAATATGTGATGTTCTAAGCAATATATGCAGAACATCACTTGTTATAGAAGGATCCATTTGGTTATGATTACTTTTTGCATTTATTATAGTTTATGTGATAGTTTTCGTGGGTCTGTCTCCAATGTCTATGAACTCCTAGGGTCTGTACAATCAGCAACCTAGACAGATCAGATATATTCTGCTAAAAGCATTTCACCTTTAAGGACTCTATTATCTTTCTGCTGGTGAGTTTGCAAGGAACTTTGACCAGTGCAGCTTGTTCTTTCCCAGGTGTTCCTGAAAGAGATAAAACATTTCACAGATATCGTAGGCTTGCTGCTAACCCTTTCTTTGCCACGTGAGTTCAAATCCTTACTTCATTATCATGTTAACAGAGTGTGATTATTCCAGAAGACCAGAGGTTTTAAGGCTTTAGGCATTCACTATTCAGAGTATTATTTTCCCTCTTTCTCAGGTAAACAATGAGAATAACAAAATGTAACTGTTAAGTATTGTTCTGAAAGATTTCACACCAAGAAGCTCATGCGCCTTTCCCAGAAATCCACATTTCACTTCATTGCCACAAATAAAACAAGAAATACTTTCACAGTTTTTAGAAGAATTTTGTGTTAAAAACAAAACGAAAACCCGGACCCACAGTTTTGATTCTACTACGAATGACCACCAAAACTATCTAAAGTAAAATAATAGAGTTACATTTCAGTACTACCAATTATTTCTGACCCTTGGCCTGGATCATCAGTGGCAGACAAGAGGAGAAAGCTGTGGCTGTCCTATAAAGAGTAAAAAAGAAATGTGCTTAAAAAATTCAAGTATGGGCTGATATTATAGTACAGTCATGTCCCCCATAATAATGCTTTGGCCAACAACAAACTATAT
Source organism: Myotis myotis (assembly GCF_014108235.1). Lineage (NCBI taxonomy): Eukaryota > Metazoa > Chordata > Mammalia > Chiroptera > Vespertilionidae > Myotis > Myotis myotis. Next base: position 48,744,426 of record NW_023416324.1, read on the forward strand.
ATGTGATGGTGGTATACTGTATAGTCTAGGTGTGTATGTAGTAGGCTGTACCGTCTGGGTTTTGGTAAGTTTACTTGTTGATGAACTCCTAGAGTACGTACAATAAGCAACCTAGACATATCAGATATATTCTACTAAAAGCATGAATGAAATTGCCTAAGGATGCATTTCCCAGAATGTGTCCTCCTTATTAGGGGAAGAGCACTGGGGCAGGGTGGGGGGGGTGGTGGTGGTGGTGCTAGAGTTTTTAAAAAATTGCATTCACTTGTAGATTAGGAGCCACTCAGGAGTCCAGAGAGAGCTTCCCCAGTGGTAATGTGGAGGAGGAGGTCTTCCTCCACTACAGGAAAGGCAGAAAGCCCCACCTCCTGCTTAGACTCTTCTCTCAAATGAGAAAAAGTCTTAAATAGGAGAAGTGCAGCAATCCCTGTCACCACCAACGCCCACTGCTGCTGAAGGAGGTATGGTAGAGAACCCTCTACTCAGGGGAAGGTGGTAGACAAGAGCCCTGTGCGCCAAGTGCTATGTAATTATTACAGACCTCCTACCACAGGGAGAGGAGCAAAACTCTGTCACCTGCATGTGACCTACCACAGACACTAGTCAGAGTTTGGCTGCCACATAGGGAGGGACACAAACACAGAGGAAGCCCCACTGGGAAAACGCAGGCACACAGATCCTACCTGCACTAAGCTGGACTAGGTAATAGCAGCCCGATACAGAGAAAGGGCAAAGATCTGCAGAAATCCCCTATATGATGAAAGTATATTAATATGGCAGAAAACTGAAAATGGGGCACAAACATTGAACCAAAACCCAAGAGAAATTTGAAGTTTATGTCGCTTGGAGTGTGGCCATAGCAACAACAAAGCCCAAATTCAGCCTAACCCCTGACTAGATTGACTCAATCCCCAATATGCATAGCCTAATCAAAAAGAGGCATGCCCATTTTCAAGCATAAATTCTATTTACCTCAATCTTTACACAATATGTCTGGTACTCAATAATAATAATATAAAAATGTTCAAGACACGGGCACAGACACACATTCCTCAACCTATCGTCAAGAGAAAAAATAATCAATAGAACTATATTTGCAGGTGACTCATATGTTGGAACTTGATAGATGACTTTAAAACAACTATGTTTAATATCTTGAAACATCTACTGGACAAGGTTGATAATATGTGTAACAAGAAGGGTATTTTCAGCAGAGAGATGGCACTATAAAATGGTCAAGTGGGAATGCTAGAAATAAAAATCCTGATATCAAATTTGAAAAATACATTTGCCAGGTTCATCATTAGACTCAATGCATCTGAGAAAAAAGTCAGTGAGTCCAAATATAGATGAAGAGGAAATACTGAAACTGAACTACAGAGAAAAAACAGTGGGGTAAACAAAAACAGAACAAATAATCAATCATGCTAAATGCTTTAATAGTCATATAATTGGGGTCCCAGAGGAACTAGAGAGAGAGAACATAGCAGAAGAATTATTTGAAGAGAAAATGTCCAAAAATAATATCTTATGAAATTGCAGAATTAAGAGGCTCAGAGAAACATAAGAAAGATAAAAAATAAAGCACACCCAATAGAGCATATTTAAACTTCTGATAACTAAAGAAGAGAAAACAGTAAATGTTGGCCCATAAAAAGAGAGATTATAGACAGTGAATAAAAGATATGGATTATCGAAGGCTTCTCACCAGAAACTAGGTAAGAGAGAAGACAAGGTGTGACATCTTTAAACTTCTGGGAATTTTTTTCTACCTATCAATTTTATACCAAGGGCTGGTCACAAACAATAGCCAGTGATAAAGTAAACCACAGAGAAAATTCCTGGAATAATTTAGAGACAAATAGAGACGTTAAACAGGAAAACAGCAGATGATTTATTTAAATACATGTGTGCTTGTCTAGGTCTAGGGAGAAAAACAATAGAATTTTCTTTTTTTCCTGAGAGGAGCACCTAGAAACTGATATAGACACATTGGAAGGCAGTCAGTTGGCTAATTGTATTATTCCTAATACTAGTTTAAAATATATATATATTTCTGGATATCCCAAGTTTCTTGTTATCTTAGCAACTGCAGATTGGAGCACAATAGTAATGGTATTGACTCATAAATCCCTTTGTAAATCCTCTCAGAGATTTAGTTTTGTTAGCTTATCAAGTCTATCTCTGGAATCTTGCTGTTCTAAAAGACTTAGAAAAACCCCTGATTAAGATCTGAAGTGATTAATATGTATCACTGATGAACTTTTATTAAGCCTGATCTTTTGAATAATCATCAAACTAAAGTTTGAGCTTCTTTTACAATGGTGAATCCAAGCTTCCAAACCAGGTTTTAGATATTTATGGTTTATACATGTGATACATACACCAAAGGAGGAAATTTCCCAAGATTATCAGCCAAGACGACTTACTTAGCCTTAGTGTTTGTATTCAGTAGTTACTGAGTACTTTAAGACAAATATGTCTGTTGGTAAATAATAAGCAGACAAACATAACTTGCCATTACAATTTCTTCTTAACTTACCATATATACTAATATTCAGATGTCCATTTTAAATCTCTCCTACTCTTCATATTGTTTAGCCATTGAGCAAATAAATGGATCAGCATGTAGTGTTCAGACCCCCAACACATAATCACAATTCATAAATAATAATAGCTATCACAACATAACAGGAAATAATATTAGTCTTGCATTTCCATCAAATCTTGCAACTTCAAGAGAACTTTACTATCACTCATCTTAACTTAAAATTCAGGAGAACAGAAATGAATATTACTATTTTCTTTGTACAGATAAGAAAAGCGAAACACAGAGACTCCAAGTGATTTTCCCCAAGATTATACAAGTAGAAAGCTAGAACTTAATGTCACATCTGCTGACTGTTCCATCAATTTAATTTTCACATTCATAAAAAATAAGATTTTGGCTTGGCTAAGATTGCAACTATGTACAAGGAAGGGCAGAGAAGGCTAGGAAGATATCTATGGATCAGTTGATAAAAGTCTCTTAGGATTTCAAAGAGGTGGAATTTCATCCTATAAATTTTAGGAAAACATTGAAAGTCATTAACCAGGAGAGGATCATGACTATATTTGTATTTTGGAATAGCAACTTTGGAGTCATTAAGAACTAGAGGTTTGAATGATGCAGGACAATAGGCAGGGAGATCAGTTACCGTGTTACTCCTATCCAGTCCACATAACTCATAACTATAAATGAAACAAATGGGTGCAACATGGGTAGAGGAAGAAGGCACCTACTAATGAGCCATACACTGCCCTAGGTGCTTTGCAAATACTCTTTAACACTGAAAAAATGCCCTATTATTTTTATGCCTAGAGAAATTGTGTATTGCATTTCTCACAGCCAGCAAATGGCATAATCAGGATTTAAAATTAGGTTTTATCTGGTTCTAAATCTTTTAATTTTTTGTCAGCATAATTCAGGTGTAATGGGTTGGAAAGGAAGGAACATATTCAGGTCCTATTTAGGAAACAAAATCTAAAATATGAATGGAGGTTTAGTGCTTGGCATATAATAAGTGCTTAAAAATTAGATAAAATTTCTGAATTATCAAGGATTCTCAAACAGAACACCTGTTTGAGGTTGGATTAATCAGGGTTTGCGTAAGAAAACAGGAATCACACTAACCATTTCAGGTAAGAAGAAATTTGACATAGGCAATTAGAGGCTTAGACAACTTTCTAGTGAAGGCATTAGAAATATTACTGCTTTTTTGTTTCTGTTTTTTGAAATTCTGAAGAGAATGAATTGTGGAGAAGATGTTAATGATCTCAACTCCCTCCACAGTCTAAGTGGGATATTTTAAGGACAGCTGGAACCTGCTAGCAAAATTCCACATTTGCCATCTCTAAAATGTATGTGTCTATCTATTGCTCTACTGAAAATAATGGCTTCTCCTTTTACCCACCTTCCAAATATCAATAAGTTCCTCAAGATTATGCAAGATATTTAGTTTCTAGACATTTAGGCACTGTAGTAAAAGGGAAATTTTGAAAGGTGGGTGTGACATCATCATCAAATGATATTTTGCAGATATGACACACGCATGCTATATTCTCAGGCTCTTTTAAAGATGGAAGGCAACCTTCTCACTGCTGTTTCTGCCTTCTCTTCAATGCAAAATTTATGGGCTACCTTTCTCCACTCCATGCCTTACAAATACATGTTTTAATGTACTTTCATTCAGTATAAATATTTACTGTAACATATGGATAGATTGATTTTTTAAATTTAATTTATTTGTGTTTAATATCTTATAAGTGTGTTTCCAAGTCAGTGTTGTCACAGATTATATTTTTTAAGAGAAAGGGTATGTCTGTTTTACTAGCTTATAGTATGTTACTCACAAATGGTACTCAACAAAAATCGAACTGGGTCTCAGAATCACAGAAGGATAAAATCACTGAAGGAAGCCAAGTATAGCCCTGATCAATCTCTCACTCAATGCACAGAATTATTTTATAACATCTTTTGGCAACCAGGGTCTTCCTATATGGTAACATGGTTCTTTCTGTTTTTCTCTTTCCTCACAGAACAAATATTCAATCATTTCCTGTATAGAATTTGTTTCCTTGTAATATGTAGCAAATTTAATATTCCTTATCAAATGAATAGCATGAAGTCAAGATATGACCAGCCATTTCTTGGATAATTGATTATTTTCCCAGTAAATGCAAGACTTAATCTCTCCAAAACTTCATTGTGTTTATTTCAGTCACATAATTTTTCTGCCTTAATTGTATCATCCAATAAGCCAGCCAAATTTCTCAGCTGTGGGTAGCTCAGATAATAAGAGGAAGCCTCCTATGCATTAATTCAAAACACTGTTAAAATATGGGGAAAACAATTAGAACAGGACTATTGGCAAATCGCTACAATTCTTGCTTCAGCTGGACCCCAGTCAATTACTCAATGTTCATATATGTAATTAGCTACAAATCCACCTGATGGAAGCAATACAATTTACACATATCAGTTTATTTCAGAAGACATTCTCAAATATCTTACTGAAATTAATTCTGTAAAAATATGTTATTGAAATATAATTGACATATGTTAAAATAGACAGATCTTAGATGTTATTACTTTGTGAGTTTTGACAAATGCAATCATCTAGGTAACTATGCCCCAATCAGGAAATAAATGTTATCATCACTTCTGAAATTCCTTTATACTTCGTTCCAGTCAAATCAGGTGCTCTCCTCTCCAAAGCAATTAATATTCTGAGTTATTTCACCGTAACTTAGTTTTGCCTGTTCTAGAACTTCATATAAAAGAAATCAAAGAGTGTGTATACTTTTATGTATGGCTCTTTTCTCTCAGCCCAGTGTCTTGGAGATTCAGCTACACTGTAGCATATTTTAGTAGTTGATACCTTTAATTGGTGTCCAGTATATCAGTATATAAATATCTATCTATCTATATATATAAAAGCCTAAGCGACTGTTACAACTGAACGACTGGAATGACCGGGATGACTGACCAGTGGACCAGTAGCTATGACGCACACTGACCACCAGGGGACAGACGCTCAATGCAGGACCTGCTCCCTGGTGCTCAGTGCGCTCCCACAGGCAACCTCCTGCGACCGGCTAAGCACCTGCTGTCCCTCTCCACAGCTGGTCTCTCCCCTTGGCTGGCCAGCCAACCTCCCACAGTCCCTCCCTCTGTACCTCCCCCCAGCTGGCAGGCTCCAATTGGCCTGGCCCCAATCGGCCTGGCCCCAATCGGGACTGGGCAAGACATCCCCGATTGGTACTGATGCAGGCCTAGGGACCCCACCCATGCATGAATTCATGCACCAGGTCTCTAGTAGTGTAATGTTGTTAATCCATTCTTCTTTATATAGACACTAGAGGCCCGGTGCACATTTGTGCACAGGTGGGGTCCCTAGGCCTGGCTGGCGATCAGGGACAATCTGGGCCATCTTGCCCAGTCCCGATTGGGGCCAGGCTGATTGGGGCCCACCAGCCTGGGGGGAAGGATGGGGGTGGGATTGCAGGAGGTTGGCTGGCCTTGGGGAAGGACCACGGAAGGCTGGCCCCTGGTCCTGAGGAGGGAGCCAGCCTTTGGCCTCCTGGGAAAGGGGCCACGTCTGTCACCATCCACCCCCGGTCCCCCATCCCAGCCCGAGGCCCAGAGGCCCTTCAGGGGTTGGGAGAGGAGGAGACAGTCACCAGGCCGGGTGTAGAAGGGACGGATGCCGGACATCGACACCGCTGTTGGTTCCCCACCACTGTGTGGTCCCCCCCTCCTCCCCTTCTCCCTCCCTCACTGCTGCACTGCCACCATGGTGGGCAGGTGGCCCTGGGAAAGGGAGAGGACAGGAGCAAGACAAACCCTTGTGTAGAGAGCTGACTTTCAATAGATAGCAGCGAGGGAGCTTCTCTGCTGTGTATGAAACCCTGACCCAGAAGCAGGTCTACAAATGGTTTAGCACCAGGGGCCTATGGGGGCTGGCCAGCCAGAGGGAGGGACTGGCCGGCAGGGAGGAGAGCTGCAGGAGGTTGGCCGGCCATGGGAGGTTCGCTGTGGGAGCATACTGACCACCAGGGGGCAGCTCCTGCATTGAGTGTCTTCCCCCTGGTGGTCAGTGTGCATCATAGCGTCTGTTCGACTGGTGGTTCTGGTCGTTCCAGTCGTTTAGTTGTATTGGTCACTTAGGCTTTTATATATATAGATTTGGATTATTTTCAGGCTTGGCTATAATGAATAAACCCAATATGAGCTTTTGTATTTTTACAGGTGTTTTTATTGATGCATCTTCATTTCTCTTGGATAAATACTTTGAAATAGAATTTATGAAAAATAGGGTAGTTATTTCTATTTATTCTGCTTGGAATTCAGTGAGCTTCTTACATCTTGTGTTTGATATTCTTTCTTAGAATGTGTTAGTGGCTATTCTTTCTTCAGATACTTTTTGTGTAGCAATCTATGTCTCTTCTGTAACTCCAAGTCCATGTATGTTTACCTGCTTGAGATTTCTCTGTTAATTTTTTCTCAGCTTTTTTCTGTCTGTGCCTCATTTTATTTACTTTTTAAATATGTTTGTATTGATTTTAGAGAGAGAGCAGAAGGGAGAGGGAGAGAGAGAGAGGGAGAAAGAAACATCAATTTTTTGCACACCTCCTACCAGGGATGGAGCCCACAACCCAGGCATGTGCTCTGACCAGGAATCAAACTGGTGACCTTTTGGTGCATGGGGCTCAACCCACTGAGCCACATGGGCCAGGGCTCTCTGTGCTTCATTTTAGGTCATTTATATTTTATTGTCTTTAAGTTTATAGACCTTCTGTTTTCCATTGCCCAATCAATTACAAAGCTAATCTATTGATTTTTTTTTTAACTTCTTCAATTTTATTCTTCAATTTTTTTTTAACTTCTTCAATTTTATTCTTCAATTTTACAATTTCTGGTTTTTTTTGTGGTGTAAATTTGTTTTCTGAAATTTCCTACCTCTTCACTTATTTTGTTTATACTTTCTTTTCATTTCTTAAAATATTTATAATAGCACTCTTTAATTGTTAATTTCAACATTTCTGTTAGCTCTGTGTCTGTTTCTATCAACTGCTACTTTTTTCTTGGTTATAGGTAACATATTTTTGTTACTTCTTTGCATGAGAAGTAACTTTGTATTGTTTGCTGCATGTTGTTGATATCATGAGATAAGGAATCTTTAGTATGTTACCTTTTTCAAAGAATGCTGTGTTTTGTCCTGGCAGGCAGTTAATTTACTAGATCAGCTTGATCCTTTTTACATTTTTCTGGGGGTGAGTCACAAGTAACCCTTACCCTAAGACTAGAGTGGCCCCATTATTTTGCACAGAATCGTTTGAATTTTTAAGGTGTTCACTGAGGTTTCTAATCTGGTTGGAACTCCGAATTTTTTCTGCACTATATGATCCTAAGAATTTCCATTCAACTTGCATTTCCTCAGTAGTTGTTCCCTGGCAGGAGATTCTCCCAGCTGACATTTAACTTAGTATTTGCCTATGACATTAGAGGACCACTGTAGGTTTGTGGTGCTCCAGCATCATGACCCACACATTCTATCTGCTCAGCATCCCACACCCCGGTCTCTGCCTCAGCAGCTTAATGAAGCTATCATGCTTTGTGTGGGCTCTGTCTCTGAATGCCGTAGTAATGCCAGGACCTGCAGACAGAAAGCTGGGGTGACTGTGGGTCTTACCTCATACATTTCCCTTATTCAGGGATCACGGTCCTAGACTGCTTATTGAATATCTGATAACTGTCATTTCATTTATTTTGTCCAGTTTCATAGTTGTTCACAGTGGGAGAGTGGGTCCAGTAGTTATTCAATTATGTCCAGAAGCAGAAACCTCTAAAATAAAATTTTGCTACACTACCTCAATGTTTCAGACAGGTAAAAAAAAAAGTTTATCTTGATTTCTAGAGTCAAAATGACATTCTTAGAATCAATGTAAAGCAGAGACTTGAAGTTTTCTGAGGTTAAGAGACTTCAGGAGGATTGGCAGTTCAGGCTAGTTGTCCTGATAGCACAAACCATGAACAAAATTTCGATTGGGAGGAATCTTCCATTGGGAGAGTAATTATAGAATGATGTGAATTACCACAGGTGGAAAAGTCTGCCCATGAGTCTGTCCTCTGCTGGTGAAGAATCGTGTCTTAGACATTGCTTGGTTCTTCTGTTCAGCTTTATAATTGCAATGCTCACAGTCCCAATCACTTTTGTTGGGGTGTCTCTCTTTTCCACCCAGCATATTCAGAACTCTTACCTTTGGCCCTGTGTTTCTGGCACCAGTACTGAACTGACTCTGAGCTCTCTTTCCTGACAGCTTCCTTATTACATTTGAGCAGGCGTTTTCAGCTTTGAGCTATGTTAGCCATTGACAGTCTTGCTATGGAATTGCTAACACTTGAGAAGCCTGCTTCTTTGGAAAGATAACTGCAGTCTTCACTGTTGTTCCATCTGGATAATCATCCTCAGTGGAAAAGCCACTGTTGGTTTTTCTGAAGCCTATTCCCCCAAGGGCCTAGTGCTGCCTCTTCCTTGTACTCATCAAGCCATTTCTTCCCCATTTTTGGAATGTTTTCGTTCTCTCTGCTAGTAGTGAGTCAGTAAGTTCTGTGTATAACAAAAGCAACTAGTGCAGAAATAAATCCTGTCAGGGTTAGCTCCCTGAACTGGATAATTTTACCCAGAGATCGCTATCCCATTGGACCAATATTTTGCCCATTCCTGAACTCAATTTATTATTGTCTCTTATTTCATTTTTATTTATTTATTTTAATCCTCACCTGAGGATATTTTTCCATTGATCTTTGAACAAAAGAATAGATACTACACTTGATCTTAGCCAAAAGGCCAAAAAGTGATTTGCCATTGATTTTTAAACAGAGCAGAAGAGAGAGGGAAAGACAGAGAGAAACATCAATGTGAGAGAAACACATTGATTGGTTGTTGCCTGCAGGTGCTCTGACCAGGGCCTGGGCCGGGGAGGAGCCTGCAACTGAGGTACCTGTGCCCTTGACCACAATCAAACCCCGGATCCTTCGATCTGCAGGCTGATTCTCTATCCACTGAGCCAACCAGCTAGGCCTATTGCCTCTTATTTTAATATCCCCTTTACTTGGTCTTATTTTAGTAGTGTCTACCTTCAGAGAAGCAATTCAGAATTCGGGGGGAGGGGGCAATGTTCCTCAGGACAACCTCAGTGACTGCATGTCACACACAATGAGTATCACCTTCAAGCTCACCAGCAATTCTTAATGTCTGTGTGTTCTTATGGGACTTGCTGATCTTTTCATCTTAAACCTATACAGTTTTTAACTCTCTAGTTCAGTTATAGGGAGTGAGACCTGTTACTGCTCTTACTGTGAAATCTCCAAGGGTGCTTTTTTTTTTCTTTAAATATATTTTATTGATTTTTTTACAGAGAGGAAGGGAGAGGGAGAAGAATAGAGAGTTAGAAACATCGATGAGAGAGAAACATTAATCAGCTGCCTCCTGCACACTCCCTAATGGGGATGTGCCCGCAACCAAGGTACATGCCCTTGACCAGAATCGAACCCGGGACCCTTTAGTCCGCAGGCTGATGCTCTATCCACTGAGCCAAACCGGTTAGGGCTCCAAGGGTGCTTTAAGAGGGCATTCCTCAGCAGCTTCCAGGAACCTCATTCTTTCTGGCCAGCCTGTCTGCTCTCTGGGGATCTGCCATTTTTCTTTTGTTGGTTACTTTGTACCCCATGCCTCTTTCCTGATTATAAAAACATCCCCCTTTTTTCTAACACCCTCTTTAAGAATAAGTAGATCTGGGTGATTGTCCTTTTCCCCTTCACGTATTAGTCTCTTTTAATCTTTAAGACCTCATTTACTTTTTCATCTATGAATAATCTGTCCTCTGGTATCTTTATCATTTCTCTTCCAGAAATGAATTTCTCCTTCCAGCTTATTACTTTGTCTTCATTTGTTCCCCTTCATTTACGCATTTATGTTCCTTTGCTTTAGTTCTCCTTAAAAGTCTAAGAGCATTTTTAAATATGCCAATTCTGCTCCAATTTTCTAGGCAATTGGAGATCCTTAGAAACAAAGTTCATTTAAATGCTGTTTGATCCTTTGGATGTGCCATAATTTTTAAAAAAATATATTTTTATTGATTTCAGAGAGAAGAAGGGAAAGGGACAGAGAGAGATAGCAACATCAGTGATGAGAGAGAATCATTGATCGACTGCCTCCTATATGTCATTTACTGGGGATTGAGCTTATATGTGCCCTGACCAGGAATTGAACCGTGATCTCCTGGATCATAGGTCGATGCCCAATGATTGAGCCATACGGGCTGTACTGGATGTGCCATAAATATTTTTCTCTACACTAGCCAAATAAAATATTTTTTTAAAATTAAGTGCCCTATTTATTTTCATTTGCTTATGATCAAAATCTTTCACTCTTTTGAGGATGTGCCACTTCGGTTGTCTATAATCATGTTCATAATTTGTGTAATGGGCAAAATCCATTATGTGTTGTACTCATATGAGGATGAATGATTCTTGAATTTGGGAAAGTTATAGCTCTACCTTCCAAGGTTGGCACTAAAGATTTAGAGCTAAAATGTCAGAAAGGCTGTATAGCAGGGGCATCTCAGCCGATTTTTACAGTTTTAGGTCCAGATCTTGTGGCCAGATATCAGGTTTAGAAAAGGAGTAAAAGTAGCAATTACTTTCCACAATTCACCCTGGCAAGTATGCCTTTCTGAGATGGGGGGTAGGGGGATGGGGGGCAGTAGGGGGAAAAACTGCTTTTTAGTCACTATTTATTTTTAAGAAACTCAAACCTAGGGGAAAAACTCAAACCTAGAAAAATAACTCACAAGAATATTACAAAGAAAACATATACACCTACACACACACTCACACACACGCACACACACACGCACGCACCCTTTAGGTTCACCCATTGTTAATATTTTGCCACATTCGTTTTCTCTTCACTCTCTCTCTCCATACATACACACACATACACATCTATTTAAACATCTATATTATATATATATACTATATATGCATGTAAGATTAAATAGACTATGTAAATATGTAATATATATTATTTTATTTGAGGAATACCATAGAGAAAAAGATAGTAAAATTCACCACCTTTCACTTTTAAAATCTTTAGCATAGATAATATATCTCTTAACAACAAGGGCATTCATTCTCTTACATAATGATCACATTCAGGAAACTTAGCATCTAACACTATTATCTAACACACAGTCCATTATCCGAGTTTTATAATTATACCAGTATTATTCTTTGTAGAACTTTTTTACTAGTATAAGATCCATTACAAGGTCAAGCACTACATATTAAGTTGTTATATCTCTAATATCCTTTAATCTGGTAAATATACTCAGCCATCTTTTTCTTTTGACATTTTAAAAGAGTAGAGGCCCAACGTTTTTTAGAATGTCTCTCCATTTCAGGTTGTCTGATGTCTCCTCAGGCAGGTTTCCTCATCTTCATTTTATAGGTTTTATTCCTATTCTGGCTTTGCCTATACTATCACGATAAGCCATACTGTGTAGTTCAAACTCAGCTCTCATTGGCTAGTACACTAAGGTTCCTACAGCTTTTGCTAAAATCTGCATTTGCCTCCTTCCCACTATCAAAACAACACTTAGCTGAACAATGTACCAAATGTTACAGTCATATACCATGGTGAAAATCCTACATGCCTGCTGAAACCTGAGGCCTAAAGCCACTTAGGCCATGTGAGTTTAACAACCATCTGTATAATTGTAAATGACCCTCTGCGTAACACAATATAAACTGCCACCAGTCGGCATGATGAAAAAATACCTAGATGGACTGTGCTTACTAAGAGGCAGAAAAAGTCTAGAGTCACCTACCCTAGCGAGGTGAACAGCTCCAATATTTCTGTGTTACCTCTGTCTTTAAATTTAGTCATTTCCTTATTCCCCAAGGATTCCAGTCCATGTGTACACAGTGCCTATATGGTTGTTACGTCAAATTGGATAGTGCTGGGTGAGATGGATGTTTGTTTGTACCTATCTCAAGATGACCTTCTGCATAGTGAGAGCATAATTGCCTTTTAGCACAGTAAAAAGTGACCACCCTTTCCAAATTAGATTATTCACCCACACAGACAATGTCAAATTTTATATTCAGCAAGCCCTACCCACAAGTTCAGTTAACCAAAAAATTGCACATCCAAAGGGAAGCACTCGTTAGGTGACAGGCTGAAGCCTCAAGGGCACTCATCAGGCCCTGGATTTTGACATTCATGAGAAAGAATAGCAGGCACAGAGAGTACAGATGTGTTGTTGTCGCTGTTGATAGAAAAAGACCCTGCAGGACTAGAAAAGAGAAATGGAAATAATGAAAAAAATCAGTCCAGAGAACAGGTGCTGACATGCGGCTTCCTATCAGATGAAACACTTCCTTCACTTGTGTGACAAGGAAATTGGGGACAGAATGCCCAGCAACATTGCGCAAAAAACAAAATCTCAGAAAAGGGACACAGAGAGACATGGCATGATAGATGAAGGGACGCTGAGAGGTGGCCTGTGCAAATGGTTCGAAAACCACTGTGGCTGAGGGCTGTGTGGTGCTTTACTTCCGGCTTCTGTTGGCCCCTGGTGACTTCATCTGGCTTTTGCATTGAAAGAGGGTTGTAATGTAGAGTTCTTTTCTGGCGGACCAGAAAGGATCTTTTCAGTTTAAATGTGGGTTTGAAGAGTGCTGGATTTCTAACCATGACGAAAGGGAACAAGTAGGACTTGGAAGTCTATTTTAGCACATCAAAATGTGCCACTTTCTATGCCACAGAGGGAATGTCAACCAGCAATTCTCACACTTAGAAATGGGAGCTTCTAAACCCTTTCAAGGAAGGGTTTAAATGCAGTTAAAACGATTTTCATAATAATGCTAAGAGGTTATTTGCCCTTTTCCCTCTTATTCTCTTAAGAGAATACAGTGGAATTTTCTAGAGGCTACCCGAAGTGTGATGACATTCTCACTTTGAAAGCTGATTGGATGTATACTTATGTATTTTGAATTTCCTAAGAGATTTAGGGTATAAATATACACGTTTCAGTGATTAATCCAGTTTGTCCTCAGTAATTTTACTTTGCTCTCATGGCGATCTGCAGTTATGCCTTTTATCATCTCACTAACCTTATCTAAAAAATTATGATTTTGAAATTCCAGGACAAACTATAACATTTTTTAAAAAAGGCAAGTTTTAGACTTTTAAAATAATGATTTATTAGATGATATCTAGCTTAGAGAGTTTATTGGAGGCAAAATTGCTCCTGCGGTACTGGCACTAAGATGTCCTGGTAGCTTTTTACTATCACATACACTTTTCTTAAAAAAAAAAAATGCCAATTTCACTTAAGAATGTCTTTAATCATGTAGTAAAAAATTGCTAACTTTATTAAATATTGACCCTTGAATACTCGCTTTTAAATATTTTGAATGACAAAATGGGAAGTAAACATAGCACAATTTTGCATACCAAAGTGCAATGGTTGCCTCAAGGAAAAGCACCTGTGTATTGAGTAATGCGCTAACTACTTTTCATAGAAAAACAAACAGACCTACCAACTATGGTTATTCAGACAGAGGTATTTGGCAGGCATTTTCTAAAAAATGAATGCCTGTCACTTTAAGGAAAATAACTGCCAGTATTTGTTGCCAATGATAAAATTTGAGCTTTGAGCTTTCTAGCAAAAATTAGAGTATTGGCAAACTTTATTCATCAATGTGAGTTTGTCAACTTTACAATACTTAAAAAATTTACTGTTAAGCTAAATGATACTAGCAAATGTGATTAGTTATTTAATGAAATGTGTTCACATATGGAAGACCCACATAAATTATTGAACCAATATTTTCCAAATGATTCATTCATTATGTTGCAAAATCACATATGAGCAAAAGATTCATATATACCACAGATAGACTAATGGAATTTGATGTAACAGAATTAATTTCACATTCCACATTGTACATAACTTAAAAAACTACTACTTGTTGTGTTTTGCTGTAGTATCAAATAAGAATATTTATAACCACCTGGAAATACTATTGAAATAGTTGTCTTTACAACTCAGATCTTTGTAAAGCTGGGTTTTCTTTATACTTCAACTAAAACTACACATTGTCATTAATTGTATGCTAAAGCCAATATAAGAATCTAGTTACCTGCTATGAAACCAAACACATTGAAGAGGTTTGCAAAAATATAAAACAAACCATTATCCTCACTACCTTTCTGTTTTGCTTTGGAAAGATTATCATTTATGTTAGCTTGTAGTGGTTTTATTTTTATTATTAATTGAGTTAATATTCGTTTTAATCCTCCAATACAGTAAATATAAATAGATATGACCAAAATAAACAAAAGATCTTTGGGGTCCTCAATAATTTTTACAGTATAAAGAGATAATGAGACAGAAAGTTGAGAACACAGATAATAACAAAATTACTAGGCACTTTTTATGTTTAGGAATTGTTCTAGGTGTTAAAATGTCTGAGAAAAAAGTCAGAACATCAATATATATTGTTAAATGTAGTAAAGAAAAAATTTGAAAGTCATTTGACCTTATTTCTGTACTACCAATATTAACTACATATTAACATATAAAATTTATTGAGTGCCTACAATATGTCAAGTACTTTATAAACATCATTTAGAATTTTTAAAGATCTCTCTATAGCATCCCCATTTGAGAAATGAGGAAGTCAAGACCTATAGGATTAAAGTGATATGACCATGATTATGGCTACTTATTGGCAAAGCCATGGTCTGTTAAATTAAAGACAGGCATGTCAGTTTCTAAAACAGAGTTTGCTTCCACTATATAAAACTTGTACTTTATAGGAGTTGCTTAGTAGAAGTCTGATGACCTAGTAGGAGAGATGCTATGTCAAATTTTCATGGACCAGAGGTGGTTGGAGGAACAAACTTTTAATTATTATCTACATAAGTGATGTTATGATTGAAAGATTCATATTTATTCTGTTGATATGGTGGTTAACTCAGAAAGAGTTACAGTTTGAGTCCAAGACAGTCTGCTGGAAAAACCAGTGTTGCCGATGAAATCTGAAGGCAGACTCCTGAAGAATTTTTCTTGGCCAGAGCAGGTCAGCCTTTTGTTTAATTTAGGCCTTAAATTATTGGGTGAGACCCAACCTCATTATGGAGGGCGATCTACTTTTCTTAGAGTTCACCAATTTAAATAGAAATTTCATCCAGAAACATCTAGAATAATGTTTGACCAAATATATGGATACTATTGCCCAGCCAATTTGACACATAAAATTAACCATGACATCAGTGGTGGATTTCATTAATTTTCTCTATTTTGTTCTGATCTCAACTTCATTGATTTCTGCTCTTTTCTTTTGTTTACCTTCTTCTTGCTATTTTTTACCTGGTTTCTTAAGGTGAAAAAGTAAACTATTGATTTGGACCTTTCTTCTTTTATATTTCTATTATTTAAAATTATATGTTTCCTTCTAAGAGCTGCATTAGCTGCATCCTATAAATTTTGATGTTATATTCTAATTTTCCTTTAATTCAAATATATTCTTATTTTTCTTTAAAACTCCTCTTATCCTTAGTTTAATTCCCAAGTATTTGTGAAATTTGTTCACATCTTTTTGTGATTAAATGCTATTTCAATTTAATTTTGGCCAGAGAACAAACTGTATCATTTTAATTTATTAAGATTTGTTCTATGATCCAGGATATGACCTATCTTGATAACTATCCTGTGCATATTTAAAAGGAACATGGAACCTATTGTTGTTATATGGAAATTTTTACAAATGCCAATAAGTTGATGGTATTTTTCATATCATGCTGCTTTTTATCCAATTGCTCTATTGATCAGTGAGAGAGGAATGTGGAAGTCTCAAACTATAATTGTGAATTGGTCAATTTATATTTTCAGTTCTTTCTTCATTTCTGAAATTCTTTCCATCTGAAGTTTTCTTCTACCTAAACAACTTCCTTTAATATTTCTTTCAATATAGATCTTCTGATAACATACTTCTTTTCATCTGGAAATATCTTTATTTCACATTCAATCCTGAGGAATGTTTTCTTTTAATATAAAATTTTGGATTGGCAGTTATTTTCTTTCAACATTTGACAAATGTTTTACTATCTTCTGGCTTCCATGGTTTTAGATGAGAAATCTACTGACATTTGAATCATTATTTCTCTAGAGACAATATGTAATTTTTTTGGATGGTTTCAAGATTTTTTCTTAGTCTTTAATTTTCACCATTTTGATAATCATGTGCCTGAGTGTAGACTTCTTTGAGTTTACCAATTAAGGGCTTTCTTTTTTAAATTGCCTTTAATCTGCAAGTGTATTTCAGTCATTTCTTTTCTTTCTTTCTTTTTTCTTTTTTTTTTGGCACTAAACTAACTTCTCCTTCTGGAGCTTTAATAATATGAATATTAGCCTGGCTGGTGTAGCTCAGCAGTTGAGCACTGACCCTGGAACCAGGATGTCACTGGTTCGATTCCTGGTCAGGGCACACTCCCTGATTGGGGGCTCAACCCCTTGTAGGAGGCAGCCTTCCCATGAAGTTTCTCTCTCATGGATGTTTCTATCTCTCTATCCTTCTCCCCTCCACTCTATCTAAAAAATCAACAAAACATATTTTAAAAAAATAATATTATGAATATTAGACCTTTTGTATTATCTCATAGGTCAGTGTCAAATTAATCTTTCAAAGTATGAGGAATCCCCATGGGTTACATGACAAGATAAAGCTTTAAAAGCAAAATAGACCATAACTGGTTCTTGATAGTTAAAAAAGATTGAAATACACTGAGAGAAATGGAAAAAATATAACTGCTGGGTGGGAAATCCTGAAACCACACTGCGTGACTAAAATTGATGATGTCTATACTTGTCTATAAGCCATACTTCTATTGAAAGAAGATATCTTTGGATAAGCATACTATACCATAATTTATATGGTCAGTCATAACAAGGGTGAAGATATTGGCTGGCCCTAAAACTGAGAGATAAGCAAATATTTTTCTTGAATTATTAATTATTCAGTATTGTATTATTTTCCATACAAATTACTGTAAACCAACCTTCACTCCACCCTGTATGTGGTTAAAAACAGTCTATCCATGTATATAGAGCTGACCCAATGCTATTAGTAATCAACATCCCTTCTTCCAAAAAATGTTTTTAAAACTATGCAAAATGGTTGTATCTCAAATATTTATATATAACATTTTCTTGAGGAATGTTTGACTCTTCAATGGACCCAAATCTATCTCTAATAAAGGCAGAAGAGTAGAATGGAGTGGAATAAATTTACCTCAAAATAGGCATTAGAGTAATGGGGCTGTTCCTCAGTATCATTTGTGCACTAAATTGAGGCCTGATGCTGGAGAATGTAGTTCTTTGACTCAGCTCATAAAACAAACAAAAAAAATATACACGTGTATAAGAGTGTTCTGGTCTCAAAGAAATATAAAATTTAGTTGTTGTTTGAGACACGCTGCTTCTACCTTTTGTTTTCCCGTCTGATAATGGATGTTTCTTCTCTACGAACATTTTACTAACATTGCAGGATAGAAAGAAAGAACATGTATCATCAAAGAAATCTAGGTTATATTATCAAGTTCCTTATTGTGAATTTAATATTAAATTACATCCTGAGAAATCCTCCTGAGTACCTATAATGTTACATTCATTGTACTAGATGCTTAACAGCTGTATTTCATTTAATCATTAAAAACATTCTGTGATATTGATGTTATCATCTCTATATATTTTTTACAAATATGGAAATTGAAGTTAAGAGAAGTTAAATGATTTGTGCAAGGCAATACTGCTGGTAAGAGGAAGAGATATGACTTAAACCCTAATCCTTTAATTATAAATTATGTTCTTCTTCCAATTTACCTTTTCATCTTTCTACTATAGATTGAGATAAAGAGAAATATACTATATTTTTTCTTTAAAAAATTGTAATTCATTGCATTATAAAGGCAGAATATGATACATGCACTCCTAAAGAGATTTTACACACATACAACTATGTATATGTGCATGTATATATGTACATATGGGGAAAGAAGATAGGGGGAAAGTAAAATAAACTGATTATTATAATGTGTAATGAACTAACAAGTAGGATTAGTTCAAATTTGTAGTAACTCAACTCAAACTCAAAAGTCTAAAGAAAAGAAAAAAAGACTAAATAAATAAATAAATATAAATGCTATCCTTTGAGAGAAATTTGGAAAACTCAAAAAAACTTTAAAAGTACAAATAAAACTTACATAGAAAATCTATAACGACTAGAGGCCTAGCGCACAAAATCTCAAGAGACCCAGACCGGCCCTGTGAGAGCTGCAGGCCCCGCCTCTGCTGGGTGAGCCATGGGCCCTGCCTCCGCTGTGCCAGTGCTCTGCCAACCCCGCGCGAGCCCCACCTCGCCACCCGGGCCACAAGTCCCGGCCCGTGAGAGGTGCTCCACGCACCTCCTGGTGACCGGTTGTTTGGTCGTTCCGCCATTACAGTGTTAGGGCCACGGGCCTTTTATAATAGAGGTAATATAATGATTGTCAAAATTATCAAAATAGTTAACATCTTTTACAATCAGTTTCAGTTAGCCTATATTTTTAGTTCCCCATGACATTAAGATTTTTTGAGAATATAATTTTTAATGCTATACAGGAATAGGCTGTAATTTTAAAAATTTTTATTACAAGACTATTGGAACTATAGGTTGATTTCAGTTCTTGATGCTACATATAATGATGTGATGGAAATACTTATCAGCATTTTTTTTTCATTTCTATAGTGTAAATTATGAAAAGTAGAAAAGTAGGTCAAAAGGTATGAATATTTTTAAGACTTCTGGAAAACTTTTATCTTTTTGTACTAACATCAACAATATATTATTCTATCCTAACACATTTTTAAAACTAAGTATTATTTTTAAATTTGATAATTTATGAGTAAAATATGGTATTTAATTGTATTTAGTGATTTCTTTAATTCCTATTAGATTTGAAATATATTTATATGGTTATTGGCTATCTATAAAGAAAAGAATATTTTTATATTTCTCAGAGTAAGGCAAAGTTCACCAAATCAATAATACCTTTGAGTAGGTACTGTTCCAAGGTATATATATTCAATTAATTTATCCTCCCCATCTTACTGATGGACACAGGAGGACAGAAAGTAATTTGTCCATGGTCACACAGTGGTTAAGTGGGAGAGCCAGCATATAAACCCAGGAAATCAGTTCGAGAGTTTCACCTTTAACAACTGTATTTTATAGTTATGCTAGCCTATATCAAAATTTTATTTTTAAGATGATATACCATTTCTCACAGCGATAGAAAACATTTTGATCAGAAAATAATGTTCATGCATGTCATGGGATGATGCTTTTTGTGTGTTAATATATTGATTCACACTGTATCAAGATAAGAATAGCTACATTAAACATACTATATATATTATGACAGAAGTTAGTTTATTTTCCCACCTGAATCATCTTATAATGGAGTTATTTTATTGAAGAGAAATATCTAATTTTGTGCTTCCAGGGCAAATAGCTGAGATTTTACTATTTAGGCAAGCCATTCTCAAACACTCTTTTTAATTCAGCTGCATAAAAACAAACTGGGTGATTAAAAAACTCGGTACATCTACACAATGGAATACTACACTGCTATAAAAAAGAAGGAATTCTTACCATTTGCAACAGCATGGATGGCTGGAGAGCATTATGCTAAGTGAAATAAGCCAAGTCAGAGAAAGATAAATATCACATGATCTCACTCATTTGTGGGATATAATGAACAACATAAACTGATGAACAAAAACAGATCCAGAGACAGAGAAACATCGATCAGACCATCAAACCTCAGAGGGAAGGTAGGGGAGGGTGGGGGTCAGGGGGAGAGATATCAACCAAAGGATTTGTATGCATGCATATAAGCCTAACCAATGGACACATACACCAGGGGAGTGAGGGCATGAGTGGGGGGAGGTGGGGAGGGGTGGGCAGTGGGGGGATAAGGGCACATATATAATACCTTAATCAATAAAGAAAAAAAAGTAAAATTAAAAAAACTGGATATACATTAAAATCATATTTAAATGAGAATAAGGTTCTGAAGACAACTTTAAAAGGCAAAAAAAAATCATGTATTATCAAAATTACTTTAATTTTTTTAATTGCCCATGAATTAGAGTATATATGGTGTGTGTGTACCTTATACATTAATTTTTATTCATGTTAAAGTTTTAAGATCAATAACAAAGGAATGGTAAAGAAGGAGAGTTGATAAGAAGATGACTGGGCATTCAAAACTTTCTGTATTTAAGATAACTATCAATCTATATTATTGAATGCAGACTGGGTTCAGATATTGGTCTGGCCCAATCTTCCTTCTCTCTAGAACTCCAATTACTTGTCTGCTAGTCCTTATTAACATGGCTCCTGTTTCTTTTATGCTCTTTGGAATTTTTTTTTTAACATATTTTGAGGGAGAGAGAGATAGAAACATCCATGATGAGAGAGAATCATGGATCGGCTGCCTCCTGCAAGTCCCCCACTATGGATCAAGCCCATAACCCAGGCATGTGCCCTTGACTGGAATCTAACCTGAGACCTTTCACTTCGCAGGCCGATGCTCTATCCACTGGACCAAACTGACTAGGGCTCTTTGGAAATGTTTTAATCCTCTTGTCTCTCAATGCTTTAGTCTAAATATATCCTTCTGAACTACCTTCTAGTTTACTAATTCTTTCTTCCTTTATCTTTTCTTTTAAGGTCATCAATCGAGTTTTCACTTTGTCATATTTTTTAGTACTGAGATTTGTTTGATCTTTTACATATTTCTTTCTAGTCTTCTCCTTAAATTATCCCATTGTATTTTAATTATTTGAGCATATTTATCATGTTTATTTTAATGACTAGGTTTGAAAATTTAATTATGCATATTTCTGGTTGGCCTGTTTGTTTTTCCCCCACCCTTAGGTTTTTTATTTTTTCTTAACTATTTTTTCTTTGCATGTTTGGTTATTTTTTTTACAGAGTGCCAGACATTAAGTATAAAAATAATTTGAAACTACGTATGCTTTCTTTCTCTAAAAAGGATTTAATTTTGTTTCTAGCATGCATCTAGGCCACAGACAAGAGCAACATCAGATTGCCTTAATATAATAAAGGCCTGAGATAATTTGAAACTGAGAATTAGTTCTTCTCAGGGCCGTCACCCCTTCTCCTATATTTAACCCTTTGGAGTCACAGTTAGAAAGCCTTCGTACATATCAGGGTCTTTCCTGCTTGGTGAGTCCTGATGTCCAATTTTGGTTAGTTCAGCCTACGCCTGCTGAAAATAGATCACCTTCTCAAATCTCCATTAGTACTTTTAGAATTAGTAAATTCTTTAACAGGGAAAACAGTACTAATTACCAAGTATATCTTTTTGGCTTTCTTTCCTCTCCTGCATTCTGCCCTCCCACCCCCCAACTTTATTGTTGATAACTTTTCAATGTCTTTAGACTTTATAAAGACTTGATTTGCCCAACTTATATAGTTGCTATCAATAGGAAAATACGTCTGAAATAATCCAGTCTACCTTCGCTGGATTTGGAACTCTTTTATGCTCTTTGGAAGGAATAGGAAAAAGATCAAGATTTTAAAGTGAGGTCACAATGGTAAGGGTAGAGAAGACCTGTGGGATCTTAGGAAAATGTAGGCAGTAACCTTGGCATCCCAAGTGAAAGCCTGAGGCGTTTTTAGAGCTCCTATTCCTTTTTGGGGTTGAACTATTGATTGTTTGGATGTGGCCCTAGAGTATATTGACAGTAGATTTTCTCTGTAGATGACACTGGATGGTGGTGCTAGTAACTGAGATAGGAGATACAGGAAAAGGATTAATACTGAATAGGAGTTGGGAAAAAATAACATCAGCTTTGGACACACTGCATTTGGGGTGCATTGAACACACACACATACTGATAAGCAGAATTCTAAAGATGATTGCCCCTCCCAGATTCTTGTCCCTTGATTCCATCAAACACTAATTTATATACTGATGTGAAGCAATGTTTCAGATATAATTAAGATTACTAATCTGATGACATGAAGGTAGTGTTTAATCTGGATGATACAAGTGGGCCCAATATAATCACAGGGCCCCTTAAAAGAAGAGGAAGGCAGAAGGTCAAGTCAAAGAGATGCAGCAGAAAGGAGCACTAGAGAGATTCCACGTGTAAGAAGAGGTTCCAGTACCATTGCTGGCTCTGAGATACAGGTGCCCATGTGCAAGGATTGGAGTAAACTTTCTAGGAGCAAAGGTAAGCCCCCATTTGATAGCCAGGTTCAATCCTAGAGCCACAAGGAACTGGAATCTGCCAACAATATGAAGGAACTTGGAAGTGGAATCCTCTGACCCCTAGCCCCCAGATAGGAGCACAGCCTACCAACCTCTTGATTTCAGTTTTGTGAGACCTAGAACAGAAGAAGCAGATGAACCATGTGGTGCCCAAAATTCTAACCCACAGAAGCTGTGAGATAATAAATAGCTATTGTTTTAAGCTGGTAAGTTTGCAACAACTTTTATAACAGCAATAGAAAACATATATGTTATACAAACATACATATACATGAAGCATCTTACATTCAGGATATAAATACAAGAGTAGGATGTAGTTACATAGAATGAGAGAAGTAGTTTTATAATATATACTTGGGGAATAATGATGTTTAAAGGGTAGATAGCACAAGAACATTCCAAAGAAGTAGAAAATCATGTGTTATGGAAGCCAAGAACAGAGAAAAATTCAAGGATGAAGGCATGGACAGCAACACAGAAGTGTGAAATGCCACAGAAGGGAAAATTGTTGACAAGTAATATTACTACACTATATATCCTTTTCCACTATGTGATTTTGTGAATTATTGTGGTTTTGCTCCTTGTAATATCACTCTATTAGATCATGGTGTGAATTTATACTGTGAATTGTGTCTCATACGATCTTTCCCACTCTTCCAGATTGCAAAGAAGCTTAGAACCAAAAATGGATTTCATCTCTAGGAAGTAGAAAGATTTGATGTCAGGGTCCTCCAGAAGCAGAAGCCAAAATTAAATTAGCCATGCAAGAGATTTTTTGGGATCAATGCCTGTAAAGATAATGGGGAAGGGAGAAGGCATAGGCAAGAAGATTCTTTGTACCATAATGTAGGTTTGAGCCCTGCGAGAGGAGAGAGGGAAGGAAGAATTGGGTAGTAAGAAGCTCAGGCTGCAAAGCAGTTCTGAGAACATCTCAGCCCAGGAAAGGGGAGGCACAAGGCAAAGATTACTTATCAGAAGAGTCTCAAGTTGGCAGAAATGCTGCAACTATTGTAAACCTCTGAAGCTCGGTCCTTAGATTTGAGCAACTCAAGATGAGTGAGGGCTTGGAGGGAACACTCTAGTGGAACCAGTGATGTGGTTAGCTGGAAGCTATCTGCCGAATGCGCTCCACACAGCACATTTCTTAAAGGGATATATGAGCAGCACAAGCCCAGGGCCCCCTCAAACTATATAGCATGCATTTACTGCATAAATATTAGCAAATAATTCTTTTTCCAATCCTTTCACTTTTTCTGATCTTGTTGTTTTGTTGACATATACTTTTATAAGGCTGTTTCAAAATATTACTGAAATAAAGCAGATTAACATCTATTTTAACTGGTAGACTAAACTAAAAAGTAGGATTCTAAAAATAAATGTTGCAACATATTAGAAAAAGAGTAGATATTGTTCTGCTTTATTGGATTGGTTACCAATACCCTTAAACTTTCTATTCATGTCTTATATTTTCAGAGTCCATTTTTACCTGCATACTTCACATAATTTCAGGCATTGAGGAATGCCCAAATGTATTTCCTTCTCTCTCCATCTGTTGCCTGATGCCTGAAATTACACAATCAAATGAATGATATAGTCTCTTGCATTCATGTTTTCTCTTTCTGCTCCCCAGAGTGCCCTCCAATCCTTCCTTCTCTACTTGTTTCTTTCAAGGATCAGTTCAGACACAATCATCTTCAAGAACCACCCCTGCATCCCCTTTCTCTGCTTCTGTAATACCGCCTATGTAAACCCATCACCCACTGTACTCTCATGATTGTTTCAGATCCTTGAGCAGGGTCCTTGGGTTTTATCACTGCATTCCCTATCATTAGCACTTTGCATAGAATATAATAGGCACTCAGGAAGTGTTTGCTAAATGAAAAGCTTATATTCCACTAAAATGTATAAACTACAGGTTAGATAGCACTTCTATTTCATTATTTTCACTTGCAGGCGATTAAAGGACAGAAGTAAGTTTTGATTTGGGTGGCTAATCATAGTGGGAACTGCTAGTGAAGAAGGTTTAAAAGCAGGCCACCCTCTAAGGCCATGGAAAGTGTTCAAAATTGGAAACCTGAGACTGAGTTCTTATTCAAAAGCAACTAACAATTTTCACAAAACTGGCCCTGGAATAGGTTTATTTTAATATCAATATGTTACCTAAATGTATAAGTGGCTTGGTTCAATAAACTGACTTTTTTTAGCCATTAGCAAAGGTAAAAGACATTCACACACCTGATTGAGAGAAACTTTTTTTTCCTTTTCCTTGCTTTCTACAGATGTGTCCTCAAGAATGGCATGTTAGTTAAATCCAGGAGCAAATAAATCAATACTAAGCACAAAGTGGCATTTAAAGGCTCATCTCCTTGCCAGTTTTTCTTCTAGTCCTGGCTTGATTTCTTTCAGCAGCAGACTCTCTGGGACTCTACTGATTTGCACGTTTGTCTTAGTCATTTCTCTTCTGGGACACTCACTGACCTTTTAAGAATATTCCCACCTCCTCTTATTTCTACGACCTCTGTCTCTAGGACTCTGTGCAGATTTAGTGAGAACTAGGCTCGAGGAATGATGTATCTTTGTCTAATGAAATACTTCATTTGAACAGTCATTGTCATAATTATCATGTTCTAAACGTTAATGATGGGAACTGTGACATGCTAGAGATTTTCTAAATATGGTTATTCTGAGTGATAATTGTGAATATACATTTTGCTTTTTTCCATATTATTAACTTACTAGAGGCCCAGTGCACGGGATTCGTGAATTGGTGGGGGCGTGGCCTTGGGGATTGGTCCATGGTGGGAGCGCTGCTCATCCCGGTAAACCAAATGGCTGTGGACCCGCCCTCTGAACGGCTGCTCCTGCGGGAGCAGCCTCTCATCCCAGTCAGCCAAGTGGTACTCCCACTGTAGGAGCACACTGACCACCAGGGGACAGCTCCTGCATTAGCATCTGCCCTCTGGTGGTCAGTATGCATCATAGCAACTGGTCGTTCTGGTCGTTCTGCTGTTTGGTCGCTGGGCTTTTATTATATAGGAAGATACTTAACTATTGAAAACTTATCATAAAGGGAAAACAGAATAGTGTTCATTAAGCTTTGTGGATGTCACCCTCTCTATTTAAAGCAAATAGAATCAACTTTGAAGGTCATGATCTGCAAGGCCTTATGTGATCTGGATATAGTCTCTCTTTATGACTTCTCCTTGTAACATTCTCCCCTGGTTCCCTGGCCCTAATAGACTTTCTTTCTTTCTTTTTTTTTTTAAATATATTTTATTGATTTTTTCACAGAGAGGACGGGAGAGGGATAGAGAAGTTAGGAACATCAATGAGAGAAAAACATCGACCAGCTGCCTCCTGCACACCCCCCACTGGAGATGTGTCCACAACCAAGGTGCACGCCCTTGACCAGAATCGAACCTGGGACCCGTGAGTCCGCAGGCCAATGCTCTACCCACTGAGCCAAACCGGTTAGGGCTAGACTTTCTTTTGATAGTTATATATGTCTAGGCCAGGGGTGGGCAAACTTTTTGACTCGAGGGCCACAATGGGTTCTTAAACTGGACTGGAGGGCCGGAACAAAAGCATGGATGGAGTGTTTGTGTGAACTAATATAAATTCAAAGTAAACATCATTACATAAAAGGGTATGGTCTTTTTTTTCAATAGTTTTATTCATTTCAAACGGGCCGAATCCGGCCCGCGGGCCGTAGTTTGCCCACGGCTGGTCTAGGCCCATCTTGCCTTAAGAACTTTGCATCATCCATGTTTTCCCTGGTCTTCATGTACCTGCTTCCTTTTCATTTGCTCTCAGCTCAAATGCCACCTTCTTCAAAAGACGGCCGATGTGGCTCAGTGGTTCAGCGTTGTTGACCCATGAACCAGGAGGTTACTGGTTCAATCCCAAGGCAGGACACAGACCTGGGTTGTGGGCTTGATCCCCAGTAGGGGACGTGCAAGAGGCAGCCAATTGATGATGTTTTTCAACTATGTTTCTACTTTTCTATCCCTCTCCCTTCCGCTCTCTCTAAAATAAATTTTTTAAAAAATTATTAAAAATTTTTGACCATCTTAGATAAAGTAGGCCTCTCTCCACCCTGCATATATTCCATTACTTGATTTACTCTAAAGCACTCTGAAATTACCTTAGTCTGTTGATTACATGTGGGCATGGGCTTCACCTGTGATGTCACAAAGAACACTTGGCTGCAAAGATCAGTAGGCTTATATAGAATGTTCTCACCTTCAGGTGCAATTCTTTGAAAGTACCAAGATTAACTTTCATTGAGCTGACTTGGATCAAAGGACCACACCTTAACCATTATATAACCATATTATTCAGGCTAGGATTACATGCCACTGCATGTAAGGGTAGGACAAGCCCAGATAGTGATACCAAGAATTTGAACAAGGGTGATTTTCCAGGAAAAAAAAAGATGAATGGAGACTAGATAAATGGAGCAGCAGCTTTCCACTATAAGAAATAGAAATTGATATTGTCAGCCCAGTTGGCATGGCTCAGTGGTTGAGCATTGACCTATGAACCAGGAGGTCATGGTTTGATTCCTGGTCAGTGCACAGGCCTGGGCTTGATCCCCAGTGTGGGGCATGATATGGTCATTTTAAAGGGTTGCAAAGTATTTTTCAGTATGGATGTATTCTAATTTAGTCAATCAATACCTCTGGATGGATATTTTATGTTGTTTGCAAACTGATGTTGTGATGAACATTACTGTACATGTATTAGATATCAGGATAATTCTTAAAAGTAAAATTGTTTGGTTCTAGTGTACACATTAAATGTTTGATTTAGGAAACTTTTAGTAAATGAAAACAGTTTCTTTGTGAAAACTGAATCCCCTTGTTAAGTCCTGTCCAGTAGAAATACAAGATGATCTGCTTACCACCAGAATGATTAACTCCAATGTGATCACAGAGATTTCATTAGACTGTGGGAGACGAAATAAAATAAGCCTTTAGATTATGCAAATCATGTGACTTTGATTTCAGAAAAATGTTTAATATATATTGAATGATTACTGTGTTCTTTATCCACTTGTCCCATCCACAACTCATAAACTAGATACTATTGTTGCACCCATTTTGCAAATAAAAAGGAGAGGTACAAAGGATACTGAGATACAAAGGAATTTTTTTCATAGCTAGCAACTGGTAGAAATGGAATTTAAACCTCTGACTTCTTACTCCAATGCCCATGTTCATGAGCTCCATTCTATTTTATTCTCACTGTATTATACATGTTTATATAATAGCCCTTTGGCTAGCAATCTGAAAATTCCTTGTACACACTAACACAGCAAGTAGGTGTCCTGAAATCTTAGACATAAATATTCTGTCACCAAAGTTACATTCCCTTTTGGAAATTAATATTTAGGAATTCATCTTACATGTTAATGTCTTATAAAACAGCCATGTCAATCCAGAGACCCTGATCAACTCTGGGTATGCTGGGTATGCACTGCCTCCCTCCCCCACACACACCTGGAAAAAAGTTATCTAAAGTTAAAGACCAAATTCTGAATGCTGGTGATCTTGTCAGATCCTAGCTGAATAGCCAGCCTTCCCTCTCTCTTTATGGCCATTCCATCTCATCTTTTAGACAATTCTATATAGTTGTTTAGTAAAAAATTGCTCTGGGGTAAATTAAAAAAAGTGTCTGTCATCTTAATGTGACAGATAGAAAAGTAGCACAGGACTAGAACAATAATCATTTAATTGTTCTCTATTGCTTTGGGAGATGACATTGAGCCTCAAAGAACTGCCTGGGGGAGTATGTGATAAAAATGTTGGTGTCAGAATGTGCATTATCTGATTTCTATTCCCAAATTTAGTTGGAGACACAATATTCAGACAAAAAAAAAAAAAAGTCAATACCCTGAGAATGCAGAGGTTTGGTTTTGTTTTTGCTGTTAGTGACTTTGAGGCTTCCTAAGTAAACAGATTTGACCTTGAGAAACTCACATCTTTCTCATTGGTCAAGTCACCAATATTAAAAAACATGACTAGGTACTTATTAATTGTCCACTTATATAATTGTAATGCGTGTCTTTGTAGCAGAAATATTAAATTAATTAAGCAGGGGTCCATTAGACCATTAAGGGGTCCTAATGCCTTAACAACCCAGTTGCCTCAAGGTTAAGGTGTCAAAATGTAAGGCCAACCAATCACAAACAGCCAAGGTTTTCCCAGATAAGCAACTGCTTAAATTATAGCCAGTCAAATCATTTCCTTGTTCTGCGTCTGTCTTTTCTGTAAGTCTTGCCCCTAGCTCCTGTTGTTGAAGTGCTCCTAACCACTTCAAATTTAGGAATGCTTGGTTTGAATTGATTTTTGCTTAAATAAACTCTTAAAATTCTGAATATGCCTCAGTTTATCTTTTAATAGCAGCATGTAGAGGGTCCTTAAAATTATCTCATTAAGCGCTTATGTAAGGGGCACTTAAAAATCTTCAGCAAATATGTTCATGTATCTGTCTGCTTGTGATGCGAGGTTTGGGTCAACGGAAAGAAGTAAGCAAGTATTCTTCGTACTCACAAGCCAGGAAAGGAATGCTGCCACACACAGTGTTTACAAACAACCCATACAATGATTACCAAATTCAAAGACAGTTTATGGTAGGAAAGCACAAGTTTGAACAAAGAAGGTCTTAGAATTTAAAAGTTTAAATTGCAGGAAAAAAAAGGGCTCTTCTTTTCCAATGGACTGTTTTGTTAAAATGCTTGAAATATATTTGCCAAAAGTAAAAAAAAAAATTAAATTAAATGGTTCAATAGACTTTTACAATACTGTATCTTGGAGATGGTGCTCAGGGACAGCATATTTTAAACTTCCTAGACCTGCTTTGGAGTCTTATCAGCTTGTAGGTGCGGTAAAGCTGCCTGAGGTGGAGCTGTATTCCTCTGGCCTGAATCCTCAGGGTGTGGCACTGGCAAGGCATTATGCACATGCTGTTAATAAATGAGAGACTTGGTCTCCTTCCTCAGAAGTTTCTTTCATCAGTGGCAGTTTGGCTGCACAGTTGGCATTAAGCATGTCAACGTAAGAAACATCCAAACCTGTAAGAATTTTTGAGTACTTGAGCAGAACTGACAACAATTATCGGGAAGCAGAATCTCAATGGATTGAGAAAATGCTCTGGAGAATGGCAGTTTTGTACCTTATTTTATCCATGAGAATCAAGGGAGGAAATTTAAGGAAGGTTAAGGGTACTTCATTGATGATAGATTAGAGAGGTGGGAGAAAGCAAAGCAGGGAAATCTCTGAGATTGAATAAAGAGTAAAATGGAGAAACACATACTTCTTATACATTGGTGGGTACAAGATAGTAAACAATGAACATTTACAGAACCTAGGGATGGTATGGGAGGTGGGGTGGGAATGAGACAACAATGAGGAGCTCTGTGGTCTCCTACTGTGGTGGGAGATTATGCCCTGAGGAGTTTGCAAAAAAGGAATTATTCGGTCATTCCAAAGATATGTTATTGTAGATGCAAAAAGACAATATACAGGCTCAGTTAAGGTAAAGATTGATCTCTGTCAAGGAAGATACTGGCCTGTGATATGACTACCCACCATGACTCACTTTTGCTAGTAATTAGGAAGTTCTAATTTCAGATCATCCTATGTGGTTGCTTGAGGTCTCTGAGTTTGTAACACCTGCCAGGCAGGCTTCCCCTGAGCCTATCAGGTTTAATATGTGGCCCTCTTTCCCCCCCAAGTATAAGCTGGTAGATCTCTTGGTAGGCTGCCCTAGAGGAAATTTAGGAAGGGTCAAAGCAGACAACCTTAATGTGACTTTTAATCTTGAGATACTATGATTTTAAGACCTTTCAAAGACTTGCAGTCTGATGGGAATGATGGAGCCAAATGCCTAGTGCAGTGGTCGGCAAAGTGCGGCTTGCAAGCCACATGCAGCTCTTTGGCCCCTTGAGTGTGGATCTTCCACAAAATACCGACTTCTGCACATGGGCCATGAAGTTTCAATTGCACTGTACATGGTATTTTGTGGAAGAGCCACACTCAGGGGGCCAAAGAGCCGCATGTGGCTCGCGAGTCGCAGTTTTTCTACCACAGGCTAGTGCTTTAGTCCCAGAAGCATGACCCCTCTGATAGAATTTGAGGACCTATTGATGAAGACAAACTTTTACAAGAATTGCTCTTACCTTTTCAGATGCAAGCTGGAACACCATTTTTTTTTTCTGACACAAATTTAAAATCAGAGCCTTCAAACAATTTTGGAAAAGAATGTTTCATCATATGAGACTCAGAAATGACCTCATCAAAATGTTGGAGGACTTCTCTCAAGGCTCAGAAGCTCCCTGGGAACCATTTGAGTCTGGGGGAGGCACTTCAGAGACCTGAACTTAATTGGCTCTCTTTTTGGCTCCTCTGAGACCTTCACTTCCTCACCATATGGAGGTAATGACACTTGCCACCTTGCATTCATTAGTATAATAGCTATAATGATTTGGTTTGCTCCTATAAAAAGTGCTATATAAATGCAAATGACAACAAGACTGATAATTAACGGTCTTTACCTGCAAACCACTCATACCCAATGTTCATATATCAGAGAATGAGGAATGTAGAATATTATTTAAGAAAACTGTCCTCTCTTTGTGCTAAATATGGTGACAGTCATTTTTAAAAGCTGTGCCTTTCTCTAGTTCCGTAGCCTGAGTATTTTTGCTGACTGAGGGAGATACTGATGTAATTCATCTTTCAGAAGTGTTAATGCTACTGTGGCAAGATGCTGCATTAAATATGGAGGGAAGGTGGAGGACAAGGGAGTATGGAGTCTATTTCCAGGTGGGTGAAAATGCAAAGTCCCCAAACCCTAAGTGCATTTAATAGGGAGAGATTTATCATGATTTGTACACTGCCAGCATAGCACACAAATAGCTTTGCAAGATGAGAAAAGTGCCAACAGCAGGGCTGGAACATTTCAGCATAACAGTGTAGCTCATCCCCATACACCTTGTCTTCTCTGCCCTGTCCAGATATTAGATACCCCCTAATGATGGCATTGGTGATCTCTATGAAGCCAACCTTCTGGTTAAATAGCCAAAGCTTCAAGGCTCTTGATTTAAATCTGGAAGAAAGAGGTATTTTTTGTTGCTAGAAATGTACTTCATTTCCCCCACTAAGTTCATCTGACCATTCTGCTGTTATCCTATATAATAAAGTGGTAATATGCAAATTGATCATCACTCCAACACACAAGATGGCTACCCCCATGTGGTCAAAGATGGCCACCACCATGTAGACACAAGATGGCCAGCAGAGGAGGGCAGTTGTGGGCGATCAGGCCAGCAGGGGAGGGCAGTTGGGGGGGACCAGACCTGCAGGGGAGGGCAGTTAGGGGCAATTGGGCTGGCAGGGGAGCAGTTAGGCATCGATCAGGCTGGCAGGGGAGTGGTTAGGGGGTGATCAGGCTGGCAGGCAGAAACAGTTAACACATTGTTTGCGGGTAGTTTTTATCGCACGCTAACAGGTGGCGCGGGCCATTTTTGCTAATTTTTTGCGCAAATGGCAATGTTCAGTAAAATTACGATAACTTTAGTTTACGTATTTATACGTTACCCGCATTCTACCGCTAGTCTATAAAAAAAACGTATTAATACGTGTCCTCCGCTCTACTACACTGGTAGAACGTATAAATACATTTCCCGCATACAATGTGTTAAAGGCAATCAGGCAGGTAGGCAGGCAAGCAGTTGGGAGCCAGCAGTCCTGGATTGTGGGAGGGATGCCCAAATTCCCGTTTAGGCCCAATCCCACTGGCCTAAACAGGAAGTCAGACATCCCTC
Organism: Myotis myotis; assembly: GCF_014108235.1. Classification (NCBI taxonomy): domain Eukaryota; kingdom Metazoa; phylum Chordata; class Mammalia; order Chiroptera; family Vespertilionidae; genus Myotis; species Myotis myotis. Next base: position 48,777,216 of record NW_023416324.1, read on the forward strand.
GAGGGGTCCCAGATTGGAGAGGGTGCAGGCTGGACTGAGGGACACACACCCCCTGCACAAATTTCATGCACCGGGCCTCTAGTATTATAAAAAACAAAATAAACTAAAAAGAAGGATAAAGGTGGCTAAGCTTTCTTTCATTTCTTTAGCAGGTTGACTCCATTTTTTAAAAAAAGGATATATTTCATGAGGTTTTAGTTTTTACTCTGTGAGCTGGAGCAGTCTCTGTGTTTTTCTATTAACTGATATATTCCTTTAATAACCCTGATAATGGTGAACATGTGGCAAAACCCTCTCCTCAGCATAGTACTTAAATAGCACATGAATTATGAATAAGGAATCTTTACCATTAGGCCCCTTAACTTCCTTGGTTTGCTGGGAACTGTTATTTTTACATTCTTTGGGGATTTCTCTTTGACTTCTTACAGTGTCACAACTTGCTCTGGTCTTCAGTGCTTGCCTTCGCTTCGTAGTCCATTAGTTTTACAGCTTGGCTCTTTCATCTGTTTCTTCATCCAAGATCAGGTTTTTCAGTTGTTTATAGATAAATTACTTTTACTGGTTATTGGGGGTTTTCATGCCAGTTGAAGTGAAACATTCAGAAAAGAGGCTCAAGTACTTAGGTGTTTAAGACATTTAAGTTTCATCCAGGGAGTTAGTTCTCCAATTTAAGGTGAGAAGGTTTATATAGTTAGAGAGGCTGATAAATTTATGAACTGAATTTTAAAACCTCATGTAATTTTCCTTTTAAAAAGAAGGCAAACATTAGTAATTTGGGTTCAAAATAGAGTGCACACGATAAGAGAATTAGTCCTGAACTTTTTTTTTTTTAATGGGAGGGGGGTATTTTTCTATTCAAACAGTGAAGTGGGTGTGGAAAATAGGGGAAATTGATCCTGTAGCCAGCCAATGATAGATCTTAACAGTAATAATATTTTAAAGCATTCAACCCCAATTATAGGATTAGAGTCATTTGAATTCTCAGCAAATTTTCAAAATTTAAAATTTCATTTTTGTTTCCTTCTCTTGTCTCATTATTTCTCTTTTCATCCTGGTGGTATTGGTGGGGTGCTTTCCAAGTCCCCACCTGTTGTAGGTAGAAGCGGTGGGAACAGTGGGAATGAGAATTTCCAGAGGCCCCACAGGAGGATGTGATATCATGGAAAGCTTGATTTCTGTGGAATTAAACCCCTGAGTTTCCAAGGTCCCATCTCCCTTCATCTGGCCATGGAAAAAGTTCCATTTTATCTTCATCAGGGCTAAGATCAAAGCCATTGCCCAGAGTCTGCGCTCCATATTTGCATAGTCCAGTCCAGCATCTGGCTAGGTCAGCTTGTGTTCCCAGCTGCAGTTCATTACTTATAGGGTCCACATAACTGTGGACCATGTGGCTTCTAGGGCCATATGGCTATGGAGGGAACACTGGTGAGTGCAAGGAAATAGGAGCAAAGCTAGAGGACCGAGAGAGAGAGACGATTTCTTTGTCTGCAGATTATGTAATCCCAGATTTTCAAAGGCTTGCATTGGCTCCATCACTCCAGCCAGTGATCTCTGTTCTCAGGTTAGAATGACAGACAAGCACCTTTCCTATATCACCCCAGATTTATTGTGCACGCACCTATCTTCTACTTCGTTGAACCTCTTCAGCCCCAGTGATTTGCAGGGAATGGACTGTTGGTTCCCTGAAGACTGTGAAGTGTAGTTTCCTAGTGAAGCTGCCCCTTATACTAGTAATGTCCGGCCTGCCCTTTGCTCTTTTTCCATCATTAATATTCGCTAGCTAATTACAACAGTAACAGCTTCACTTAGGAAAATCTCTTGTCTGGTCTATAGTCTTCCTTTTCTTATGTCATTTTCTGGTAAACCTTCCTGTGCTCCATTCTGTTCGGAAGCATCAGAGGTTGATTTCAGCAGCATTTTAGTGGAATCTAGCATCCTCTATTGGTCTAAAGCAAGGGCTCCAGACCTGGACTCTGTGCCTTCACTGATTGTTGTAATGGGCACATTCTTTAACCTTTCTGTGCCTGTTGTCTCAAATTTGAACAAAAGTTAACGATATTTTACCCTATTGGGTTATTGAGGAGATTAAAGAAGAGAATGCACAGTAAGGTACTCAACACAGTGCTTGTCACCTTGTAAACACTCAGCGCACATTACCTTTCACCATTAGGATCAGAATTTCTTTTGGGGAGTTATACAAGTTTTTGAATGCAGGGACCTTGGCTTTTGTTATCTTTACCAGTTGTTAGTGCTGTAATCTACATAACAAAACTACTCAGAAAGGCCCTCCACTAATAGAAGCAACCCCCTATCTAGAAACATAGTAGTACTTGTTAGGAGCCATCAGAATCCCAAGGATTAACTGGACTTTCGGAGTGCAAGAGTGCTAGCTCTTGTTTTTGCTTCTATTAAAGGTGTCACATAATGTCCAAAGTACCTCTTATAATTCTGTGAAAATGACTAAAGAGAACCTGAGATCTTCAAATGTAAGTGGTATATGAGTCAATAAAATAAATGTTTTCTGGTATGAAAATTCAGCATTAAATAACCAGGACATATAATATAGGAATTGTGATAGTATCTAAATCTCTAGTCAGTAGAGGAGGAGGTTAGTATTGGTAGTAAGAGGGCTGTTTTAAGCTCACACTATGGAAAGAATCTTGTGTTTGATGCACTCTCTCTTGTTTGCAGCAGAAAGCAAGGGGGTTGATTCACAAGGCTATGGACCTGAGAGCAAGGATTATCCCAAGGGAACAGGCTCAGCATCAAACACAGAGAGAGAACCCAAACACGGGATGTTAACAGACGCAGGAAGCCTACATTTGGCAGAGGGCTTAGGGGGAAGCAAATCTTATTTGCAACACTGATAATAAATATGTTGTTGAAAATGCACATTAAGTGTGAGAATAAGGAAAAGCTGGACATTTTGTAAACTTTAAGAAGGGAATTATAAGTAAACTGAAAAGCAAGTATGAAACAAGGCCCGTGTAGAATAAGTGGTTTAGTTGTTCAGAATATAGTGTGGCGCTGAGGATTTCAAAGCATTTTTATATATAAGGTAAGTTTTAGATTGTTGCAGTTACTGGCTCTCCCCAACCCTTTAAGTGAAAAGTAAACTGCGGTTTTCCTTTGCTGAGTATTGCATGAGGGACTTTGTCCCTATGTAACTGAGCACAGATTCAGCTGCCTACCACCACAAAAGCCAAACTTGTTAGCTGCTGGTGGAAAAGGAAGGTAGCTTATTCAAATACCCCACATGAGAAGATGGGAGACTCTCATCCCGAAGCCCATCTCCCCATGTCAGTACAGGCAGAGAGTTTTATAAGAGTGAGAGGGAAAACAGAACAAAGAAATCAAGGGGAGTGGGTTGAAAAGTTCTCAACGTGCAGACCAAGCAGAGTCTATTTGGTTTAGGACCTTGAAACGGGTCAAGTGATGGTCTGGTGTGCATCCTCCTGGTTTTCATTTGAAGGTCAGCAAATCTCCTGGAGCTGGGACATCCAAATGTCAGAGTCTGTCTCTTTTAAAGTTACTTCCTAGGATTTTTATACAAACATGCCATTTATCTACAAGCTAGATATTGTTAGAGTCAGCATTTACAGAAACAATGTCAAAAGAATGGTGGGGTGGGTTACAATTCCCCACTGTTACATCTATAGTGTAAAAGTCTAACAAAAACATGAATTAAACTTGCTGGAGGGATTTAAACTCAGCCTTGCTAAGGGTGGTGTAGCATAATACCTAAAAGATAGGATTTAAGTTTAGGCAGAGTAGGATCAAATTCCAACCCTGTGACTTGCTAACTGGGTGATCTTGGGCAAGTTAATTAATGTGTCTGAGCCTAAACCAGTGGTTGGCAAACTGCGGCTCACGAGCCACATGCGGCTCTTTGGCCCCTTGAGTGTGGCTCTTCCACAAAATACCGACTTCTGCGCAGGGGCCACAAAGTTTCAATCGCGCTGGACGTGCGCGCCTGCATGTGGTATTTTGTGGAAGAGCCACACTCAAGGGGCCAAAGAGCCGCACGTGGTTCACGAGCCACAGTTTGCCAACCACTAGCCTAAACTATTTTATATAATGTGGAGATAATATTATCTTTCTCACAAGATAGTTGTGAGAATTAAATAAAATTATGTGTAGAAAGCGTTTAGCACAGTGCGTGCCTTTTAGTTGGTGTTCGGTAAGGGCCAGTGATGGCATTAATGCTGACAAGAGCAATGAACTAAAAATGGCTTAGGAAGGTGATCTTAGGAAGGAAGTTTTTTGTATCAGAAAATGGACTTAACAGACCCATATTCAGATAAATAAACACACCTCAGCCCCTAGATTGTAGTTGGAAAAAAGAACATCACAGTGTCACAAGAAAGAATGTGCTAGGATGGTGGTTCTTCGCACGTACTGGGACTCAGCTGAGTAAGGAAACGTAATCAACTTTCTCCCCCTGGACTGTGGACTGAGCTCACCTGAGCACGCTTTGCTCTTATCAGTTGGTCAGCCAGTGTCAGAAGATCAATGAGAAATTCAGTCAACTCTGACAAATTTGATCCTAGAACTTTAGAAAAAACTGGGGTAAACCCAATAGCAGAGAAATGATCTTATTAGATTGTTAATGATAGAAAAAAATATGCATACTTAGACTTTTTTTTTTGAAGTGTTAGAGAAGGTGTTCCTCTTGCAGTGGTGTTCCACAGCGCAGTGGGGCTTACCAGGTCATATACCGTCAAACCTCCGTTCTCGAATGTCTCCCATTTCAAACACTTCAGTTTTCAACCAAGTTGTTCACAGAAAAAATATCTCAGTTTTGGAACAAAATTTCAGTTCTCCACCTGATAACCCTTTCTTGCTGATATATAAAATGTGTCTCTCAGGATACAAACAAAGGAGAGAATGGGAGTCAGTTGACTGCTAAACATCAGGAAATTCTGTGAATATTTTCGGTTTTTTTTGTTTGTTTTGTTTTTGTTTTGTTTTGTTTTGTTTTTGCATTTGTTGCTGGTAAAATGGATGATTAGCACAATTTTAAAACATAAAGAGGCCATCAAGAGTGCTAATGTTGCTAAGAATGTGAAAGAAACAATGACCACAATCAATTGAAGAGGTAGAAAAACTCTTGTGGATAAACAAAAAGCAGTTAGCCAATGATAGCATTTCTGAGGCAATTTTAAGTGAAAAAGCAAAGTTGTTGTATGCTGACACCCCTGGAACAAGTGCTGAAAGTGATTCTTTAAGGCTAGAGGGGGTAGTTCAATAAATTTAATAATAGTAGTATTTGTTTATAGATTAAACATGTACAATATATAAAAAAGCATATAAACATGTACTATATATAAGAAAGGTTAAAACAGAGAATCATTTGGGGGTCTGGAATGGATTAATTCATTATTTCTAATAGGAAAAAATGATTCAGTTTTAAACAAATCAATTCCCAAACAAATCGATTCATCTTTCCAGAATGAATAATGTTCAAGAACCGAGGTTCCACTTGCTAGAAAGGATGCGCAAATGGTGTCTGAGGACCGTGCCTGCTGCTCTATGTTCTATATTTTTCCACACTGCTCTTTGGGGCATGCTCCCCATGTAAGTGTTATGTAAGGCCCTCTGTTCCCTAAAGTGTTTATTAAAACTATTTTGGAAATAGTGAAGATTTTATCTACGATACTGTCAACCATGCCCATAAAATATTTTCCTGCAGATCCTCTCAAGTTCTAAAACAAGACTTCTTGCTATTCCTTCTTGCAATTTTATGTTGGTTCATGGCACAAACTTTCAAAACTGCCGGCTGAGTTGTCATTGTAGTACAACTGATTCCTTGATTGATGTATAGTATATGGGATGTCTTTGTCCTCCTGGCTTCTCATTGGTTATCCTATATAATAAAAGCCTAATATGCAAATTGACCAAACGGCAGAATGACCAGTTACTATGATGCACACTGACAACCAGGGAGCAGACGTTCAATGCAGGAGTTGTCCCTAACCTGCAGGCCCCAGGCCAGCCAAGGTGGGTGCGAGTGGGGGCCCCTGATCACCCTACTGGTCACCTTGCAAATCAGCCCTGATCGCCGGCCAGGCCTAGGGACCCTACCTGTGCATGAATTTCATGCACTGGGCCTCTAGTCAGATTATAAGTAAGAAGAAAAGAAAAGAGTGAAACAATCAGAGCAACACAGGGTCTCTAATGACATTAGAGATTGCCTTCCCTTTAAGAGAGCACATGTTATTTTAGAATGATTGGATTATCCAAATATGTCATGGTGTCATGCTGGGCAAGTCAACTGAACTATAGCCTGGGCCTTTGGAAGGCTTTCTTCCTTTTTCTAGAGTTCATTTCCTTTTTGCTGTAGGAAATCTATGCCCTGAGAAATTAGATGTCTGCAACAATTTTTAATCTCAGAGGATGGCTTTTTTGTTGCTGTTGCATTGCTGCCCAATGTGAGGAAAAACACAGTTTTCCTTCACTTTAAAAAACAACAACTTTATGCTAGTCTACTACTTTGCAGAAAAGAGATACTTTCCACTGGCTCTGAGAAAACTTCAGCTATTTTCTCTTTTTTCAAAAATAAAAGAAAAATGGGCATATTGAGACATCTTTGGGATGCATACAGGACAGTTAGAGTTGGCTTGTAGTCTGTAGATACTCGACCTATCAAAAGATTCAGAAAGAAGTCTTTATCAGTCAACCAATTTTCCTGTTTTGTAAACTTCTCTGAATCCATTATTATGTGATAAAGAAAGTTAGCATGCAGATGTAACCTCTAACAAGGAAAGCTCAGATGAACCATAGCAAATTGTATTGAAATAGCCGGAGGCCTAGGTCACCACAGAGAAAATGCATAGTGTGTTACTCATATGGCCAAAGTAGATTCTTTAAGACAAAAATCATTAGGCTTGAAAAGCATTCTGCTCGGCTGTTAAATCTGAGTTATCCTTCCTTCCCTTCAAATAGTCTCATCTCGTCCCACTCAGCGCCGGTGCGCCAGGCTTAGGGGCTCCGGCCACAGTTTGTGGCTAATACATCTCTCCTGCGTTGCTAGCAGGTGAGGCTGCTCGTGCAGACGTTGCTGATGACAGTGGAAAGCACTCTGCTTTGTTACAGGCACACCCAGAAGGCTCTGGCTTGTTCAGCTGTCTCAGTCTGATGGGCTGGTCTGATTAGTCTCAGTGGCAGAAGTGTCCAGCTGAGCCCTCTGAGCAGTCTCACCAACAGTGCAAAGACCTGATGTCTGGAATTGTCATAACTTCTACTGTGACCAAAAGCTGCCCAGGGCTAATTGGCAAATGGGCTCCAGCAGATAGCTTTGGGTGGCAGAGTGGGGAGCCAGCGTGTGGATTTTTTCAGAATAGCAGCTCTAGCTGAGGAGAGAGAAGGGCAAGACATAAAGTAAACTTGTAGGAAGTATTTCCAGTAAGAAGAGACTTCCCTTGGGTTTCCTGACTCCTCTGGGATCAGATTCCTGTACAGAACCATCTGCTATGTTAATGCTTCTCCCCTGTGGCTCTCAGGTAAAGGAATGCCATTTGCCGAATGCCGAACTGTGTACCAGGCACTACATATGTAAATTTAAAGTTCATTCTGTCAGGTGTTAGTATATCTTTCCTGTTTTATAGATGAAGAAAATAAGGATCCAAGACATGAGTTTGCCCCAGTTCACACAGGTATTGCATACGGATTAGGATTCAAATCCATATAGTATATCCAACTCCTGTGTTTTTAACTGCAATACACAGTTGCCTCATTTCTTCTCTGCTCTTTGCATTCTCTTTCCTACCCGAAAAAGTCTCATTTTTTTGGTGAAGGTACTATCAGGATTCTGCCTGGAGCATCTTCACTGGAGGAGTTGTCTGGACTGGTGGGTCATCAGGATAGTTAATCCTACTGGGACTGGGGTTAATAGCTCGACCACTGGGTGCCAATGCAAAGGGGGTAATGCTGGGTGGACCACTGCAGAAATAGGCTTTAAAAAAGTAACTTTTGTCAAACAAATAACATCAATGATGTGTCACTCACTGAGTTCAAATTATTCCTATCCATGTCAAGTCTAATGAAAAACAAAGGCATAGAGATTTATTTATTTATTTATTTCTATCTGAGGTGGACCCACTGCTGGATCTGCATCAGGTCCAGGCTCACACTTGCTTTTCTGACATAGTATTATATACTGTAATAGAGCTTAAATTACTGATCTTTATATATAAAAGCCTAATATGCTAAGTGTCCAACCAAGCAGTGGACTGACCGGTCACTATGACATGCAATGACCACTAGGGGGTAGTTGCTCCAACCAGTAGGTTAGCTTGCTGCTGGGGTCCGGCTGATCAGGACTGGGCAAGATGGGGCCAGACATGCACTGGAACCCTCCCACAGTCCCTCCCCGGCCACTGGCCCCAATTGGCCCAAATCAGGACTGGGCAAGATGGCCCTGATCGCCGGCCAGGTGGAGGGACTCCACCCATGCAAATTTTGTGGACTGGGCCTCTAGTATTTAATAAAAGTACTTATTCACAGTCTCATAGGTCTTTGGCCAAGACATTGATGCTACTTATTTCTATTATGCTAATCCCTAACAAGAAATACAGAATTCTTCTGATTCTAAACCAAGTTCACAGTGAAAAGGGCCAAAGGAGAGGAGCAAAAGAGGAGAGCTGAAGATGTTATTCGAACTGAGAGGAGATGGATTTGGGAAGTCTGTCTCCAGCCAGGAATCCTCCCCTATGGTCCCTTCTCCCTCTAGTCCTGCCACTCTGAGGTTCTGAGGGACAGATCCTGTGCCTAGGAAAGCAGGACTTCAGGCTATTGAATTTAAAAACAAAATCTCGTTGCTTTTACAATTAAATGTAAATGAAATATACAGCACTCAATCCAGAGCTTGGTATATGAAAGAGTAAGTGAATAATACTAGGGTAGAAATTATTGACTGCTTGTTTAATATCCATTTCTCCATCCTTGCTGGCAAAGCCCCAACTGAGGTGAATGATAATATGCCTAGATAGATGCTCAATTTCCAGCCTCCATTGAATCGGAGGTAGCCATACAGTGCAGTTCTGGTCAATTTGCTGTAGCTGGGGGTCTCCAGAAATTTCTGGGAAGGTGTTCCCTATTCAAAAGAAACACATCTTCCTGACATTACCCCTTCCCCATTTCTTTTTCCTAAATACAGATCTAATGTCAGGAGTCAAAGCCACCATTTGTGATGGAAGCAATGAGCAAGGGGAAATTTCAAAAGAATAGCAGAAATGCCAGCCCAAACACTTCATCAGCCAACTTAACCAATAGTAGCAGGCACCTATAACCAGGTTTCTTTTTATGTGAGGAAAACACACCATATTATTTATTTTTATTGTTTTTATATTGACTTTGTAAGATTATCTTGTTATTTGCAGGTGAAAATATTCCTCACAGAGTTAAAGTTAAAAATTATACACACACACACACACACACACACACACACACACACACACACTGAGTGGCCAGATTATTATGACCACCCCATCAGTACTTTGTTGGGCCAACTTTTGCCTTCAATATTGTGGCAATTCTTCTTGGCATTGACTTCACAAGATGTTGAAAGGTGATGCGAGGACTCTGACACCATGCCTGATGAATAGCACTGTCCAGTTCTGTGAGATTTGATGGTTGTGGAACCAGCTGCCTGATGGCTCTTTTAACTTTGTCCCACAAATGCTCAATTGGATTGAGATCTGGTGATTGTGGAGGCCATCTAAGCAAGGTAAAGTCTCCCTCATGTTCTTGAAACCACTCCTGCACTATTCGAGCACCGTGGCATGGCACATTGTCTTGGAAGAAGCCATCTCCATTGGGATACGCCATCAACATGATAGGATGAACCTGATCAGCAATGATACTTAGGTATGTTGTGCTATTCAGACATTGTTCCACAGGAATTAAAGAGCCCAAATCATGCCAGGAAAACATGGCTCAAACCATAACACTGCCCCCACCAGCTTGAAGTGTGGTACTCATGCATCTGGGGTGCATGCTTTCATGCTGTTTCCACCTAATTCTCACTCTGCCATCTGCATGATGCAACTGGAAACATGATTCATCAAACCACATGACTTTTTTCCAATGCTCGACTGTCCAAGCCTTGTGTTCCTGTGCGAATTGGAGATGTTTTATCTTGATAACTGCAGACGGCAAAGGTGTTCAAACAGGCCTTCGGCTTCCATATCCCATACGATGCAGTGTACGGCTAATTTGCCTACAAATGTCAGGTGGTCATAATAATCTGGTCACTCGGTATATATGGAATTTTTTAACTTAAATCCAGATATTATTTTATTTAATCTTTGTAAAAACTCAGAAAGGTAGGTATTATCTTAAATTTGGGCTCAATAATAAAAAATAAAATTTTAATATTAAAGATAATAGTAACAGTGGTAATAATATAAACAATATAAATAATGAATCAAAATTAAATAATAAAATGTTAATTTAATAATAGCTGCCAGTTTTTGAGTGCTTATTATGTGCCACTTGCATTATATTTGTTTAATCCTTGCAACTCTACACAGGAGGTCTTATCACCTTCATTTTACAGATGAGGAAATTGAGGCACAGAAAGGTTAAGTAACTTGCCCAAATTCACAGAATTCAGAATCAGATTCAGGTCCTTCTGACCACCAAGGTTACATGTCTAATTGTCTCACTCACCCTTTCTGCCTTTCTGCAATCCTGAATGCTTTCTCTCTCCTCCAGGTCTTTGCACAGGCTGTCTCCTGTGGCTAGAACAGTTTTCTCTCCACTCCCTTTCCTTGGCTAAACCTCATTTATGTTTGACATCTCAGCTTAAATATATCTTCTTGGAAGTCTTCCTTGATACTCCCTCCCCTTTGTGTGATTCTATCTTCTCTTGTGTTTACTCCTATCATAACACTTAGTCCACTCTTTTGCATGTTCTATTTATTTATCTTGCTAACCTATCAGAGTGTCATCTTCCCAAATGCTAGCTCTATGCCTTGTTCCCCACCATTCTCCTAGGATTTAGCTTAGGGTAGATTTCAATGAAAGGTGTCAGAATTGACTGACTCTTTGTTTTAGTTGGGTGCTTCCGGGGTCTGATGGTGCCTGGGAGGCTGGAACAAAAACAGGTTTGCGGGGAGGGGGAATGATGGGCTCAATTCCAGAGCACCCAACAGGACTTGCATTCAGGCCCATTCATGCAGTGCCTGGGAAATTATGCTCACTGTTTTAGCATTTACTGAAGTTAGCAGTAGGAGGGCTATTTAGTCCAAGGTCAAAATAAAAGAAGGAAAATTGCTCTGAAAAAGTGGTCGTATGTGTCTTTGGAAGGCAAACCTAGACATGTGGTGGGAGTTAAAGGAATGCAGCATTACAAAAAAGAATCCCTCCCACGGATGTCTAAAAATGATGTTCCTAGCAGCTTTAGGTATCACAGTTGTGCAGGCAGAAAAGAATTTGATTAACTCCCTGGCATTATCTCCAAGGTGTGGGTGTCTTGGAAATCTGCATGCACAATATTCCTTTCAGATAAGCAGTTGGGCATTGTTCTACATATATTACATCACTGCTCTCCAGCGCTCTGTACATGCCTGAAGTCATGCACTTTAAAAATCGTCCCTCCCAAGGTTAAGATAGCTGTGTGTGGTCATTTTGTGCCTGGCATTTAGGAGCAAGATAATGAGATTCAAAGATGACTTGAAATAGAATTGTTGAATATACCAGAATGGGCAACATACCTCCCCCCACCCCCACCCCCTGGATTCTATTCATTCTTTATACACTGCTTTCTCCTAAAAGGGTTCAGATGGCTCTTTCTTATTTGCATTTTTTCCTTCTGTATTTAGGTTTATGGTGAATCAGACTTGGTTCATTTTAGTGGCAGAGTTAGTCATAGTGTGATATTGAAGTCTGCAGGGGCCACAACAGATGAATCTCCAGAAATAATGGGATGAGAATGTGGTTTGTACAGCATCATCCCTACTCTGCCCCTTCTTCACCCCTGAGTCAGAAATACTCTCTGAGTGATTCTTGTGGTTAGGGAAGAAGCTTTCCTCCCCAAGTTTCAGAAGCAACCCAGGCGAAGAGAGACCTGTGTTCCCAAAGGTGACTAGACACTCCTATGACCCTAGCAGAGTCCATTGATTTATTAATGATTTAGTTTCTCTATCTGATTTGGTAGTAATGATAATTGATATTTCTAGGTCACAGAAAGACCTAACAGGTTTATTTCTTTGTTAAATTGACCTTGTCAATCAACTAGTAGTGGATGCCAGAAGAAATTTGTTGATAATGACTCTGAAACTTAGCATTGCTTAGTAGATAATTATGTTCTAATCCAGGGGCTGGCAATTTTTATTTTTCAGTATGGGGCCAAATAGTAAACAGTTTAGGCTTTGCAAGCCATACTGCTACCATTGTAACTAGCTAGCTATTAATACTAATAATAGGAAAAAAGCAGAGGGGAGGCCAGCCATTATAAGCATGGTCATCTGGGAAGCTTCACGGGGAAGCTGCGACTTTACACTCCCCAGGGAACCACTGGTCCATTCCCTGCAACAAAAGGGAAGATGGGCATGTGCGCAGTTAAGTCAGGGTGATGTAGGGAAGGTTCTTGTCTGTCAGTCTAACCTGGGAACAAAGATCATTGGCTAGGAGGGTGGACTCCAATGTAAGCCTGTGAAAATTTGGGAATACATAATCCCCAGACGAAGAATTCTCTCTCTCTTGTTCCTCTTGCTTGCGAATGCACTTGCTTGCTCTAGGACTTGTGCTAACCTGCCATGTGGCCCTAGGAGTTGCATGGCCCATGGCCGTATGGACCCCACATGCAATGGGCTGTAGCTGGGAACACAGGCTAAGCTAGCCAAGTGCTGGACTGGGCTGTGCGTAATGTGGAGTGACGACTCAGAGCAGTGGCTTTGACCTTAGCCCTGCTGAGGACAAAATGGGACATTTTCCATGGCAGGACAGAGGGAAATTCAACCTTGGGGGGGAATTCCCTTAATAAAGCTTTCCATGATACCTCATCCTGCCACAGGGGCCTCAGGAAATTCTTGTTCTTTGGCACTCCAAAAAGCCCACTTCCACCAGCAACAGGTGGGGACACAGAGGGGACCCCACTGATAACAATATGATTTATATTGCCATGAACCAACTCTGCCATTGAACCCCTAAAGCAGCCAAGACAATACATAAACACATGGGTGTGGCTGTGTTCCAATAAAAATCTCTTTATATAAACAGGTGGTGGGATCTGGTCCACTACAGGGTCATAGTCTGCTGACACTGCCATCTGCAGTGCCTTCAGTGGACAGAGAGAAATTGCTAACACAGATGTCAGACATTTCCCATCCCTGATATAGAACATGCAAACCTTTTCACTTTTACAGTGTCACTGGTTCCTCTCAACCAACACATGGAGCAGCTAAGCTGCAGCTGCACTTAGGATACTGGTGCCTCCTGGCTGAAAGCACAAACTTTGGAAAAAGCAGTGTTGGAATCGAGCTCTGTATTTATAACCTAAATGAACTGGCAGACTATTATCCTCTTAGTGCCTCAGCCGCCTAATTTACTAATAGAGCACAATAATAGTATCTATCTCTGGTATCTATGACCTGGGGCTAACCTCATGGCAATTATGTGTATTAAATGCAGTAGCCTATGTAAAGCTTATAGCATAATGCTTAGTACATGTGATGATTAATAAATTGTTAGCTAGTGTTTAAATTCCATTTTATCAATAAAGGAAGTTTAAAATGATTAAATAGTTCCGGAAAGCTTTATAGTGGATAATTGCAAAAGTGGGACAGAAATCTAGTTCTTAGGACACCAGATATCATGCTCTGCCCACTAAAAATGAGCAAATGTGTGTTGAATCTCCCTGAAAAGGTACAAAATAAAGCTCAAGTGGAAATATTTTTCATTAGAAGTGGTATAGTATAGGAAAACCCTAACTTTCCATTCGTTTCATTGATTGATTGATTTGTTTTTAGTCATATATTTTTTCGTAAAATTTCTTAAAAATTTTTATTGATTGACTTGAAAGGGAGGGAGGGAGAGAGAAACATCAATTTGTTATTCCACTTATTTATGCATTCATTGGTTGCCGCTGGTATGTGCCTTGACTGGGGATCGAACCCACAACCTTGGCATATCAGGACAATCCTCTAACCAACCGAGCTACCTGGCCAGGGTCTCTTTTTAAAATTTCTTAATTTTTGATATGTTTTCTTATATGCTAGTTAGGATGCAACTTGTCCCCAGGAATAGAATGCAGGCTTGAGAATTATCTTTTCTCCAGATATGGCTCATCCTTTATGAAATAGACCTTACTACCCTAAATCAGTGATGGCGAACCTTTTGAGCTCGGCGTGTCAGCATTTTGAAAAACCCTAACTTAACTCTGGTGCCGTGTCACATATAGAAATTTTTTCATATTTGCAACCATAGTAAAACAAAGACTTATATTTTTGATATTTATTTTACATATTTAAATGCCATTTAACAAAGAAAAATCAACCAAAAAAATGAGTTCGCGTGTCACCTCTGACACGCGTGTCATAGGTTCGCCATCACTGCCCTAAATGCTCATATTTTACTCCATGCAGGTACCATAATCTTGACCTTCTTTGAGTGGAGAAAATGGTGCACTTATAAACCAAAGTGGGGGGGAGGCTAGAGACCTCTGACTCTGTGCTTGTGTTGCTCAAAAAGATGATTTGGGTCAGTGAGATTAATTTCCACTCTCCTCTCTCTGCCATGGAGAGTGACAGAGTAGTGAAGGGCTTTGGAGAAGAGAAGGAACTTGGAAAGTCATTAAAAGTGAATAAAAATTTAGCAAGAACAGAAGGGGAAAGTTATTACAGGCAGAAAGCACAGACTAAGCAAAGAAGGGTGGACTGGAAAGGAGAGAAAGATCCTAAAGAGAACTGCCAGGAAGCTTTTGAGACTGTTGCTTGGTAACCACCTAGCACAGTTTTGTGGCTTTTAGTTGAATCATTCAAATAACTCTCTGCTGCCCAGTTCCATTTTCTACCCCCTTAAGGATGAACACTTGGAATGGAATCTAATTCTAAATTAGCAGCTGATACCAACATCAGTGACAGGGAGTAAGTTATCTCAGGAACCTCTCCTCTTAAGTCACAGAGTAAGCTCTTGCCTCCTCTCCTAAGGACACCCATGGATTTTCTTACCCATCTGGCCCTGGGACTAAGAGATCTCTCATGAACTTGAATGAAACTCACCTTTGTAAATACTGTTTTCATGACTAATACCCACTCTAAGAAGATATCAAACTTCAAACAGAAGGAGGATGAGGAAGAAAATACGCAAAGGAAGTGGAAATGAGTATTTTCACTTATTTAAAACAAATAAACACTTTCAAATGATGGCACTGGATTCCAGCACTGGTGGGCGATGGAGGGAAAAATTTGCCAAGATCCTATGTGTTTTCTCGATGATACTTCTCCCCCCCACCCCTAAGTGAATAAGTTAATAAAATATCAAGAGCTATTTTGGAGATAACAGGCACACAAGAACTTACAGTTCTTGTACACTGCAGCCATGACTGCCTATTGATGCTAGTCCAAACAATATCCTACTTGCCTGCAGAGAATAGTAGAGCTTCTGGTCATGACTCACAAGTGGTGTGGCCAGAAGAATGGGGGAGACCAGCATGGGCATCTCAGGCGTGAAAGGGCCTTGTGGACCCTTCCAAGCCTGGGGAATTGTAAGAGCTATCTCCCTACCTCTGCCTCCGTTTGCTTTTCACTTATTTTCCTTTTCTCTCTCCACTCCCACAAACACATGCACACATTGAAGAGAAGAGGCTGTTTCTGGCTTGCTAGCAAACACAGAAATAACACACAGATACAGAAAAGCAGAGAGAGCAGACCACTTTTTTTGAATAGCTGAATGGAGGACCCTTCAGAAGGAAAGAGACTTGTAGGTGTCATTTTGTTCTTCCCACTTGATCACTTGTTTTGTTTCAATGGTTAAAAGTCTTGCGAACTTCTGTAATTAGCAATTTCTGAGACAGTTTTTTGAAAGAAAGAGTGGCTCCATCAAACAGAATTCCTTCTCTGCAATCCACTTGAATGTTTAATGTACATTTCTTGAACTTCCTGGAAGAATGAAATTACCCAGCTAATTCCTGTGGATCTGATCATGTTCTTTTTGTTGTTTTTGGTTCATATATTGGGGAAGAAATGAGTCATACTTGATAAAGGGGTTGATACCACCCACTCATGCAAATTATGTGTATGGACGGGGGCAGAATAAAGCAGAATGCCATAGGGTGGGCAATGTTCCTTCCTGTATTTGAGTGTTGACTTTGCAGATTGCAACTTCCAACATCTTGATCCATGAGCTACTGGTCTGCAGCCAACTCTGCCAAGAAGTTGTGTGTGAGTGTGTACCAAAACTCTGGTTCATCACGAAATGTCAAACTATTATATTTATGTGATCCGCTCTGCCTCTGTGAAAGACTGTTTGCCAAGTCAGCCTGCCAGAAACGAATTATGGTAATAACAATAATGGTTATTTATTATTTGTTTTGTGATTGGCAGTATTCTAGGTGCATCTCCTCATTTAATCCATCCAATATTTCATGAGTAGATATTTATAACCTCAATTATAATAATCTCAGGAGGCTAAATGAGTTCACTCAACTTCAGGACTGTTTATCTCTAATTGTGCTATTTTATAGCCTCCTGGATCCAGTTTTGGAATTGCACTTTGAAATCCACCATAACATTTATAACATTCCCATAAAACGTAAGGCAGTGAGATAGGATATTTTATTCATAATGTATGACAAAACCAGCAATTTAAAATGCTTCAATATCTGTGCTACTTAATTTAGCACAGACTTTTTTATGTTTGAAAATTGTTCTGTTTCCTGTTTGGAGTCCAATTCTTGAGGAAAATTGTTTTATTATACTTTTTTTTCTTGTATTCTCTTCTGGGCCTAATATGAAATAAGAAGTCCAATTACAGCAAATATAAGGGAACAGTCAAGACATTAACATGTGTGTGCCCAGCCCAAGGTGAGATGTTTTCACATGGTTCCTGTGGAATCACATTTTATGTGAGGATTAGATTCTCAAGACAGCAAACATGGTAATTATTTGTTAGTCTTTTCCCCAGTTTCAAATTGCCTTTCTAACCCAACCCTTGATTCTCAGCTGTATGCATTTTGGATGGGATATTCTCATCACAACTCCAGAGAGGGTCCTGATTGAATTAATTAATCAGGAATTTCATCTCTTTGGCTGCAGTTATTGATTCAGGGATGCCACATGAGACAAGCATAAAACAATCAAGACCCAATTCCTTGGCTTTAGTTTGAACTCTAAGAAAAGTAAATTTTTCTATAGCTCAAGATGACCAAGAAGGAAGGATCTTTATATGAACCCACACAACCTGAAAATGCAGAGCTAAAGCATGGTGAGAAAGACTTGTGTCTTAGGAACATTGGTTAAGTCCTGAGTCATCCCTAACCCAGGACTAGGAACCAATAGCTTTCTTATTGCTTAAGGATTTGAATTGATTTTTCTGTTTCTAATAACAAGAGTTTTACTTGATTCCCTAGGAAAGGTTAAGAAAAATCTCATGTAATTACATTACAGATAGTCACAAAAATCTCATAGGAGGACTAATACAACTAATTTTTGTTTTTGTTCTCTATTATGGAAGCAGATTATTGTGTCTTGGTTTGGGCAAGTGATGAGATAACACTTTCATTTAAGGGCTATGTTAGAAAAAAATATACTTCATTCAGCTCTAGAATAACAGCCTATATAGTGAGATGCTCAACATGCATAAGGCAAGTAGAAACTGAGTTCATCCAAGGAAACAGATTCTTGTGATAGCTCTAAGACCTTTGTTCATTAAGTGGATGTCAGGTAGTATTAGTCAGTTCAAGCTGCTATAACAAGAATATTATAGTCTAGGTGGCTTAAACAACAAACATTTATTTCTTACAATTCTGGAAATGGAGAATTATGAAATCAGGAAGTGGGAATGGTCAGGTTCTGGTTAGGACTCTCTTCCATGTTTCCTCACGTGGAGGAGAGAGAGTGAGCTCAGGTCTCCTTATAGGGATCCAATCAAACTATGTTTTTCTAGTCCTATGACCTCATCCAAACATTCAACCCTAATTAACACTGGGGATTAAGGTTTCAACATATGAATCTGGGGGGGGACACAAATGTTCTGTCCATAGAAATTGCCCACACTATTTAAAATTTCCTCTTTCTCTCCCAATCTCTCCCAATCTCTCTCTCTCTCTCTCTCTCTCTCTCTCTCTCTCTCTCTCTCTCTCTCTCTCTCTCTCTCCTCTCTCTCCATCCTGATTCTACCAAGAACATGTATTTGAAATCACATAAGAAAAATTTATATATTTAGGCTATGAATCTATGGAATTATCTAACTTTATCCTCACAGTATCACTTTAAGGAAGGAGTCAGTATTTCAGTATTCTACATATAAGGGCATTAAGACTCGAGAAAATTTAGGGCTTTCTTTCAGCTTTATAAAGATAGAGCCTAAAGCCAGGATTTATAGCCAGGTCTGTCAGACACAAGCTACATGACACAGGAGATCAATAAATTCTTTTTCAGTCGATGGAAACTCTTATTGGACCTCAATTTAATGAAAGTTATAAATATGGTGGCAAATTGCTACCACTCAAGAATCAATGGGCCTGTTTAATAATATGGTGTTTAGAAGTCTTAGCCTACCCCTTGACTGACTGAGTTTTCCCCACTACACTTCAGTTTTAATAACTTGGCAATCCCTAAATTATAGAATACATGATCTAAATTATAGATCATGTAGTGGCATGCCCCTCTAGTATATCTATATGGCTAAATTTCTTATGAAGCAAGGAAGTCACACAATGCAATATGTCAGAAAATAGTTATTAGAACTAGGGAAAATATTATAATTGCTTACTGAAATAAAATAAAGTAGAAATAGAAATCAATTTACCATTAGTGTAAAAAAAATCAAAGCAGTCTTTTGCTCCATCCAGCATGCTGTAGATGATATGAGCAGAACACAGTTGAGACATATGAGACCAAATATTTTACTCCCAGGACTTTTGAGTATGGGAGTAAAGTAGTATTTCTGACTCTCTTTTATCACTTTATCCTTAGTAGAGTTTCTTTTCACATTTTCCATATTGGCAGAGTAGAAAGAAGGAACTGAAATTTATTGGGGGCGTATGTTGTACCAGTCTCTTTTAGAGGGTGACCTTATTTACGTTAACCACTTCAGCATCTCTTTGAGGTAGACTTTCACTTTAGAGCAAACAAACATTTGGCAATTTTAAGAGTTCTTCCAAAATTAATAAAACATAATAGAAAAGCCAAGTCTCTAGATTCACAAATCCAGAGCAGAATTTGCTAGACCAAGTTTTTCCAAGTCTCCTGATTATCAGAAGTGATGCCCACAGAGATTCTGTCTAAAGCTTCCTCCAAATCTAAACCTTGATGGTTGGAACAGTTTTTCCATTTCTTTGTTTTTTAGTCAGTGACATTAGTTTCCTGTACCTTCCTTTAAATTTTTCTGCTAGACTTGGACTTTATCCTTTTTCTTCCCTACTATTGAATGTACTCTACAGACTTACTATTGAAGGAGAATGGAAAATGCGTGAAAAGAAAGCATTTTGAGATAGTGTAGTGTCAGGCAGAACTGGTTTACATTACTCGATGTTATTATTTCTCATTGTGGGATCTTGGAAGTTTCATTACCCACTACGAATCTCCATTTTTTTCTCATCTATAAAATGGAGATAATGACCTTTCATCACATTAGTAGTAATACTTAAACAGTATATTAAATCACCCTATATAGCTTTCTTTCAGTCCTGCATGCCCACCTTCTTTCTATGCTGAAGTTTGGTGTAAGAGAGTATGAGCAAGTACTCTGATCATCCAAGGTGTTCCAGCAGATAGATGTACTTCACCCCAGGGCACTATCTAGTGAAGGGTCATTCAATAGTCTATTGTCCTTCCATGCTTTCAGTGTCTTGGCTATAATGTCTTCTAGGGATTCTTTATTTTGATTATATCAGAAGAGTTGGTAGAGTTGGACAGTACCCAGATCTCTAAGCTTGACTCTGACCTTGACTCAGAGATTCTGGTTCAGTAGCCAGGGGGTCAGGGGAGAAACCCAATAATGTGTACCTTTTTTAGGTTCTATGGGAGAATTTTGCTTTATTTGCCCATTTGAGAATGACTACCAGGTATGTGCACAGCAATGGCAGTAGTGGGCCACTCTTGGAAATAGGTGGGAATGTTCCATTCTTAGTAGATCAACTATTCTGAGTCCTTCTTAACACCCTTAGTTTTTTTCCCCCCTAAGGTGTTGTCTCTAAACTACCTGCTTCAGTAATACCTGGTGTTCTTTTTGTAAGTGCAGCTATCTAGGCCTGACCCAGGATCACAATCTTTATTTGTGGAGTCCCAGGAATCTGTCTTTAACATGTTGTTCAAGTGGTTCTTCTGTACGCTGAAGTTTGAGATTTATTGCTAGAGAGACTTCAGACTTAGAGTTATGTTAATGTTAGACCTGAGAATAAAGCCCAAATCAGAAGGGGCTTCCTTTGAGAATAACTGTACTGATTTCCCTAAGCACAACCACTCATTGTGAATCAAACCTGTATATGTTTCTTCAGTGAATTGACTTCACATACTATACACACAATTTAGACCCAGTTTCCTTTTCTGTCGCTCTTCCACAACTCCACCATGGGATTTCCAGTATGCTAAGATTTTGAAGAGAACCAAGCTCACTTTAGACCAACTTCAGAATAAAAAGTTAAAATTTTTGCTCCCCCCCTTAGAAAATCTGACTTGGTCTAGGTCTAGGCTCTAATCTAATTAGACTAGGTTCTATTTAGGGTAGAAGCAAAATAATAGGTATTCTTTAAATTTCTTAATTTTGCATTACTTTAATGAAAACCATACAATTAAGTTTATGTTGCATTTGAGAGAATCTAGTAAAGAAGGATAGAATATCACTCGTTTTTGTAAGTCGGAAAGGAAACTACTTGGCAAAACATGCAATTCAATGCCCTATTTTTTTTTTAATTTATTGCTTAAAGTATTACAAAGGGTATTACATATGTGTCCATTTTATCCCCCCGCCCTAGACAGTCCCCTAGCCTCCCCTATCCCCCAATGTCTTATGTCCACTGGTTATGCTTATATGCATGCATACAAGTCCTTTGGTTGATCTCTTACCCCCCTACCTCCTGCCCCCCAACCCTCCCCGGCCTTCCTGCTGCAGTTTGACAATCTGTTTGAGGCAGCTCTGCCTCTGTATCTATTATTGTTCAAAAGTTTATAATGGTCTCTATTATCCATGAATGAGTGAGATCATGTGGTATTTTTCCTTCATTGACTGGCTTATTTCACTTAGCATAATGCTCTCCAGTTCCATCCATGACATTGCAAATGGTAAGAGTTCCTTCCTTTTTAGAGCAGCATAGTATTCCATCGTGTAGATGTACCACAGTTTTCTAATCCATTCATCTACTGATGGGCACTTAGGCTGTTTCCAGATCTTAGCTATGGTGAATTGTGCTGCTATGAACATAGGGGTGCATATATCCTTTCTGATTGGTGTTTCTGGTTTCTTGGGATATATTCCTAGAAGTGGGGTCACAGGGTCAAATAGGAGTTCCATTTTCAGTTTTTTAAGGAAACTCCATACTGTCTTCCATAGTGGCTGCACCAGTCTGCATTCCCACCAGCAGTGCACAAGTGTTCCTTTTTCTCCACATCCTCTCCAGCACTTGTCGTTTGTTGATTTGTTGATGATAGCCAGTCTGACAGGTGTGAGATGGTACCTCATTGTTGTTTTGATTTGCATCTCTCGGATGATTAGTGACTTTGAGCATGTTTTCATATGTCTCTTAATGCCCTATTTTTTGACAGCCTATCTGGGAAAATGTCTTGCTGCAATGCCAGAGAAATTGCCAATCACTTACAAAAGAACTTTTTGTTGTTGTTGTTGTTGTTGTTGTTGTTGTTTTGGTAACTAAGGAGGCTTAGTCTTCACTATGATATGAAACTTGAAAGCACTTGGATATTCTGGAGAAATGCCTGAGCTGTGCTTATCCCCACCCCCACTCTACACCCACATCAATCAAGTGCAGTTTTGTCCAAGTTGCTTTAATATAGTTCCTAACTAATTATGACTCCTGCTGAGAGTTGGTCACATGGACAAGGCTTGGAAATAAAATAACAGTGATTTTAGAGGTGATTAAGATGAATTAAGCTTCAGCTAATTTAACATCCCTTGCAATAAATTCATCAGGCCTCTGAAAAAATGGGGAAGTATAAAATTGCTGCTACATGCATGTATTAAGCTTCTGGTCTTTCATATTCTGTGATTTATCAGTTTCGTCTTTTGGCAAACATTCTGTGGAGTACCTAATTTTTTTAGTGGTGAGAGGAAAGAGCTAGGAAGAACAGTTACCTTACAATTTTCTCAATTGTTTCAATACAGTTAATCCTTGAACAGTTCTTAGATTCTATTTAGATTCCATTTTTATTGAAAGGGTAAAAAGTATTAATTCATTTAGGGCAAAGTGCCCCATATACATCTGAATTTTGGCCACTGGTTTTCTCTAAGGTAGCGAAAATCAAGAAACATTTTGAAGGGAGCTGATTTATCTAGATGTTGAAATAATCTCCAATGGTTTTAATTTTTATCTTTTTTATTTGGTTGTTTATGGCATCATCATCCCAAGGTAAGGGAACAGATTTTAAGATTTACATCTCCTAACACCCAGTCTAATGTCCCTCTCATTATATTGTATCACCATCTTCTGCATATCCCTTTGCCTCTTTTCTGTTTAGATTCCATCGGTATGAATCACAATCACATCTCCTAAGAATTATTTAATTCCTTAGGGTGAAAAATAGTTTTGTTACCCAAAGGAAATACACAGACTATGTTTCTAAAGGACCTGAAAAAACTATCTTGTAATTTGGAAGTAAGGATTCACATGATGTTGAATAACTCACCACTATGATGAAGTTTCTGAAAGAAAAAAAAGTAAGCACATTTGAATTCAGGAATTTTTACTTAACAGGATAAATTTCATAGCATACACTTGAGGTTTTCTTTCATCAAGCTGCTTTCTACTTTTCCATTTCATTTTCTGTCACTCACCATCTTACACTGAATACTATTGAAAATTGTTAGATACACCATGATAGAAG
Source organism: Myotis myotis (assembly GCF_014108235.1). NCBI lineage: Eukaryota > Metazoa > Chordata > Mammalia > Chiroptera > Vespertilionidae > Myotis > Myotis myotis. The sequence goes on from NW_023416324.1 coordinate 48,800,435, forward strand.
GAAAAAAGAAACAGGTGGTTTACTAGAGAGTAGGAGTCAGGATTATTCTATAAGAGCTAGAGCCTTGGTGTGGCTGCCAGGTGGGACCCACAACCACAAAAGCACTGTACTTGGGAGCTGAGCCAGGGAAAACACAGCTGAGTGAGGAGGGGGTAGAGAATGGATCTTAGAACAAAGATGCAAATGAACTTTACAACCTGTGTTAAAGTTGAGCTTACCCAGAAGTACTCTAAAATTTAAGACTTGATTCAAGTATGTTATTAGGTATTGAATTAGGATGCACAGGAACAGAGGTGGGAAAATGATATATGGAAGGTAAAGAAGCTGATGCAGGGAGCATTCATTAGCACATATCTGGTAGCTGGGGCTCAAACATGTTGGGAACCACTGAGAATCTGCATAGAAAATACCTCAGGTATCCCACTTGAGGGATGAGGAAGCTGGGATCCATATGCACCAATGCTCTTCTCTCATTGGTTGAGAATTGCTCTTGGGAGGGGATGAGCTGTATATTGGTGACACTTCCAGCTTGTCCTGAATATTGGGGTGAACATGTTTAGAGATAGGTGATCAAAGAAAGTGCACATGCTCAGAGATAGGGGATCAAAGAAAGTCAACAGACAGAGAATCACAGGTGGCTGCTGTAAGAACCTGTCAACAGGTACAGGAACAGTGAGTGTCAAGGGGCAATGATAGCACCTGCTACATTCCCAGGACTGAATTAGGTGCTTTTCTGCTGTCCTTCATATTTTCTCCATGTCTATTATTGTGTTTATTAAATATATTACATATATGTTTCTAATCTAGATTTTTTTCTCCTTAAACCAGAATCTATTTATTATTATTTTTCTAGTCTCTACCAGTCAGTCATAGAAATATATATATATATATATATATATATATATATATATATTTAAATTGGTGCTTCTTAACTCAGTCAGACCTAACTTTTCCTTTTTTATAACAAATAATTTGAAAAATTCCATTTACTGTCCTAAAATTTAAATAATACAACCTACCTATATACATTTTTTAAAAATATATTTTTATTGATTTTGGAAAGGGAGAGGGATAGAGAGATAAAAACATCAATGATGAGAGAGGATCATTGATTGGCTGCCTCCTGCACCCCCCCCCCCCCCCACTGGGGATAGAGCCTGACAAGGAATCAAACTCCAGCCACCTGGTTCATAGGTCAAAGCTCAACCACTGAGCCACGTTGGTCAGACTACACACATTTTCAAAGACTATAATGTCCTAACTAATACAGAGGAAAATAAGAAGAAACCAGCCTATAATAATAAAAGTGTAATATGCTAATTAGACCAGATGTCATCCTTCCAGACGACCTTCCAAATGAAGCTGGGGCTGTGAGGGAAGCTGGTGCCGGCAGCCGGGGGAAGGAAGGCCTACTCTTGCATGAATTCCATGCATCAGGCCTCTAGTTAATAATAAAATATTATGCATATCATTATGTAAAAGATAAGGCCTGAGTATAGTAGGTAAAATAACTGATTAGATACTTTCACTTACTTATGAAAAAAATACATTTAGCTTTAAGAAAAGAAAAATTAATCTGAATATTGTTCAGATTTTTATATTTGTTAATTGAAATAGGCTAATACATAGGTTCAGTATATATAGACTTAGTGTGAGTGCAACAACTAAAAATGCATAATGACACAGGATTGTTGTATTGACAACTTAAATTTCATAATATTTGTTTTGACTTATGGCATGCTTTTCCAAAAGGGTAAACAAATATTGGTATATTTACTAAGAACATACTTCTTTGTTGATTGGCATAATGGTATTTCTGAAAAATTCTATGTAATTAAAATAAAGCGTGTGTGTGCGTGTGTGTGTGTTTTCATACAAAATAGAGTTAGAGTCTAGGCTCTAATATATAGAAAGTATTCATCTGCATGAATCTACAACAGTATACTTGATAGTTTCCAGGCATGAAATAATTATCTAATGTGCAAGGTAGATCTGTTCATTGTACTATGTATAGTATTCCTGGACATCCCTGCACTCTAAATTCCAAGAGGACTGCCTAATAATTGTGAAAATCAAAAAATACTCCCAAGTTTCTAAAACACCTGTGTGAAAGTAGAGCTGCCCCTTTGAAAATTATTTTGTTTAATGTTTGTGGAATGTATCTGCTTCTTGAGTCAGTAAACCCTGAGAATTGGATTAGTTGTGGATAGTTGTACAGGAGGTTAAAATTATCTAGTAATATAAAAAAGTGGAAATTTACCAATGCATTCAAATCAATTCCTGACTATAAAAATGCTTGGTGGCTACTTTGGAAATATATGTTTAAAAATCTGGATATTTATTGGGATATTTAAAACTGTCCTCCAGGAGAAAATATAATTGATTTGGCCTTTGCAGTTCAGCATTTGGATAATGGCTTGGAAAAAGATACAGGTGCCATGTTTATCAGATTTGGGAATAACACTAAATTTGGGAGGAATCGTTTATGTGGTTGGTGACACCCATAGTAAAACATTGAGTTAAAACAAATACAATGAAATTCAAACTCGGGTCCCAGAATATAACTGCATCATTATAGAATGAAGGCATACGCTCGCTTATCCTCATTAACTCATTACCATTTAGTGAGTAGAGAGACACTGGTTTCACCTGTTCCCATGTAATCTTTAAGGACAATAGATGTCTAGTATTCAAAACAAGCTAGGTTAGATTCCCACTCTATTAGACCGTTTATGGTAATACATTTAATCCTGGTGGTGCTCTTTTAGAGAAGCATTGACCAATGCTTCTGAGAGCTTTTAGAAAAGACAAAGATCCAAAAACTTCTCCATTTGAAGAATGATGGACAGAGTTGGGGATGTTCAGAGTGGGGAAGAAAATATTTAGAGAAGATATAGTTGATGAGTGAATTAATACTCAGAGGGGTTAAGTAATTTGAGCACAGGAACAAAATTAACACAGTTTGTAGTTTAATTTATGAAACATTCATGGTCCAGAGATGAACTCCACATCATTTGCAATGCTCATAAATAAGAACATGTATCAGTTATGGTAATAAAAACAGCCAATGGCTTACTAATCCAATGACTTAAAAATAGTTTATTTCCACATATCTGACTGTCCAATTTTTGATCCTGTTACATGACTTGCTTTCCTCCAGGGGGTTTATCTGTCCTTGGCCCCAGCATCCTCCACATTTACCCGCCAACAGAGAAAAAAGAGCATATGTCATAGCATAACTGCTTCTTAAAAACTGCCTGGAAAACGGCATACACATGTCCCATTAGCCAGAATAACTCTCATGGGAGGTGTTTGGGGAGGGGCAGCAAGGAGTCAGGAGGAAGCTGAGAAATGCAGGCCTCAATGGACAGTCATCTTCCAAAAATTCCTGGTTATGAAAAGCAGGAAATGAATTTGTTGGTGGACAACTAACCTTCTTAGCCACAACCAGCAAGATGATTTTTTGCCCCCTTATTTTACAGCTGAGGACACTTTAGAAGTTCCGGTGTGTTCTGACTCCATTCTAAACCATCACCCTGGCAGACAGTCCTTCCCTTACTACACTTTGCCCTTTTCTTCAAATGAGTTCAATCTGCCTGTTTTTACTGGATTTTTAAAATTAACCTATAGACAGCGGTTCTCAACCTGTGGGTCGCGACACCTTTGGGGGTCGAACGACCCTTTCACAGGGGTCGCCTAAGACCATCGGAAAACACATATATAATTACATATTGATTTTGTGATTAATCACTATGCTTTAATTATGTTCAATTTGTAACAATGAAAATGGGGGTCACCACCACATGAGGAACTGTAATAAAGGGTTGCGGCATTAGGAAGGTTGAGGACCACTGCTATAGAATCTTAGCTAGTTCTAACTTTTGTTGAAGCAAGAGTTACATCTCCTATCTGGACAAATTATTTTTCTGTTAGCCCCCATGAAGCATGCCACCATTTCTCTTTCTCCTGAGAGTGGTTAAAACATGCACACATACACACACACACACACACACACACACACACACACACACACACACTGCACCTTCTCTGACTTTTTCTAATTCATGCCTTTTCTCCTTAGGGGGATTAATCTACTCCTGGCTCTGCTCTCTGGCATTTAAGTCTGCATAAAATATTGGTCACTTAACTCTCAGGCTTTGCTCGGTTTCCTTAGTAACCTCCCTAGCAACACACTTCTTTAAAAAGTAATCTCAAAAAAGTTGCACAGGACCGTATTTCTTACAATTATACTAAAAATTGAAAGAAAGAAGAAAACCTCTCATTACAGCGTATACTGATTTCCCTGACTTATTGACCAGTTTCTGCTCCCACTGATTCTGTCTATTCTCCACATTGCAGCCAGAGCCGTCTCCAGCTCCAAATTACTATGTGTAAACTCCTTTCCAATGATTTCTGCTCTCATTCTGATACAGCTCAAATTTATTTCAGAGCGAACAAAGCCATAGAAAGTGTGCCCTCCCCACCCCCCCACCCCCCACCTCACTTCCTGTTTCTGGGACTACCGCTGCTCCTCTTTGCTCCTGCCACCCCCACTGCCTTGCTGTTACTTCCGTCTGCCAAGCTCATTCCCCCTCAAGCTCTTTACCTTGGCTGCCCTTCCTGCTTGGGCTTCTCTGACCCGAGATGTTTTTACATGATTCATACCTTCTCATATTCCCTGACCACCATAATTATTTTTAAATAACACTTGACACTGTCTGAAAGTACAGTCTTTATTTGTTATGCATGTATCTCCATGAGAGGAAGGACTTTGTTTTCTTCACTACTTTGTTCCCATCACTTAGCACAGGGTTGGCAATGAGTAATTCCTCAGCATTGAATACATAATGACCTATGTATCAGGCCTTCTTGAGTAATTTGTTTGTTTGAGAGTGTTGATGAAATGACTGACAGTGGTTAAGAACAAAGCCCAGTGCCCATATCCACCGTAGAAGTAAACACTTACACATTAGGGACATTCCACTCCAGATGCAGATTAAGGGCGGAATTGGGATTCTGCCAGCCAGCCAGAGCTGACCACAGTTAGTCTGTAGAGCTGGGAAAGGCAGGCTTTGTAGTTTTGCTCCCTGCATTCATCTAGACTTCAAGATCATGCATTAAACATGTTCGCTTTAACTTTGGGCAAAGTACAGAATAGTAGAGTTTGAGGGCAATTCATCTTTCAGACAGGTGGTTTTTAGGATTGTGAAATTGAGCACAGGTGACAAAAGGGGTTCGCATAAGAGGGGAGAAGATATCCCTTAGTATTTTTTCATGCCCACCCCTTTCCGCATTTCCCAGAAATGGTGCTTGATAAAGAATAGTGGCTGACTAGGATGATGCAGATTATTCCAGAGGAAACAAATGTAGTGTATAAGTTAATAAACATCATTTCTCCCACATTGACTTTCCCCTTTAGCTCTTTAATTATCTATTCAAGAGCAGCACTTCTGTGCATGCCTAAAAATAGACAGAAGCTTGGTCAGGAGAAAAGTACGGCACCTGTTTTCTCTGTATTTTGATAATGATTCTGATTTGCACATTAGTTTCATGAGACCAATAGGTTTGTATAAATCTGTTCTTTTAAAATTGTGCATCTATAATAGGAAAGATATGCCCAGAGGTTTACACTTTTGAAAAGCATAGTATTACATTGCTTTTGCATAGAACTTTGTAGTTTGCAAAGGCACTTTAATATAAATAATTTGACTTTTATTCCCTGGATACAAATAAGTGATGTTAACATTAAAAAGCAGTTGTGGTGGCATCTTGCCTTCATTTGCACATAAACTGGCAGCCCCTCCCCCCTTGGTGTTTCTGGGAGCCCCAAGGAGATGCTGACCTTGTCTTGCAGTACTGTGTGTCAGCTGTTGCTATCACAAGATGTCTATGGTACTGGATTCTTTGGTTAATGTTCTCTGTTCTCCAAATTACTTTAAAAATGAAAAGTGCCTGCTAGTGTCCCTGTTTACCATGAGAATGCTAATATCCTTGATGGCCCTTGAGGTGCCAGAGGGGTGCTGTGAACTCCAGGGAAGTGGAGAGAATGCCTTCGGTTAGCCTATTTTATGCTACATTTTTCCTCCCTTCTTCCACCTCCTGGGACACTTATGTTAGCTACATGGATTCTTTGAGTACCCCCTCCCATCAGCTCACAAATTATGCTCACATTAACCCTAGCTCTAGGCCCAATTTAGGCCCAAGTGGGAGTCTATCATATATTTTTTCATTCAGTTTCCATGACAACTCTACCAGGTAGACAGGGTAAAGCATTACTGGTCCCACTTTATATATTAGAAACTAAAATAGAAGGAAGTTGAGTCATTTTTTTTTTAAATTTAAGAAATAATTATAAAGAATTATTGGGTTAAAATAGGGAGTCAGATGCCTTTCTATGTGAGTCGGTTGTTTTTCCTGAGCAGGATGCAAGGGTGATTTCTTTCCCAAGTTCTTGTCCAGATGGATTCCAAGAATGAAGCCATGGACAAAAGGCAGTAGATGAAAAGGGTGGAAATTTATTGGAAGCAAATACAGACTCCCATGAAGGGAGGGGGTCCCAAGGTGGTATTCCACCAAGCTCTTTTTTGCTAAGAGTTATAAAGGCTGCATTTCTGTGTCTCTTGATACTCCCTTCTTATTGGTCACTCCTTTGCAGAATATCAACTTCAAAGCTCAAACCCCACGTAGTGCCCCTCCCTCTTCCTCTCCCCCTTCATTGTGACAATTGTGAGACACTGAGAAGTACCCTCTTTCTCTGCTGTTGCTTGAGTAAACATACTCAAAACAGACAATAGTGTGGCCCAGGCTACATTTGTTTCCTCTGGGAACTTAATATTTGGTCACACATCATCTTTTTCCTGAAATGACCTCTGTTTCTTAACTCTGACCCATGGACTGTGAACACTTTGCTACATTCTTGAACCATTAGGAAATAATGCTTTGTCTGGCAACCAGTATAGGTGTTGCTCAGTGGTTACAGCATCACTCCACATATCAAGGGTCTCAGGTTCAATTCCCAGTAAAGGGCACACACTGGGTTGCAGGTTCAATCTGGCCCCAGCTGAGGTGCATGTAGGAGGCCATCAATCAACATATCTCTCTCACATTAATGTTTCTCTCTCTCTCTTCCCCTCCCTCCCTCCCTTCCATTCTTTCTAAAAATCAATGGAAGAATATCCTGCAATGAGGGTTAACAAAAAAAGAGGAAAAAAATAGGACAACAGTGTGGTGAGAGGGGTGTGTTGTGGGGGGGAGGGAAGCATATATGAAGGATAAATGGTGCTTGGAAAAAAAATTGTGAACTGACAACAAACTTAGGCTGGTGGGCTGGGCGAAGTTTATATCACTCTGTTTATATCTAATTGGTCTTTTCCTGCAGCTTACTGTTCATTCGTCTTATTGAAGATTTTCCAGAATCTGGGTTTTCTATACATTTGTCCCCCCTCCCCCCTCCCTGGGGGACATGGACTGATCGTCTTGTGTGTGTGAGTTGGTGGGAGGAGGGGACTTAATACTTAGTCACACATCATCTTTTCCCTGAAATGACCTCTGTTTCTTAGCTTTTTCCTGAAATGACCTGTTTCTTAGCTTTGACCCGTGGACTGTGAACACTTTGCTAAATTTTTGAACCATCAGGACATGGTGCTCTGTCTGGCAACCAGTAAAGGTGGCTTTGCCTCATTCATCTCAGTCTTGGAAGCTGAACACTTTAACACAAAACACCCTATGGATGACGTAATAGTTATTTATTTTTAAATTGCATGTTTTTTTTATAAATTAAAAAAAAAAGTGAGTTCAGGTAGTTTTAGTAATCTAGTTAAGGCTCACATAAAAAAAGTTTTTCTTTCCAGATGGGTAAACTGAGACAGGTTCAATGTTTTTCTCCAAATAACAACAAAAAGTAACAGTTTTGGGAGTATAACTGATTCCCAGTTCCCTGTTCTCATCAATAAGCACAGTCAACACCCTGCTCTCTTGCTCTGACTGCTGTGTTTACATGCCCCAATTCTCCCACTTAATTTAAATTGCATTTGTATTTAAATCTAAGTTGTATTTAGCATCTCCAGCAGAAAGCTTTAATTTATAAATTGTTTCTAAGAGCTCTGAGGAGAGGTTATTGAACATCTGTCTTGAGGACACAGGTGCAAAGGTAGCACAAAGGTTAAATGGCTGGCAAATTAGGGACCTTTTCTCTCATCTTGGAGGATGGCTTCTGAAAGAGGAAGTCCATTTAGCCATATGGCTTCAAAGGCATCATCTAGAACAGTGAAATAAGGAAGAACTCTCCAGTATGTTGAACTGTACCAAATAACATAGTTTGGTTAGGCAGGAGCAGATTTCCAGACACTGAAATCTGTGCCTGGCACATATGAAGAACACAGTAAACATTTGTTACATAAATAAGGCTGTTCACTTTGCTGAGAGTTGTAAATGATAATGAATTGTTGAATGAGGAGCTCTTCAAAATGGCCTCTAAAATTGATTTCTGTTTAGTTTCATGCCTGTAAGATTTTACATTAAATAGTTCTTTCCATTTTTTTGAGAACTTTAAGCATAAGGGCTTAATCTGAAGATAAGATTTCTCTCTAGATGCAGCTCCATCAAATTGGCTTATCACCCTTTTCTGAGAAAATAGTGCTTGAGTTTACTGTGCTAAACATAATCTGCAAATCTAATAAGACATTTGCACAGAACTATCACTTTGTCAATATCTTTACTTTGAGCATGATTAGTTTCTTAATTATTTTTCAAAGACTTAATTTTTGGAGCAATTTTAGATTTACAGTAAAATTGATAGGAATATACATAGATTTTCCATACACCCCCTACCCTCACACATGCATAGCCTCCTCCATTATCAGCATCACTTACCAGAGTGGTACATTTGTTACCAAGGATGAACCTACATGGGTACATTATACTCACTATAGTTCATAGTTATCTTGGGGTTTACTCTTGATGTTGTACATTCTATGGGTTTTGACAAAAGTATGATGACATGTATCCATCATTATAATATCATGCACAGTATTTCCACTGCTCTAAAAATCTGTCTCCTACCCCAGCAAACCACTGATCTTTTTACTGTCTCCATAATTTTGTCTTTTCCAAAATGTCATAGAGTTGAAACCAAACACTATCCAGCCTTCTTGGTTTAGGTTTTTTCACTTAGAAATATGCGTTTAAGCTTCCTCCAGGTCTTTCATGGTTTGATAGCTCATTTCCTTTAATGGCTGAATGACATTTCATTGTCTGGATGTAGCACAGTTTATCTATTCACCAACTGAAGAACATCTTTGGTTGCTTCCAACTTCTGGCAATTATGAGTGAAGCTGCTAAAAACATCTGTGTGCAGGTTTCTCTGTGGACATAAGTTTCAACTCCTTTGAGAAAATGCCAAAGAGTGTGAAAGCTGGGTTGTGTGGCAAGAATATGTTTAATTTGATGAGATACTGTTATACTGTCTTCCAAAGTTGCTGTACCATTCACAGTCCCACCAGCAATGTTGGTCTCCTCAATATATTAAGATTTTGTTTTTTCATTCCAGTTTTTCCTTTATCTTTGTTTATCTATGTTGGACACGGCTAAAAAGGTCATCAAGGTCATCTCCCTGGATTCAGGCAGAGTAGGGATTAAATTTAGACCCACTGGGTCATACAAATTTTTATCACAGCAATCTCATGGCTTCTTCTATAATTTTAAGTTTTATAAATACTTATAAGTATGAGGTACACAGGGACATGTTTTTGCTTTGTTCTAAGACCCCATCTTTAACCTGTACCATTTAAAGTCTTTCAAAAGGCACTAGATTACTTTCATATAGAACTTAAAACATGCGTGTGCAATATCTTCTAATAGTTATCTGTATGTATCATTCCAAAATTTTTTACTTTTATCTTACTTTTTTCTTACTAATGATCTAATGTGTACATTCTTATTTTATTCGATATTAAAATGCATCCAATTTTAAGTTGCATACAGTTCTCTTTATTAAGTTTTCAATGCCACTACCATGCTTCTGAGTTAGAATAATGTTTATTATTCTCACAGTATCTGTTTGTTTTTTAAAGTCTGCCTCTAGGTTCTCTGAAACCTGGCATTAATATCCAAATCACATTATTTTGATTCCTGTACAGAACCCTCTTTATCTTTAATACATGGTAAAATTTTATTATACTTTCTGGATGCAATTAGGACAGAATATATGAAAAATGTCAGCAAGAATAATAGTTGAGTGTATGACATGGAATGTACGCCACAGTCATTTTAGGTTCAAGTCTAAATGGGAAATTCTAATTAGATAAAGGTCAGCTTTCCTAAGCAGATGAGTCAGTAAAGAAGCAATAGCTTCTTCCATAATATTGATACTATGGCTAAAATATGTTATTTTTTTCTTTGAGTTCTACATGAAACTTCTAGTATTTTACTTTACATACTAATGGAAAAATAGAAAGACCATATATCTAATTTGACTTTGCACAGCCCAAAGTATATAGGATCCTCCACCCCTGTTATCAGTTTGGTTGTGGGAATACACACCTTCTTGTTCTGTCCATACTGATCCAAATACTGGTCAATAAGTTATTATCAAGCATCTACTTTGTGCTTGGTGTTTTCACATTTGTGTTGAAAGTCTGATGCCATCAATTAGGATTATAAAGGTGATATGGCCAGACAGAGGTACTAAAAAAAACCCCATCAGTCCAGGTTTGATTTAACATTTATTTAACACACATGTATTAAGTATTTCCTATACTAGTATACTGTATATATGAAGAAAAAGTTAGTAAGTGTGTGTTGCCCAAGGATTAGCTATGTGTTAGAGGTATTTTTAGGTAGTAGTGTTTCGAGATGGTATCAAATAATAATGAATCATACCTTGGGCAAGGTCTTTTCACTTGTCTCTCACACCTTCTGATTATTATCAGAGAAAGTTTCAGTTTCATGTCCTTATACCATCAGCTGCCCTCTAGGACTGACAAATATCTCTATCTCCCTCTCTGTTTTTTTTAATGAACAGGAGCAGCGTCGGTCTAAGAATTTGAGGTAGTCAAAAATATCATTAACAATTCAATAGTATGGTTTTTATTTTGGGCTTTCTCTCTCTTTCTTTTTGTTAATCTGCACCCAAAGATATTTTTTCTATTGAGTTTTAGAGAGAATGGAAGAGGGGGGGGAGAGAGAGAGAGAGAGAGAGAGAGAGAGAGAGAGAGAGAGAAGGGAGAGAAAGTGAAACATAAATATGAGAGACACACATCAATTGGTTGCCTTCTGTATGCACCCCAACCTGGGCTGGGGATCAAACCTGCAACTCAGGTACATGCCCTTGAACCTGAGACCTTCTGGTGCATGGGCCTATACTCTTAACCACTGAGCAATGCTGGCCAGGGCTGGGCTTTCTCTTTGATGAGAGTAAGAGATAAGATTATCTTTTAAGATAAATTAATTTAAGCTAAAAATTAAAAAGTTTTAGTTAAAGGAACACTAACAATATAGGTGATACATCAATAGGGCAAATTGTGTAGATGGTTACACATATTCTGGAGTAGGTAATCACTGCACAATTGTATCCTTTCTTCTGAGGATCACCATTTGTGTTATTTTGCATGGAACAAACTTCTGTTTCTGAATGCTTCTTTCATTGTACCTCTAGTCCAACTGCTACATTTTACACTATTGGTTTTATAGAAATAAAAATCATGACCAGCCTGGGATCCTGTGCTATTTCAAAAATGGGACATAAGTGGTAGGAAAAAGGTTCATGTAAAAAGACAAAATTAAAAGAAAAAAATTAAGAGCCAGTCTATGCCTCTAGTACATTTCCATCAAACATGAGAGCTGAATGTGCCCGTGACCTTGTTCTATGATGCAGTGACACGATGGTTGTGCATTATAAAATTGTAGGGTTTGCTCCCTTTTTAGTTATAAAATCACATAATCACCATACTTTGGGCACTTTCAGGGGGTAGATAAGGCAACAGGTTATTTATACAGGTATGTATTATTTCAGGTTATAAATGTGCTCCTGAATCAGGAAACCACAAAAACACAAAAATCAAGCACTTAACAAATCAGGCCTCCATAGCTATTCGCTGACTTTGGTTTTCTTCTCCCCATAGTAGAAAAGAACAGTGGCCTTTTGTCTTTATCATGACGGGAATGAATGGTGGGAATGAGAATCAAACTCAGAAACCATGGTACCTGGAGCATTGTTCTTTCACACACAGCAACAGCATGCATGCCACCCCCAGACAAATGCTGCAAATGGAATACAAGAAGCAGAGGAGAAATCCCTGGACTCCTACTTAGGAGGCCAAGCTGTGTGACCTTTGGCAATTCATTTAACTTGCTAGAACCTCAATTTCCTCAGCTGTCAAGTCGAAAAGTTAATATTTTCCTTGTTTGGCTTCTAGATTTGCTTTGAGACTTAAAGAAAATGCTGTGTATGAAAGAAATGTGAAATTCTGACCTGCTATACAAGTGTAAGGCATTATTATAATTAGATAGGGGTGGGAAAAAGTAGGTTTATAGTTGATCATATGGAAAAATATATAATACCAAAATCCTATCTAATAAAGAGGTAATTTGCAAATTGACCATCACTCCAACACACAAGATGGCCGTCCCTATGTGGACACAAGATGGTCGGCAAGGGAGGGCAGTTGTGAGCAACTGGGCCAGGACTAGAGCGCAGTTAGGGGCAACCAGGCCTACAGGGGAGAGCAGTTGGGATAGACCAGGCCTGCAAGGGAGGGCAGTTGTGGGTGACCAGGCCAGCAGGGCAGTTAGGGGTGACCAGGCGTGCAGGGGAGGGCCGGGGGGGGGGGGTACAAGGCCTGCAGGGGAGCAGTTAGGCATTGATCAGGCTGGCAGGCAGAAGTGGTTAGGGGCTATCAGGCAGGCAGCCAGGCAGGCAGGAAAGTGGTTGGGAGCCAGCTGTCCTGGATTGTGAGAGGGATATCCGACTTCCCGTTTAGGACCATTCCCACCAGGATTGGGCCTAAACCAGCAGTTGGACATCCCCCAAGGGGTCCCAGATTGGAGAGGGTGCAGGCTGGGCTGAGGGACACACACCCTCCCCACCCCCTGCACAAATTTCATGCACCAGGCCTCTAGTAAATAATAATACAAGAATAAACTGCATTTCATGTACTCACAAATGTAAACCTACTTTGTCCACCCCTGCATATTACTAGACTTCCTTTTGTGAATTGGATCATTGTGTTCTATCCCGATTCTTAGCCCATAATCTCTCACATTTGTTCTCCTGTGTCTATGCTTCTTCCATCCTAATTGACGTAGAAGATTGGCAGCTTCACTGTGTGCATTGGTATTTGGCAGAGAGCCCTCTCCTATCTCTTTCTCTCTACTGGGACTACTTGCAAGGGACCCTCTACTGGATTTATTGCCTGAGGCAGGTGTTTGTCAACATCACCTGCTCTGATGTTCTCATGAAATAAAGGGGGCTAAAGTATGACAAGGAGAGTTGGGATCCCACAGGCATCCGATGATGACTTCCTCTTTGCCTTGAACCCTGGTGGCAGATGAATGAAAGCATGGGTTGTCATTGCACTTTGAATAAGCTTCTGTTATTGCACCTACTACATTGTACCAATTTCATATGTTTAGGCTTGTCTTCTGCAACTGCTCTAAAGAGAAGAGATTTGTCTTGTTTATTTCTATCACCTCAGCACCCTACTCAGTTCCTGCTATGTAGCAATCACTTACATTTTGGGTGCAATAAAAATATGGGAAAGAAAGAAAGAAAAAAGACAGGGAGAGAGGGAGGATGGGAAGAATGAGTGAATTTACCTTATCCGGTGGAGTGGATGGTTTTGTTTTTATCATCCCCCAAATGTAGAACTGTAATTTAAACCTAGATTTTAGCCCACGGATATTTAAGAAGGATATGTTAGTTTCCTAGATGGTAAGATAACTGTGATAATTGTTGGTCAAAAGATATAAGATGTTTTCTCTTTAGAGTTTGTTTTGAGTATAAGTTTTTCTTTTGGTTTAAAAATTTTTTATTCTTAAGTAAGTGCTGTTTACATGAATGGTAAATATACATAAATGGCAGTCTCAAAATGTTTTAATCAGTTTTTCTTTGGACTATGAGATTATTTTGTTTTCTAGCTCCAAAATGTCAAAAGGAAAAATGTAATACTTTTTTTTTTAAATCTAGACGATCTTGCCTTTGATTTGAGATATGGGCACTCATCTTATTCTTGTACTGCAATTAGAATCAAGCAAATCATTAAGCATTTCTAAGAGGACATCATATGTAAATTTAAATAGCTTATATTTTTAGTTCACTTTTCCCAATTTTAAGCCACTGCACAGCACATAAAAAGGCATTTCTAGGTCAAGTGTTTACCTAAAACATTTCTTGCTACACTTTCTACTGAGATAAAAATTTAACATTTATCCTGTCTCCTCAGGTACTGCATTTGAAATTCTATATACTAATGAAAGAAAGGAAAAAGAAGGAGGACAAAGAAGGAGCAAGGAGACAGGAAGAGAAAGAAAATAGGGAAAAGATTTTTAGTTAGATTCTTAGAGTAGCAAACAGGAAATGTGTTGGAGACAAGGCTACAATGCTATTAGAAAATAATCAGACTGGAAAAATCTAGCACAGACATAAAAAAAATCTAAGTAGAATATTTGTTTTTCTGTTATATTCTAAGGACATTTAAGAAATGGCTCTATTTATTATTTTTTTTCTTTATGGTAAAATATTCACCATCAGCTATCTCCATTGCATTTGATGTTTAGACATTGCTTATTTTCCTCTGAAGATTTTAGTACAGCCTTATTAAAACTACTCTTATCAGCACTAAATGATAGTTTTCATAAGAGCTAGCTAACATTGTATGAGCACTGATATTTCTCTGGGGTCAGGAACCATGTATTTTTTATCTTTTTATCTACAGCCTTGCATAGTAGTTGATTTGTAGTAGACACATGCTAAAATATTTGATGAAAAATGCATAAATGATTGAATAATATATGTATGACAAAGTTCAAATTTAAACCAAAACAATAGCCTAGCTATTTAATTTTATTGAAAAGCATAAATGTTTACTGTGTGCCTACCATGGTTTAAACACTAAATTTAACACTCTAAATTATATAAAATTAATAAGTTTCTAATAGTCAAAGAACAGTTTTAATATCAGCCACATATTATGGTATCTTTCATCAGCATCAATTTTTACTTTATTGATATAATTATGATAATATATTGTACATTTATTACTAAAAGTGTTATGATTAACCTCTTAGAAGAAAAAGTCTTTATGTGTAAAAGTTTGTACCCAAACAATATACCTTCTTTCACTGATACTAGCAGAACCTTTATGATTTTGAATTACATATGGAGCTTAAAGCACTTTCATTTGAAAATGGTTAATTTTTTAGGCCCTGACTGTTGAGGAACCAGATGTCAAGGTTATTGTCAATTAGGACAATGGGCCAATCTGAGAGTAATATTCAAGTCTTTATTCACTTATTGTGACAGAGCAAGCAGGAGACAAAAGGTGGCTCTGGTTCCTCAGTATTTCGTTTTTTCCCATGGAACAGCACCAGGCAAGGTCAGGTGGATTAGTGCAGGAGGGTCAGGGGGTGGGGGACTCTCCCTACTGTTGAGGATCCCAGAACCCAAAGCTCCTGCCTTTTATAGACTTAGGAGTGGGGGTGGGTTAGGGTATATGTATAAAGAATAGGAGTGGAAAGGTACTGAATTAAAGTGGAGAAAAGTACCTCGGCCCAGGCCATCAATAAGGAGGCCTCTGCATGAAGGTGCCTAGAATAGGAATGCAGATATATAACATGTAAGCATGGCTGGCTGGCTTAGGGATGAGGGCTTGAGTCCTTGTCTACAACTGCCTCCTAAAAACTGCAGTGCATCGGCTGTGCACCAGGTCTGGTGTGGGGAGGGGGAGCTCCTACCCATGAGACCTGTGAGGCAAAGCTTTGTAAGTGTCTATGGTTGGGCCAGGCAGATCGCATATAGGATTTTGGCCTGGAGCCAGGCTCCTCACTGTCCCACTGTCTTCCCTCAGCTCTTCATCACCAGGGGTTATGCTGTGCAGCTCCCTTCTGTTAGTGTCCCTCTGCCTGCAATGCTGCAGCATCTGGCTCAAAAATGTCATTCCTTTCGATACACTATCTTTCAGATGCTTGATCTCATAGTCAATTACTCTCTGCCCCTGTTAACCTTTATTTCCACATTATATCAGCCATATGCTACTATCCCCGAGTTCACCCAGCACTGTCCAGAATTAAAATATCCTTACCTGTCGTCTCTTGCCCTCCTTCCTCTCATGCATAAAAATTGTTTTCCATCCATATTTTAGAATATTGTTTACTTAAATTATTAACTGTGGCTCCTCATGACCAATAGCTACTTTTTTGGAAACCCAGCTACCTGAATTCTATGACTTCAGTTGCTGACATACTCCCTTGCCCTGACCCATCTCTCTCTTGGCTTTTCAGATCCAAGTTCTATGTTTTTGTCACATTTTGCTTTCTCCGCTTTGTTCCTGCTTCTGGGTCCCAGTCTTTGCTGGAGCCATCAAACTTGGCTTACTAGAGGTCTGAGCTGTCCAACCACAACTTGGCTGTGGGTGTTTTCTTGGCAACCCTCTTGTTCATCCCTCATTGGATTTCTGGCTCCCTTTCTTCAGAGGCAGATTCAGGCTTAAGCCATACATCACTTACCTTTTCCCCACCTCTCTTCACAGATGACAGCTTTCTCTATTGCTTCAGTGAGATGTGAGCTCTCCATCTACCTCTTGTACATCCTTTGTGATTCCCTGTAAGAGAAAAAGTGATGTCCCTCTCTAAAAACAACACAGCACCTTTGATAATGTACTATAGCAGCGGTTTTCAATTGGTGTGCTGCAAGAATTTATAAAGCATGCATAACTGACTATTTAGTCAGGGGCACTGACCTCTTTTCTCTTAGATTGTCAAATTTTAGAAAAATGTCAACAGCCAGCACAACAATTGCCATCTGGTGTGAATGAATTAAAATTATACCCATTTTTTTTTCATCAGATCGACAAAAAAAGTCATATGTTTTCTGGTGTGCCACAGAATTTTAGTAATTAGGTTTTGTGTGCCATGAGATAAAAAAAGCTTGAAAATAACTGTGCTATATATAGCATAATAGTAAAGAACATGGACTTTTTAGATTAGAAAAGCTGAATTTGGAAACTATCTTCACATTTAAATTAAAAACTAATCTAATTGGGTAACAGAATCTGGATTTACACTCAAATCTGAAACAATTCAGAAAAAGACAAAGAAGAAGACAGGTGAATATATGGAACAATTATCTTGAAGGCACTGGAATTTGGTTACAAAAGATAGCCCATGAAGGATGACAAATAAGATAAGCCCTGTGATTGCCCCGGCTTAGTGAAGATTTCCAGGCTGCAGTTCAGGAAAGGGGAATTCAGGGGGAAACAAGCTGACTCTGAGTTGAGAAGATGAGTAGTGAGTTCAAGAACTCTGACATGGCTTGGCAGAGAAAGATATAAAAAATGGATGATATAAAGAAGGCCAAAGTCAAAAAGCATGCCAAAATAAATGAAAAAAGTACCAGTAAGCTGCTGGATCATCTTCTAGCAATCCAATATGCAAAATCAGAGTTCCTGAAGTGGAGAGTAGGGAGGTGAAGCTACAGATCCAAGCCCAGCAAATCCCCAAAGCAACATATATGAAGACAACTAAACCAAGGCACATCATGATCAAATCCCTCAAAACTTGCAATAAAGAGAAAATTATAAAATCAGTCCGAGTTAATAAAGATACATTTTATACAAAGAACCACATTTAAGGATGACAGCAGATTTTTCCTTGAAAACAATGCAAGCAAGAAGAAAATATGGAAGCATCTTGACACTATGAAAAGAAAAGAAAAAACCCATTTAGAATTCTATGTCCAACAAAAATATAATTAATAAGTGCAGTTAAATTAAAATCACTTTCAGACATATGGAAGCTGACATAATTCATTATCAGTTTTTTACACGCTGCTCTATACTGTAAATCTTACTGAAGTCAAACTCTTGTGCATGTTTTTTATTCTGGGTCACTATAGTCTGCTTGGCATATATGTCTCCTCCATGACACTTTTCCAGGTCCCAAGGATTTTGTTGAGATTGTGTCACCCGTGCCAAGTTTACCTGTTTTCGGCGAGGTGTCCCAACATGAGTAAACTCTCTAGAACAGCGGTTCTCAACCTGTGGGTCGCGACCCCTTTGGGGGTCAAACGACCCTTTCACAGGGGTCGCCTAAGACCATCAGAAAACAGATATATAATTACATATTGTTTTTGTGATTAATCACTATGCTTTAATTATGTTCAATTTGTAACAATGAATTTGGGTGTCACTACAACGTGAGGAACTGTATTAAAGGGCCGCGGCATTAGGAAGGTTGAGAATCACTGTTCTAGGATATTCATGATATCTTAAATTCATTGAAGGTCACCATCTACAAAGAATGAGCAGCTGTATGGTACTAGGATCAGATTTTATAATGTGTATATAATTAAATAACTTTTTCTTCCATGGCTTATTTGTCAGTAGGTTCTGGATGATACATCTTTATTTAGACTCATTAAAGATGAAGATGAGAAAACAAAGATGTAAATCTGGATCTATACAAATGAAGAGTACTGGGAAAAACAACCATGTGGGTAAATATATGACTCTCTTCTTATTAAGTCTCTTTAAAAGATATTAACTGTTGAAATAAAAGTAAGAGCAATGCATTGCGGGTTTTATTACATAGCTGTAAGTCAAATGTATGGCAATAATAGCATTAAGACCAGAAGGAGAAAAAAAAAGTACACTATTCTTAGGTTCTTATACTATGCATGAAGTGTTATAATATCACTTAGAGGTGTACTGTAATATGTTGAGGAGATATACTATAAACTATAATATAACCACTAAATTATAAAAGAAAAGAAATAAAAGGGAATCATAAATATTTTTCAGGGACTCTAAAAGAAGACAGGACAGAAAATAAAAAGGGAATAGGATGAGATGGGACAAACAGAAAATAATTAGCAAGATGATAAACTTAACTATGTCAATAATCACATTGAAGGTAAAGGCTCTAAATACTCCAGTGTGAGGAGAGAGATTACTTACTACATTTGGTTAAAAAACAAACAAACAAACAAAGCCAGACTCAACTTTATGATCACTTAAAATCAAATATACCACAAATGAATCTCCAGGCCCAGATTATTTCACTGGTAAATTTTGACAAATATTTAAGGGAAAAATAATATCAATAAAATACAAACTTTTTTGGAAAATTGAAGAAGAGGAAATAACTTTCAAACTCATTGAATGAATGAGGCCAGTCATAGATGCTTATTACTATTACATATATAAAGAAATATACCTGTGATGATTAGGGAAGCTTTACATTTTCTTCCAGTAAAAGCTTGTTGATTTTAAATTTCTTTTAATTGACTACACAATGCTGTAGCTTTAAATGACACCTTGTATCTTTTCTGTTAGTACTATAAGCAGTATATTATGACAAAAAGAAATTCCAACAAAGGAACAAATATTAAAATGTCTCATGAAAAGAATATCAGGCATGAATCCATTAAATATCCATATAATAATCCTAAAATCTTTATTTATCACTCATTGAGAAGACTTTTAAATGTTATTATAAAAATAAAGCGATTTTTCTTGATAGAAATTTTGTATATCATTTCTTTAATGCAGGTTACTCTAATTACCATTTAGCTAATGAACCCTTTAAATTTCATTTGCATAATTGGTGCCAATTTTGACATGGGGAATTTCTCCTGCTGTGATAAAAGCATCATCACACTCACCCATAGAGTGATTATTTGGTTTGAAACTAGCATGGACACACCAGTGAACAGAAAGGCTTGTCATTCTGGAAACACTGCCTTGCCATTCTAGTTTTCTAAAGCCCTAGATGGAAAGTAGCTATTATGATAAACTAAAGGAATATGTAAAATAAAGAAAAAATATATTTGAAAAAGAATCAGGAACTTGCTAGAAATCAGAGCTCCAGTAGTCAGGGAAGTTTGGTGAATTTGACATTTATTAAATACTGATCATGTGCTGGGAAGAGTCTGCAAAGAGCTTAATATGTTTTATTACATTTATCCCTGAAGGAATTACTAAATGCTTACTGGACTCTACTCATTGTGTTCCAGGCATGATGCTAGTTAAGATGCCCATAATATCAGTGCTATTTTGTTTGATCTTTCTTGCAAAACAAACTTTCTGGTTACAGGGCCTGGGACTCAAGACGTAATCGACTATACTCAGTGTTAAGGGTATAACTAGTAATGAAGCTTTCATTTCAATGACATCTTCAGATGAACTGAACATTATGTTTTTTTCAAAATGAACTACCTCTTTTTAGAATTTGAGGACATTTTTATATGTTATTGTTTATATGTTGGTGACTCTCAAATCACTATCTCCATAGCTCCAACTTTGCTCTTGAGATCCATAGCCATGTACTACACTGTCTAGAGACATCTTTATTCACCTGGGTGTCTTGTACTATGCTAGCCTTTGTGCTAAGCACTTTCCAGAATGTAACCTGATTGCTTGGGTGAATAAAGCAATGTTTAGTTAAGACAGATTACTAGACAAAATTAATCCAAAACTGACCAGTCTCTCAGACCAGAGAGGTACCTAACAATTAGTACAAACCCCTACATTATAACTATAGCGATTCAGAATGATTATGCAGGTGTGACAAACTGATCTAGACCAACTATTTTTCTGTATTTTGGTCTGTCTTGTGTAAATGCAACTAGATTCGGGTATTTTATAAAATGTACAATTCTGTGAAGTATCACTGCATTTGATTATGATGGTGAGGAGTCAGAAGATAAAGCCAAGCTGATATTTCTTTTTGAGACCCCTTTTCCTCCTGGAATTGCTATGTGGATTAAATGTGATATGACAAAATCAGTGATAACAATGTTTCCTGTCTAACACATCATATGTTTCAGTAAAGTGAGGTTGACTTTTTTTTTATTTAGATAAATTAATCTGAGTCCTAACTACCACTGGATGGAAAGTAGCCACTATGACAAACTAAAGGAATATGTAAAATAAAGAAAAAATACATTTGAAAAAGAATCAAGAACTTGCTAGAAATCAGAGCTCCAGTAGTCAGGGAAGTTTGGTGAATTTGACATTTATTAAATACTGATCATGTGCTGGGAAGAGTGTGCAAAGAGCTTAATATGCTTTGTTACATTTATCCCTAAAGGATTTACTAAATGCTTACTGGTCTCTACACATTGTGTTCCAGGTATGATGTTAGTTAAGAAGCCTGTATTATCAGTGTTATTTTGTTTGCTCCTCCTTGCAAAAAAAATGAATATTGGAACTTGAAGTAACTTGCCTGGGATTGTGCAGCCTATGTCAGTCAAAAATTGAACCTGAGTTTATTTTACTTCAAAGTAAATCTCAATTCTTGCACAAAGCTATCGTCTGTCTACATTCATTGATGTTTTCCCAATAGACAGTGAAATTAAAGTGAAGAGCATGGTTTTTAGAGGGGGGAAGATTTGGATTTAAATTCTAATTCCATGAATTATTAACTTTATAATCATTGGTAAGTCCAGCCTCATGGCTCTCAGTTTCTTGACCAGTATAATGAGTAATAAAATGCCCAATTTATCTGGCTTGCAGTGATGATTCCATGAAACAGTGTGTGCAAAGTATGTGATATATTATCTTGTGTTCAGAAAAAAAGTTATTATATTATTTTAAAACATTGATGTCTTTATTCTTCATTCTCAGCATCTAACACACTGTGTAGTATGTTATAGACAGTCAAGAAATGCTTGCAGACTAAGTAACGGATAAGTAAGTGAGTAGATTATATAAGGCATTCCAAAGTCCGTGTACCTCTCACAGTAGTTTTCTCATTCAAATAGACCAGAAAGGCTTCCACATTGCCAATGCTCTTGCTTATCTGTTTGCTCTTGAATGATTCCTGCTGTGAGGTAACATTAGTAATGCTTCACCTTGTATTTTTAAAAGTCTATCATATCAGAACACACAGCAGGAACTGAGCACAAACCACATCCAAACTAGCACACGAGAAAATAATTCATTAACCCAGAATGAAACAGCTCATTAGCAGATCAAAATTACCAGAGGTGTTTGAGTGGGCTTTGGTTTTATAAAATATTCCATAGAAAAACATAGTTTAAAGAAAAACTTCTCAGATCTTTCTATCTTGATCTATAAACTTAATGCAATCCCAAACAAAATGTTAGCAAGTTATTTTATGGATATCGACAAACAGGTTCTACAGTTTATATGGAGAGGCAAAAGAAAGAATATTCAAGTCAATATTGAAGGAGAAGAAAAAAATTAGACTGGCCCTACCTGACTTTAAGACTTACTATAAAATGGCAATAATCAAGATAGTGTGGTATTGGTGAGAGAACAGAGAGCCCAGAAACACCCCTTTATATAGTCAGCTGATCTTTGACAAAGGAGCAAAGGTTATACAATGGAACAAAGATAGTCTTTGGTGCTGGAACAACTGAAAATTCACATGCAAAAAATAAAGTGAATATAGACACAGACCTTATACCCTTCACAAAAGTTAACTCAAAAGTTAAGATCATAGACTTAAATGTAAATTGAAAAACTATAAAACACCTAGAGGATGACAGAGGAGAAAATTTAGATGACTTTGGATATGGTGATACCTTTATAGGTACACCACTAAAAGCACAATCCATGAAAGAAATAATTGATACACTGGACTTCATTAAACTTAAAAACTTCTGTGCTATGAAAAACAGTGTCAAGAGCATGAGAAGACAGAATTTGCAAAAACATATCTGATATATGACTATCTCAAATATACAAAAACATCTTATAATCCTACATAATAAAAAGCTAATATGAAAATTGTCCCCTCAGCCAGGAGTTCCACCATGAGTTTGACTGGCTGGCCAACCGCTCATGGCCCCTCCCCGCAGCTGGTCCCCACCTGTGCACGAATTCGTGCACCAGGTCTCTAGTTTAACAATAACAAAACAAACCACCCAATTAAAAAGTGAGCCAAGATTTTAACAGATACCTCACCAAATATGATATCCAGATGGAAAATAAGCATAGGAAAAGATGCTCCACATCATATGTCATCACAGAAATGCATATTGAAACAATGAGATACCAATACATTCCTATAAGAGTAGCCAAAATCTGAAACACTGACAACACCAAATTCTGGGGAGGATGTGGGATAACATGAACTCTCACTCATTGCTAGTGGGAGTGCAAAATGGTATAGCCATTTTAGAAGACAGTTCAGTGGTTTTTTACAAAACTAAATGTATTCTTACCATAGGATCCAGCAATCATACCCTTTGGCATTTACCTACCCCAAAGTCTTAAAAACATATGTTCACACAAAATCCTGCACATGGATATTCATAACAGCTTGATTTCTAATTGCCAGAACTTGGAAGCAAACAAGGTATCCTTCAGTAGGTGAGTAGATAATTAAATTGTGCTACACCTAGACAATGGAATATTAAAAACTAAAAAAAAAAAAGCTATCAAGTCATGAAAGTCATGGAGGAACCTTGAATGCATGGTACTAAATGAAAGAAGCCAATGTGAGAAATCTAATATTGTATGATTCCAACTATATGACATTCTGGAAGAAAATAAAACTATGGAGAGAGATAGTAAAAAGATCAGTGGGTACCAGAGGTTGAAAGAGGGGGAGAGAATTAATAGGTAGATAAGAGAGGATTTTTAGGGCAGTGAAAATGGGCTAGGGTTAGGGTCTGATTTTCCCTGCTGGTTCCTGTATTCCCATTGTAGGTGAGATCTGCTCCACCAAACTCATGGATTAAGAGTAGAGGAGTTATTTCTTAATAAAAATTAGAAACTGTTATTGGAAAAAGAATGAATAAGATCCTGAATAAGTTAAAAAGGGGTGGGAGTTATATTTTATTCTGTCTTAGTAAGAAGTAAAGATGAAAAAAAAAATAATCTCTGCTTTATGGAATGTAGAGTCTCTTGTTTCATTCAAAACAATAAAGCTGTATTTATAATGTATGTAAAGTAATTTCTAACTCAGAAGCCAAGGCTAAGCAATATCATAGATACAGATAGCCGACATACATATGTCTTAAAAAGTACTTCATTGATCTTCCTGATACCTGCTGGAAATATCATGGCATTTTACATCTCAGAAATTTTGGAAGTAGTATAATGAATTGTTTAAAAGCATGGTTCTGGGGTCATATACTCTTCTTTTTTTTCTTCATTTTTGAATTTATTGGGGTGACATTGTTTAATAAAATTATATAGGTTTCAGGTATATAATTCTACAATACATTTTTTTTGGTATATTGTATTATGTATTCACCAGCCCAAGCCAAGTCTCTTTCTATCACCATTTGTCCCCCCTATACTCTCTTCTACCCTGCCCGGCCCCCTTCACTCTCACAGCTGTCAATCTGTTCTCTATCTGTGTGTCTGTTTCTATTTTATTTGTTAGTTTATTTACTCTTGATTTAAATCATGGCACTACCATTTTCTAGTTCTGTGATCTTTCAGAAGTTATTTAACCCATTTAGTATCCTTTTTTTTACAATTGAAATGAGATTACCTACTGCGTAAGATTTTTCTAAATTGAGATTTAATGATCTAGCTCATGCATAGAATTTTAGTAAAATGTCCAGCAGTTACTCCATGAATATTATCTATCATTATCTCTTAGCTGTGCTGGGTCTAGAATAGTCTTCCTCTGTTTTATTCCCTGACAGTGAATTTCTTTATCTTAAAGCAATAGATTAACTCTACTCTTCTTTGAAGTCTTGCCTATAGTTTTTCTGAACATCTTCTCTTGGTTTTACTGCATTTATTGCATAATCTTATAAACATCTGCTTTGCATTTTTTTCTCTTGCTATATATTCAGAGCTCTGCTTGACACATAGTGGGTCCTCACTCTGTTTTAACTGAAATTTTCATGAAATATAATATTAAAAAAGAGTGATGAGGCCATTGCTCAAATTGCAAATCCCTGGTCATCAGAACATATTTATTCTTTTTTGACTATACATAATGGCCTCCACAGTGTAATTAATATATTGCTGTAACCTAATTATGACCAAGAATTGTCAATACAGAATATTAGTAAGAAATAATATTATTTGTAAAGTATATGAAGTGTTTTAGTGTATGATTAAAGTTATTTTCACTGTTGTTCATATAATTCTTCTCAATTGGCATTTTAATTTTTGAAAAAACATCAAACCACTTAAATATTTACTATCATGATCTATGTTTGATTGCCCTTTGTAAATAAGATTGATAGCTAAAAGATAAGTGGGGAGAGAGAGACAGACAAAAAGAGAGAATATGAGAAAATGAGAATGAATGAGATGGGGGCCCAAGGGGGTGGCAGGGGTTTGGGAAGTCTTGTACGTGCCTGATGTTTGGTTCTTTCCAGAGATTTGTTTGAAAGTTCACATCCAGGGTTAATCTGTGGCTGTACCTACAATACATTATTACAGAAATATTCCACTCGGATTTAATCCTCATGGGGGATGGTAAATGAGCATTTGTTGAATTTAATCCTCTGAACTGAGTTGGAAATCCTTCTGTAACTTGTTTATGGAGAGCCCCTGAGTTATTTTTCAGGCCTAAGCCATCTAAGTTTGAAAAGCCTAGTGAATAACAATTGTATCTTCAAATGCCTTGTCTATGTTTTCTTTCTATGCCGGCCTTTCTACTGCTCTTAGGAACACTCTTCTAACTTTGTTTCTTAATCTCCCAAGTAGCAGTATCAGCAACTGGAGCCCATTCAGAGATGGAAAGTTAGAACTTGGGCCAGACAGCTAACGTATTTATCCATTGCTTTTGAGAGTTAGTCAAGTGTGTCCAGCTGGTTTAGCATAATAGGAGGCCTATTAATGCAACATAGCATCATAATCAGTGAATACAGACTAAATTTTCTTTTCACAGAAATGCAACTACATAGCCACAGTGAGTGTTCCACAGATCCTATGAGGGAAAGCACATACCAGTTTAAATTTAGGATTCCTCAACATCTAACAGAAGGATTTTTGTCATGGTAAGTACAATGTTTGTCTACTTGTAGTGCATCCTACATCCCATTTCCCTTGGAGCCCTTTCAGTCAATAGCTAATAATAGCTACATAGGGTCAATTGCTAGAGCAATTGTAAATAGACAACCTGCAATGCTCAAATCTGATTTTTTGCAAGTTACTGAAATTCCAGGATGCAAGGTAGAAAGCCTAGGATGCAAAATTCTCAAATGGCATTAAAAAATGGGTTGAATAAGAGCTCACTAACTTGCCACACATTTTACAGTGACTATCTTAGACCCTATTATTGTCTAATTATAAAAAGAACCCTTCTTCACAGGGTGCCTACCAGCACACATACTCAGTGCAGAAGTGAGACAATTCAAAAGCTTTATTAAATAAGTCAACAGAACACTATGGTTATATTATCTAAAGGAATCCAGAATTTAACTCATGTGGACAAATTTTTCACTTTTTAAATTTATCTCTTTGACCTCCAACATTTTGATCTTTATTAATCTTAGCTCTTTAAAGAATTCATTAAAAGTATAAAACCTGAAAAAAATAAGTACAAAAACTTGGAAATTATCTAATGATGATATTCAAAATGATGCTGTTATTGTTGTCGAATGTCAATCAACCTGTAAGAAGAAGGGTGCCATATTGGAAAGAGCATACCCTTTAGGGGTTTCAGGTGTACTGAAGAGATGGGCTCTAGGACTTGAATACTGCATCTGCCAATTACAAGTTTAGTTTAGTTATTTAGATAATATTTTAAACTTTAGTTACTAAACTCTATATAGGATAACTATAATAGTACATTCTTCATAGAATTCTTGTGTTATCTGATACAAGTAAAGAACTTTGAACCCTGGCATGTAATAAAAACTCAGTAAGTCTTAGACATTATTATTACTACAGTGATTTTATTAGTAATAATATTATTCAGATCCAGAAAGAAATATATTTAATTCACAAGTTTGTTTCCTTGGCAGCTTGTATTATGCTGTAAATCACCAATATAATTTCTGGCATACCATTTGATAAGTGATAGCTGTTTTTATTGTTGCCTGTTATTCTTATATGTTAAACAATATCCTAATTGAGGAGGAGGTTCAAAAATTACATGCACCAAGGCTCTTCTAACCTAATTAGAAAGTCAAGACGTACAGAGTAGACTAAGAAATAAACTATCTAAACAGACATTGTTGATAACTCACATGTATCAGTAAAGAAATTAGACCTCGATATCTGATTATTTATATTTTTAAAAAACTACATGTTATGGTACTAATATATAATAAATATTATATGATATATACAAATAGACATTTTAAGAGAATGAGGTAAACCCTTATTAAAGGTATAAAATAATTTTACTATAAATAAATATTATTAATATATAAATACATTATAATTTGTGGGAAAAGCAATGTA
Source organism: Myotis myotis (assembly GCF_014108235.1). NCBI lineage: Eukaryota > Metazoa > Chordata > Mammalia > Chiroptera > Vespertilionidae > Myotis > Myotis myotis. Next base: position 48,827,995 of record NW_023416324.1, read on the forward strand.
ATTGGATATGCCTCAGTGATTTTTAATCTTGCTTTAGCATTTTGTGACAGCAATGCAAAGGTGTGATTCTGGTTTTATTTCTTCCGTGCCTCATTTTATTGTCATAGCTGAAAAGGAATTATAAATCCAATGGAAAGAAAGGCACCATCAAGTGTACTTAAAAATTATTACACATGATTCTAAAGTTTATTCACCAGTTACAGAGTTTTTTGTTTTATAAGTTTCCTTCTTCTCTGATTCAATTGGTTGTTTTTAACCTAACTGTAAAACGGTGCACTTTTAAATTCTTTAAAAAGATGTGTCAAACCTTCTAAAACATCATTTGTGTGAATCTTAGGATGGCTAAAAAATTATGTGTGTGCGGTTTTAAGTCTGCAGGGATGAGTGTTTTTATGGGAGACATACAGAGATTTGGCAGCAACACCAAAGATGGATGGAAACAATTCTAAACATCTATTTTCCAAATACTCTCTCCACAGCAAGCATTTCTTGTAAAGCAATTATTTTTTTTTTTTTGCTTATTGTTGAAATATTACTTTTACCTTGAAAAGCTATATTAAAGGAATTTACCTATTGATTTAAAGATCTGATAGATAGCTGCTACTGGACAGCCACTTCTCATACAAGAAAAAAAAAAATCAGTACATTTGGAACAGTTGTCTTTTGTAGAATAAAAATACATAATTCACCTTTAGGATCAACAACTCTTTTCACTACATTGTCAAATCCTGTGTGTATAAAAGTTTTTACAGCCAATTCCCATGTTATCACATAATATTGAAAGGATTTTTGCTATTTTAAAATCTTTATTTTTAATACAATTAACCATATGATATCATCCCATAAAATGCAAAATGTGATATGTTAACAATACACAAACCATCCAGTGAGAATACCCCTGTCTACACTTCTGTTGTGTGGCATTTGTTTAAATTTAAATCAACTAAAATGAAATAAAATCAAGTTTTGGTTCTTCAGTTGCACTAGCCGCATGATCAAACCTCATGGCTAGTGGCTACCAAATTGAACAGCATAAATCACAGAATATGTCCATCATTTCAAAAGTGCTATTGGATAGAGCTGGTCTGGGATGAGACCTCTCAGGAGAGATTTTCTTTATTGCCATTGGTGCTATCTAAAAGTCTAAACAAGCATTTTATTTTAGCTTACAATATTATAAAAGGAAGAATTGTCTTTCCTCAAGTCATCAAGTAAAATTAGAAGTCCAAACATAAAAACACTAGCTCCTATTTATTGGAACTTACTTTGTGCCAGCCATTGTACTGTTTCCTAAGGTTTAGTTCATTTAATTCTCAAAACAGTCTATGAAATAAGTTTTTATAGAGGTGAAGTATGAAGTAAATGATCTAGGGGTTTTTAATTAGTAAAGCCTGATGTGATTCTAAGCAGTTCAAAGTAGAAGTGGTTCTATGTTTGTCTGCTGATATCACACACTCTCTCTCTCTGTGGCAAAGACAAGTGGAGTGAGGACACTCAGGCGCATGTCTTAAAAAAAGGAAGGGAATATGTTAAATACACACACGCACTCAGTAAACAAGAATATAATGTTTAATACAATATTTTAAAAAATTAAATTACTGCAATTTAAATTTTGTTTTTAAATTTTGATATTGTGAAGATAATATCAAAATTTAAAAACAAAGTCAGAATCACTACTACTGATTTTTTCTTTTGCTTCAGGTTTCAGTGTGGTTCTATATGGCACTTTATTTAAAATTCTGATATTGTGTTCCCTCCCCTCATTAATTTGCTTTTTAAAGAATTTTTTCAAAAATTAAATAAATAAATAAATAAATAAATAAATAAAATAGTTTCTTCATAAACTCTTTGAATCACATCTCTTGATCCTTTCAGGACCTATGACTGATACAATTTATTAGTTAGAATCTCTGAGGATGTGAAGCAGGAAGCTAAATTTTTTGAGAACTCTATGATTCCTTCCTCTGCTTTGTTTACTGGTGGTGTATCCAGATAAATTAGCCAAAATTATTTCACTAAACTGACCTTTTACAATAACATGGCCTATCTTGCTGTCTGCCTTGTGCCTTGATTCCACCCTGAGTAACAGTGATGAGTGAAAAAAGTCCTTAGATATATAAATTATTATATATAAAATTCTTATATATAGAATTGTTGAGAGCACATAGTAAACACTCAATAAAAGGTGGCAATATTTTTTAGTAGATGACATTTGATTTTCCTTCTCCTTGATATGTTGTGTTTTTTTTTGTTTTTCAAATATGAGTAAATTGGCATAGGATGACTAAGAACTGAAACATTATATTGGAACTTCCAATGTTACAGAAAATGAAAGCAACCATAGCAAGTGATTAATAATCACAAGTGATATGTTCTGTAAGAGACTAGTGCCTTCTAGAGTTACATTTAACAATAGCCTCTAAAAAGATTGCCCGCCTTTCACCAGTGTCTGTTCAATCCCATATCCTAAGGTAGCACACTGTACAGAGCACCTTAGTTTCTAGGAGGCACTGTGGTTGACAGAGGAAAGAAAAAGAAAGGTGTGGATGTCTGGTACAGACAAATTGGATGCAGTCTTGGGCAAGACACCTGATCTCCCTGAAATGAGATTTCCTCATAGAAAAAGCAATGATTATATGAGTATGTTTATATTTCACTGTGGCATAGGTTTTTATATTTTCCTAACCTCTAGTTTGTAGAACTTGGTTAGTTATATAATTTTTAGGTTTACAACAGAGCCTTTGCTTGGTTGTTGCTAACTATATGACACTGTTTTTCAGCTAATGAGGAGAAAATCCCAATGAGAAAAAGAAAACTAAACAAGAGGACAATTTAATATGAGCTTTTCCTAAGCATATTAATCCAGCCTCCATCCTAATACGTGAGTAAATTATATGAATAAAGTATAACTACTAGACATATGATTAGTGTTCAATATCTGTCACCTGACCTTTTGGTATGCATATGTTGAGAAATTTGTACAAACAGCTTATCAAGTAATCGATCCCTACACATTCATGGAATCCACATATATTTCTTTTTCAATCTTTGGTCTTTCTGACTCATTCTAATCAAATATGTTTAATGAAATTACTAAATAATTTAAAAAACTATTTCTAATCCCACATTATTCAGATAGTGTATTCGGATATATACATGCAACTGTGTTTGTGGCATGATTGCATAAAAATCAAGCTATGCATGAGGGAATCATAGTTTTAACTGACATGTAATATAACTGTTGTATGTGATTCCATGATCAATATTTGTTATCTGTTGCTGCCTTTGAAAAACACTATAAATCTTAGTGACCATACAACATAACATTATTTTGGCTGAAATGACCAAAACGGCACCTTATCCTCTACAATGTGGTCTCATGACATAGACTAGTCAAATGACTGTCTTCCAAGAGTTTGAAAGCAGAGGATGCCAGTCTTCTTAACATTTGAGCCCAAATGTCATTTCAGCTGAATTTCGCAAGTCATGATATCAGGCCAAGAGGAAAGAGACTCCACTTATTTTTTTTTTCTGTTAATCTTCATTCAAGGATATTTTTTCCATTGACTCTTTTTTTCTTTTAAAGAGTGGAAGGGAGTCAGGGAAGGGGAGGAAACGAGAGAGAGAGAGAGAAAGAGAGAGAGAGAGAGAGAGAGAGAGAGAGAGAGAGAGAGAGAGAGAGAGAGAGAGAGATCTGAAAGAGACACATTGATTGGTTGCCACCAGAATGTGCTTCGACAGGGGCTGGAGATCAAACGTGCAACCCAGGAATGTGCCTTTGACCAGGAATCGAATCCACAACCCGAGGCCAGACTCTCTAACCATGTAGCACATTGGCCAGGTCAAGACTACTTCTTGGTGGCAAGAGTGGCGTACATCTGCAGGGTGGAAGGAAGTGTTGATAACCCTATTTGGAGTCCACTTCTCCTCGTATTCTGCCACCACAATTCACATCCCCTCCACTTGCAAAATACATTCACTTCTTCCCCCCAAATCCCATCCCATTATGAAATCAGCTCCAACTGTTTGATCCTATCACCCAGATCAATCCCAGGTGTAGCCAAAGCTCCTCAGAGGCAGTTCTGCTGCTAGAACTTTGGTACAAATTACAACATAAAATATATGGCATTGCCATTGTTACTGGGTATCTGGCAGAGGCCTGAATGCTGAGCAAGTTGTTAATGGAGGAAGAATAGAAACTGGGGAAATTGCAATGGGAGATTAGAAAGAGGTAGGACCTTTAAATATTGGCAGAAAAATAGAGATTGTTGACTGAAATTACTTGGAAGACAGAAAACATACCTAATGAATCCTGGATCTGGCTGGGGAGATTTCTAGGTAAATTTTTGAAACTGGCCTTTTTAAAACTACCTATGAGAAAGTATCAGATGAACTAAAGAAGGACGTTTACAGTTTTCAGGCAGAATTGAGAAGAACCCAGGTTTTACTGGGTCAGAAAATAACACTATTTTTATTCCCAATTCCTCAATCTGACAAATGGTTCTTAAAATAAGAAATAGCTTCAGGACAAAGATCAAACTGAGATTCTGATAGTAAAAATATGGCCGCGGGGTTAAGATTAAATCAATGGTATGTTGTAATACTGCTTGTTAAGAACTCTGAAAGATTTAGGGCAATGCCTTATAGAGCCTTTCAAGCAGACAGAAGTCTTCAAAGAATTTTAAAGATATTATCCTCCAGCATCTTGAATATCAACCCAAACTAGAGAGAGCCGCCTTGAAGAAATCTGTGGTTGTGGCATTTTTCTAATGTAGTGGATTATAATTTGATACCTTGGAAACAATGTTTTTAAAAGGTAGTTGAATTAAATTGGATTAAAACAAAGAAAGTTTAAAAAGAAAAGAGACTTTAGGACCCCAATGTTCTGTGGGCAGAGTGAAGACGGAGGATGCCACTCAGCTCTAAATATAGGGCATTTGTTACAGAAAAGGAAGGATGATTCAGAAGGCAGAGGCAAGAGTCCAAGGCTGGAGCTCAGAGTTGCAGAAAATCATTCCCAGGGGACAGAACTGAATCCTAATCAAGGAATTCTTGCCCATGGGAGTGTGCTCTGAGGACATGCACCTTCACATTATATGCCGAACTTATCTTTTTGGATAATAAGTCTCCAGATTTACAATATCCACACTGGAAGAGCCTTCTCTGGACATAAATATGGGTCACAAGATATCTGCAGTGGGGGGTGAGAGACTTTTGCATGTGGATTGGATGGGAATTGCTATGGCCAGAGGATGGATCATGGCAAATTACCTACAAATAATGTTATCAACAATTTCTAGGATGTTCCTGATGCTCCCACATTAAGAGGTGGAACCTATTTTCCCTACCTTGAGCCTGGAATAGCCTCGTGACTTCATTTTAGCAATAAAGTATGACAGAAGGAGGTTCTAGGACTTCTGAGTCCAAGCCTTAAACACTCTCTCTCTCTGAGCTCTGGGCACCATGCAAGTTCAATAGTCCAATTCTCCTGGTGGAGAGCCATATAGAGAGGAGTGGAGGGGGTGGGTGAGGCCATACATGCCGTCTGACTTCCTAGCTGCAAGCACTCACATGATTACCCTCCCACTCCCTCCTGAGCCATGTCAACCCAAAGAAACATGAGAAATAGTAAATCTAAGCCACTGTATTTATTTGTATTGATTACCACAAACTTAACAGTTTAAAACAACACACATGTATTCTCACCATTTCCCTGGGTCAGGCATCGGGTAATGGCTGAGCTGGGTCTTCTGCAGAGTACCTCACAACTTCAGTGAATGCTTCACAATGCTTCAGTGAAGGTGTTATCCAAGCTGCCATCTTATCTGGAACTTAACTAGAGGAAAATCTGCTTCCAAGCTTGTTCAGGGGCTCTGTCAGCAGAATCTATTTCCTTGCAGCTCTGGGCTTCTTACTGGTTGATGGTTGAAGACTTCTCTCAGGTCCTTCTCTCAGGCAGCTCACAATGTGGCTGTTTTACTTCTTGCTTCAAACTTCTAAGACAGAGTCATATATAATGTAGTAACATAATCAAAGGTAACTCACAGACTCCCCTGCATTTAAGAGTTATTTTGGTCGCCTTGGTGTGTGTCTGCCACAGCCATTGCTGTAGATGGTTTGTCAAGCAGCCCTTGATAATTAAAACATCTTCCTTTGAGCCAAAACCCTGAGTAAAAATTGTCATTTTTAATCACTCAAGTAAAGGACCTAGTCAGAGAAACCACTTCATTAAGTGCTTACAAAATTAAAGGGGCATTGTTTAAATAGAAATCTTGGCCATAATACTTCAGTTGAGAGTGCTTCCCATCTGAGTCAGCAGGTGAGAAGTGCTAACTCTAGAAAATCTTTAGGCCATTGCACAAGCCAAGCTCAGGCTGAGCGGCATTCTATCCGTAGTCTGCTTTCAAATTCAAGATTCAAGAGTCAAGTACATTTTTTAGAGGTAGGACCATAATGGGTGTAATATGTCATTTCAGAGCTCAAGAATGAAGTTCAGAAAAAGTTACAATAATCATAGCACCTGACATCAGATGGTCTTGAAAGCTGAAGGCTCGGGGTTGTGATGTATTCTGTCGCATGGGCCTTTGAAGGTTAGTTGTAACTTCTGTACTAATACTTGAACCACCTTAGTGAAAATGGGAAAAATCTGGATCACCCTGATACTCTACCCTATCCATGGTCAACATGCTTCATTCAAGTTCAAATTATATAACAATGTATCATTGCTATAAACTGTGCCACAAATAGTAACTGTAATATACATTCACTAGAGGCCTGGTGCACGCATTTGTGCACAGGTGGGGTCCCTCTGGGTGGCCTGCAGGGATTGGACTGAAACCCGCAGTCCAACACCGCCTGCAGCTCCTACCTGCCACTCCTGCTCATCCTGGTCCCACTGTGCCCAATCAGTCCTTATCAGGAGAGGCTCACGCTGCCACAGCAGCGCTCGCCAGCCATGAGCCCTGCATCTGTCACCCTCCCAAGGGGAATGGCCTGCAGGATCTGGCTCTCCGACATGCCCCAAGGGGTCTTGGATTGTGAGAGGGCACAGGCCAGGCTGAGGGACCCTACTGGTCCACAATCAGGCTGGGGAGGGACTGTGGGAGAGCTCCAGGGTGTGTCCAGCCCATCTCCCTCAGTCCCGATTGGCCGGACCCCAGCAGCAAGCTGACCTACCGGTCAGAGCATCTGTGTCCTGGTGGTCAGTGCATGTCATAGCAAGTGGTTGAGCAGCCTTAGCATATCATTAGCATGTTACATTTTGATTGGTTGTTTGGTTGTTCTGCTGTTCAGTCTATTTGCATATTACCCTTTTATTATATAGGATACTATAACAATAACAAATTACACAAAAAGCACTTTTTGTGCATTAGGCAATTATTATTCAAGATAACCCTATTGTAGGTACTATGGTAAACGATGTAAAGAAATAAGTGGGTGGAAATGAGTCTTACAGAATTTATTGAAATTCCAAAGTTTACACAGCCAAGGAAGTCACAGAGTCATACTCCAACTTCACTCATGTCCATCAGACTCCACATCCTGTATGTCTTTTTCATGATGAACAGTCATTTATTGTCAAATGTAGATGAAGCCAACACTATGGGGAAATATTTGATTTTAACCTCTGAAATCTGCATTCCTATCATTACAAACAGATAACAGAGATAGGGAATAGATTTTCCAACATTTTGTTCAAGGACCTGAGATTATAGATGGTGAGTGCCATCCCACATGTATCAAATCACTCCTGTCTAGAAATGTACTTTTTATTTGTTTTGTGGTTTTTTAAATCAAAAAGAAAAGTTTGAAAATCTAAGCTAAGAAGAAGACTCTGACCCAGTCAGCATAGCTGGCTGGTTTTTTCCAATTGTAATGGTAATAAAAACCAGTGGCATTCAGAGAACTGAAAAGAATCACATAAATAGAGTTTTAAAAAAGTAATTCTAAGCCTTTGAAAAAATAAAATCAATCAGTTGAAGAAGGAATTTGCAGTGAAAGAATCAGCACTTCTAGTCTCATAAATAAAGTGTGAAAAAGTCTCTTACTGCTGAGGGGAGTTGCTATACTTCACACCACAGAACTTCATAGAACTACTGAACTTCAAACACACCAGCTACAGACAGCTATGAAAACGCAGGAATGCGGTGATTCTTCTGAGGTCACCACAGAGGCCAGAATAGACAAGAAAGGATTTTACACCCACCAGTTTGACCCAGATACAGTTTCAAAATGGGCTTGAAAATCCACCTCATTGGCCCATTCATTTTTATTATGCAGAGGTACTGCCTTCCTACTATGTGCAGCAGGTACTGAGATAAGCACTGGGGACACAGTGGTGAGCAAGACACACCTGCTTTCTGGTCTCATAGATCTCATAATATAACAGAGCAGAAAAGAAGGACAGATAAACAGGCATTCACAATACAGTGGGGTAGATCAAGTGCTGTGTTATATGAGCCATAGCAGGTGGGGATGTATGTGAGACCTCAGTAATGAATGGTGGAAGGCAGCCAGGTTAAGAAGGTCTGGGAAGCCTGTTTTAGACAAGGGAATTGCTTGTGAGGACTCTAGTGAGAAAGAGCAGGATGACTGATAGGAGGAACAGAATTAATTATAACCTGGTGGAGCTCTGAGTGTAAAGGTGGCAATGGCCATAGGTGATGGTGGAGTATTGGGCCAGAACAGTCTTGTGAGTCTTGTGCGCCTTGTTTGGGCAGCAGGAAGGAGGTCACATAATGGGAAGCACTAAGGAGAAGAGAAATGTTCAAATTATTTCTTTCTGCTGTTTAGAAAATCAATCAGGGCTGGCC